>NC_139023.1:125996626-127196626 GCF_964662115.1 Mustela nivalis
GGTCCAACATTCACCAATCAGTGCAACAGAACAAAATCAATAAGAGAAGAGAGAAGAACCCCATGGTCCTCTCAATTGATGCAGAAAAAACAGTTGATGAGATACAACATATGTTCCTGATTAAAACCCTTCAGAGTGTAAGGATAGAGGGAACATTCCTCAACTTCATAAACTCTGTCTATGAAAGCCCACAGCAAATACCATCCTCAAAAGGAAAAAGCTGACAGCCTTCCCTTTGAGATCAGGAACATGAAAATAATGTCCACTCTTGCCACTGTTGTTCAACATAGTACTAGGAGTCCTAGCAACAACAATCAGACAACAAAAATAAATACAAGTTATTCACATTGGAAAGAAGAAGTCAAACTCTCTCTTCACAGATGACATGATACTTTGTATGGCAAACCCAAAAGACTCCACACCCACTACTAGAACTCAATTCAGTAATGTGGCAGGATATAAAATCAATGTACAGAAATCAGTTGCTTTCTTTTACAATAACAATGAAAATATAGAAAGGGAAATTAGAGAACTGATTCCATTTACTATAGTACTAAGAACCATAAGATACCTGGGGAATAAACCTAACCAAAGAGGTAAAGGATCTTACTCAAGGAACTACAGAACACTTGAAAGAAAACTGAAGACACAAAAAGATGGAAAAGCATTCCATGCTCATGGATCTGAAGAATAAACATTGTTAAAATATCTATAATTCCCAGAGTGATCTATGCTTTTAGTGCCACCCTGAGCAAAATTCACCAACATTTTTCAAAGTGCTGGAACAAACAATCCTAAAATTTTTTATGGAACCAAAAAAGACCCTGAATTACTAAGGAAATGTTGAAAAAGAAAAACAAAACTTGGAGCATCATGTTGTCTGATTTCAAGCTTTACTACAGAGTTGTGATCACCAAGACAGCAAGGTACTGGCACAAAAACAGACACACAGACAATTGGAACAGAGTAGAGAGCCCAGATATGGACCCTCAACTCTATGACCAAACAATCTTAGACAAAGCAGGAAAAAATATACAGTGTAAAAAAGACAGTCTCTTCAATAAATGGTGCTGGGAAAATAGGACAGCTATGTATAGAAGAATTAAACTCGACCATTCTCTTACACCACACAGAAAGATAAACTCAAAATGGATAAAAGACCTCAACGTGAGGCAGAAATATCTCAAAATCCTAGCGGAGAACATAGGCAGTAACCTTTTTGACATTGGCCACAGCAACTTCTTTCAAGACATATCTCCAAAGGCAAAGGAAACAAAAGTGAAAATGAACTTTTGGAACCTCATCAAGATCAAAAGCTTCTGCACAACAAAGGATATAGTCAACAAAACAAAGAGGCAACTCACAGAATGGGAGAAGATATTCACCAATGACACTGCAGAGACAAAAGGCTGATATCCAAGATCTATAAGAATTGCTCAAATTCAACACACACAAAACAGATAATCATGTCAAAAAATGGGCAGAAGGCATGAACAGACACTTCTCCAAAGAAGATATACAAATGTGTAACAGCCACATGAAAAAATTCTCATCATAATTAGCTGTCAGGGAAATTCAAATCAAACCACATTGAGATACCACCTTACACCACTTAGAATGGCCAAAAGCTGGGCGCCTGGGTGGCTCAGTGGGTTAAGCCGCTGCCTTCGGCTCAGGTCATGATCTCAGGGTCCCGGGATCGAGGCCCGCATTGGGCTCTCTGCTCAGCAGGGAGCCTGCTTCCCTCTCTCTCTCTGCCTGCCTCTCCATCTACTTGTGATTTCTCTCTGTCAAATAAATAAATAAAATCTTAAAAAAAAAAAAAAAAAAAAAAGAATGGCCAAAAGCAACAAGAGAGCAAACAACAAGTGTTGGAGATGATGTGGAGAAAAGGGAATCCTTTTACACTGTTCATGGGATTGCACATTGGTGCAGCCATTTTCAAAAACAGTGTGGAGTTTCCTAAAAAAAATTAAAAATAGAGCTTCCTTATGACCCTGTAATTGCATTACCAGGTATTTACCCCAAAGATACAAATGCAGTGAAAAGAACAGCCACCTGTACTCCAGTGTTCATAGCAGCAATAGCCACAGTTGCCAACAGATAAAGGAATAAAGAAGATATGGTCCAGGGGACCTGGATGGCTCAGTCGGTTAGGCCTCTGCCTTTGGCTCAGGTCATGATCTCAGGGTTCTGGGATCAAGCCCTGCATCAGGTTCTCAGCTCAGCTGGGAGCCTGCTTCCCCCCCTCTCTCTGCCTGCCTCTCTGCCTACTTGTGATCTCTGTCTGTCAAATAAAAATAAAATCTTAAAAAAAAAAAAGAAGATATGGTCCATATATACAATGGAGTATTTTGCCTCCATCAGAAAGGATGAACACCCAACTTTTATATCAACATGGATGGGACTGGAGGAGATTATGCTGAGTAAAATAAGTTAAGCAGAGAGAGTCAATTATCATATGGTTTCACTTACTTGTGGAGCATAAGGAATAACATGGAGGACACTGGGAGATGGAGAGGAGAAATTGGAAGGGGAAATTGGAGGGGGGATATTGGAGGGGGAAATTGGAGGGGGAGACAAACCATGAGAGACTGTGAATTCTGAGAAACAAACTGAGGGTTTTGGAGGAGAGGAGTGTGGGGACTTGGGTGAGCCTGGTTGTGGGTATTAAGGAGGGCACGTTTTGCATGGAACTTTGGGTGTGGTGCATAAACAAACAAAAATAATATCAAATTAAATTAAAAAGAAAGTTAGCTTTTTGGAGTGATGAAAACTTTTTTTATGTTGACTGGTAGTGGATACACAAGTATAAATAATTGATTAATCTAACTATACACTTAAATGAGTATATATTTTTTCTTTTTTAGATTTTTTTAAAATGTAGTACAATATACATAAAATACGCTTAACATTCTAAGTGTTTTGAATGTAAGATATAATGATATTAAGCACATTCATCCTATGCAATCATCACCACTATTTATCTCTAGAACTCTTCTCACCTTGGAAAAGAAAAATTATGTCCCCATTAATTAATAATTCTTTCTTCCAGTCCCTGGCAACCACCATTCTGTCTCCATCTCTGAATGTGAATACTTTTAGTATAGATATAATTGTAATCACACAGTATTTACATTTTTGTGGTTAAGATAGTGTATTTTCTTTTATGCAAACTAAATCCCAGTAAAGTTTACATAACAAAAATGAAACATAAGCAAAATACTTATTATTGTATTCATTAAATCAATGTATCATCTATAGCTATCTCGATACTATATTCTTAGTATTTTTTGAAGATTATTTTTCTAACATGTTCTTTTGTATTCAGAGTTTTCTATTATTTGCAATATTTTCATATTGCAAAGTTTCTTGTTCTGATTAGTAAATTGGCATATCCAATTAATTATTTTCTGTAGACCAAAATATTTTCCATTGAGAAAATAATTCTCCCCACATGTGCTGAAATACCTAAAACCCTCAGAGCAGATCTGCTAAATGAAGTATATTGTTTATTCCACTTTTTTGATAGAAAACATGCAATTCGGTTATAATAATTTTATAAGTCTTATTTTTCTTTACTTTTATTCAAAGTTCACGTCTTTAATAAAAATTTTTCCTAACCAAACCTCTCAAATAAGTTGTCTATTTGTGATTTTTAAAATATTTTATAAGTATTGGTGCTAAAAATGGTAAGCATTCTAATTCTCATTCCATGCCAACAAATAGTAAATATTTATTTAGTCCTTAGTCATTATTTAGTCATTATTTAGTAAATAGGAGCTTGGAGGAGTCAAGATGGCTGGGAAGTAGCAGGCTGAGATGATATCAGGTAGCAGGAGATAAGGTAGATAGCTTATCAAACCATTCCACACACCTACAAATCCAATAGGAGATTAAAGAGAAGAGCAACAATTCTAGAAACAGAAAATCTACCACATTCTGAAAGGTAGGACCAGTGGAGAAGTGAATCCAAAGCGATGGGAAGATAGACCACAGTGGGAGGAGCCGGCTCCCGGCAAGTGGAACAATGGAGCACTAAATCAGAACTTTCAAAAGTCTGCTTCACTGAGGGACATCACTCCAGAGGCTAAACCGAGGTGAAGCCCACACGGGGTCAGCATGGTGCCAGGTCCCATGGGATCACAGAAGGCTTGGGGGTGTCTGAGTATCACAGAGCTCACAGGTATTAGAGCAGGGAAGCCGGCTACAGAGACAGAGCCGAGGAGTGAACTCTACACTCAAGGTTACCTTGAACCATAAACCGTGACACAGGCCACTACTCTGTGAGTGGGGTCCCCACAAGATCCAGGGAGACACCCCCTGGAAGAGCTCAGGGATCTGCAGGGTTTGGAGACTCCAGGTGGAGCTGTGTGCCAGAGAGAGAGAGAGACACTTGGTCACAGGCGGGGTGAGCTCGGAGTGTGGCTGGAAGCAAGGGAGAGAAGAATAATTGAGCCCTTTTCTCTGAGGGCACCCTGAGGAGTGGGGCCTTGAGCTCTTGGCTCCTCCTGGCCAGAGATTGTGAGGCTGCCATTTTCATTCCCATCCTCCAGAAATCTACAGAAAGCATTCAGGGAACAAAAGCTTCTGAAAGCAAACCCAAGTGGATTACTTAGCCGGGCCCCTGGTAAGGGTGGGGCAATTCCACCTCTGGCAAGGCACTTGAGAAACAATACAACAGGCCCCTCCGCAAGAAGATCAACAAGAAATCCAGCCAAGACCAAGTTCACTTATCAAGGAGAACAATGGAATTTCAGAGGAGGAGAAAGAAAAGCATGGAATTCATGGCTTTCTCCCCACAATTCTTACTCTTGCAGTTAATTAATTTTTTTTAATTTTATTTTTTTTCTTCTGCTAATTTTTTTTACCTTTTTACCTTTTTAAACTTTTACCCTTTCCTCTTTTAACCTTTTTTAACTAGTTTATCTTAACAATACCTTTCATAAAAGAAAATCTTTTTTGAACCCTCATTATTATAGTCATATTTTATACTTCATTGTATCTAACTTTATTTTTTGTATACACATAGCGTTTTTTCTTCTAAAATATTTGGGGTACAACTTCTTCTAATAGATAAAAATATAACCTAAATCTAGCTCCGGGCTTGTTCTAGTCTCCAGTCTGAGTAAATTTTCTCCACTTTCTTTTTCCTTATTCTCCCAACCAAATTACTTTATCAACTCCTTCTTTAGAAATTAAAAAAGAAACACTCTCCGGAGAGATAAAAAGCCCTTTCTAGAGAAATAAAAGAATTAAAATCTAACCAAGTTGAAATAAACAAAGAGATTAATGAGGTACAATAAAAAGTGGAGGCTCTTCCTACTAGGATAAATGAGGCAGAAGATAGAATAGTGATATAAAAGACCAAATGACAGAGAATAAAGAAGCTGAGCAAAAGAGAGACAAAACAAATACTGGACCACAAGAAGAGAATTCGAGAGATAATTGACACCATAAGACAAAACAACAGTAGAATAATTAGGATTCCAGAAGGTGAAAGAGAGAAGGGAGCAGAAGGTATATTGGAGAGAATTATTGGAGAGAATTTCCCTACTATGGCAAAGGGAACAAGCATCAAAATCCAGGAGGTCCAGAGAACCCCCCTCAAAATCAATAAGAATAGGCCCACACCCCGTCACCTAATAGTAAAATTTACAAGTCTTAGCAACAAAGAGAAAATCCTGAAAGCAGCCTGGGAAAAGAAGTCTGTAACATACAATGGTAAAAATATTAGATTGGCAGCGGACTTATCCAGAGAGACCTGGCAGCTCAGAAAGAACTGGCATGATATATTCAGAGCACTAAATGAGAAAAACATGTAGCCAAGAATACTATATCCAGCTAGACTATCATTGAAAATAGAAAGAGAGATAAAAAGCTTCCAAGACAAACAAAAACTGAAAGAATTTGCAAACAACAAACCAGCTCTACAGGAAATATTGAAAGGGGTCGACTAAACAAAGAGAGAGCCTAAAAGAAGTAGACCAGAAAGGAACAGAGACAATATATAGTAATAGTCACTTTATAGGCAATAAAATAGCACTAAATTCATATCTCCCAACAGTTACCTTGTATGTATATAAACTAAATGACCCAATCAATAGACACAAGGTGTCAGAATGGATAAAAAAACAAAACCCATTAATATGCTGCCTACAAGAAACTCATTTTAGACTTAAAGACACCTCCAAATTTAAAGTGAGGGGGTGGAAAACAATTTACCATGCTAATGGACATCAGAAAAAAGCTGGGGTGGCAATCCTTATATCAGATCAATTAGATTTTAACCCAAAGACTATAATAAGAGATGAGAAAGGACACTATATCATACTCAAAGGGTCTGTCCAACAAGAAGATCTAACAATTTTAAATATCTATGCCACTAACATGGGAGCAGACAACTATATAAAACAATTAATAACAAAATCAAAGAAACACATCAACAATAATTCAATTATAGTAGGGGACTTTAACACTCCCCTCACTGAAATGGACAGATCATCCAAGCAAAAGATCAACAAGGAAATAAAGGCCTTAAATAATACACTGGACCAGATGGACATCACAGATCTATTCAGAATATTCCATCCCAAAGCAACAGAATACACATTCTTCTCTAGTGCACATGGAACCTTCTCCAGAATCGATCACATCCTGGGTCACAAATCAGGTCTGAAATGGTATCAAAGATTGGGATCACTCCCTGCATATTTTCAGTTGACAATGCTCTGAAGCTAGAAATCAATCACAAGAGTAAATTAGGAAAGAACCAAAATACAGGGAGACAAAATTGCATCCTTCTAAAGAATGAATGAGCCAAACAGGAAATTAAAGAAGAATTGAAAAAATTCATGGAAACAAATGATAATGAAACACAATGGTTCAAAACCTGTGGGACACAGCAAAAACAGTCCTGAGAGGAAGATATATAGCAATACAAGAATTTCTCAAGAAACAAGAAAGGTATCAAATACACAATCTAACCCTACACCTAAGGAGCTAGAGAAAGAACAACAAAGAAAGCCTAAACCAGCAGGAGAAGAGAAATCATAAAATCAGAGCAGAATCTATGAAATAGAAACCAAAAAAACAATAGGACAAATCAATGAAACTAGAAGCTGGTTCTTTGAAAGAATTAATATGATTGACCTCACCAGACTTATAAAAAGAAAAGAGAAAGGACCCAAATAAATAAAATCATGAATGAAAGAGGAAAGATCACAACCAACACCAAAGAAATACAAACAATTATAAGAACATACTATGAGAAACTCTACCCCCCCAAATTTGACAATCTAGAAGAAATGGATGCATTTCTAGAGACATATAAACTACCACAACTGAACCAGGAAGAAATAGGAAACCTGAACAAACCCAAAACCAGTAAGGAGATTGAACAGTCATCAAAATTCTCCAAACAAACAAAACTCCAGGGCCGGATGGCTTCCCAGGGGAATTCTACCAAACATTTAAAGAAGAATTCATTCCTATTCTCCTGAAACTGTCCCCAAAAAATAGAAATGGAAGGAAAACTTCCAAACTTGTTTTATGAGGCCAGCATCACCTTGATCCCAGAACCAGACAAGGATCCCATCAAAAAAGAGAATTACAAACCAATATCCTTGATGAACACAGATGAAAAAATTCTCACCAAAATACTAGCCAATAGGATTCAACAGTACATTAAAAGGATTATTCACCACAACCAAGTGGGATTTATTCCAGGGCTGCAAGGTTGGTTCAACATCCACAAATCAATCAATGTGATACAATACATCAATAAAAGAAAGAACAATAACCATATGATACTCTCAATAAATGCTGAAAAAGCCTTTGACAAAGTACAGCTTCCCTTCCTGATCAAAACTCTTCAAAGTGTAGGGATAGAGGGCACATACCTCAATATCATCAAAGTCATCTATGAAAAACCCACTGCAAATATCATTCTCAATGGAGAAAAATTGAAAGCTTTTCCACTAAGGTCAGGAACATGGCAGGGATGTCCATTATCACCACTGCTATTCAACATAGTACTAGAAGTCCTAGCCTCAGCAATCAGACAACAAAAGGAAATTAAAGGCATCCAGATCGGCAAAGAAGAAGTCGAACTATCACTCTTCGCAGATGATATGATACTGTATGTGGAAAACCCAAAAGACTCCACTCCACAACTGCTAGCACTTGTACAGGAATTCAGTAAAGTGTCAGGATATAAAATCAGTGCACAGAAATCAGTTGCATTTCTGTACACCAACAACATGGCAGAAGAAAGAGAAATTAAGGAGTCAATCCCATTTACAATTGCACCCAAAACCATAAAATACCTAGGAATAAACCTAACCAAAGAGGCAAAGAATTTATACTCAGAAAACCATAAAGTACTGATGAAAGTAATTGAGGAAGACACAAAGAAATGGAAATATGTTCCATGCTCCTGGATTGGAAGAATAAATATTGTGAAAATGTCTATGCTACCTAAAGCAATCTATACATTTAATACCATCCCTATCAAAATTCCATCCATTTTTTTCAAAGAAATGGAAAAAATATTCCTAAAATCTATATGGAACCAGAAAAGACCTTGAATAGCCAAAAGAATATTGAAAAAGAAAGCCAAAGTTTCTGGCATCACAATTCCGGACTTTAAGCTCTATTATAAAGCTGTCATCATCAAGACAGTATGGTACTGGCACAAAAACAGACACATAGATCAATGGAACAGAATAGAGAGCCCAGGAATAGACTCTCAACTCTATGGTCTACTAATCTTGGACAAAGCAGGAAAGAATGTTCAATGGAAAAAAGACAGCCTCTTCAACAAATGGTGTTGGGAAAATTGGACAGCCACACACAGAAAAATGAAACTGCACCATTTCCTTACACCATACACGAAAATAGACTCAAAATGGATGAAGGACCTCAATGTGAGAAAGGAATCCATCAAAATCCTTGAGGAGAACACAGGCAGCAACCTCTTTGACCTCAGCCACAGCAATTTCTTCCTAGGAACATCGCCAAAGGCAAAGGAAGCAAGGGCAAAAAGGTGAGGATGGTAAGGATGATAAGAATGGTAAGGATGCTGGTAAGGATACGGAGAAAGGGGAACCCTCCTACATTGTTGGTGGGAATGCAAGCTGGTGCAACCACTCTGGAAAACAGCATGGAGTTTCCTCAAAAAGTCAAAATTAGAGCTACCCTATGGCCGAGTAACTGCACTACTGTGTATTTACCCTAAAGATACAAGCGCAGTGATCTGAAGGGGTACGAGCACCTGAATGTTTATTTTTATTTATTAAATATTTTATTTATTTATTTGACAGACAAAGATCACAAGTAGGCAGAGAGGCAGGCAGAGAGAGAGGAAGAAGCAGTTTCCCTGCTAACCAGAGAGCCCGATGCAGAGCTTGATACCAGGACCCTGGGATCATGACCTGAGCCGAAGGAAGAGGCTTTAACCCACTGAGCCACCCAAGCACCCTGAGCACCCGAATGTTTATAGCAGCAATGTCAACAATAGCCAAACTATGGAAAGAACCTAGATGTCGAAATAAGTCAATCGGAGAAAGACAACTATCATATGATTTCTCTGATATGAGGAAGTAGAGATGCAACATGGGGGGCTTGGGGGGTAAGAAAAGAATAAATGAAACAAGATGGGATCAGGAGGGAGACAAATCATAAGACACTCTTAATTTCACAAAACAACCTGAAGGTTGCTGGGGGAGGGCAGTCGGGAGAGGGTGGTGGGGTTATGGACATTGGGGAGGGTATGTGCTATAGTGAGTGCTGCAAAGTGTGTAAACCTGGTGATTCACAGACCTGTACCCTTGGGGCTAATAATATATTATATGTTTATTTAAAAAATTATTTAAAAAATTTTAAAAAATAGTAAAGAAAAAAAAAATAGGAGCTCTACCAAATTTTACCACTATGTGAAATTATCCAAAGAAGCAATTACAGGTAATAAAACATGCTAAAACACCTTTGTAATTCAAAAACATATGTATAAATGGAGTACATATGGACAGATAGAGCAATAGAACAAAATAGAAAATCCCAAATAGACCCGTGTTGATGGAATGCAGTTTATGACAAAGATGACATAGCAAACCAGCAGGTGTTTAAGAAATTTACCTTAAACAAGTGTTACCAGGAACACTGGTTAGTACATTAATTAGCTTTTATCTACATAACAAACCAACCCTAACAGTTTATGTTAATCCAAAATTTAGTGGTTTATTATTTTTTTATTTTTGTTTAATTCATTTATTTGAGAGAGGAAGAGAGAGGAGTTTGCAAAAAAAAACAAACAAACAAACAAACAAACAAAAAAACAAAACAAAAAAAAAACCATGAGCAGGGGACAGGGAAAGGAGAGGCAAGCTCCCCGCTGAGCAAAGAGCCTTATTTGGGCCTGGATCCCAGGACTCTGGGATCATGTTCTGAGTTGAAGGCAAGCACAATCAACTGAGACACTCAGGTGTCCCCAAAATTTAGTGGTTTAATTCAAAATTTGTTATTGTTTAGAACTCCAAGTTTTATGTGTGAGATCTACTGATCCACTAACCTTTGCTGGGAATGCTCATGTGTCTGAAGTTATTTGTGAATGTTGTAGAATGCTCGGTAGAAAATGGCTTCAGTCCCATATCTAGCAGAATGTGGAAAACCCACATCACTATGACACAAAATTCAGAACAAAAAGAAGAGTGCTAACTTCTACTGCAAACACAAAATACAAAATAAAGTGTTTGCATGTCTAAGTTACCATAAACAGCATCAAAGCATAAATGAAAAATTGGGAAAAATATCAGTACTTACGTTATAGACAGAGAGTTATTACTTGAATATATAAAGAGTTACTAAAAATTGAGAAGAGAAAATCAGCAACTAAATAGAAGAAAGGGACAAAAGATATGAATAACTTGTTCATGGGGAAGGAAATGTAAATGGTCAATGAACTTATAGTCTGCTTAAATTCCCACTAAAGAAAATGGAAATTAAAACTATACAGTGCTGCTGTTAATTAATCAATTGATTTGGCAGAAAGCCAAAACATGTGAACCTGTAGGGAAAAGGAGTTCATATATTGCTATCCCTTACTTTATTTAGCCTTTCTACTGACTTTAATCTGATGTTTTCCATTCTTTTCTTCTTATAAATAATTGAACAATAAACTTATGCAGTTTAGTTATTTTTAGCATATCTTTGGGAGAGCTTAAGCTAAGTGAGGTTGCTAGGGCAGATGATAAACATGCATGTGACTTATTGATGTTGTCAACTCCTTTCCATAAGGTTTATCTCAGTTTACATTTATAGATCTGGGGGAAAAAAATCAAATAAGTGAATCTGTTAATGTTAGGAATAATGATTTTCAATACAAGAAAAAAGGTATAAAATATAAGGTATTAATATAGAAAAAAAGAGTGAACTCTTCATATAGACTGAGATTGTCACTAAATCTCAAGGATCATAAAACTATTGAAAGGAAGCTGAATGTCCAACTTATATTTCATAGTTAACTCTCTTTTAAAAAAATTCAGTGAATTGATTTTTTGTCTCTTTTTGAATTACATTGGGGCCAAGAAATTATTCTATTGTAGATTTAATATTAGTTCTGTGACTTAGTCCTTACTCCATCTCTACTAGATATTACTTAGAGAATTAACTCAATCTCTCTAATTCCCTGATCTATAAATGGAACTAATGCAATTCTATCTGATGGGATTGATCCTGTAAAGACTGACCAAGCTGTGGGCACAATGGTTTCTAACACCAAGTCATTCAGGGCATTATTTAGCCACAAATCCTTTTGTGTTGTTTTCACAACTGTTATTGAGATTTGTGGGTATTTCAGCATATTACCCACCTTGAAAACCTGGACACTGTCTGAAGTAAAGGACTGTGTTTTAACTCTTGTATGGTGGGGATACTGCCTGCCATAGTTGGTTCTAGATTCCAAACATTACATATAAAAATGGTTTGTATACTGGAAAATATGATACAAAGATGGCTATTATTGCTATTATTATGTGTATATTCATAATAGAAAATGAAAAAAATGACTTGGTAGACTATGTGAGAGAAAGAAGATACCTTTTTCTTTTCAGTACTTCAGAGGTAACTTTATAAAAGAGAATATTAACAGAGTAGATATGTAGAAAAACAATTAACCATAAACAGAATTTTTTTCAATATAAATTATAATACAAAACAATTATTTTCATTCAATAAACCATTATTGCCTGTCTTCTGAATCATACCTGAATAAAGAGGTCTTAAAAAAAAAAAAAGAATGGAACTGGAGAAGATTATGTTAAGTGAAATAAATAAATCAAGCAGAGAAAGACAATTATCACATGGTTTCACTTATTTGTGGAACATATAGAATAGCATGGAGGACACTAGGAGAAAGAGGGAAAAATGAAGGGGGTTGGGAATCAGAGAGGAGATGAACCATGAGAGACTGTGGACTCTGGGAAACAAACTGAGGGTTTCAGAGGGGAGGGAGGTGAAAGGATGAGTTAAGTCCTGTGATGGGTATTAAGGAGGGCATGTGCTGTGATGAGCACTGGGTGTTTGTTTGTTTGATATTCTTTGACCACACTCTGGAAACAGTTATTCCGGATTAATAAACATTAAAAAAAAAAAAAAGCTTTCTATCGAGAAGTGAAACATATTTGGTGATGAAATTAAATAACAGGAAAATATAGATGGAAATGGATTATGATGTATATTTATATGTATAAGAAAATCAGTGATTAGTTCTGTGAGAACAAGCCAAGGGTTGAGGAATCACTCTAGTGCTGTCATTTTGCCAATAGGAAGCTTATATTATTATATTTTAGCTTTTGTGCAAAGAAAATATTCTGTACACTAAAATAGAAATCAAATACCCTAAAATAATTTCTTTTTTTAAAGATATTTATTTATTTATTTATTTATTTATTATTTTTTTGAATTTCTTTTCAACATAACAGAATTCATTGTTTTTGCACCACACCCAGTGCTCCATGCAATCTGTGCCTTCCCCAATACCCACCACCTGGTTCCCCCAACCTCCCACCTCCCAACCCTTCAAAACCCTCAGGTTGTTTTTCAGAGTCCATAGTCTCTCATGGTTCACCTCCCCTTCCAATTTCTCTCAACCTCCTTCATTATGCTGAGTGAAATAAGCCAAGCAGAGAGAGCCAATTATCATATGATTTCACTTATTTGTGGAGCATAACAAAATAATTTCTTTTTTTATTGAGGTAGTGGTTGACATGTAACATTATGATAGTTTTAGGTATGCAATGTAACAGATTCCATATTTGCATATATCAAGAAATACCACCACAAGAAGTCTAGTTAACATAATCTGTCACCATACATAGTAACAAATTCTTTTTTCTTATGATGAGAACTTTTTAGATTTTTTTAGCTACTTTCAAATTTGCAATACAACATTTTTAACTGTAGTCATCATGCTGTATATTCCATCCCATGACTTAATTATTTTATAACTGGAAGTTTATACCTTTTGACCACTTTCACCCACTTTGCCCATCCTCTACTCTCCAGCCTTGGCAACAACCAATCTTTACTTTGTATCAATGTCTATGAGGGTTTTTTTGTCTATTTTTTAGATTTTGCATATAAGTGAGATCATATGATATTAAAACCTGAACCTCCCAGCAGTGCTTTAAACAACCTGGATCAATGTATGTGTATACCACATGACATTGGGTTTCCAAAAAGAATTGCATTTTGATGCATTTCTTGAATGCCCCAATTAAAAAATATATATTCAGAACTTTGCAATCTTAAACATCTTTAAAACAAACAACAACAAAATAGCAGGTGAAGTGAACTAAAAAACCTTACTCAAGTGACTTATATAAGGTCCATGTGTTATTGTTAATGTATATTATAGTAGGAATTAAGCTTCTTATTCCTTCTCTCCTTCATAGAAATAATATTATGAGCTGGTAACCAAAATAGAAACAATAGTTACAAATCCCTTTCTTGAGGGGAAGACTAGTATATTACAGAATAATAAAAATTTAGGTGAATTTTATTTAGGAAGACAATTTATGGGTAAATAATTTGATTTAATCAAATTCCGATTTTAGAATCAGTTTTTAGCTTTGGGATATTGGATTCCATTTGGTGGTGTCAAAATAATAGTATGTGGTAATTCATTAAATTCATGGACAGACTTACAGAAATATTTACTTCTAATTAAAAATGTTAATCAATATATAGAATTCTGGTTAGAAAAATGTGTTTTTAACTCAATTTTTCTCTTAAAATTTTCATACCAGTCCAGACAATATTTTAATATACTCAAAATAACAACTTGACATTTCAATATTTTGAAAACATTAAGGTATTTATTATACATTTTATACTAAATATTTGGAAAGAAACTTGTTACTCTGTGTTATAAAGTGAACTCATTAACCATTAGACTGGATGAAATGTCAAATCAAAAGTAACTTCTATTTCTCTATCCCTACCTCTGCTTCTCTCTCTTCCTTCCTCTTCTTTTTTAAAACAATTAATGAGCTCAGCAAATATGAGAACTAGGAAGTACTGACCAATAACTTTCCAAACTGTGCAGGACTGTTTGTAATATTACTTGTTTTTATTAAAAAAGAAAAAAACTCTATTGTTTTAATCTCTTCTTCTATGTTCCTATTTCTATGCAGTTTAATCCTGAAATTTCTTCGTAACTTCAAAATTTCTGCAGAGACTTAGTTGGTGTTTAAAAATAAGTGTCAAAGCCCTTAAAATTATATACTTGCAGGCACCTCGGAGGTACAGTCAGCTAAGCATCTGTCATTGGCTCAGGTCATAATCCCAGGGTCCAGGGATTTCCTTAGTGCGGAGACTGCCTCTCCTTATTCTTCCCACTGGTGCTCTCTCTCATTAGCTCAGTCACTTTTTTCTCTCTTAAATAAATAAATAAAATCTTTAAAAATAGCTGTATACTTGCTCAGAAATAGAGCATAGAGCTTTTTGGAAATCCATATTTTAAAAATTAGCTTTTGACCTAGAAACGTCACTTCTAAGTATTTACCCTGAAGATATACCTCTAGAAACGATTTAAAAAATAAAAATAAAAAACAAGACATGCACAAGGCTATTCCTTTCAACATTGTATGCAATTGTAAAGTATTAGATAAACTTAATGCCCAAGCATGGGATAGTGGTTGAATTACCCATAGTACATGTACACTAGGAAGTAATATGCAGCTGTGTAGAAGAATGAAGAAGCTGTCTATGACCTAATAGGAAGTGAACTCCAAGATATATTGTTAGATGAAAAAAAAAAATCCCCTACAATATCTCTAGTATACTATCCTTTACATAAGAAAAGGATAAAATAAAACAGACATGTGTCTGTGCATTTGCACAAAGAAGTGCAGAAAGATTAACCAAACACTGAGATAACTCACAGAAACATAAGGAAATGAGGTAAATGGAGAAATTGAAAGAGAGTTTCAGAGATGAATGGTAAATATGCTTCTCTGGATATAACTTTCAGTGTAGTTCTGATACTTAAACCCGTGGTTAATGTTTCACATTCTCAAAAAATCAAGAAATAATTGAAATCAACATAATATGGGGGAAATCTGAAATAGAATACAAACAGTAACAAATGAATTTAACTGAACTGCAAATGAATAATATTACCACATTATATATTTTAGTTAATTTTAATTTTAATTCATTAATTATGCCCAGCAGCTGGTGAAATAAAGATCTAACTAAAGTATATTTGGAGAACAATATTTTAACCATGTGTTAGAATCCTAAGAACAAGTGGAACTGTATATAATTACTGTACTTCGGCTAGCTAGTAAATTTTCCTTTGGTTTGGTTGTCATTTTCTGAAATACTTTATGTATTTACTAAGATTGAATGAACATGTAAATGTGCTATGAATAAGATTCAGGTTTGTCATAGTCAGAATTTACTAATAAGGGAAGAATGGAGGCAAGAATGAATCCCTTAATGTTGGACTGGAATTGGAGGTATCAGCATGAACTCATGGTTTTAATTATAGGCACAGATTGATAGACACAAACGTAACTTTGGAGGCACAGGAAGGTTGGTGTCACAATACACAGCTTTGCTTCCCAGCGTAGTCTGCTGACAGGGCACATAAGACATAGACATAAGACATAGCACACCAGTAGCCATGGGCATTCCTAGCCGCTGATCTTGGTTTAGAATAATTACTGATTCTAGGGCTTGGATAGAGAAAATACAAGATAGCTATGGAATATTATGTTATCAGAAAGTAAGAAAGTGTTCAGGGATGTCTGTGTGACTCAGTCGGTTAAGAATCTGCCTTCAGCCCAGGTCATGATCCCAGGATCCTGGGATTGAGTCCTGTATCGTTTCTTGCTCTTCAAGAAGCTTACTTTCTCCCTCTGCCTGCTGCTCCCCTCACTTGTGCTCTCACTCACTCTCGTTCTGACAAATAAATAAATAAAATCTTGAAAAGAAGGGAGAAAAAAGAAAGCAAGAAAGTGTTCAAAAGATGATGGGTAGTTATCAAAAGGACACAGAAGCCCCTTGAAGAAATGCCCAGAGTCAAAAGCTGGAACAATTATAGGAACAACATAAATAATAAATAAATAACAGTAGTATTGAATTGCAACCAAAAAATTTAAAATAAACATCCATGAATCCATAACTGATTCAAGTAAATAACTGAATAAATAGGTGGGAGACAGGGAGAGCTATTCCTCATGGCAGAATTCCAATTAATAAATGTAAATGTAAAAAAGAGTATATGGAAAAGTACAATTTCATCATTAGACAAACATCTTTTTTTAGACAAACATTATTAAAATAAAAATATTAGACAAACATATTTTTGCAGGCAAGAAGAATCATTGCATGTTAAAATGATGGGTGAAAGTATGATGAGAAACAGTATTTATGTACAATGTCAAATAGGTCTACACAAGATACTTACAAGTAACAAAGGGAAAATAATATTTTTATACTGGATAAATCTGGCAGGCACTATCTTAACCAAGTTATCAAAGTTAACTGCCTGAAACAAAACACATTGACATGCTTCTCTAATATGAACTGAAATGTATTCTTGCCCCCAAAGCATAAAATCAGTCTAATAATGAGAAAACAAAAGAACTATTCAAATGGTGAAACTAGAATAAGAATTATAGCTTAGTTACTAATATATGAACATCAGTTTTCTAGTATTGATATTACCGTATGGTAATTTAAGGTTTAAGATTAGTGGAAACTGGATGAAAGGCATATGAGAATATTGAACTATTTTTTACTTTTTGGTAGATCTAAATTTATTTCAAAATAAAATTTAAAAAAAATCCTATTCAATAACAATGTAGACCAAAAAGAATTTATAAGAAGGTTTATTGCAATAATATTTAAAATAATAAGATACTGAAAATAGCATTCATATGAAAAATAAGGAATTGATTTAACCCTGTACTGGCATATTTTTCATCAATTAAATTTAATTTTATTAATGATATTTTTTGACAAAGAAAAAATATACATGGTTATTAAGTGAAAAATGCTACCAAGGAGTTGTGTGTGATCTTTTATAATGCCGTATAGATATGTACATTTGTGCATAGGAAAACCAAATGAAATTTTCAATAAAATGGTTTTGTAGCTATCTCTGTGTGCCTGACTTGTGTTTAATGGGGGTTTTGTTTGTTTGTTTGTTTGGCTATGCATTACTTTTATAACAAACTTTAAACTTAAACTAATTTCCTAATCTTTGCTGGAGAAGGAAAATAAACACCTCTAACTTAAAGAAATTAATATAAGTAAGATTGAATTCTGATCATATTTAGACTAAGGCAGACTATATAGTACAATCCATTACAGGAAGACCATACAGGTCCAGCTTAAAAAAAAAAAAATCATTTTACATGATAGTTTATACCAGACTCTAACGTTTCCAGGGAACAGCTAAAGCCCCAGTCCCTAAGATAAAGATGGTTATGTGTAGCAGATACAATTTACTGTGCATTTCTAAGCTTATTTGTGATAATTGAGTTCTTTTCCTAATAAGTCCACTAAAGACAAACATCTGCACTTTCAGTAGATCCTCAACTCTGTGATATAGTCCCACAACCAGTGATTTTCCTGATGTTGTTTTAACTAGGGATTCAGTTCTTCTGTGTGGTATTATCTAATATCGCAGTTGATTTCTTTTTTTTCCCCCTTTGGTGCCTTCAGATAATACCTTACATACTTCATACTTTTTTAAAAAGGCAAAAAAAAAAAAGTCTTTTCAAATTGAAAATCTAAACTTAGACCTAAAAATTCTATTTATATAAATAATTCTTCTATCACCAGCCATTTTAGTGGACTCCTTCCAAAACACATTTTTAGTACTTCAAAATGCTCTTTTGTATTTATTTAAAATACATGTGTATATATGAGTCTTTTGAAATAAGAGTATTAATGCAGGAGTTCATTTTTATCTGCATTTTAAAGGTTTCCTAATGCCATCTTAGAAATGCTTTAGTAATTATAGATTATGGTTTTTATAAAAATTAAAGCTAGTCAAAAGTTTAATATGATATAGCTTTATCTCATTTTTATGTTTTGATGTCAGTGACTAAGAAAATAGAAAATATTTTGTCACCCTTGTTCAAAGACACAAAAAGAATTTGTTGTGGTAGATGCAGTTTTGACACAAAATAGTGGGTTTAGACAAATGTTTCTAAGTCCTTATAGTTTTCTAAGCATTCTCTCTGCAGTCTTCAGAAAGAGGGGAAAAGTGTTTCTTGACAGATGCTCTTGTAAGCTGAAAACTTGTGGTTGAGCAGGAGGACTAGGTTTTTGTGAATTACTTCTCCAATTGCCTCTCCAGCTGCAAGATGCATCAATAGAAAGAATGTCAGATTTTAAAATACTATTTTTACAAATGGGTTGAGTTTATTCAAATATTTTGGTAAATTACAATCTAAGAGTTTTTACTTTTTTACCTGAAAAATATTGAGACATATGAAAATAACAAATCCAATTTGATGCTTGAGAAGTTATAAAAGATTGAAAAACAAGGGGAAAAAACACACTGGAGACATGGACTGGTAACCTTTGAAAGATATTGCAATATGAGAAATTAATTCAGCATTTCCTTCAGGGTTAACAGAGCCAAAATTAAGCTTCAACATACCAGGTTGTTGCTAAGCAACTAGTAAGTTTGCTGTACTTCCTAATTTTAGGCTTTTGTAACAAATTTATTTTAACGGAATTCCCTATTGGTCTAGAGAAACCAAAGATGTTTGTCGGGTGGGTGTGCACACGAAACCAGACAGTGAAGCTTAAAATTGAATAATTACTCTAAGTATAAGCCTGCTGAAGGTTACATTTGCCATACATGAGTGACCACTAAAGAAATTCAATTTACATAAGGAATGAAAGTCATTTGGGGGGATTAATATTTAATATATTAATACATATTTTAAATTAATAGTACCTATTGGGATGAAACGGTGATGCTGTCCTAATGTCATTCTTTTCCAGAAACCTTGTTCCTCTTGCCTATTTTAAGCCTTCACTATTTTCCAAGGTAAGTGTTACTGATTTGCTTTCAATTATACTGTGCACAATCATGAGCCCTGTTATTAGAATGCTTCTTCCCACTCATGGTCTTTTCATTCTTGAATGAAGTTCAATTAGTGTAATGGCAGGCTTGTCTCAGCTCCTCTACACTGCAGGTTTACAGTGGTTTACCCCTGTGTTTCCTGTGACTCACTGAGTACATTTGCCTAATATAGGAGTTTGACATTAGTAGGTCCATGTGCCTGCTTATATAAGCATCCGAGAATGTGTACTTTGTTGGCAGTTAAAGTAGTATTTTGTCACTAGCCTTTATCTTAGTTTTGTTTCTCAACCTCTTCAAAACTAGGTAGTAGAGAGGAATGTTATTTTAGACATTCCACGTGACGAATGTAGTAGATATCAACTGGATAACAGCTGTTGTGTTAAATATTGATAATGTAAGACTGAGTAAGACACAGGGTACTAACAGAGTAATGAAGACAAGAGAAACAGAAGCTGATGATTACAAAACTATGCACTGAAGGAAAAAGCAGACATGATGTGTGATGGGAGAATTGATGAGAAGAGTCTATCCCGTCCCAGCCAAGTGTGTGCTTGTGACTCTTCTAGCATACAAGTCGAAAACACAGGGTAAGTTGAGAATTAGGAAGAGCATTGGGAAAAGCAAACAAACAAACAAAAAAGTCACTTCTTAGATAAGAAGCAACATGGTGGATTCTGGGAAACTGCAAATAATGAACAAGTAGTGAAGTTTCATTTTGATTTTTGACACTTAAGCCGTGAGGCAGGTAGAAAAAGGAGATAAGTATTGTAGAGAAGACCAAGGAGGGCCTGGGAGGCTACAGAGGCAAAGTTCTTAGCTTACTTTTGTTATTTCATCTGTCCTTCTAAAACGCTTTAAAATTCTTTATTTTTTTAAAATTATAAGCACAATCACTAATGTGCCATTGAGAGTCTCAAGGACTTTGGTTAACTTGTATTGACACAATACTCCCACAAACACAAATAAAGCCTGAAATATCTAGGCTTTCAGTCAAATTTTTCAAAATTCTTTTCAATATCAAGATGCTACATAAACAGAATATTTTGGTACCTCGAATTCAAGAAATGCTAAAGGAAATTTGTAACCCCCAAACCCAATCTCATCTTCTTGATGATTCAAGCTACCTGATTCAAGCTACTTCCTGAGCAAGAAAGCTGGGGGTTACTTCTGATTATTTCTCCTCTGTCAAGTCTGTGCCTCATCAATCAACAAGACCCACTGATTCTAATTCCCAAAACGTCATTTATCTGGCCATTTCTTCCGTCTTTGCTTCTACACCTTCATTCAAGGTACTATGGCATTTCTCTCCTGAACTATAACAATTAGCACTAGGAACATGCTCTTTCTCTCCCTGGCACTGTTGAAATCCATTGTCTACATTGTAGTCATGAGGATCTGTGCAGAACATGGATCTGATAATGATTCCTCCTCTATTTAAAATATTATACTTGATTCTAGGATAAATCCTTCTTGGGCTGTGATCGGAATCTTACCTTACATTCCAGGTTCTTCCCTTTCCATTCTCTGTACTGCAGGTGCATTGGTCTGTTCTATAGGCCTTGTGAATATACATCCCAGGACTTAGCTCCTTCTGCCTGGGATGCTCATCTTTTCCCGTTAGCCTAGTTCTTTTCTTTTTTAGATCTCAGCAGAAATGTCTTTTGAGTCTGTCGATCTCCTTGACTCAAGTCTGAGACTCAGTCTGAGACCCTCTCATAGGTCTTCGAAAATGTCATGCACTTTGGCATAGTCGCATGTCACAGTGGCAATTTTAGTTCATTTATGTTAATATTTGATACAATAAGCTCCAGTGATGTAGGTATCATGCCTTTTGGGGCTTATTATGGTATATTATAATTTACCACTAGTAGAATTTTGATCATTATCATATCTTCTCTGTAGTTCTCTTACTCTGGATTTAGACCATAATTCTTTAAACAACTTTACCAAGATTTCATTTACATAACATAGAAGTCATCTATTTTAAGTGTACAACTCAAAGAGTTTAAGTATACTTAGAGAGTTGCGTAACTATCACCACAATCTAAATATGGAACACCTTTATTACCTCAGAAAGAATCTTCCACCCTCTTTTACAGGCACTGTCTATTCTGACCACCACTTCTAGGCAGCCATTAATCCACTTTCTGTTTCTACATATTTCCTCTTCTGGACATTCAATGTATGGTGATTTTTAAATCAAGCTTTTTCACTTAGCATAATATTTTTAAGGGTCATCCATTTTATCACATATGTCATTGCAGTATTTTTATTACTGAATAATATTTCATTATATGCATATACCATATTTATCTATTCTTTGACAGATATTTGAGTTGTTCATACCTTTTGGGCACTGCAAATAATAGGATCTATAACTTGAATGAATGAATGATTGAATGATGAAATGATACAATAGTTTCCTCCTGTAAATACGAGAATATCCTAATGGAGTCAGTCTTCCTTATCTGTGGGGGATACATTCCAAGACATTCCAAGATGTTCCAAAACCTTCAGTGGATGCCTAAAACTGCAAATAGTACCAAACCTTATTTAAGTGTTTTTTACTATGCATATATATCTATGACAAAGTTTGCTTTATAAATTAGGCACAGTAAGAAATTAACAACAATAAGTATAATAAAATAGAATAATTATAACAGAATACTGTCATAAAAGTTATGTGAAAGGGGTCTCTCTCTCAAAATGTTATTGTACTCATTCACCCCTCTTCTTCTTGGGATGATGCGAGATGACAAAATGCCTACATGATGAGACGCAATAAGGTCAATGAGGTCAGCAATGTGATGTAGTGTTAGGCTACTTTGAGCCTCTGAAGGGGGAGAGAAGAAGGATCATGTGCTTCAGAATGGCAGTTGACACAGGTAACCAAAACTGCAGAAATAGAAACTGTAGGTAAGGGCAGAACTACTTTATATGATTTCCAAGGGCATTTACAACCTTAAAATACAATATTATAATATTCCTAAAAGGATAGAGAAGGCAATTTGGCTAAAAGAAGGAGACTAAATAGAGTTCTATGAATTTTGGATTCGACAAACCAACAAATAGACCAATACTAATTAACCAGCAGAAGAAAAAAATCTACCAGACATCTTTAGAATTCCTTTTTTCTGGAATGTTTAACACCAATCCAAAAAGTAAACAAGATAATTTTCCTATTATTTTGGTATTTAACAAACAAATAAGTTTAGAAAAAAGAAACTACTCCTTTTTTTTTCTCACATGTTATTTACTCTCTGAATCCTGAGAAACGAAGAGTGATTTTTTTAAAAATCAAAGAGGGAATAAAATATACAGCATTTTTCCAAATATGTGGCATTAACAAAGGTTTCACTGATGTACTGAAGTGGCCAGAATAATGGAATCAAGGGCATTTGTTTTAATACCATATTTTACAAGTACTTCCTTGACAGAGTATTGATGTCATTGCTGAAAACACTCAATTCCCCTTTTCAAGCTATTTGCTAAAATTCCATCCTAGCTACTTGCCTTATCAGATTCCTACACTCTCTGGCCACCATGGTTTCATCTTACCAACCACCCCCACCATCTGTTCCCTGGCGCCACTCCCAGGCCAAGTATGGAACAACTAGGAACAGCCTCCATGTCCTAGAGCCCATGAAATTAGCTGGCCTACAAAGGAGCTTGAAACACCTAATTAATCCCAACATACTTGCCATAACATAAGCTGCTTTATGTTGTTTCCAGGTTGCTGGTACCCTGCCCCAGGTGGCAGTCTTCTATGTGGCCCCGTATGGGAACCTTCTTTTATTTTGAGCCACAAGTATCAAAGAGGTCTGCCTTTCATCTATCTAGTATCAGTATGTTGTGTCCTACCTATAGAAGAATCTTTAAGTTTTATTAGTGAGTTTAGCAGGATAGCAGGGCATGACTATTGATTCTTGGAGAGCGTCTTGGAGGGATTACTCTTGGTTACTAGTTAATTCCGGATCACTGCAAAAGCAGCGGCGGGGTACAGAACTGCGGCCTGTTGGTGAGCTTGATTTTTAGCTGGTATGGGCTGCTGGAGTAGCCTCATATTTTCCTAACCACATTTCATGGCATCTGAATATTCAGAATGAATAGCACTAATTCGTTAAACTCCAGGGATTAGATACCATCCAGATGGGGCCCGATTTTAGGGTAAATAGAGTGACAGGCCAATTTAAGCTGCACTTTTCAGATTGGGGTACGCATGTATTTTTGTGTTTGGCAGAAGCTTATCTCAGGAAACACACTTCTTTGGTGTTAGTGTTTGTTATTATTTGAGAGGTCATATCTGGTTTGTCTGTGTATTTCAGGCACCCCTTTATGGAGGAACATGCTGATCGCGTTTCCCACAGGAGAGAATTAACACTCTGGTCTCCTGAACTCCTGAACCCCTAAACTGCCTTGACAATGACATCTCTACTGAGTGTGAATCCTGACCTCTCAGAGGCAAAATGGAAGGTGGATATGTAGGAGGAGGCCCAGTGGGGACCTGTGAGGTTTTCCCCTTACTACTCAGAAACTCAGAATAATGGACTATTGACTAGAAACTAAATTGGCATGCTGTAATTTTACTAGATTAAGAGTACCTCAGTCTCTTTCATCCTAAAGAGTGCCTATTTCCCTTGCCTACCAAAAGACTACATGCCAAATAAAATCTAAACCCATCACCCTAGCCCCTTGGATATTTCCATAAACCTCCAGCATATACATGCCTTTAACTGAACTAGCTTCACATGCATTAACTATCTGTAACTGTTGGATTTACCCTCAGCCTTCTTCCACATATTTTATACCACACATTTACACAGCGGATACCTATCCTGGAAATAAAAAAAAAAAATATTGGGAAATTAAAACTTCTTCCAAACTATCGCCTCCCCCTGGGAGGCCCCTCAGGGTCAGTGCCAAGTGCATTCCTACTTCTTCATTACATGGCACATAGCTACTAATGGAGGATTCCGCACCCTCACCATGTACCCAACAAAAACCAGTCTTTCTGTAATTCCCATTTACCTAAAGTGAGGTACAACTCTCCAATTTAAAGATAACACCATGGGCATATATATGTTCCAGCAAATGAGGGTACTTCTCTCTGCATTGCCCTCTCACTACTCTCAAGCCACAAGCCATATTGATGCACTCTGGCCTCTCTTGGTGCTCCTATTTATATAAATGTTAATCCCTTGTTTCTGCACTGTGAACAAAGGTCATTGATGTATTGTGTTTGTACAAATACTGGAACTTGTTACACTTTGGTATCAGTGGGGCTGCTACAGGGACCACTGCTCTAACCCAATAATCAAAAATCACTGATGTTAATACATAAATGTCCAGCCCTAGTATTTAATATTTCTAAAGTATAACAAATGTGAGACCTACTTAATCAAGGCCAGAGAACCTGAAAAAATGGTTTTTTGACAATAGATTATTTAGTAGTTAATTTGATTATTTAGTAGTTAATCAAATTTTTGTAATATCGTTGTAACAAACATAACCTACACATGTAGTACATTGCATAATTCAATCCAAATATGTCTGGAGGTCCCCTGCCATGACTGATTCATTCTTCCGTTTAACACTAAACAAATTGGAACCTGTTACAGGCATACCTTCAGTGACTCCTCATGTTTCTACCTGGCTTCTTCTTTTCTACTGTCACCGTAAAACGTTTTTTCTACTCTTTAGGGAAACTCATGCCCTGTTCTCTGAAAATCTCCTTTACTGTTCAGGCCACTTAAATACCACCAGATAAGTGAGCTCAGCACTGATGTTGGGACATCAAGAAGAGAATTTTCATATAATATTTCACAAATGCCTTCTTGATCCAATTTTAAACTCATAGCTAGAAACTCTCAAATCCCGTTGCAAGCAGTGTACTAAATCCTTGCCCACATTATTTTCCTCAGCACACACCTATCTTCAGGACCTTCATTCTGCATGCACCTCCTTCACTGAGATCCATTCTCCAGGGTCAGGTACCAGACAGGTAGAGACAGCTTCATTGCCCTGGAGCCCATTTAATTATTCAAATTGGACAGTCTGCAAGGAATTAATTTATTCTAGCTACCCCCATCCTGCTTGCCTTACCCAAAGCTCCAGCTTGCTGTCAGTCTGCCCAGGGTTTACCCTTCTGTGTAGCTTCCTGTGGAAGCATTCTCTCATTTGGAGCTATAAATAGTGGCAGAGTTCTGCCTTAACTAGTGTCAGGGTGTTTTGTCCTGCTGTCAAAAGAATCTTTAAATCTTATAAAACACCAGTTTCATGAGGCTTTTTTTTTAGTCTTGTGACAATGTTTTATCTCATGTGTAAACTCATATCAATTGCAGATATTCTTTGTGTTTTTTTTTCTTTTTTTTTTTAAATTTTTTATTTTTTATAAACATATATTTTTATCCCCAGGGGTACAGGTCTGTGAATCACCAGGTTTACACACTTCACAGCACTCACCAAAGCACATACCCTCCCCAATGTCCATAATCCCACCCCCTTCTCCCAAACCCCCTCCCCCCAGCAACCCTCAGTTTGTTTTGTGAGATTAAGAGGAGAAGAATAAATGAAACAAGATGGGATTGGGAGGGAGACAAACCATAAGTGACTCTTAATCTCTTTGTGTTTTAATAAGAAACTCTTCACGCAATACTGTGTATGGAAGATGACGAGTCTTTGATACATATGAGCTTCTTCTTCACAGTAAATTCTTTTATGATGGACAATTATTAGAATTAGACATTTGTTTCTAAAGAAAGAAAGAGGGGCGCTTGGGTGGCTCAGTCTGTTATGCATCCAACTCTTGTTTTTGTCTCAAGTCATAATTTTGGGGTCATGGGATATGCCCCATGATGAGTCCCATGCTCAAAGTAGAGTCTGCTTGAGATTTTCTCTCTCCCTTTCCTCTGCCCCTCCCTCTGTCTCCAAATGAATAAATAAAATATTTTAAGAAAAAGAAAGAAAAGAAGAGAATAGGAAAGAATAAATGAGCAGCAGGTTAAATTAAGTTGACTTTAAAGTTACAGTTTTATGATAAGAATATATTATTCTATATCCTATGCAAAATTTAATGGCACAATAGCTCAAATCTGTAAGTGTAAAAAGATATGTGAATAACTCAAATACAGAAAATGAAAGTAAAAGTATCCTTTGTCTTTGTGGTATTTATCTTAACAATCTGATTCTCTGTTTGCCACAGTAGTAAACCTTTCATCTGTGGGACAATATATTGGTAGAAAACACTATGAGTGTTTTCCTTTTCTTTTTGAAATTTCTGATGAAGCTGTTTTATGGCATACAATAAAACTGTCCATAATACCTTTACTCCCCAACCTTTTCTACAAACACATCCAAGTTTGCCTAGAGTAGAATGTATTCAGTAATTGGAGCTTTTAATTCTTACAGCACTTTAGAATTACTTGGATTTTGTTCTCTTTCTTTCTTTCTTTTTGAAAGAGAGAGAGAGAGAAAACAAACATAGGGTGAGGGGCAGAGGGAGAGGAGAGGTAGAAAGAATCTTAAACAGACTCTTCATTGAGTGTGGAGCCCGATATGGGGCAAATATCACAACCCTGAGATCATAACCTGAGCCAAAATCAGGAGTCAGACA
Organism: Mustela nivalis; assembly: GCF_964662115.1. Classification (NCBI taxonomy): domain Eukaryota; kingdom Metazoa; phylum Chordata; class Mammalia; order Carnivora; family Mustelidae; genus Mustela; species Mustela nivalis. Next base: position 126,023,854 of record NC_139023.1, read on the forward strand.
CTTAACCAACTGAGCAACCCAGGTGTGCCTGGAATTATTATTAATTTTTTTAATAACTGGCACTTGGATTTAACCTTAAAAATCTGACTTAATTGAGGTGGGATTTAGACACTGGAATATATTAATAGATCTCCTCTTATATCCTTTCCTGTCAAGGATTCTAACATGTATCCTGGGAGATCCACTTTACTAAAGGTGCATTAAAAAGAATTGGCCTTAAAATTATAAGGAAATAGCCTTAATTTCAGATGTAACTTTTACTGCATTTAGTAGGTATTTCCCTTTCTTGGGTTGAGTCACTAATACTGAATTATGTTTAAAATAAACAGTTAATAGGGCTGATATACATTAAAAATAAAATCTTCCAGCTTGTTAAATTTGATATAGCTGTCACATAGAATACAATAGAGCCATTACGTACAATCAGTATAATCTATCTTGTGTTACAATTATTATATTCAGCATTTTATATTGGGAAAAAAAAACAAGAAAACAATAACATCTTATCTCCTCTACTCTTCAATGTTCTCTTCTCTCTTCTTTCTGTTAAAGCAATACATATTTAAGGAAAATTTGAAATCTGCCTTATGCTTTTGGCATGATATAAAGCTAAATGTCTCCAGTCACCAAAACATAAAAAGACTGTGCCATTTTGTTTTTATTCAAAGTATTAAAATCATCAGTGCATTACTAGTGCATTACTGTGAACTATCGGCAATTTTGTTGCATTCATTTATTAGTAAATCTTAATAGACAGTAATTTGGGTGATGAATTGAAGAAACTGTAGCTTAATGAAGGAAATGTAACTGCTTGTGTTTGAAATCTGGTGAGTCTGTGGTATTTGCCCACTCATAACTTCAGTGTATAGAGCAATTGCAGCATTCATTTATGCAGACCTTAACCCAGTTATTATATTTATTCTACAAAGCATCTCAGTTAAAAAAAAGGCAAACTGCCAACTATAATAAACAAATTTTAAAAAATTATTTATAGAATAAGGACTTTACATCTTTGGGGCATAAACTAGAAAATGTTGCATTAGTATTTAAATTTGCAGTTGCATTTTAATAATATTAATATCAGAATCACATGGATGTCCAATACCCTTTTTCTCATATATTGTTTATTTTCAATAATGAGACAGTTTTCTGATGCTTCCACAAGAGATCTAGTTAATAAAAAACCTGATCATTTTCAGAAAAACATTTTAAAATATTTACTTATGTACATTGTTTTACTTAGTTCATGGATCTTTTGGCGAACTTACTGTTGACAGTATTTCAGTGTGTTCCTTAGGCTGAATATTTTGAATTTACTAATGAATATTTTCTATAAAACCAGCATCTAAAGTTATTTGATGGAGGAAGAGGTTTATCTCATTACTATTTAAAGCAAAACATTATGTATGTATATACGGCCTAACAAATAATTTCTGAATTATTAATAAATAGTCTATAATGGACATATTCTTTTGAGATTTTCTGTCTTCCCTACAATATGACAAATAAGAGGAAAAAATTTCAGAAGACACTGAAAATAGCCTCAATATGCATGAAAAAAATGTTGTTAACTGGATTGTTTTGAGTGATAATACTATTACGATAAATGAGAAGATACAATTCTTCAACATTGCTTAAAATCATGATTTTTTTCAATCAGCATAAGATTTTTTTTAATACTATCTTTTTAAAAACATGGCACTTTGTTTTGATAAGCTCTGCATCATAGTCTTTGGTTGCACATGTATTTAACAATATTGACTTTTGAGTTCAGCAAGCCACTATTCACAGAGGTATCAGATTTCTAATTTCTAAAATAAAGTTTATTGCTTGCATATAATACCTAGTGCTCCACACAGTCCATGCCTTCCTTAATACCCGTTACAGGCTCTGATGTACTGTATGGTGACTAAAGTAACATAATAAAAAAATTAAAGTAAAATAAAGTTCACCCTGCCTTGTGAAATTCATGAGAAATATTTTTAAATGGAAATGATATCATTTGCCAGATATAAATACTAGATGTTATATGCTAAATGATCTTTGTGAAGATGTCTAATGTAAAAACCTATATTTTTTAAATGGAAAGTAGGTATAAAATGTTAATATATCGATAAGGCACTTGCTTACCTAAAGGCTGTATATAGCCACTAAAATAGAAGGCACCACCAGACACATCCAGAGATAAAGAGATAACCCCATCAAATCCCCTTTTGAACATGAACTCCAGACTTCTTGGTAAATACAATAATGATATTTATTAGTAAGAAAAGATAACTGAGGTAATGGAAAAGTCTTGTCAGCAAAAATTTTTTTGTTAGATATACCTAGTAAATAAGCTTCAAATTTTATATATTCGTGGCCATAGCTCATTAGAAAATGTCACATAAGCTATGCAGTAAGTGGGGTACAAAAAGGGATGTTCCTTTATTGATATGAAATTTATACATAATTTATTTAAATATATAATTTATATATATACACATAAAATTTATGAAATATATTTGCTTCATTTTTTCTTTTCTCTCATTCTGGGAATAAAAGGAAAAAATTATCTATATTTTAATAGAATGCATTTTTTAAAGATTTTATTTATTTGACAGAGAAAGATCACAAGTAGGCAGAGGGGCAAGTAGAGAGGGAGAGAGAGAGGGGGGGGGGGAGGAAGCAGGCTCTCTGCCTAGCAGAAAGCCTGATGCGGGACTCGATCCCAGGACCATGAGATCATGACCTGAGCCGAAGGCAGAGGCTTAACCCACTGAGCCACTCAGGCAGCCCCAATAAAGCACATTTTTAAAGAAGCAGAGCAGAAATTTCATAATAGAGACAGAAAACTAAAATGTCATGCTGAACTCCCTGCTGTAATTATGCAGGTAAATTAGTAAAAACATTTCTGTATACCTGTTTTGATCCCAAGTACTTTTAAATTTCGTCATTATTTTTCAGTGGTGGGCATTTGATACCAAGATACCTCTTTCTACCTAAAAGCATTTCTTTTGATCAAGGGAGAAAGGCAACACTTCCCGTTCCCTAGACATTTTCTCACACCTCTTCTTTTCTCTAGAACTACTCTGGTCTGGGATTTAACTATTTTTCTCTTTATTCTCTGACAGAGAGAAAAAAAAATATTTTTTTTCTTTTATTCCCAGAATGAAAGAAGAGAGAAAATAAAGTATATTTAAATTGATCCATCAAGAGGCAAGGAAATCCTTTGTGATGGCAGATTAGTATCATCAGTGTCATGGAAAGGAAAAAAAAAAAAAGTAGATTTGGTGTTGTTGGGAACACTGAAGGAACAAATTTAACTTGAAGATATTCAATATTTGACTCCAACAGTTTTTGCCTTGGACTTAAATGACTCACAGTAACATTTTAATCTCTACCTTAGAAATGTATTTTCAAAATATCTAACTATATTCTGGGGATTTATCTACCCAGATTCCCACGCAATCCCACAATCGTTGGTCCTTTGCTACTTTGGCAGCTGTTACACTTGACAGGCATGGGTGACCACAAGGCAGGAGACCAGTGGAGACCAGATGGCAGGAAAGGATGCAGAGAACAAAGAAGTGTCTCCAAGAGGAAGAGGGCAGGTTGTAGCAGATGGGGGATGGGAATCAGTGGGCTGCACTCAGCACTGAGAAATAAATGGTTGAAAATATTGAGGGAATTTGTGCATGATATCCGAAACTATCTCAACTCAACTGTTGAGGAAACATGTGCTTGTGTGGGGGCAAGGGCTATGTGCCTGTGAAAAGTTATGTAGCCTAGAAGCTAATAGCAGAAGTTCTGGAGATGGGTGGCTTGGGTGCCAATTCAAGTTTAGCACCTATTAACTCTGCACCTTGAGCATATCATTTTATCTCTGTGTGCTTCAATTTCCCCATTTGTACAGTGGAAGTGGAAAGACTATCTGACTCATATGCCGTGGCAAATATTGAATATATTATTAGAATGATACCTGGTATGTTAGTATTTGTCAACTAAGTAAATAAATACAAAGGATCATAGCATTTTAGCATCAATGTAGCTTTATTCTTAGCCTTCTCAATGCCTCAGCCTTATGGCTGAACATTACCCAAGATGAAGAATCTGTTAGTTCAAAGCAATTTCTGAAAAGAGGAGGGACATGTGGGCATCTGAGAATCTCCCACAAAGACAGGAAAGCAACAGCAGCACCCACTGGCCATGCATCTTGGAAGGGGAGTTTCAAATAGGGTTCCACGTACAGGACAGTTCTCCCAGGTCAGCATCAATCAGGTCCAAACAGCACTGTGCCAATACCTAGAAATTTTCAGAATTTCTTGGGCAAAAAATATCTCCATGAAAAAGAGGCTGTCTTGATACAGAGCCAAAAGGGATCATTCACTTTGTCAATATTTAAGCCACCACATCCTTGTTTAATGCTGGTAAAACCTGTGATAGGCTATGTAGACAAACAAAGCAAGGATTTTTTTTTTTTTCTTAAGATATATATACTTATTTTAGATCATGGGGTTCAGAGAGAGAGGGAGAGATAGACTCCCAAGCAGATTCCCTGCTGGGCACTGAGCCCTAGGTGGGGCTTAGGCCTAGGACCCTGAGGTCAATGACCTGAGTGGAAACCAAGGGTTTGCATGTCTTAACCAACTGTGCCACTCTGGCGCCCCTGAAAAACAAAAAAGCTTTACTTAAAAATTATTACAGATATATCAGAATGGAAAACAGGAAAATTCCTGTTGAGGGAAAAATATTAACATACAGTGAAAAATAAAAGGTGGTTGGCCATGGGAGAGGCAATTCAGCAATTTTCTACACTAAAGAAAAAAAATTTTTTAAAAGTCACATTAGTACCAATTAAAAGCTGAATTTTTTGTCATCACAATGCGCTGGCAATTTTAAACTGAACCAGAGCTAAAATAAATTTCCCCCACAGAAGTCTTTTGTTGTTCTAAATTCTAAATACTTTGATGCACACATAAAGTCGGCTACATGTGTTTGTTTTGAGAGTAAACACATAATGATTTTGAATCCATTCAACTATTTTTGGCGGGGGCTTATTCTCCAATCCCTGTGCCATTAAACAATCCTGTATTTAAATAGTAGGTCTGAAATAAACAACAGCACCGTGATTCTAAAGAGGAGGACACAGAACTTTACCTCAATTCTGGGTGTCTTTGTGCAAAACAAATTCTCTGAACCATGCAGAATTGTCTCTGAAGGCATTTCTTTGTGTACCTCTCCCACCTTCTTTTCAAAATGGACATTAATGTGATAATAAGTATTTGCTGCTTTTTAATATATAAATTTTTAAATTTTGTATGTAGGTAGTGGCATACACACACATTTCCAAATAAGAAAATTTTCTCTCTGCATTTCTTTTCTGGATAAAATTACAATTTGCTTTATGATAGCTTGCTAGAGTTGCCATTATAAAATATCACAGACAGTATGGCTTAAACAACAGGTTTTTTGTTTTTTTTTTTTTTCTAAAATTTTGGAAGCTGGAAGTTCAAGTTCAATGTGTCAACAGATTTGGTTTCATGCAAGGGCCTCTTCTCTTTGGCTTGCAGTCTGTCTCCACACTGTGTCAGTGTGTCCTCACATGGCTAGCCCTCAGTCTGTGTATGTCTGTGTCCTGATTTCTTGGAAAGGACACTAGTCATATTGGATTGGGTCCACCCATATGCTCTCATTTTACCTTGCCTCTTAGAACCTTTCCTATATGTCCATAAATAGTCACATTCTGAGATAGGAGGGGGGAAGCACAGACCAGCACATAACAGGGAGGGGTGTTTAAAAAATGACCCATTTGGCTGCAAAATACATTTGATACACCAATGATAGACTTCAAAGAAAACCTACCTCAGTTTATTCTCTTAAAATCTAAACTTAATGTCAGAATTGATTTTCCTCAAAGCTAGCACTCATTCTTCCAATCAGTCTGCTCTTAAAACTGTACTATAACTGCAGCATTAAGTTTGTCTCACTGGGGACACCCTGGGTAAACAAGCTAACCTCTCCAGACCTCAACTTTCTCAAAAGGAAGATTCAACAAAACCTAATAACAATGGGTTGTCAGGCACTGACTGTCAGGCATTGTTCTAGATGCTGGGATCTAGAGCTTTGCTCTGATAGGATATTAGGATGTCAGTGAGTGCTAGAAAAAACAGAAAAAGAAAAACAAGGTACAGGGACTGGAGTGGAAGAATGGTAACTTTAAATATTAAGTGAACAGGGGAAACATCATTCAGAAAGTGAAGTTAGTGAATGCATTCGTAACAGGTGCTTAAGATGTGAGCGAAGTGAGATGGTGCTCTTCCCAGTTCTATCATAAAATAATAAAGCATCGCTACCCTCTATGTTTTAGTTTAGTTTCTGTTTTTGCATGCTCCAGTTCTTCCAATGGTGAAGAGAAGGAGCATGTGTTAGTGATAATTAGTTAATTAATTTTGTGGTCATGTCAAAGAAGCCCTGGCACCAAATATGATCAAACAGTCGAGGAATTACAAGCCTACCTATAGGTTATTGTTAGTTTTGTTTTCTAAAATGTTTCACTTGCTACATTTAGGCATATAGAGAAGTGAAATAAAAGAGGGCAAGTGAGTTATTGCCATAAGAAAATGTATGTGCTTATTTTCCTTTGTAAAGTGCATCTGTTCATGGATTCAGGTGAGGAAAGCATGTGCTAGATGAGGGAGAATGTATACATATTCTCTATGTGTGTGTGCAAAATATCAAGTATTTTTAGTAATTGAAAAAGAAAGGTGCTAAATTTTTTTTTAGAATAATTCTTAGGTTCACTGAACTGAAAAGAAAAAGATCATTTTGAACCAACAAATAAATCTGTGAATTTTAAAAATAAAGCTCTGCGCTCTGATGTGAATTATACATTGCCTTCAGGACTTCATTTGATATGTTATGCATTTGTTCCTTTTGGACATTTCCTTAAGACCTTATCCAAATGAAAGATTGTGGGCTTTTCAAAGAAGAAAGTGAATAAGACATAATCTACTAAATATTTCACAAAAGAAAAAGGCTAAGCATCAAGTATATTATTTATGAGAAATCATATTTTGTACTTTGAACTCTGAGAATTTTATCCAGTAAGACTCTTCATTATATAATTTATGTAAGTGTGACCAATCATCAGAAATATGTATAACACATTAAATCAGTAAAATACGTCTTTTTATTACAATTTTATTGATTATATTCCCTATAGTATGCTTTTTATCCCTGTGACTTGGTTATTTTATAACTGGAAGTTACTACCTCGTAATCCCCTTCCTTATTTCTCTTACCCCCAAACCCTCTTTTCTCTGGCAACCACCAGTTTGCTCTCTATATTTATTAGACTGTTTCTATTGTTACTGTTATTATTGTTCGTTTAGGGGTTTTTCTTGTTTCTTTGTTTTTTTTATATTCCGCATATAAGTGAAATCACATAATATGTATCTATCTCTGTATAACATTTCACTTAGCAAAATGCCATCTATGTTGTAGGGAATGTCAAGATTTCATTCTTTTTTATAGCTGAATGATATTCCATTGTTAATGTATACCACATAAGTGGTATACTTATGTATATTATGTGGTATACATAAGTATACCACATATACTGGTATATATCTAGGGACACTTAAGTTGCTTCCATATCTTGGCTATTGTAAATAATGCTTCAGTAAACGTAGGGGTGCATATGTGTTTTCAAATTAGTGTTTTTTCTTTCTTCAAATAAATACTCAGAAGTGGAATTCCTGGATTATATTATATTTTTAGTTTTAGTTTTTTGAGGAACCCCTATACTGTTTTCCATAGTGGTTGCACCGATTTACATTCCCACCAACAGGGCATGAGGGTTCGTTTTTCTCAAACACTTGTTTTTATCTTTTTGTTTCTTATCTTAGCCACTGTGACAGATGTGAGGTGATATGCCATTGTGTTTTTGATTCGCATTTCCCTGATGATTAGTGATGTTGAGCCTCTTTTCTTGTGTCTGGTGCCATCTGTATGTCTTCTTTGGAAAAAATATCTATTCAGGTCCACAGCACATTTTTAATGAGATTATTTGGGTTTTTCTTGGTGTTGAGTTATAGGAGGTATTTATATGTTCTATATCAGATATCAGATATTTATATAATATCTGATTTATATAATCTTTTATCAGATATTTCATTTGCAAATATCTTCTCTTAGTAAACTCACCTTTTCATTTTGTTGATGGTTTCTTTGCTGTTGAAAAGCTTTTTAGCTTGATATAGTTCCAACTGTTCATTTTTGCTTTTATTTCCCTTGTCTGGGGAGACATATATGGATAAATATATTTAGGATGCATGTCCATGTGTTTACTGCCTATCATTTCTTTTTAGGATTTTTAGGGTTTCAGTTCTCATATTTAGGTATTTAATCCATTTTGAGTTAGTTTTTTTTTTTTTAAGATTTTATTTATTTACTTGACAGAGAGAGATCACAAGTAGGCAGAGAGGCAGACAGGGAGAGAGAGGAGGAGGCAGGCTCCCTGCCGAGCAGAGAGCCTGATGTGGGACTCGATTCCAGGACCCTGAGATCATGACCTGAGCTGAAGGCAGCGGCTTAACCCACTGAGCCACCAAGGCACCCTTGAGTTAGTTTTTTTATATGATGTAAGAAAGTGGTCTGGTTTCATTATTTTGCATGTAGAAGTTCATTTTCCCTGTACTGTTTGTTGAGATACTGCCTTTTCCTCTTTGTATATTCTTGGCTCTTTTGTCACAGATTAATTGACCTTTTCATGTGGGTTTATTTCTGGGGTCTCTATTCTGTTCCATTGATCTATGTATCTATTTTTGTGCCATTACCATACAGTTTTGATTACTACAGCTAAAATAAGTCTTACTGTTTTCTGCCAGCAGCAAATGATTATGAAGTAAAAACAATAATGATGGTGACTCAAGGTTTTTATTAATCATGTAGGTAGTATGTTCATAAGTATTCTAATATCTCATTTAATTTTATTTATAAAATATAAATTATTCGGAGTCTCTAATAACTCTTAAAACTATGTAGGACAACATCATATAGGTATATTTTATTTTAAATTTTATTTATTATTTTTCAGTGTTCCCAAATTCATTGTTTATGCACCAGACCCAGGGCTCCATGCAATACATGCCCTCCACAATAGGTATATCTTAGATATGTTGAAATTATCTTTAAATTCACATTGTATAGTCAAATTTTTATGGAAGATCTTTTTCCTCTAGCTTTCTTTTGTTCTATCCTGTTTCCTCTGCTGTCAGAGCCATTAATGTATGTATTAGGTGGAAGGAAAACCTTTGATTAAATTAATGAAAGTGCATGTTTTTAACTCATCTGTCTTAAATATTCATGTTTGTCCTTTTTCTTGATAGTGCGAGAATGTTATTTTCACAAAAGCTGGAACATTACTGAAACCATTCAGATAAGCCTCACACATGATAAATGGCTACTTCATTGAGAAACATCGAGAGGAGCAAATCAAATGGAGATGTGTTCTGTTTGTTAATAGATCTGCACGGGACTCTGGAGCTATAAACCTGCAATAGACAGGATTTTCCCTTCTTAACGATACGCTGTAGTCTCAAGCTCCATGAGAGAGATCTAATTTCCATCTCTAAAAGATTCACCATTGCTTTTCATTAAGGAGTATCTCTACACCAAGACAATGCCAAGGAATGGTTTGAATGCCGGTCTGCTAGGTAGGGCCAGAAAAGACTGACCAAAGGGAAATCATGAATATGAACAATCAAAATTGTTACTGGAAACATGTGGAAATCAGCTTGTTTTTTGCCTCCTTATAAAAGTATCTAGTAGTCCTTATTAACAACTGCAACTGAAAGTTTCTCCTCAGACCAAATATTCAAAACTCTAAAAATACCAAAACACTGAAATAATGGGAATTTGAATGCATTGTCTACACCCACCTTACAATAATATACTACAGTCTAGTTTATTGTGATTTATTTATTGTGCCAAAAATAATTCATAAATATGAATATGTTTATCTAATTTGTTTGCACTAGTTGAATTTTGACATATTGAAAGGAAAACCCTTTCCTTAGACATTGTTCTAATGGATAATCTCAAGAAGTAGTTATGGTTATTTATCTTTATCTCTATAAAGATATAATTTTCAAGGTGCCTGGGTGGCTCAGTTGTTAAGCAGCTGCCTTTGGCTGTCATAATCCCAGGGTCCTGGGATCAAGGTCCACATCAGGCTTCCTGTTCAATGGGAAGTCTGCTTCTCCTTCTCCTGCTCCCCCTGCTTGTGTTCCCTCTCTCTCAGTGTGTGTCTCTCTGCCAGATAAATAAATTAAAAAATCTTTAAAAAAAGATATAATTTCTATTTTTATGTTTACTAACATTCATATGCATGTATCATGCAAGTGAATATATGTGTGTGTGTATATATATATATACATATGCATATAGCATGTGTGTGTATACATGTGTATCTAGAAAAAACTGCCTGTTGTCAAAAAAAAAAAAAAAAAAAAAAAACAATGACCCCAAAGAAAAAGACACTGAAAGACACTGAGAAGTAGCATCATGTAACAAATAAGTTTGAAATATTGGAGTCAAATAGAATTTGGTTGAATTCCAACTCTGCATTTTGCTAATAACTACCTTGAGAATGTCTCCTAGCCTGAATTTCATTTGACTCTTGTGTTTACTGGAAATAATAATATGTGCCTCCCAGGACTGTTGTGAGGACTCAATTAATTTTGTTTTGTTTTCCCTTTTATCTTCAATCTTTCCCCAAGTTTTATTTTTTTCATAAAGTTCTTACATCCTCACATTTCTATGAAGTGAGAATTCTGTACTCAACACCTGCACAGATAGGCAACATAAACGTGTGGAAATAGTCCTGAAGAAAGCATCCAAAGCTGTTTTTTTAATGATCTTTCAAAGGGCCATCTTGATAGCAGGGTGTGCACGCATGGAGAGTAAGTGCAAAGGGTTGGTGCAGAGATGGGTTTGTATTGTATCTTGCATATTTGATTTTATTTTAAAAATATGTATTCATATATTATTTGAGCAATTTCAAATGAATTAACATTTGAGGCAAAAATAAGATTGAATTAAAAATTAAACTATCTTTTAAACAACTTGTATTGGGAAAAGTGTCACTAACAGAAAAATATTCTTCGTGATTTTTTTTTCAAATTAAATATAGCATTCTGTTTTGTTTCTCTGATATATATTTTATAATAAAATATATATCTTTCCACCGAATCATCTTAATGTCTGAATAAAAAGATGGCATATATATTTTTATATATTATGTAAATTATATATATTTTATATATAATCATCTTAATATATATGCCATCTTAATATATATATGCCATCTTCTTATTCATATATATAATATATATATGCCATCTCCTTATTCAGACATTAAGATGATTTGGTGGAAGGAATAAACACTTGTAGTTGCAGTGATCCTTCTGTGATGGGTGAGATATAATACCTGCGGGGTCTTTTGAGGAAGTGTGGTTTATACAGGGCACGTTGGGTAGATGAAGGGGGTGGATCACCAGAGGAGAGTGAGGCACCCCCTGTCTGTGTGTAACAGTAATAGTTTGGTCAGACTGAACATACTATGTATGTTAAGGGATTTTGAGCTATATGGTTTAAAATGTGGTCTGTAACTAAATTGTATGAGAACTCTTTTCAGAAACTTTAAAGTGTTATTAAGTGTATGATTTAATAGAATGTTATGCTGGAACTTAAGAACAAGCTAATTTGGTAATGGTGTTCAATCAGTGGCTCTATCATCTTACTCAAATTATATGAGGCCCCTAAAATTGGATGCTTACATTTACTCTCTAAACTGATGCTTTAGCAAAGCCCTGAATTAAGTAAGACATTACTTAGTGTCATGGCTTGAATAATTTACTGTAACATTTCCTCACATTTTGACATTTGCTTATTATACTCTTATCTTAAAGATTTGGACATATTGAAGAGATTGTAGAGATTTATCAACTTCAGATCATTAATTTTACATATAAGGGAAGAGGATTTAAAAGGAAGAAAATAAGTAAACTACCCAAAATAACAGAGCTAATTAATAAAAGAAGTAACAAAACAACAAACAGGTCTCTAGAGTTCCAGTTTAGCACTTGCTTCCAGATGGGTATTAGGGAAAAAAAAAAAAAAGATTAAGAGGATGGCAAGCAAACCTGTAGTTCTTGGCTTTAGACAAGCTTTGGACAAATAAATATTAGAGAACAGCGATGTGAAGCAGGGAATAGACCATGTGTGTGATAATGTGATTCATATCTTGGTTATTCCATGGAGCTTTCTGATCTAATGAGGTTCTTAATTATATCTTTTGAAACAAGTGACTAAAGGAGGAACACTGAATTTATTTTCTGAGAAGGGTTATTAATGGCCTTATATGACCACTTAGATCCCAGGGCCAATGCCCAGCTTGTGAGACTAAGCCTGCTTTGGGTACTGAAACTGGGAGAATTGATGAAGCTGGTGGACTGGTGCCTTCACTTACTTCTTTGAAATTGACTTCACAGTTGTCTACTTCAGTCTTCAGTTTGATTGGCCCATGTGGGTAGACAGGGAGGATTTATTTTCTATGAACTGTTTTCTTTATTTAGATGCCTCAGCCAATTTTGGAAAGCCATCTACAAGTACTGTGAACCTTATATTTCTTCCTATATTATACCTATTTTTTTTCTTTTTTTTATTAATTTTTTTTATTTTTTATGAACGGATGGAACTAGAGCATATCATGCTATCATATACCTATGTTTTTATGCCTATTTTAGGCTTTTGATTATCAGGAGAGCTAATTCACATAAAAGGATTTGTGCATTAAAAAAATCACTAAGACATATTTTATATCTTAAATTTAAAACATTTACTATAAAAATTTGGAATTCATTGTGAGATTTCCAAAGCTCATTGGCATAAATAAATACTATACTTTTTAAATGGGATCTAATTAAATTTAAAATATCTTTAATCCCACATCTCCAGAGTGACACTTTACTAAACACCATGGCATTTATAGATAGTGGGGAACCTGGTGCATTTCTTCAGGAAGCATTAGGAGGCAGAAGAACAAGTGTATAACAGCTTTGCCCGGAACACTTTCAACATACTTGAAAAATCAAGTAAGGGAGATATGTTTTCAAAAAGAGTAATTTAGTAAACTGTGGCATATGAGATACAGTCTGAAGAACAGACTTGTAAAGAAAGCTAGGAATTCAGTGAGATTAGAAATACAGCTAATCTTTTTTTGTTGTTGTTGTTTTGTTTTTTTTTTTTAATTTTTTATTTTTTATAAACATATATTTTTATCCCCAGGGGTACAGGTCTGTGAATCACCAGGTTTACACACTTCACAGCACTCACCCAAGCACATACCCTCCCCAATGTCCATAATCCCACCCCCTTCTCCCAAACCCCCTCCCCCCAGCAACCCTCAGTTTGTTTTGTGAGATTAAGAGTCACTTATGGTTTGTCTCCCTCCCAATCCCATCTTGTTTCATTGATTCTTCTCCTACCCACTTAAGCCCCCATGTTGCATCACCACTTCCTCATATCAGGGAGATCATATGATAGCAGGAGAAGAGAAATCATAAAGATCAGAGCAGAAATCAATGAAATAGAAACCAAAAAAAAAAAAAAATACAGCTAATCTTTTAATGCAGTTGATTAATCAATACCTTATATTTTTTCCCTATTTTATATTTTCTTCACAATGAATTCCCATTCAGCTTTTTCAAAATAATTCTTCTATAATACATTTCTTCTTTTTTTTCCCCCCCAATCACATATTGCTTCTCAGCTGAGCCAGCTGCTTGTAAAGGCACAGCTTAAATATAGACTCTTCAGTACTAAATATTGCCTATGTTAGTGGCATTACATTAGACATATTTCAAAAGAGGGTGTTATGCCTTTATATACATTCTTTTGCTTAAATTCAATTTTTCTTTTAGCAAGTCAATGGGATAGATTTTCTGGCAAAATTTTTTTTTTCTGCTATCAGCCATAGAAGGCTTAAAGATAAAATATTATCTAATAGGTGCTATTTTAGAACAATTGGTAATTGACATAAAACATCAACACTAACCTGCTACTTATTCTCTTATCTGTTGTAAGAGTTAAGTACTTTTGCATATTATATTTGATTTAGGTAATAATATGATACATTATTTAGATGGTGTAATTACCCAAAGTAAGGAAGAGAAATAATTATTTTAGAGTGTTTAAAAAGGTTGTTTCTATAAAAATTCTTTCTTTGTCAGGAAGTTATATCTTTCTTTTTTTAATTTATTTATTTTATTTTTATTTATAAATTATTTTTTATTATTATATTCAATTAACCAGCATATAATACATCATTAGTGTTTGATGTAGTGTTCAATGATCCATTAGTTGCTTATAACACCCAGTACTCATTACCACACATGCCCTCCTTAATACTCATCACCCTATTACTCCATCCCCCACCACCCTCCCTTCTGTAACCCTCAGTTTGGTTTCCAGAGTCCAGTTCCCAGAGTCCAGAATCTCTCATGACTCATCTTCCACTCTGATTTCTTCCCATTCAGTTTTCCCTCCCTTCCTCTGTGGTCCTCCGCCCTATTCCTTATGTTCCATGCATGAATGAAACCATATGCTATATCTTGCTTAAGAAGTGACACGGAACATGTGGTAGATGGTGATCCTCGGAATGATTCCTTTCCTCAGCAGAAAAAATTATAGTCACATTCTCTCTCTTCGAAATAATTACACGAACATTTTACTAAACTTATCTAAGTAAAGAAAATTAAGGTATTTTGTAGTTATGTTTTTCTTGGCTCACCATGAATCACTAATCTATTAAAGTAAAACCTTCATTTGTGTAAGTGGTTGATAAGTTGTCAGTGGAGGGATATAGTTGAAAACTCCTGCTGCACTATAAAAGAAGGCAGACATTTATCCTCTTACCCATACCCCCCTCCCCAGTGTCATCTACAGGAGCTTAACTTCTACCAATATTGTCGTAAAACAAAATAAAACAAAAAGAAAGAAAAAAAATAAGAGAAATCCAGAAAAGACTTGAAAACAGGGGCACCTGGGTGGCTCAGTGGGTTAAGCCTCTGCCTTCGGCTCAGGTCATGATCCCAGCGTCCTGGGATCGAGCCCCACATCGGGCTCTCTGCTCAGCAGGGAGCCTGCTTCCTCCTCTCTCTCTGCCTGCCTCTCTGCCTACTTGTGATCTCTCTCTGTCAAATAAATAAATAAAATCTTTAAAAAAAAAAAAAGACTTGAAAACAAATAAAGAGACTTTAATTTCTTGTTCATGACTTAAAACAATGGTCAACATGTCAATCAAAGCCAGAAATCTCATGAAGAATATGCCTTTATTCTATAGAATACTTATCATCTAGATAATAAGGTAGTCTTTGTTCTTGTCATCATCAGAAAGATAGCAGTTCTTTCTAATGGTTGTGATTTTTTTAAGCCATGAACAGTTTCTTGTCAGTTTGCCAAAAGCTGAGAAACACAATGTCTGGCCAAGGTTAATAGCTCGTTTACAATCTCTGGGAGACTCTTTCATGTAAGCTTTACAATCATAGGCATTTTCTATAACCTTATCTGCTTGAAACACTATCAAAGATTAACTATCAGAAAATGCAATTTATTTCAATCTACCAACCAGGTTCTGTGTACTTCCAAGGTAGAGGGGGAAAGTAGAGATATAAAGGAAAGGTAAAACAAGAAAGCAGCTGGAGACAGAAAGAGAAATGGGGTGAGCTCTGTGATGTGGCGCACTCCAGTTGGGAAGAAAAAGAAAGACAGAATACAAGGCTATATCTCAGGTATAAAACTGGACCTTAAAGTTGGTGTTTTATAACTGCTATTTAGATATAAATGAACTCTTCACTGAACTTGAAATTTGTGTAGAATTGCCTCAAAACCCCAAATCCAAACGACTAGAGAAAACAGAAAATCAGAAAATGCAATCTCCAACATCTCCAAATGATATCTTCATTCCTGGTGCACACTAGTATTGTCTCACTTTTATTCTGTATTTTCTGGGAAGAAAAGTAGGAAGGCAGAAGAAAGGTAAATAGGATGGGGGAATGAGGGATGTAGAAGGGAGTGAGGAAGGAAGGGAGAAGACTAGAAGTCAAGGAGTCTAAAGACACTAGGGAATGATTAGAGAGGAACAGTTATCTACAGATCATTCAGGAAGGAACTCTGATATGTGGTCAGCAATCTGAAGGAAACAGTAAATTGTGCATCTACTGGGGGAAGAGCATTATAACCAAATGTAGATGCTGAGAAGGTTTGAGGCATAGTGCGTATGTTCTTGTGCTCTATTCTTGGTGTGTTAGAGGATTATATATGGCGTGTGAGAGAGGCAACAGTGATGACAAATTTAAATCGATCAGCAGGGGTGTGTACATTTTTTCAACCATGTTAGAATGCTTAATCTACAGACAACGTAGGGGAAGAGTCTATTGAATCATGGAATTTGAAATAGGTTTGCCTGCTCTCCCATTTATAGGCTTGGAGAAATGTTTCTAGTGGGAAAAAAATGTCTAAAAAAACCCCAAATTTTCTTTGTTTACTGGAATTTTCTGGAGATTGTAAAATAGCAAAAATTTTCAAGGGCAAATTTGGAAGGATTCTGTTTTGACAAAGAATAAGTGCTCCACCGCCAGACAGATTTATTCTTGTTGTTACGTATCCTTTATCCTCTGTCTTTGGAAGTTGTTGTTTTGTGTTGGAAGGAGGATGATATTGACAACAAAATGAGAACATTTGGCTAATTAATTTTTAATGAAATCTGCTCACTTTGAGTAAAGTTTGAGTTGAAACATTGTTTGACATCCATAGTAAAATTCTGCATATAAACTCTCCTGAAATTTTGCTGGCAAAGGTCTTAGTTCACATGACCTGAGAATCTATATGGAGAGAATTATTTCAAATGTTTCAGAATTTGTTGGTTTAAGTAGATTTTTATGTTTAGAAACTAAACACTCTTGCTTGGGTATAAGAAGATTGGGATTCCAATATGCTTTTCAGAAATTACTTAGCATACTGGTCACCTAGCTCAGATATTCTTTTCTGGAATCATTTACTCTTAAACTTAATTTTTTTTCCACTGTGAACTTTCAAGTTCATATGTCATGCATATTCCAATGCATTTCCAATTTTAAAAGAGAGGAAAATTCCGGTGACTTACCATATCTAACATTAGTAATATTCTATCCCTTCTTTGTGTTCATGGCAGGCAGAACTACTTACACTCACATAGGCAGAAAGAATGCCACGGGGCCAAATGATTCACTGCTTTCCCTCAGTTCAAATCCCTCAAAATAACACTTTCTATCACTTCCTACTCTTCATCACTACCTACCCTCTCCAGAATGCTGGGCCATCTGGAGTTTCCAGCTCATAGAGAACACACAGCCTGTTACCTTCAGGATAATGTTTTCTGAGGGAGTGTTTTCTTTTATAAATCACTCATCATTTGCATTTTCTTCATATCTACATCTTTACAATATTTTACATAATTTATAGAATTATTTAAATACAAATCCTATGATAATGTAAGTTCTTAATAAAAAAATCTCAGTTTTTTTGCAAAATGTGAATATTTGAAGGAGAAAATGTCTGTTCACAAACAAAATCTAATCCTTTTGAATCATGGCTAAAAGCAGGTAGCAAGTTCAATAGGAACGTTAGTTTACAAAAGAATGGGTGCATCATTGACAGTTCTTTAAATTCTTCTCTGTCATCTATTCATCAGGCTTTGATTCTTGATGTGAAACCACTTATCTCTATTATTTTTGGAGAATGCATATTAAAGTTTTGAGTAGGTGATAAACATTCACAAATTACAAACATCAAAATATTAAAGAGGGCCCAGTGAAAAGGTTCCCTCCACTATGGACTGAAGATTTGTGTCCTCCGGAATTATTATGTTGAGGTCCTAATCCCCAATATGGTGGTGTTTTGAAGTGGAGCTTTTGGGAGATGATTGGAATTCAATGAGGTAATGGAGGTAGAGTGCCTCACGGGACTGGTGTCCTTATAAGAGGAAAAAGAAACCAAACCAGTCCAGTGCTGTGAGAAATAAGTAGTTGTTTTTTAAGGCACCAGTCTGTGATATTTTGTTATAACAATCCCTACTGACTAAAACACCTTTCCCACCTTGATCCCAATCTGGTTGGTTAGAACCTCCATTCAATAGGTCAACCAGTATTATTTACCTTTTCTTTTCAGGCAATATTTGTCTTTTCTGTGTGTATGAATGTGTGAGCCAGTACAGATTATTTATTCTCTTTCCCCTTCCATTTTACACAAATAGTAGCATATACATTCATTTTTCTGCTTTTTTTCTCCTCACTTAATAATGTATTGGTCATCTTTTCCTATCAGGAAAGAGAAGTTTCTACTCTCTTTATTTGTGGCTGATTAATATCTCCTTGTAGGAAATCTGATATGTTACTTAACATTAACCTTTTGCTATTGGAGATAATGTTACAATAAAAACCTATACATAAGCTATTTTGCATATTCTTTAGTGTAAATAACACAGAACTCCAGAAAAAATTCTGGTACAAAGATGCATGCATATTACATTTTCCTGGAAACTGTAAAGTTGCCTTTCTTAGTTGTTGCATCACTTTATACTTCATAATAATGTATGAGAATGTCCCTCCCCAGTCCCCACTCCTTCAACCATTCCAGTCCTCAAAGACCTTCCTGTTGCACAGCTGGAGTTACATAGTAAATAGCCATTCACATAGGCTACTATGTGATGTAAACATCTTGCAAGAAGGCAGTCTATTGGCTCTGCACATAATTTTACTATATTGTGGATTATTAAGCTTTTAGGTTTTGTCAGTGTGATAAAGATTAAAATGGAATAGTACTATAATTTCAGTTTTTATTTCTCTTGCAAATGAGATTTTGCATCTTTTCCTATACTTAAGGTCACATTTCCTTTTCTATGACTGGCCTCAGTTTTGCCTATGTTGTTTTGTTGGTTTTCTTACTTCCATGTAAGTTTTTGTTTATAAATTTTTGAGTACTTGAATGTGATATTAATCATATTTTCCCATTGGGTCTTTGCCTTTTCACTGTGTGTGTTCGTGTGTGTGTGTGTTTTCTGTGACATGGTAGATTTTGATGTCTACATCTTTATATTATCAATCTTTTTCATGGTTTCTGAATATTTGCATCAAATGTAGAAAAACCTTCCAATCTCTGAGTTTATGAAAGGAATCTTTGAACTTTCCTCTCCTACTTTATGATTTCTTATATATAAATCATTACCATGTTTGGAATTCATCTTTGTGCAAATGTGAACTCAGTTTGTCTTTCCCTCCAGACCTCAAAACAGTTGTTTCAAATATATTTGTTGAATGCACATCTATCCACAACAGATTCACTTAAAATCTTGAATGAGAGTCATGAATTTTTTTATTTGTTTCATTGACCTGTCTCTCCATAGTTTTCACAACTTAAGCTTACATTCTGTGTTAAATGCGTTAGAAAAATGTCCTCTTATTGCATTTCTTTCCCAGAATTTTAATTAAAAAAATTCACATGAATTTGGCATTAATTGAGGTAGTTAACAAATAGTATACTAACTGGGATCATCCTACACTTATTAATCTGCTTATAGAAGATTGCTTATTTTCCCTATTATTTACATTTGTTTCATTTTTTATGTGCCATTGAGATAGTTTTAAAGTTTTAATATGGCTCTGCATGTTTCTTGTTACGTATTCCTAGGAATTTTATCTTTGTTTAATCTTTTTCCATTGTATTTTCTATAGGGTTTGTTTGACTATTATTGATTTCTGAGTTAGTATTCCACTCCACTGTATCCCGAATTACTGTATATTTTAAGGATTTTTAGCTATTTTTCTTTTCTCAATTTATAGTCATGTAATCTGTAAGTAGTGTTTTCTCTTCATTTTAAATTTTCATATTCTTATTTATTTTTTCTATCTAATTGGTAGGTAACCTTAGTTTCTCTGATAATTAGTAATAATAGTATTAACACCTTAGTATATACATTAGTATAATGTCAAATAATAGAAGAAATAGGTGTTATTTCTTGTTTCTGACCATAGAAAAATTGTTACAAATGTTTTACTATTCAGTATATTATTGCTCCTAGTAAGAATAGTTTTAATCATATTAAATTTCTAGCATCCTCTAAAATTGAATATTTTAAAATAAAAAATGAAGGTCAAATTTTTAAATTCTCAGAATCTATAAAGAAACTACATTTTTCCTAAACTTATAAATAAATATTTTTAGTGTTTCACTTACTTATAATCCCACTCATTTACCTATCAGTAGGAACAAACTATTTTGAAAAATCTCCTTTATTTATAGATGTTCTTATTTTAAAACCTCTTATCTTTTGTTTCCCTTTTGAGCAAGATAAAGTAAAAACATGGGAAGAGAGTAATGCCATAATGGGAATGAAATATGAACACTTCTGTGCATGTATATTATTTTATTTATTTGTTTCTTTGTTTCCTAACCTTGCTTTAAGCTCTGGTAAGTATGTACTGAATACTATTCTGTTTTTCTACCTTCTACCCCTATATCCTTGCCTCATTTTTAAGAACTTAGCTGCGTCACAAATTGTCACTCAATACTCACAGACTAGAAATGGATAAATAAACCTTACCTGCAGATATTTAGGCTATTAATAGAGATGGCTTTTTGTTTGTTTCTTTATCAAGTGTGGCAGGAAATAGATATCACTCTGAAATATAAGTACTTTAAGAATAATTTAATAAATGAAGCACATGTAAAGGTATGAATAAGGCATAAGGAAACCACAAAGGATGTTACACACCCATAGTGCTAGGAAAAACAGAGCAGTTGCCACTCCAGGTGAAAATGACAAGAGCAGAGTGGTCACCATAATTCAAAAGACAGAATCCTACAGACAAGCCCAATTAAAATGAAACAATGCCATTTGATGAACATGACTACATGTGCTTGATGGGAGCTAGAGGAATAAATGCTGAAAATCATTCTGTGACTTTATTCTTCTTCTGGGCCACCCATTGGCTAAACTCACCTGGATACATCAGGGAGGTCAAGGGAGCCCCTTTTCTGGTCCACAGATCAGAGACGACAGTGGGAATCAGTAGAAAGGAAATCTGGAGAGGTAAACAGAACATATCCTATACATCCTATGTACGTTAACTCTGTTCTCATACTAGGTAAATAAGTTAGGAATATAATGTGAATAACAAATATGAGAGAGAAAAGACATGTTACAATTATTGGCTATGGAACAAAATTTCTTCTTTGCGAAGACAAAAACAGAAAATTATTACAGTGCCCTGAATTATATGTAATCCTATTTAATATTTGTATAGAAGTCATTGGTAAAATAAAATGTGCTACTTTTAAGAATACATTTTCTTTTGTTCAAATGTGAAAAGTTGCTTTATAACTCCTTCATATTTTAGAAAAGATGCATGAATTACTTATGATAATGTGGTTTAAGATGTTTGAGTGAGTGTAAATGAAATATTCATAAGTTGGCTACTGTTAAAGATTTCATTGCAGAGTTTGTTTTCTTAAAGTTTTTTATTTTTCTTTTAAAATCACTGGTTTGCTTCAGACCTTTACTAGTCTGAAACATGCAGCCACAAATAGAAAAATTAAACACTTTATTCCACCTCAACCCTATTTTCATACATATAATGCAGTCAGAACGTGCAATTGAAAATCAACTCTGCAAAATAGTGTCCTCAGCATTTTTTCATACCTGATACAAGAAATAATTCCTCCAATTGTTAAAAAAAATAACATGCCTTGAGAGGAAATAGATAAGCTAATGAAACATTGGGTTATTCCTTAGATATTGTGATGCACAAAAAGGTTTCAAATTTCTTCTTTGAAGTTTGTTTCTAGTCCCTCCAAACTGTTATATAAATGGAACCAGTTTAAATGTCAGCTTTGTATTCTTTTACAGTATTCAAATGTGCTTCCTGGGGAAAAAGAAAAACAGAAATATCTTCACTGTAAAATATTCAAATTGTTCAAGCATGGAAAATAATAATTTGGAAAATATTCTGTATTTATTTACAGAATTTCAAAGAAAGGAGGGAAGTACTAGAAAAACACAGAACCATTATACCTGAAGTTCTTTTCCACTCGGGCTTCACTGGGGAACAAAGGGAAGGTATGTTCACAAAGTTCTTTGGTTCTTCTTCTCCAGCAACACACCTGACTGGGATCTAGTAAGTGAGCCCATTTGAACATCTCCAGGGGATCTCCAAAATTGCTCAAGACTGATTTTCAAAAAGTTAAAATCCTAAGTGTTATTCAAACATAAACTGACAACTTGTCCAAGGTTTTGTTTCCCTCATTAATTAATGAGGAACTCAGTCAGATGTCAAAAGCAGGTCTAGTGAGAATTTGAGTTATAGGAGTTCATATTCTCTACCAGACAAATTTCACTTGCGTTGCCAAGAACAGGAATCATGTGCTGTGCTGTGGACAGGGAGCATTTGCATTGCAATCAGTTTTCTATGACTCGAATTCTGTCTCCTCAAAATCATTAAATAGCATGGTCATGCAAAGACATTCAAAAAAGTGTACAGGCCCTGGAGGATCAGCTAATTCCCTGAGGCCCATTAGAGGCTGACAATGCTCTACTGACAGGTTATCCAGTAACTTTTTTTGCTTTCACACATCTCCAAGTCATGGGTGATTTTTTCCCAAAAAAGCATCATGACAGGGTCAAATCTATTTAAGAGAGACTCAGTTGCCAAGTCAAATTAATATTCTTTGGAATAAAAATGATTTTTTCCCATATCCTGGTATCATTAAAATATTTTACAGGATTCTATAACTCTACACTCCCCAAACCATCGACTCTGTCTCCCATAGATTGTATCAGTATCGATCTTAAAAACATACACAAGTAGAAAGTTTTACATTCTTTCATTTTGGATAGTGTTTGCTGGCAGCAACTAAAAGAAAAAAGGAATGTCTCACGTCAGTGTGGTCTGGAATTCTGTGGCTCAGAGTCTAAATGCCTATTCAATACCCATTCTTTTCTTTTTCAATAAGGTAACTTCTATATTTGTCGAAGTAGAATCTTTAGAGTTAATAAGGTATCCACACTGTCTAACCCCACTCCCTTTTTCAGCTGTTTTGAGATTAGGGTGGCCAAAGCACTGGAAATAGAAATGGTTGCCTGAGACCTCAAGAAAATCTCATAAACCTTGGAATTATAAGATGGGAAACATATCTGCTGATAAATATTCCTCCTCTTCCTACTGTGGGTGGAGTTACTTGATGGTTGGATCAGGAAGATCAAGGAATTTAGGACATTAGTAATGATGATGGAACAGCCATACCATCTTTAGCCTGTCCACTTTTGAATTTCATGAAAGAAAAATAAATCTTTGTATTATTTAAGGCAAAGATATTTTGGCCTTGTGTCAATATCAATTAAAGCAGTTAGTAATTAATCCAATCCTCCATTTCTATAAGATACTCTGTCATCCGTACTGAGTCACTTTATAATCATGTATCAGCCACTTTTTAGAATAGAAATTCTGCCTTATTCTTGTGTGAAGAATATTGGATGTAACAAGTAAACAGATGGGTAGGGTAAATGACAGATATTTGGAACTGATGCTGAATATAACTTGGCTATGTTACATTTGTAAATAAGTTTTTTCACCCCCTCACAGGCATGTTGGCCAGTTTTTCCTTTTGTAATTGATTCAACCCTCAGTCCAAAGTAAAATTCTATGTTTTACAGACACCTCATACAAAATATTGACCAATAATTCTTCAATAATTTCCTTTCTATAACATCCCCAGCTTGACTTAATTTCTTTTTATTCTCCTCTTTTTAAAAATTTTTAATTGTAGAAAATTTCAAATGGAAAAAATATATTAAAAAATCATTAAGGAAATGATGCTCAACAAGCATCAATATTCTCTATAAAAAATAACTCTTTCCTCCTTATCTCTTCTCTCAGTCATTTTGAAGCAAATTCTAGATATCCTTTTATTTTACTCACACATATTTTAGCATGTATCTCCAAAACAAAACAAAAAAAATCTCTCTCTTTTTTATTTAATATAGTCAGTTTCAATGTTCCCACCCCATGTTAAATCCTAGTTGTTTTAGAAACTAGATTTTTTTTTTTTTCCTACAGAGTTTTCCATACTTTCAATATCACTGATTGAGTCTACCTGGTGTGGCTTCAGATGTTCCTTTTCTAAAATGCTTTTCTTGTAAATTGGTGGTTATACTTAGAATGTTGATCAGATTTAGGTGGATTTTGATGTTGTTGTTTGCTTTTTTGTGTTTTTTTGGGGGGGTAAGACTACAGCATAGATGATACTTTAAATTCTATTAAAAAGTGCAAATGTCTGGTTGCCTCTTTTTCTATAGTGTTAGCCCTGATGGTCATTATATCACTTGACTCATTATTTCAGAAGTAGAAAAATGGTGGCAGGCCTTCTGATTTTATCCATTTTTATTTGTAAGCTAGAATACATCTATAAAGACTATATCTCCTTGTCAACATGTGATAAGTTTGAGTTACTATTTGTAAAGGAAAAGCAAAACAAATACTCAATCTTTTCCTCTTATTTATTAGTTTCCAAAGTAATGACTTGACTACTTAGAAAAAAGGACAACAATTTTATCTTGCAAAGGGCCAATTAGTAAATATTTTAGGCTTTTCAATCTGCATATTTCTGTCACAATTACTCAGTTCTGCTGTTATAAAGAGAATGTAGCTTTGGACAATATGTAAACAAATGGGTGTGCTGTGTTTCAATAAAATTTTATTTACAGGGACGCCTGGGTGGCTCAGTTGGTTAAGCAGCTGCCTTCGGCTCAGGTCATGATCCCAGCGTCCTGGGATCAAGTCCCACATCAGGCTCTGTGCTCGGCAGGGAGCCTGCTTCTCCCTCTGCCTCTGCCTGCCATTCTGTCTGCCTGTGCTCGCTCTCTCCCCCGTCTCTCTCTGATAAATAAATAAAATCTTTAAAAAAAAAAAAATTTTATTTACAAAATTAGCCTTTGTTACAGTTTAGATCCAGGGGTCATAATTTCCAACCTCTGATTTAGAGTTCCCTGAAAACGACCAAAGGGTTTTTGGTTTCTTTTAGCCATGCTTGGTATGTTATCGACTTATATATCTAAACTGTTTTGTTCCATTGCAGTTACTACTTTTTTAAAAGGTTTTGTTTTTAACAGTAGCTTTAGGTTCATAGCAAAATTGAGGAAGGTACAAATATTCCCCATATATCCTTAGCCACTACACGTACATAGCCACTCTCATTACCAACATCACCACAATAGTAGTACATTTGTTAACAATTGATGAATCTATTTTGACAGGACGTTATCATTTAGAGTCCATAGTTCACAATAGAGTTCACTCTTGGTGTTATACATTGTAGACATTGGGACAAATGTATAATGACATGTATTTACCACTATACTATCATACATTTTCACTGCCTTAAATATCCTTTGGGTTCCTCCTATTTGACTTTAAAAGTGTAAAATTGTACCTACCTTAGCCAATGGAAGGCTCTTCAGTTAGCTGCTAAGTTTTTCTGAAACATCCTTAGGGGTCTTTTGTAGCTTGCCTGATGTCTTGTATGACAAACTGCCCCAGGATCATCTCGTGTATTTGCTGCTGGAGACTTAGAATAAGGTATTTCCTGTACAATCTCTGGGTTCCTTTTGTGGAAATGATATTTAGATAACATGATCTGAAGATTAAGGATGCTTATCACTATTGAATGGCCTTTATTTCTAGACTTTTTCAGTGAAGAGAGATAGGTTGTCTTATCTGTTAGGATAAGACAAGACCATGATGGGTTCAAGTACACCCTATACCTGTTTTCCCATTCAAATTCAGTCCTACAAGGTCATTACATAACCTCAGCTGTCTTATAACTGTTTCTCTTTTTTCTCCACCACAAAATGTCCAGTTGCTTGATGTACTAATATTGTCATTAATAATATTATCATAGAAACCAATTCAAAGTTCTTTTCACACTTCTTCAATACCTTACAAATGCACAGACTACTATGTTTTAAATTCTTTAGTTTTAATTCTAGTGTAAACTTACAGAGACAGAAATTGTTAGCCATTCAATAAATACCCTATTCTTTCTCAACTAACAGAATCTTGGTTTTGTTCAATATACATATGCTATGTTTCTGAGTATAATTAAACCACAAATAAAATTGAGTTTCTATTGGTAAGAAAGAATATGGCAATAGATATTGGGTAGTTAATAACTAGATTGAGTCACATTCCTATGAATTATAGCTCTGCCTGTTTCTCCAGCCTAGCCATTAATTCATATCATCAATGACTGTCTTTCTGACTTCCCATTAAAACTATTAATTAATTCTTGCTCTTCCCTTGTGTCTTTAATACACATGTTGTTATACCACAAATCCCTCATATGCCCCCTCCCCTTACCAACATGCTCACATGCATCTATATACAAAATCTGCTGTTAATCATTATTACATTGAAATATACCAAAACATTATTTTCATTTCATAATTTTTGTCTATAATAGAAACAGAAACAAATGAATAGACTTCTAAAAGTTTCTTTTATTATACATTCTCTTAGAGATAAATATTTCTACTTTCATCCATATTATCTAAACATATTTTCTTTTACATGACCACTACAAACTAGTGAAAAATAATTAACAAAAGAAACTATGGAGCAAACATTTGGTTAAACCTCATGAAGCTTAGATTTAACATAGTTGCCTTCTCAAAAAGCTTGCAATAAAATGTTAGAAATAGACAAGATTTAGAGCTTATTCTATATGGAACCATTTACATTTAAAAGAAAAATATCCTTAGATTATAGAAGGCCATAAAGCATGACATTTTAAAGGGTAGCTATGACGGTAGACCCTCTGGTTTTAAAATTGGATCTGTCACTTTCTAGATGTGTTACCTTGGATGAAGTATAGGTTTAAAATTGGTATGGTAATTTTATGTATCCATATAGCTGTTAGGAGGATTAAATGTATACACTACATATATGCATATATGTGTATGTGTGTGTATACATAAATGCGTATGATATATATTATCATTTTCATACCCAATACATGTCATTTTATTATTTATTAAAACACAAGATTACTTAATTTTTTTTAGTATTTGTAATATGCCAGATTTTTTTTAGTGATATCATTGAAAAAACAACTGAAATATTAGAAATACTCAAAAAATATTAGCAAACATTGTTTTATTAATCATTTAAGAAAATTATATATATCAATTATGAGAATAACATTGATCCTTTTATGATTATAAAACTAATGAAATAAAGTGAAAATTTCCCTCTACATATTAGACTAGTTTTTAAAATATATCAGATTCTTCCAATACCACTAATTACTAATAATGCCTTTTCAAATATATGAAATATTTATTGTTAAGAGTGCATAGATTTTAGTTAGGCATCTAACTAACATAAACTATTGTGCACAAGTTAAATCTATAAGTTACATTTCAAGGAACTACCTTTTTGCAAGAGCAATAAGCATATTAATATTCTTTCTCACATGTAAAAACATTAGATTGGGATTAGGAAAAACTGAGCTGTTAACTGAATTAAAAATTCAAATAGAGGGGGGAGGAGTCAAGATGGCGGAGAAGTAGCAAGCTGAGACTGCTTCAGCTAGCCGGAGATCAGCTAGATAGCTTATCTAAAGTTTGCAAACACCTGAAAATCCATCGGCAGATCGAAGAGAAGAAGAACAGCAATTCTGGAAACAGAAAAACAACCACTTTCTGAAAGGTAGGACCGGCGGAGAAGTGAATCCAAAGCGACGGGAAGATAGACCCCGGGGGGAGGGGCCGGGTCCCGGCAAGCAGGGGAGCAACCGCGCGCAAAATCAGGACTTTTAAAAGTTTGTTCCGCTGAGGGACATCGCTCCAGAGGCTAAACCGGGGCGAAGCCCACGCAGGGTCAGCGTGGCCTCAGGTCCCGCAGGGTCACAGAAGGATCAGGGGTGTCTGAGTGTCGCAGAGCTTGCGGATATTGGAACGGGAAAGCCGGCTGCAGAGACAGAGCCGACAGTAAGCTCACAGCTCGGTGTTACCTTGAACCGGTCGAAGGCTCGGTGAGCTCGAGCGCAGCCAGAGGTCAGGCAGACGGGAGTAACTGGGCGCTGTTCTCTGAGGGCGCACTGAGGGTGGGGCCCTGGGCTCTCGGCTCCCCCGGGCCGGAGACCAGGAGGCCGCCATTTATATTCCCGTCCTCCGGAACTCTACGGAAAGCACTCAGGGAACAAAAGCTCCTGAAAGCAAACCCAAGCGGATTACTCACCACGGCCCCGGGTAAGGGGGGTGTAATTCCGCCTGGGGCAAAGACACTTGAGAATCACTACAACAGGCCCCTCCCTCAGAAGATCAACAAGAAATCCAGCCAAGACCAAGTTCACCTACCAAGGAGTGCGGTTTCAATACCAAGGAGAGCAGCAGAATTCCAGAGGAGGAGAAAGCCAAGCACGGAACTCATGGCTTTTTTCCTGTGATTTTTTCTTAGTCTTGCAGATAATTTAATTTTTTCTTTTTCATTTTTTTTTTTTTTCTCGCCTTCGGGTAAATTTTTTTTTTTTAACTGTTACCTTTTCCTTTTTTAACGTTTTTTAACTAGTTTATCTAATATATATATTTTTTCTTTTTTACATTTTTCTTAGGTGTTTTCTTTTTTTAAAAATTCTTTTTTTTTTCTTGCTTTTTTTTTTTTTTCCCTTTCTTCCTTTTTGAACCTCTTTTTATCCCCTTACTCACCACTCACGATTTTGGATCTCTTCTAATTTGGTTAAAGCATATTTTCCTGGGGTTGTTGCCACCCTTTTAGTATTTTACTTGCCCCTTCATTTACTCTTATCTGGCCAAAATGACAAGACGTAAAAATTCAACACAAAAAAAAGAACAAGAGGCAGTACCGAAGGCTAGGGACCTAATCAATACAGACATCGGTAATATGTCAGAGCTAGAGTTCAGAATGACAATTCTCAAGGTTCTAGCCGGGCTCGAAAAAGGCATGGAAGATATTAGAAAAACCCTCTCGAGAGATATAAAAGCCCTTTCTGGAGAAATAAAAGAACTAAAATCTAACTAAGTTGAAATCAAAAAAGCTATTAATGAGGTGCAATCAAAAATGGAGGCTCTAACTGCTAGGATAAATGAGGCAGAAGAAAGAATTAGTGATATAGAAGACCAAATGACAGAGAATAAAGAAGCTGAGCAAAAGAGGGACAAACAGCTACTGGACCACAAGGGGAGAATTCGAGAGATAAGTGACACCATAAGATGAAACAACATTAGAATAATTCGGATTCCAGAAGAAGAAGAAAGAGAGAGGGGAGCAGAAGGTATACTGGAGAGAATTATTGGGGAGAATTTCCCCAATATGGCAAAGGGAATGAGCATCAAAATTCAGGAGGTTCAGAGAACGCCCCTCAAAATCAATAAGTATAGGCCCATACCCCGTCACCTAATAGTAAAATTTACAAGTCTCAGTGACAAAGAGAAAATCCTGAAAAGAGCCCGGGAAAAGAAATCTGTAACATACAATGGTAAAAATATTAGATTGGCAGCTGACTTATCCACAGAAACCTGGCAGGCCAGAAAGAGCTGGCATGATATTTTTAGAGCACTAAACGAGAAAAACATGCAGCCCAGAATACTATATCCAGCTAGGCTATCATTGAAAATAGAAGGAGAGATTAAAAGCTTCCAGGACAAACAACAACTGAAAGAATTTGCAAATACCAAACCAGCTCTACAGGAAATATTGAAAGGGGTCCTCTAAGCAAAGAGAGAGCCTACAAGTGGTAGATCAGAAAGGAACAGAGACCATATACAATAACAGTCACCTTACAGGCAATACAATGGCACTAAATTAATATCTCTCAATAGTTACCCTGAATGTGAATGGGCTAAATGCCCCTGTCAAAAGACACAGGGTATCACAATGGATAAAAAAACAAAACCCATCTATATGTTGCCTCCAAGAAACTCATTTTAAGCCCGAAGACACCTCCAGATTTAAAGTGAGGGGGTGGAAAAGAATTTACCATGCTAATGGACATCAGAAGAAAGCAGGAGTGGCAATCCTTATATCAGATCAATTAGATTTTAAGCCAAAGACTACAATAAGAGATGAGGAAGGACACTATATCATATTCAAAGGGTCTGTCCAACAAGAAGATTTAACAATTTTAAATATCTATGCCCCCAACGTGGGAGCAGCCAACTATATAAACCAATTAATAACAAAATCAAAGAAACACATCAACAATAATACAATAATAGTAGGGGACTTTAACACTCCCCTCACTGAAATGGACAGATCATCCAAGCAAAAGATCAGCAAGGAAATAAAAGCCTTAAATGACACACTGGACCAGATGGACATCACAGATATATTCAGAACATTTCATCCCAAAGCAACAGAATACACATTCTTCTCTAGTGCACATGGAACATTCTCCAGAATAGATCACATCCTCGGTCCTAAATCAGGACTCAACCGGTATCAAAAGATTGGGATCATTCCCTGCATATTTTCAGACCACAATGCTCTAAAGCTAGAACTCAACCACAAAAGGAAGTTTGAAAAGAACCCAAATACATGGAACGAAACAGCATCCTTCTAAAGAATGAATGGGTCAACCGGGAAATTAAAGAAGAATTGAAAAAAATCCTGGAAACAAATGATAATGAAAATACAACGGTTCAAAATCTGTGGGACACAATAAAGGCAGTCCTGAGAGGAAAATATATAGCGGTACAAGCCTTTCTCAAGAAACAAGAAAGGTCTCAGGTACACAACCTAACCCTACACCTAAAGGAGCTGGAGAAAGAACAAGAAAGAAACCCTAAGCCCAGCAAGAGAAGAGAAATCATAAAGATCAGAGCAGAAATCAATGAAATAGAAACCAAAAAAACAATAAAACTAATCAACGAAACTAGGAGCTGGTTCTTTGAAAGAATTAATAAAATTGATAAACCCCTGGCCCGACTTATCAAAAAGAAAATAGAAAGGACCCAAATAAATAAAATCATGAATGAAAGAGGAGAGATCACAACTAACACCAAAGAAATACAAACTATTATAAGAACATACTATGAGCAACTCTACGGCAATAAATTTGACAACCTGGAAGAAATAGATGCATTCCTAGAAACATATAAACTACCACAACTGAACCAGGAAGAAATAGAAAGCCTGAACAGACCCATAACCAGTAAGGAGATTGAAACAGTCATTAAAAATCTCCAAACAAACAAAAGCCCAGGGCCAGATGGCTTCCCGGGGGAATTCTACCAAACATTTAAAGAAGAACTAATTCCTATTCTCCTGAAACTGTTCCAAAAAATAGAAATGGAAGGAAAACTTCCAAACTCATTTTATGAGGCCAGCATCACCTTGATCCCAAAACCAGACAAGGATCCCACCAAAAAAGAGAGCTATAGACCGATATCCTTGATGAACACAGATGCGAAAATACTCAACAAAATACTAGCCAATAGGATTCAACAGCACATTAAAAAGATTATTCACCACGACCAAGTGGGATTTATTCCAGGACTGCAAGGTTGGTTCAACATCCGCAAATCACTCAATGTGATACAACACATCAATAAAAGAAAGAACAAGAACCGTATGATACTCTCAATAGGTGCTGAAAAAGCATTTGACAATGTACAGCATCCCTTCCTGATCAAAACTCTTCAAAGTGTAGGGATAGAGGGCACATACCTCAATATCATCAAAGCCATCTATGAAAAACCCACCGCAAATATCATTCTCAATGGAGAAAAACTGAAAGCTTTTCCACTAAGGTCAGGAACATGGCAGGGATGTCCATTATCACCACTGCTATTCAACATAGTACTAGAGGTCCTAGCCTCAGCAATCAGACAACAAAAGGAAATTAAAGGCATCCAAATCGGCAAAGAAGAAGTCAAATTATCACTCTTCGCAGATGATAAGATACTATATGTGGAAAACCCAAAAGACTCCACTCCAAAACTGCTAGAACTTATACAGGAATTCAGTAAAGTGTCAGGATATAAAATCAATGCACAGAAATCAGTTGCATTTCTCTACACCAACAGCAAGACAGAAGAAAGAGATATTAAAGAGTCAATCCCATTTACAATTGCATCCAAAACCATAAGATACCTAGGAATAAACCTAACCAAAGAGACACAGAATCTATACTCAGAAAACTATAAAGTACTCATGAAAGAAATTGAGGAAGACACAAAGAAGTGGAAAATTGTTCCATGCTCCTGGATTGGAAGAATAAATATTGTGAAAATGTCTATGCTACCTAAAGCAATCTGCACATTTAATGCAATTCCTATCAAAGTACCATCCATCTTTTTCAAAGAAATGGAACAAATAATGCTAAAATTTATATGGAACCAGAAAAGACCTCGAATAGCCAAAGGGATATTGAAAAAGAAAGCCAACGTTGGTGGCATCACATTTCCGGACTTCAAGCTCTATTACAAAGCTGTCATCATCAAGACAGCATGGTACTGGCACAAAAACAGACACATAGATCAATGGAACAGAATAGAGAGCCCAGAAATAGACCCTCAAATCTATGGTCAACTAATCTTCGACAAAGCAGGAAAGAATGTCCAATGGAAAAAAGACAGCCTCTTCAATAAATGGTGCTGGGAAAATTGGACAGCCACATGCAGAAAAATGAAATTGGACCATTTCCTTACACCACACACAAAAATAGACTCAAAATGGATGAAGGACCTCAATGTGCGAAAGGAATCCATCAAAATCCTTGAGGAGAAGACAGGCAGCAACCTCTTCGACCTCAGCCGCAGCAACATCTTCCTAGGAACAACGCAAAAGGCAAGGGAAGCAAGGGCAAAAATGAACTATTGGGATTTCATCAAGATCAAAAGCTTTTGCACAGCAAAGGAAACAGTTAACAAAATCAAAAGACAACTGACAGAATGGGAGAAGATATTTGCAAACGACATATCAGATAAAGGACTAGTGTCCAGAATCTATAAAGAACTTAGCAAACTCAACACCCAAAGAACAAATAATCCAATCAAGAAATGGGCAGAGGACATGAACAGACATTTCTGCAAAGAAGACATCCAGATGGCCAACAGACACATGAAAAAGTGCTCCATATCACTCGGCATCAGGGAAATACAAATCAAAACCACAATGAGATATCACCTCACACCAGTCAGAATGTCTAAAATCAACAAGTCAGGAAATGACAGATGCTGGCGAGGATGCGGAGAAAGGGGAACCCTCCTACACTGTTGGTGGGAATGCAAGCTGGTGCAGCCACTCTGGAAAACAGCATGGAGGTTCCTCAAAATGTTGAAAATAGAACTGCCCTATGACCCAGCAATTGCACTATTGGGTATTTACCCTACAGATACAAATGTAGTGATCCAAAGGGGCACATGCACCCGAATGTTTATAGCAGCAATATCCACAATAGCCAAACTATGGAAAGAACCTAGATGTCCATCAACAGATGAATGGATCAAGAAGATGTGGTATATATACACAATGGAATACTATGCAGCCATCCAAAGAAATGAAATCTTGCCATTTGCGACAACATGGATGGAACTAGAGCGTATCATGCTTAGCGAAATAAGTCAAGCAGAGAAAGACAACTATCATATGATCTCCCTGATATGAGGAAGTGGTGATGCAACATGGAGGCTTAAGTGGGTAGGAGAAGAATCAATGAAACAAGATGGGATTGGGAGGGAGACAAACCATAAGTGACTCTTAATCTCACAAAACAAACTGAGGGTTGCTGGGGGGAGGGGGTTTGGGAGAAGGGGGTGGGATTATGGACATTGGGGAGGGTATGTGCTTTGGTGAGTGCTGTGAAGTGTGTAAACCTGGTGATTCACAGACCTGTACCCCTGGGGATAAAAATATATGTTTATAAAAAATAAAAAATTATAAAAAAAATAAAATTCAAATAGACTCTGGTTTAAGTACTATTGAGAAGCTTAGTAGTGATACAAGGAGATATGCAAGGAGAAGACATGACTCTATTTGCTAACATTTATTGCATTTTTACTTTATACCTGTAGCATATTTCGTTGATTGACTTTATCAACACTCAGTCTGAATGCCACTTACTCATTTGCCTTTCTCTCCCATAGAAGCTATAAATCTAAAATATTACCCAACCTCTCTGCAGCTGAGCAACTCACTTAACATTTGTTCTTACTGATGAAATACAAATGTCAGTTCTTGCTAGATTTCCTTGTGTTACTTGGCTTCCTCTATTCTTCTAGTGTAGAAAGCAAGATATGAAGATAGGAATACATGAATATCCATGGGGAGTGTTTCTCTTACAATAATAATAGAAGTCACATGCAAAGAATGATAGAGCAAAAAAAGTTCTTTGATAGCATTATTGTCCACCTTTGACTAATTTCTGAGCAAAATAAATCAATCAGGTTTACTATTATCTCCAATTTTAATTTATATAGACCTAAGTGCTTTAACTGTGTGAATGCTGTGAACTTATTGAGTCCTTACAACTAGCATTACTTGATTGGGATTGTTTCTTACATTTTACAGAAATAGAAATGTAGGCATCAAATAATTACATCACTGTATTAGAGTTACACTTCTAGTATGTAGAAAGACAAGGTTTGAAACCCATATAATCTGATTCTAAAGCATCCAATTTAACCATTGTACCATGCTTCCATTTACTATGAAAATTCAAGAGGAACAGAGAGACAATGAGATATCTAAGAGCTTCTGTGTTCCAAAACAGTACAGCTAGCTTTGTGTTTCATGAAGTCCTTTGGAGTTTACTTTTTTGGTGTGTGGAGTCTACGAGGTAAATATCTCAAGTCATGTGGTACATTTTATTAATCTACAAAATGTGAATAGATACCACCCAATTTATTAAATGAGCTAACATGTACAATGGCTAAAATAGTACTTGTCAAAAGCAATGTAGTAGAGCACCTGGGTGGCTCAGTGTTAAGGTTAAAGCCTCTGCCTTCAGCTCAGGTCATGATCTCAGGGTCCTGGGATTGCGCCCCATATCGGGCTCTCTGCTCAACAGGGAGCCTGCTTCCTCCTCTCTCTCTGCCTGCCTCTCTGCCTACTTGTGGTCTCTGTCTGTCAAATAAATAAATAAAATCTTAAAAAAAAAAAGGCAATGTAGTACTGGTGGAATTCCATTTAATTTCCAAAGGAATTGAAAGCCTCATAATAAACCAGAAAACAGATCACATATTTTATTAAGTCTTTGACAGTCTCATAGTGTGAGGGATCAGAAATTTAGTTATCACTGTTTGATAACTACCAGCCATATTAAGACACTTTGAATCACTGGTTTATCAGATTTCAGATGAGAAGATTCACTATGTTAGTCTTGAGTTACTGTTTTACAACCTAAGGTCCCAATGAGTATCATTCTAGCTAAAGAAATCTGATTTTTTTTAACTTGATTTGTGCCAGTTCAGAACATGATAAAGTGACTTATGCTATGTTAGTGTAAACAGAGATGACAAAAATACTTTAGAGCCATTGACAGTCTCCAATGAGAGGAATATTAAAGAATTATTTGCTTACCTTGTGTGGGTTGGTAGAGAGAGAAAACAAGTAATTTTTCAGTGGTGCATGTACTGTTTTGTTCTTTTGAATGGGTATTTGCCATTTTGAAATCTATTCAGCAAGTCATACAGTTTGACCATCTTATTGATTTATGACACTCATATAGCACATATAAATAAGTCTGAGAGTTAAGTCCCTGAACAAAATCTGACAAAATTTATAGTTTATACTTCTCCCTCAAATTTTCCATTATAGAATATTCTTCACTAAGGATGTACATAATATAAAGAATTCATCAATAGACAATGAGTCTTAGGCTGACTTTCTGGGCTAATATAGAACTACATCAAATTAACTATAATCTTAAATAAAAAGCCTATGCGTAAGTTATGATTCTTCAATTTAGGTTGTTCATAATTGTTTGTAAGTGATGTCTTAAGAGTAAAACGTAATATAAAATAGAAAGCAAATTATCTTTAAATTAAAGTAAAATGCTCAATAGTAATTCAGTAATATTATGTTACAGTTCTTAATGGCTTATATAATTCTTAGTAATATGTTTACCACATAATAGCAAAGCCATAAAAGTAACAGTCACTTGTAAAAGGTATTTTCCAAGGGAATCTGTAATAAAGGCTACCATTTAACAAGCAGATGTTCAAAGCTCTGATAATCTGGTATATTAACAACCCCAATGGCTAAGCCTGATTTGCAAATGGAATGCTTCTCATACCTGGTTGCCTGCCCTTATTCCCTATAGGACTATCTCATAAGCATTTTCCACATGGAAAGTACATCACTTTTTGAATTCAAATTACTTACTATTATGTTATAAAGAACCCAAGATTGACTCTGGAGTTAATAATCAAATGCTACAGGCATAACAATCAACTAATATATAAGATAATTATTTCTAAGGATCCCCTATATTAAGAAATATTCTATGTGTAATAAACAATAGATTAAAAGTCTTAACTATTATTAGGATGCTTCCTCCTATGACTTCTTAAGTGGAGACTGTTAAAGGAAACCAGAGGGTTACAATAGGTAAACTGATTGGAAGATGTTTTATATAGGAAATTTTGCAGTAAGGGAAAAGAGACCTCAGTGTAGAACTGGTCTCAATTCTAAATGTATCATGGACAAATGGAGATTTATAGCCAGGGAGCAGGGTGGGGGTCAATGGATGGAAATTACTAAGAGAAAATTTTGAGGGGTAAGGGGGATTTTGACTAAACTGACTTGACAGGATTTTTGTTGCAGGCAAGTCAGAGGGATCAGATACCAAGCATGGGATATGAGGAATTTCATTAGCTGTGAAAGAGTGATGAGATACTGAGGGTGGGAAAACACTCACTCAGCTAACTTAGCAGAATTTTTGCTAAAATTGAGTGATGCAAAGACAAAGAAGTCCAAAGGTCAATACCTAATTGGCAAGAGGATACAGAGGAGCCTGACTAAAGTTTGGTCATAGAGAAAGTCTTTGTCAAGATAGATAGAGAGATGACAAATAGGCAAAAAGAAAAAATATTTAACTAGGTAAAAACATATATATATATATGTGTGCACACACACACATATACACATACATATGGATAAAATATATATAAATAACTAGATAAGCTATATACATATATAACTAGATAAAAATAGATAACTAGATAAACTAGGTATATATAACTTGGTATATAACGATATAAAAACATAGCTGTTTGAGCTGGAGGTTAAGGAGAATTGACTGACCACAAATTTCAGTTCCTCATCCTCCATGATAATCTCTGAGACCTATCCATAGACTTCCAGAGCTCTCTCTGCATGAGAAACTTAATAATTATTGCTAATGCTGGTTTTAGAATTAGACCTAGTTTTGAATTCTTTCCTCAGGTCCTACCAAATATTCACTTATTTGGACTCCAGAAGCCTCAAATTCCTCACCTGTAAAATGTGAATAATACAATTTACTGCATATGATTTGTAAGATAATTAAACCTGATAGTTCATTAGCATATCTCATGTTCAATATGATATTTTCCAATTAATGAATTTTCTATTGACACAGCAACTTTTAAATATTAAGGAAGGAATTTACTGTATATATAGGTCATCAATAATTTATTGTATGAAGTACTTATTTTGTCCTTTAAGTTTGAGTATATAGTTAAAGAAAATTAAATTGCGGAACGAGGTCAGAGAATACATAGAATAAGTGTTTGATAGTTAATAAAATGTAAAGGATGAATAAAGAGGCAGAGTAAAGGTAATGGGATTGGGCCAGGACCTTGTACTATAGTAAGATTCAATATATGTTTATTTTAAACTGTTTTTTTTTTTTTTTGGTAGGAATCTGAAATGCAGTATACTTTCAAGGAGTGTATAATCGAATGGGGGAAACATTTGAAAAGATACAATGTTAATACACTGTATTAAGTGCAATGATTAAAAAAAAAGTAATTCACTGTATGAGAATAGTATGGCTTTCTGTGGAGGACTTACATAAAAGGTAATCAAACAATTTTTTTTTTCCAAAGATTTTATTTATTTATTTATTTGACAGAGAGATATCACAAATAGGCAGAGGCAGGCAGAGAGAGGGGGCAGGCTCCCCGCTGAGCAAAGAGCCTGATGCGAGTCTCCATCCCAGGACACTGAGATCATGTCCCGAGCCAAAGGCAGAGGCCCAACCCACTGAACCTCCCAAGTGCCCCTCAAATAATTTGTTAAAATACTGAATAAAATGAGATAATACCTGAGCCAAAAACATGGATATGTCAATCAAAATTACTATTCAAAGAATGTAATTCTCTCTAGATTGTTCAAAGAGAAAGGGATTTGTAATGAACCATTAAGTGATATTTAATCATTGGGAGTATTGATGAAATGGACTCTAGCCTGAGCTTCTGGGAAAACTTCCTAAAACTATACTACAGGATACGGCTGTTAAGTGAGTTGTTCTTTCTGCCATCATCAGGAAGCTATCTATGGATCTGAGAAATTATTACTATAGATATTCAATTTAGAAACATATTGTTCTGCTACAGTCAGGAAGCTGCCTGAATCAGGAAATTGATACTTTTGTAATACAAAAAAATTAATGTTTTGTATTCCGCTCCCTAGTTAAGTTCTGAACTCAAGACTTATATGATTACTAGAGTTACATGAAAGACAAAGGACTTAGGGAAATGCCATTTTAACTTTCTAGCTTCTACAACTCAAGGAGACATACTAGAGAGTCTGGATAGATGCTGAGCAAGCACAAATGTAATATGAATTACCCATGGGAAACAGAAGAAAATACCAGACGCAAAAACAAGCAAGGATATTGGGATGTGAAATAACACTGACTATAATATTGATATTATGACATTAAATACAACAGAGGAATTGACTAGATAATGGAGTAGCTAGACAGAGACAATAATATAGGTGTTCTTCATTGTAAAAAAAAAAATTGTTTCATGGCTGATGAAAATGTTCTTAAGAATAGATGGCATATGAAAACACTGTGTCTCTGAATGCATTGTTTTAAGATTAGAAAAGATATTTTCCCCATCCTTCAATCCATGTTTCACACACTTTTCTTAAAGATATTTTCTAATTCTGTATAATTAATACACTCTAGTATAAGTTCTTAAGATATAAATTGTGATTCTGTTTTCAAGAAAAAGGCAATTTAAAGCTCAGATGGCTTTATGGATTATTGCTTTTGTTTACTATTTAATCTTTGAACTGAATTTCTTTGCAGGTTGAATAAAGCATGAGACACACATTTAGCAGATATTATCAATAGAGTTTTCAGAATATATTTTCTGAAATACAAAGAAATTGAAAATATAATTAAGGGGAAAATACCTTAAAATGGAAAAAAAAACTTTTGAAAAGAAACTAAATTGAACCTGTAGAGATAAAAAGTATATTAATTAAAATAAAACATTTCGGGGCGCCTGGGTGGCTCAGTGGTTAAAGCCTCTGCCTTCCGCTCAGGTCATGATCCCAGGGTCCTGGGATCGAGCCTCACATCGGGCTCTCTGCTCAGCAGGGAGCCTGCCTCCTCCTCCTCTCTCTCTCTCTCTCTCTCTGCCTACTTGTGATCTGTCAAATACATAAAAATCTAAAATAAATAAATAAATAAAACATTTCACATCCACCTAGGAGATAGCAGGTATTAGCAAATATTTCTCTCAGTGCAAAAAGTGGAAAACATAGATACATTACATTAACAATGAAGACATTAAAAGTTGGAGAAGCCACAAAGACTAGATGAATTACAAGTGCAAAAAGGAAAGAAATCTGAGATAAGCTGACAATTGCTAACCATTTTCTTCCCTGAAGTCATTTATTTAAGCTGTTTTCAATTTAAAAACCAAGTTTGGCAGCCACAGAAGATGGTCTTCAATCATCTCCAACATCTGGTATTCATGACTTTGTGCATTTACCTCCCTCTAAATGGAGACTAGATTTATTGATATACTTCTATAAAACAGAACATGGCAGAGTAACATGATGTGGCTTCTGTGATTAGAATTTTAAAAGATAGTGCTTATGTTTTAGATTTTTGTTTGCTCATCCCTGGGGAGACCAGAAACTCTGTCATGAGTGTTTCCCATGGAAAGCCTCATCTCGTGAGGGGCCAAGGACCACCAGTAACCATGTAAGTAAGCTTGAAAGTGGATCTCCCTTCATAGTCAAGCTTTTGCATGATACGAATGCTATAATTATATTAATTATGAATTTGGCTGAAAATGCATGAGAGATCTTGAGATAGAAGCACCCAACTAAGAGATGCCCAGGTTTCTGACTCACATACTCATGAGATAATCAATTTTTTATTTTTTAAGCTGCTAAATTCTGGAATCATTTGTTATGCACCAATAAACAACTAATACAGAGATCAAGTTATCAAGAGGACATAATTCTAATGGTATATGAAATTTATAACAGTGTCAGAATAAATGAAACAAATGTTACAAAACCAAAAAATTAGACAAAGTCACAATTATAATCTGAGATTTCAGCACCCTGCTCTTAATAGTTTAAATAATAACTCTTTAGAAAATCAGTAATGATATATAAGACTTGACCAACCCCATCAAAAAAGTTGACCTAATTGGAATTTAAGGGTCAATCTACTCCAAAACTGCAGAATGCACATCTTTTTAAAGTGAACAAAAATATTTAACAAGATAGACCATATCTTTGTCATAAGACAAGTTTAAAGGATTCAAATTATACAAAGAATCTTTTCTGGCCAAAATAATTTATATAAAAATCAATAACAGAAAGATAACAAAAAAATCCAAATATGTAGAAACTAGAAAATTTCTGAATGACCTATAAATCAAAGAAAATTTAAAAGAAAATTTAGACAGTATTTTGAATGGAATAAAAATGAAAACACAACAAAGCAAAATTCGTGCTATGTAGCTAAAATATTTATCAGAGGGACGTTTAGAGTACTAAAGGATTATATTGGAAAAAATCTTATTTCCAGACAGATATCCTTCAGACAATGTATACTGACAAAATACAATTAAACAAATTATATAATAAAAGAATAAAAATAAATCCCACTTTATTTCAAAAATAAAATTTAGTAGGAAATGATTTCTTAGGCAATTTAAAATCATAATGTAGGGGCATCTGGGTGGCTCAGTTAGCTAAGATTCTGACTCTTAATTTTGGCTCTAGTCATGATCTCTGTGTGGTGGGATAGAGCTCTGTGTCAGTCTGTGTCAGATAGAGCTCTGTGGTGGGATAGAGCTCTGTGTCAGGGAGTCTGCCTGTCCCTTTCCTTCTTCTCTTCCCCCTGTTCTATCTCTATCAAATAAATAAATAAATAGAAATCTGAAATAAAAATTTTTAAAAAATCATAATGGAAATTAGGACATGCAGAGAACTGACAAACAAGAGATGTTCTCCATATCAATACTTGTGAGATGCAGTTACAGTTATGCTACAAGGAAATGTATATATTTGGTATGAAAGAGGAAAAGCCCAACACTGATGAATAAAA
Source organism: Mustela nivalis (assembly GCF_964662115.1). Taxonomy (NCBI): domain Eukaryota; kingdom Metazoa; phylum Chordata; class Mammalia; order Carnivora; family Mustelidae; genus Mustela; species Mustela nivalis. Next base: position 126,065,521 of record NC_139023.1, read on the forward strand.
ATTAGGAAAGTAAAAAGAAGGAAAGGTAAAAGTACAGAAGATAATAAATTATGAAACAAATATATAGTATTCAGAACCATATTAGCCAAAATTTATTCTTAAGTGTAAAATAAAATAAATCAGATCAACATCTAGCATGGTTCATCATGGGAAAATAATGATAGTATAAATAAACTCCACTAGAAATGAAAAGAGGACATAATGCCAGATGCTGCAAAGATAAATGTGATAGGAAGGTATTATTAACCTGATGTCAATGCATTTTGAAATTTAGATGAAATGAAAAACTCTGTTACCAAAATTAACAAAAGAACAAATATGAAGCCTGAAGTAGATAACAATTAGGATAATTAATTCAGTAAAAAAATTAATTCAGTTAAAAAATCTTCCCACAAATGAAAAACAACAAAATGGCATACCACTGGATTCTAAAAACATTTGAAGAACAAAGCAATTGTGATAGTATAAACATTTTTCAAGGAGAAAGGTGAACAATCCAGGCCTAATTTATGAGTCTACTATAACACTGATCAAAATAAGTAAAAAAATATTGAGATAAAAGCACCAAAGATGAAGCTCAATCATAAATACAGGTACAAAAATTCAAACATTAGGTATCACTAAAATTTATTGAAAGTAATATTCACAGCCAAGTTAGATTTAGTTGCAGGATGAACTTACTAAATATTAAAATATTTTAAAATCAATCAAATGATCATTTTGGGATATCACTGCCCATTATGGGAAGAATCATCCTTTGGAGAAAGATATGCATTATTTGAGAAATAAATGCTTTCTGAATTTCACATCTATAAATATCATTTTCAAATGTAATAATTAGTTGGAAAAATTTTAAGGTAGTTTTAATGTTTTTTTACTGAAAGCATTATGTTGATATTTGACCCTTGTACTTCAATTTCTTCCAGTTTTACAAATACAGGAAGAAACTTCAGAGAAATTAGCATGATTATTATAACTAGTTAATTAACGCCAGAGCTAAGATAAGAGGTTTCCTGATTCCAGGTTAAGAATTCAGTTTATAACACTATGTTTATATAAATGATTTGATGGGAAGAATAATAGTAATTTTATGATGTACAGCTGTCATGATCTTTTACACTGTTTAAGTATATTAGTTAAACTAGTATTGATTTTGCAGCTTTATTCTTGGATAACTATTAGTTGGCTAGTTAAAAATCAGTTTTTTGGAGAAGCATTCTGTCACTGTTTTGTATGCATAGTTAACATGATATTCAAAAATTGAGAATATAAGTAGACATTACCTGTTAATGTGCATTTTTGGTAATTTTTATTTGACATTCTCACAACTTTCACATTTATATTTTGAGAAGATTTCATGGCATATAATCTTAATATTTTTATCTTGTTTTGTTTTTATGTGTTTTGTAATTTTTGACAGTTCCCTTAATGTATTTTCCAATTATTCAGTGTTATTTTATCCAACAAATGACTCTTTAAAGCAGAATGTATGTTTTTTTAAAAAGTCATTATATTTATTTTCTTTTAAGAAGCTCAGCTATTTGATAGCCTCTTTTTTGATACCTCCTTACATTTGTTTTGATTCCTGACAAAATAATTCAGTTTTCAATGATTTCTTAATTTTATAGGTTTCTTAAAAACCTTTTAACGATTTATTCCAACTAATTTAGAATTAACAATTTATCAAACAATTTGTTCATTAATCTCAATTTTCATTTTTAATATCTGAAAAAGTTCCAATAATATACCTTTTACCCTAGGTGAGACTGCCCCTGCTTTTGAAATTCCTTTTTCATTTTTTCACACCACTGCCTTCCTCTCACTTTAGTTCATGTTCTAATTATCTCTCTTTCAGAGATAATTACCTTCATTTTTAATGTCATACTCCTTAAGTAGAATTTCACATATTTATTTTTATCTAATTAAAAACTTAAAAGAACTTCCAATTACCTCTGGAATAAAGTATAGTCTTCATTTCAGAGCTCAAATGTACTTGTGATCTGGGCACAAATAAATTTTTCAAAGATTTTTCATTCTACTTCTCTTCATGTATCTTATATCCAACTAAAGAAAAACACCATTATTATACAGATCATCATTCAAACTTTCGAACTTCAGCTTCACTCATGTCCTTCTTGAACTGAAAATTCCCTCTCTTCTTTCTATTCTCCATATTTAATTTTCACTCTTCTTTCAAAATCAGTTCAAATAATAACTTCTGCATAAACTGTAGGAGGTGAAAGAACATGACATTTGAAATGCGACTATTTTTGAGTTCCACATATTCTGTTTATTGGCTAAGAAAAGTAGGACTAAGAACTGATTCTAAAAAAGTTCTTACCAACAACAGAGGTCTAACATCTATATTTTCTTACAAAATGCTTTTATATTAAATAAGAAAGTGAATGTTTAACATATCTCAGGAATACCGTAAGTATATAATATGTATGACTCCTATCCTCTGGATTCTTTAGCTGGTAGAGCATCTTTATCCTCATGAGACGCACTAGTAATCATTAAACTTCTTCTTTAGCTCATATCCCAGATTAATTTTTTACTTTAATAAATATTCTTATATTTTATTTCCTTTACAAAATTGACTTCAATGTAGGATACTATTAAGCTTTCATATTCCAAATGGTATTCAAAATAATGCTTTGCAAATCACAGGTGCTCAAGAAATGTACTGAGAGGAAGTATATCAATCTTTACCATGGTTATTAAAGAAAATTTTTGTTCAAAATATACATTAACTTAGCTAGATTTCATTTATCTTAAAATGTTTATATTTAATATGTTAAGAAGTAATTGCTATTGAATAATTTAGCCAGAGTAATAGGAGGATATAAGTTAGATATACCAAATAGAATGAAACAACACTAGCTTATACTTAAAATTGTTCAATACAAATTTGTTTAGTTGAAGTTATATCCAGTAGTGAGGAAGAAGTTTACTGTTCGATAAAGGTCATCTAAACATATAAAAATAATATATGCACAAAATTTAAGAACAGTAATATCACATAGATTTATTGGTGAGGAAAGGTCAAAGTTTTCTGTTAAAATTTATGTTGTGTTTCTTAGCAGAGATCCGATTCTTTTGCTAACATTAAACTTGAATCAGGAAAAGTACAGTCTGAGCTAAAATTTCTCATCCCCGTCCTTTTCCTATCATTCCTTATATTTTCCAAGATCAGACAGGAGATGTTAGGCATGTTCACCACCCCTCATCTTCTTAGACTCCTGGCAGTGGTTTTACTTTTAGAAAAATAATGGACAGAAGGAAGGAGCGTTCCTTTGATTTGCAATATGTCTGACTGACAAATGTTTCGATTTTCATACATTTTAATAAGTGTTCAAATTTATTAAATTAAGATTTAATAAATGTTAAATTTATTCATATATTTAAATTAGGGTTAACTTTGACACTGTTAACTTTGACACATTTCTTAATGGTATATATACAATGCAGAGAATATATTCACTTATCTATAGAATGTTTCTTTTTGAAGCTCAATACTGCTGCAGCCAAATATTTATACACATATTTCATTTTGCTTTAAAAATAAGGTAACTGTTTAAAAAAAAAACAGTTTTAAAAAAACTGTTCTTGATTCTGCTTGACCATTACCAAAAACCATTCTAAAATACCTAGCAATATTTTCAGGTTTGTATTTCAATAGAAAAGACTTAGCTTGGGGCACCTGGGTGGCTTCAGTCAGTTGAGTGTCTGCTTTTGTCTTAGGTCATCATCCCAGGGTTTTAGGATTGAGCCCTGAATCTGTCTCCCTGCTCAGTGGGAAACTTACGTTTCCCTCTCCCTCTGCCTGCCACACTGCCTGTTTGTGCTCTCCCTCTCTCTCTGTCAAATAAATAAATAAAATCTTTTAAAAAAAGAAAAAAGAAAAGACTTAGTTTAACTTCTATGAAATATTTTTGTCATATTATCTTATATGGAAAAACTAAATGTTTGTCTTACATCTATTGATTTATTCAAGTAGTGATTTTTAAGAAATTACCAAGTGCTAAGGTTTTTATGTCATTGTAGTAAGTACTTAGGATACATCAGTAACTAGTAACAAAACAAAACAAAACAACAACAACAAAAAAACCCCCAAAACAAACAAACAAAAAAACAAAAACAACCCTTCTCTTAAGGCTTATATTCTAAAGCAGAGAAGAAGAACATAAACAATAACATCAATGCAATAAATTGTATGTTAAAAGGTCATATATACTTTGGGAAACAAACTATAGAAAGCAAAACAAAGAGAATCAGGAATCCTGGTTGGGAGAAGGAGATATAATTTTAATAAGGATATAATTTTAATAAAATTATAAAATTTTATAATTTTATCTCAGCGAGAATGTGATACTTGAACAAATTCTTTAGGACCATCAGGAAGGTGGTCATGAAGAATCTGTAGGAAAACCAGGTGGACAGAACAGCTATTGCAGAGACTCATATAGAAGATGGTCTGGTATGTTCTACAAATAGCAAGAAGACCAATGCACACAAAAATATTAAGCAACATAAGGACTCTTAATAGAGTAAGTAATTGAGGGGCAAATGGTATGAGGTACAATAAGTCATCTACAATAAGAGTTTGTCACTTACTCAAAAGAAGTTATTGCAGAGCTTTGATTAGAGGAGTCATAAGACCTGAATTTGACTTTAAAGTCTCTGGTTGCAGTGTTGTGAGTTGGCTCTAGGAGATGAGGATGAAAACAAAGAGATGATTTAAGAATGAGTTGCATTAATTTAGCAAATTATATTGAAGACTGGCCACTGCGCTGACAAACTTCAGCTGAAACAAAGTTAGTGGCAAGGAGGTGCGGAGTTCCAGAGACTGGATGCTGAGTTTGGGATAACTTTCAAACCTCCACAAGAGTGCCACATGGGTAGTTATAAATATAAGTCTGAGAAACCATGGTGCTATGTGGACCTCATTAGCAAAGTGATGGTAGTTAAAACCATGTTCTTTGATGAGATCTTGAAGGCCTGGTTATTTCAACATTAGAAGGAAATGGAGAATGGAAAGAGTGGCAGATATCAATGGAAAGAAATTTCTGGTTGGGTAATATAGATGCCAAAAGCATTTTGTCTTATACACATTGTAAAAAAAGACATAACAGAGAAAAGGAAGTGATTAACTGTGTCTAAAACTGATGATCAATAGGATATAATTTGTCATTCAAACTTGACAGTGAAAGGTAGGCCAGACAACAAACAATTTTGTGGAGAGAAAGGAGCAAAGTCTGGTTGAAGTGGGTCTGAGAGAGAATAAAAGAGGAGGAATTAGAGAGAGTAAGTATAGGTACATTTATTTTCAAGCTTGTGTTTTTCTTAGTTTTGTTGATAAAGGGGAGAGGAGACAGGAGAAGTTGGCTCAAGAGGAAAAAAATACTAAATATGAAAGAAATAATAGCAAGTTTGTGGAAATTGTCAGGGTGGCAAGGAGTACTTATGATATAGGAATAATAGGAGAAATTTGCTGCAACATTTATCATGTAAGATCATTATAAGAGGGGATGAAAGAGTAGATTATTGATTATGTTCTGGGATCCAACTTCCAATTGTTGGAAAGAGAGTTCCCCCCCAAGAATAACAAGCAATTTTCTATATCCTGGCTAGGTGTCTTACAATTTAACTTCTTCCAACTCCATTCAGACACTATCTATCCAGATATAACATCAGATTCCATAGGTAAAGGGTTTAATTCTTTAAAAAACTCTCCCTCGTCCTGCCATCTTACCAACCCTACTTTACCTGTTACCTGTGCTTTTGATTAATGGAATATAGATTGGAGGTTCCAGTGAGCTCCTCTCAGATTACATTGATTTGCTAGAACAATTCACAGAACTCAAACCATTCACTGGTTGATTATAAAAGGATATAAATCAAGAACAGCCAGATAGAAGAGATACATAAGGCGAGGTACATAGAACTCCACGCCTCTCTAGGCATACAACTCCCTCTGCTTCTCCACAAGTTCAGCAACCTGGGAGCTCTCTGAACTAATTTCTTTCTCTCTCTCTTTCTCTTTGTTGTCCTTCTCTCTCTCTCTCTTGTTATAAATTATATGCCAATAACTTAACTTTTGTTTTTCCTTTTTTTTTTTTTTTTTTGTTTTTGGAGCCTTCATTACATTAGGCATTTGATTTATTCACTGACCATAGGCAGTTGATCCAAATTCCAACCCCTCTTTCCCTCTTGGAATTGGTGAGGGTATGAATGAAAGTTCCAACCCTATAATCTCGTGGCTGGTTCTCCTGGCAACCAGATCCCATCCTTCGGTGTTTCCAAAAGTCACCTCAATCACAGAACAAGAGAAACCTTTATTGTCTTCATCATTTAGGAAACTTTAAGCTCTATGCCAGCAACATAGGTGAAGATCAAATATATATTTCTTATAAATCACAATATTATAGTTATGTATATTTGGGGAAATAAAGTGTGAAGTCAGTGTATAGACAACAGGCAGGTAAGATTTGGAAGTTTATAGAGGTTCTTTTCTGACTGCTTCAATTTTCTCAGTGAAATAGAAAACAAGATCATTTATTTGAGAATGAGGATGGAGAGGAGGTTTTAAAAGTTTGAGGGAATGGTAATAGATGTGAACTAGATATCTGATTATGAAAGCAAATGAGTTAGGGAAATGTAGTGTGGTTATTATCCATCATTTAGAGAAGTTACCATGTCATTATCATGATTTCAAAATGAGGAAAGTAAGCATGGTTTTGTTTCTATTAAGACACATTCAGATATAGCAGGTACTAGATGAAAATTTGGACCTAGAATAGAGATTTTTGTCAAGAAAATACTTTTTAAAAGATTTTTTATTTATCCTTTTGACAGAGAGAGTGAAAGAGCATAAGAAGGGGGAACAGTGGAGGGAGAGGAGAAGCAGGCTCCCCACCAAGCAAGGAGCCCAGTGCTGGGCTCAATCCCAGGACCTGAGCTTAAGGCAGACACCCAATCATCTGAGCCACTCAGGGGCCCTGCCAAGAAAATATTAACAAGTAAAGAGAAGGTCAGGGTTTGGGAGGGTGAATGCAAAAGACTGATTTGAATTATTGGTTGTGGATTTAAGCTAAGTAACAAGAAAGAAGAGGGAAATTGAGTGAGTGACAGTGAAAGAGTAAAATCTATGGGTTGGGTGTTTTGGTAGGTGATTTACCAGAATTGATATACTATACTGAATGAGCTGTGTAGAGTCAGGTTTGTGAAATTGAAATTATGAAGTATTGCAGATGTTGGTAATGACAATAATGATTGGTCATGGGAAGGAGTGGTGGAGTAATGGCAAGGACATGATCTTTGGAGCAGACAAGTACACTAGACCAAAAAAACAAAACAAAACAAAAAAAAGCAGGCTTTTTGAAACATCATCTACAGGGTGTTAAAATCTCAAAGAATCTTGAAGGAAGACAGGGAACCAGAAGCCAAAAATTGTGAAGAAAATGAGGATCAGCAGATGACCACAACCAAAGAGGATAAAAATGCATTATTTTGAGATAATAAATTCTGGTGGATGACATAAGAGTCAAAGCTGAGGCAGTGCTTTATGGTGAAAAAAAAAAAATTAGGCTGGATGGGACTTTAGTATGGTGGCTATAGGAGGGAAAAAAAATAGCAATCAGGAATACAGCCAGGGAAGCAGTATCTTGAGGAGGAACCACATTATCATTAAAGTCAGTCAGTGAAAGGAACACTCAGGACAGATTAGGAAATAAGAGATATTACTGATGATGGAAGATGAGTTCTCTACAGCATCATAAATAATTTCAGCAGCTAGGAGTTCAGTAGGAAGAAACCACATAGGCAATGTTCAGTCTTAAGGAACTCAGTACACATTAGGTCAGCCGTGAGCTGTGTGTTGCGCATTCTCCGAGTGACTAACATAAAAAGAGACATGAAGAGCATTATGAATTTGTTTGCTGTTGATTCAAGGCAGATGGGGATGGTTATGATGTGTGGTTGGGGGATATGGTGGGTGGGTATCTGTGCTCTTTTTTGATCCTGCTGACGAATGATCCAGTGAAGGAAATATCATCTTGGGCGCAGTGCTGGGGACTTTCTTTTGATCACTCTTAAGGAAAGGGAGGACTTACTCTGAGAGCTGGTGCTTGACACGTGTCAAGGATGGAGATGAGGTATTTGGGGTAGCCCAGCACTCCAAAATGTACTTCACTTACTTGTTCTTCCTTCTGTATTATTAACTAGGATTATTGTCTTTATCATCATTTCATTTTTACAGTCCTCTCTCACCCACAGTATGGAATGTACCAGTGGCCAGACTGACAGCTTCACTGATTCCTGACCTAGTGCATCACATTTTCCCCTACTTTTAAACCCTCCATCCTTCTTTGGAATTTTGCAGCCACCTCATGACTGTGCTGTCTGCTCAGTCTTCAAAATGTTCTGTCCAAGTTCTTCAAAATATGCTGAAATATTTTAAAAAATGCTTATTTCTCTCCTCTTTCATTATCTTTACTGGCTCTCAATTTGCTGTGAAAAAAGTCCTTCATAAGTTACACAAATTCCATCCTTTGTCCTCAGTCACTTCTTCAAACAAAATCCAAATATAACTTCCAGACAAATTATAAAAGAACTCTTACATTTCTTTTCAAAACATAGGATCCTTTCCTATCTCTATACATTTAACCATGCTTTTCCTTCTGCTTAGAATGTACACTGGTTCTTTATACTCTCAATATTCCTATCCATCTGCCAAGACCCAAGATAAATATATTCCATAATTATTTTTCCTAGCTGACTTGTGCTGGAATGGAACATTTATAATTCTCTACCACTCACCTTATTCTATACTATTTATGTCATCTGTCCTTTGAACAATGAACTCTTCAAGGATAAGGAATCTGATTATTGAATCTTTGTTTTCTCCATGATAAAGAAGGAGACAAGTGAATATTTTGTCTCATTCAAAATATGCTTGAAAAATGGGAATATAAAAAGGATACATTTATAACTCATAAATATCATCTATAGTCCAGTACTGAATTCCATAAGGGATTTACATTTAAAACAGGTATCAAATTAGTAAGTTTGCATCTTTTAATACTGATAAATAAATAAGAAATTGCTATTTATTTTATCACATTAAATTCCCAAAGATATTAGATTTTAAAAAATACTAATATATTGATATACTTGATTATACTTTTAGAAAGAAGGGATTTTTAAAATGGAGAGATCCTTTGAATCATTAAACAGCAAGTTTGATGTGCAATCATAGACATTCACAAGATGGGATTGGGAGGGCGACAAACCATAAGTGACTCTTAATCTCACAAAACAAACTGAGGGTTGCTGGGGGGAGGGGGTTTGGGAGAAGGGGGTGGGATTATGGACATTGGGGAGGATATGTGCTTTGGTGAGTGCTGTGAAGTGTGTAAACCTGGTGATTCACAGACCTGTACCCCTGGGGATAAAAATATATGTTTATAAAAAATAAAAAATTCATAAATAAATAAATTAATTAATTAATAAAAAAAGAATATAGTGAAAGAAAATTAAAAAGGTATTTTTGAATATTTTATGAAGAAAGGGCACAGAGTGTTAAATTCCTTTTAAAGGTTACTAACATTTTAGCTATGCAAGGATATGTTGTGGTGTTTAGAAAAAGTTCACTTATTAAATGTCATTTGATAACTTCATAAAATCATGACATCTTCTCAAAACGACTTTATCAGTTAATGAGCTCTCTAGCTCTGTTTTGATCAAAAGTGAACTAGAAGCTGAGATGGAAGGGCAGCTAGCAGTCTCCCTGCACCAAATGGGTGGTGTAATAGCAGTTAGGGGATGACCGTGGAAAGAAATAGGGCAAGTGATTTTGGGGGAGAGCTGGTTGTGCATGAAAGAGAAAAGGGAAGTGGGACAGGGGCATCTGGAGAAAGACAGAGGGAATACAACAAAAGGAAGGGAATTCTTCACTCTTAGGTCCTGCCTCTTGCTTTCAGGCTTGTTATTTATGTCTCACTGTGAGCAACATTTTTAGTAACCTACATTAGAGTACAAGTTGACCTAGAATTTAAGTTTCTCTGCTTCTTCTTCTTCTTCTTTTTTTTTTTTAAATAGAAATACAATTCCCATTTTTCTACCCAGGGACCCTACACTGTTCAACACATCCCTGGTTCTTCAGGCATAATATTTTACTAGGAAAATCAGTTCCTTTAAAAGAATTAAAGGAGATGGGATGGGAAACACTCACATCTGATTTGTAGGATGCTGTCTGTAGCTATAGACTAATCAGTCTTTTAGCCCATTATTTGGATATATTGTCATTATGATACTTGATATTTATGTTATTTTGGACATTAAATATCCTTTTCTCATTCCTAATATCCTCACATCATTCATGTCTTCTTTTCCTTACATGGATTTTACCATCTTTACCTTCTCTTTGAAAAACTGACAAAAGAACCCAAATAAAATCGTTTTAACTGGGAAATAATGTACTGTAATATTAATTCTGATATTGGTAGACTTATCAAATTTGCATTATTAAATGCTCCTGATAATGTGGTATAATATATAGAGCCCTTAGAGAAAAATAAGTTTTATTACTCTGAATTTTCTAAGGCAAGCTACTTAGAGGCTTCATTTTTTCCTTTTGGATACTCAAAAACTTGGTGATAATGAGATAAGGATGATTAAATATTTAAATATAAGGATACTTAATTGTAACCTAGGACTTGATGATTATCACAACTAGATCCCAAAAGATTACCGGAACTATACAATTTTACACACATATAGAACTGAGATAACAGTATTCCGTCTTGTTAAGGAACTATAATAACTCTTACCCCCTGTAAAAACAAGATCCCCTCTGCAGGACCTTGACCTTGTATTACCTCTTTGCTTACATTTTCTTAAGATATAGCAGAGAGTTTTAGCAAAAAAAAAAAAAAAAAAAAAAGAAAGAAAGAAAGAAAGAAAGAAAGAAAAGAAGGTAAGAAGGTGAAAGGGAAGAAGAAGGAGAAGAAGAGATAAAAGCATGGCTTCTTCTACCCCCTTAAGAAGAAGCCATGCTTAATAAATGAAACAAGATGGGATTGGGAGGGAGGCAAACCATAAGCGACTCTTAAGACTCTTAATCTTACAAAACAAACTGAGGGTTGCTGGGGGGAGGGGTTGGAGCAGCGGGGTGGGGTTATGGACTTTGGGGAAGGTGTGTGCTTTGGTGAGTGCTGTGAAGTGTGTAAACCTGGAGATTCACAGACCTGTACCCCTGGGGATAAAAATATATTATATGTTTCTAAAAAATTAAAAATTAAAAATTAAATATATATATATAAAAGAAAAAAAAAAAAAGCATGGCTTCTTATGTTTCTCCAAGTGCCTGGTTTAGCATCTGTGTTATTTGCTTTTCCATCTTTTCCATTCCCATTTGATTGGAAACTTTTTTTTTTTCTTAACCTCTGGCTATTGCTTTTAGACTTACCACTCTTCTGAACGATTTCTTTGCATCTGGTGATCACAAGAAGCATTTTAAAAATTCATTGGTAGATAGATTCTCCATATCTGAAGCCTGAGAAAAGATCTGAAAAGTAGCTCACAGCAGCAGCAGCTTGCGAAGTTTACTATTATTAAGAACATTTCTTAGGGGCACCTGGGTGGCTCCGTGGGTTAAAGCCTCTACCTTCGGCTCAGGTCATGATCTCAGGGTCCTGGAATCAAGCCCATCAGGCTATCTGCTCCGCGGGGAGCCTGCTTTCACCTCTCTCTCTCTCTCTGCCTGCCTCTCTGCCTGCTTGTGATCTCTGTCTGTCAAATAAATAAAATCTTTAAAATTAAAAAAAAATTTTCTTAAATCTTTTATTATGATTACCTATTTTAGAGAATTGAAGAGAAAAGCATCTATCCAGTTTAGGGCTTTTATACAAAGCTTTCTTTGCAGATAACAATTTTCATGCCACATCTACTGAACTTAACCTACAACCTCATCCCTGACACACCCTGGGGTGAAAATTTATTTGAATGGCACACTTTAACAGTGGCCCTAGTTAAAATGTATGATAAACAAAAATAAGGCATGTTTCAAAGTTAATCCCATCTATCCAAAAGGCTAATCTGTTTCATAGAATGTAGTTTCCCAAATAAGAAAGTCTCTCTTTCAGTACATGTTAGAACACTTCCCCTCACATCTGGGTCTTTTGGGAAAAGAAGCCAATGAGGCATCCTGGTTTCTTATATAACTGCTTTGAGGGTGATGACGACACTGATCTCAGGGGCTGGCAGAGGCACTGTGCTTATTACGTGGAGTTGTATGTTCTATGTTGACCTATGTTAGGTCAACATAGACATGTTCATGTTCAACATGACCTATTCATCTTGGAAATCTTTCTCCATCAGTAATCTTTGTGTTGGAAATGATGGGTATGGACACTATCCAGTCATGACCTAGAAGAAGTCATTAACTGGGTGTTGTCAATAGCCCATGTGAATTCAGAGGGGAAGCAAGCAAGCTCAGGTTCAGGAATCATTCTGTCTAGAGGCCTTGTATGCAATGCCCTTAAGTTAAGATATGCATATAAGTCACTTTGAATCTTGTTAAAAATGCAGGATCAGCAAGTCTAAGATGGCCTCATTTTTTGGCTTCTAACTAGCTTCGAGGTGTTGCCAGCCCTACTGGTTTGCTGACCATAATATGAGTAGCAAGGTTCTCAATGAAGTCAAGGAGTTATCTTCTCTTTATTTCTCCAAAAAATGAGCTTCATTTCCTTAAGTGACAGGAGGTAAAAAATATTACATTTGCCTTAAACTTGCATGTATCTAACATATTGTCTAAACTGGGGCATTTTGAGAACAAATGAGGACACTTTTAATAATTCTTACTCTGGGACAATTAACCTGGAAAATATAGGTATGTTCACCCTTCTTAGAGTGACAACATGCCAAAGAGCTCTGGGTAATTTATTTCAGCTTTACCAAGGAGAAAATCAACTTTAAAAAATGACCCAAAAAACTTCTGTTCTTTCCCATATTAAATGTTTGTAAATATTGTTGCTTTCTTTTCTCATATATTTAAAATCATCTTCATATAAAAAAGAATGTGTAAAAATCCATCCCTTTATAATCCCATCTTTGTGCAAACATATGAAACATAACTTAATAAAGGCTTTCATAGAAAATTAATATGAGATTATTCCAGTTTTTCTAAGAGAGAGTTAGTTGATTGAAATTGTCAAAGTCCTAATGTTTTGGGCTGAAACTGTCCCATATTTTCTAAGAAAAATATGAGCCCTGTTCTCTATGTTCAAGTGAAAACATGATGTGTTTTGATTTACCCTTGGCAGGTGCTGTTCAGCCTCGACCCTGATGATAATTGTTTCATGATGATAATGAATTGTTTTTGTCTTCTTAACACAGAAGTAGATGTTCAGGCGATGTTTTTAGCATTACTGATGTGTTTAATATATTTTTTGGCCTGTCATCTTGTTGTGAGGCACAGGAAGTTTGCCACACGTAGGGGATAGCTCCTAATTCCACAATAAATATTGATTTACATTCTGCCAATTTTAAGAGTTTGGTCTTATAGACAAATTTTATATGCTCATATTTTGCCTTGTACACACACCTTGGATTTTACTGTAAGTTCATGGTCCTTCAGCGAGATATGTTTAAAAATCATCTTTATTTTATCTCAAGTGATTTACTTTTAAATCCTCTGACTGAATTTTATGTGTATGAAATTGCACTGCATCAACTTTAATATCAAACTGTAATGGACAATTTTAAAATACTTTAAATCTTAAGAGAAACAGTGGACGTTAAACTCAATTACCTGCAGGTGGGTTGTCAATGTGAATGAGACAAAGGCTGTTGTTTTCCAGTATAATTAAGGAGCTTTGAGCTGGCACACAGTACTTTGTCAGCTAGCGATAACCCTTTATTAACACTTTTTAAAATATAGATTTAAAATACAGATTTAAAATGGTTTGCTACTTAAATTGCTAGTTCAAATTTTTTTGTGGGTTTTAGAACTATGTAGTTTTCTTAAATTCATAATAACTACTTTAAATAAAGCTTCCTAGGACACAGATACCCCAAAGACAATATTCCTTCTCATCTTTATAGTGTTTCTTATATAGACAAGTGAGTAATTAAAACTTTTTATCATGCCCTTAAATTATCCATTCTTTCCTCTTAAATAACCAAAAAAAAAAAAAAAAAAAACACAACCAAACAAAAACAACAACAAAAAATAAACAATAAAAAAAAACACTTAGGTTATAGATTGATAAGACCTAAAGTTTTTGTCTTTTACAAAGCAAAACTATTATTTGTGTGGATAAAATTCAATCATATAAAAATGTGTTTTTTAAATAATAACATAATAAGTAGATAAAAATAGATGATTTAGACTTCCCACTGGTTAAATAAATGGCAAAAAAACCCTCAGTATTTATTTGAAGTTCCTTAAAATATATTTTATCAATTATCATCATTGTTTTTCTTAAGTGAATTACTTTTATACCTCCTGACAGAACTTTATGTCAAGTTATTGCACTCTATTTATATAGTGACACATTCTCATTCTTTAATATTCTTTCCCTTGACTTTATAACCCTGAAATAAATATAAATTCTTTGTCAAATAACATTTACATTTACCTCATAGTAAAGCTGTTCAGTTTTTAGGTTACCTAGAAAAAAATGGCTTAGCAATTTATTTAGTTTGTTAACTACACAAAGCAAAACAAAGAAAAAACCCAAACAGGATTTTAATATATTAATTAGGTCTATTATTTTTCTATTCTCTACTTCATTCATTATGGCTTTTAGCTTTGGTATTTATTCTATTTTTATTTTTTGATTTACTTATTCATTTTCTTTTTTGAGCTCATAATTATATTAAATTTATTGAAAAATAAAATTTTAATTCAAAAATTTATTAGCAAAATAAAATCTATTAAGTTTATTTTAATGCTTTCATTTCAACTAAAAAATAGGTTTTATTGCCATGAATCATCTTCTGAAAACTGCCTTGATATATACCATAAATTCAGGTAATTCATTTTTATTTTTATTTTTATTTTGATTGATTAATATTAGACTTTTTAATTCCCTTTTTGTTTTTCAAGTTGTTTAATAACTTCCAGTTTTGTTAATACTTTCTAGTTTTATTGTTTCATGATAAGAGGTTGTTATTTTTAATAAGCCTACTTTATGGAACTTGATATTTTGTTTAGATGATTAATATAACATATGAGTACTAAAAAAGATTTTTTTCAATTATCAGGTGTAAAGTTTGGTAGACAACCATAAAAGTCACCATAGTGAATATGTTGCTAATGTCTCTAATGTGCTTTCTTATTTTTGACCTGTCTTATTTTGTAAGTAGTTTATGAAAATACCTATTATTATATTTGTTTTTATCTATTTCCTTACACACCTCCTATAGTTTTTGTGTTATAACTTCTTTGTGAATGGTGTCTTCCAACTTTACAATATGATTTTCTTTGTGGTGTTTAATGTGTACTTCAGCTTGATTTCTAGTAAGAATCGCTATCCTGCTTTCTTGTGGTCTCCATTTTGCCCATATACTTTTGTTCTCTTTTAATCTTTTAAAATCCACCTAAGTAGTGCATAGCATAATATTGGTGGTACATTGTTAGCTAAATTGAAATCCTTTTTCTTTTAGTAGGTGAGTTAATATGTTCTCAATATATTTATAAAATAAATATTTTATAATTATGTGTGTTATGTTTGCTAGGTCTATGATGTGTATTTTATTTTTTACTTACCTAATTTTTGATATTTAAGATTTGTATTTAGTTGTATTTCAATGATTTTTACTAGAATAGATGGACCCTGAATGGAGGTTTGAACTTTGGTTTTTCCACTTCAAGATGTGTAAAAGCTATATGCATTCAGTAAAGACCATACTTTGCTTTTTTGAGCTTTGATCTTTTCCGAGGATAGCAATGTATGGTGAGATGCTCTGGTGATGCTGGGCAGTGAGCCACAGCTCCCGGCTGGCCATGTGATCATGAGGGAAAACAACTCATACACTTGCAACCATTATAACCATTCTGTATCCATACAACCATTCCATTTTTCACTTTCAGGACGGTATTCAATAAATCTCACAAGATATTTAACACTTTATGTAAAATAGGCTGTGTGTTAGATGAATTTGCTCAACTGTGGGCTTATGTAAGTGTTCTGAGCATATTTAAGATAGGCAAGGCTAAGCTATGATGTAGTATAGTTAAGTGTATTAAATGTCTTTTTGACCTAACGATATTTTGATGTTACAATGGATTTACTGAGACATAACCCCATTGTAGGTCTTAAAAGACCTGTAAGCCCAGAAGAATCTTTTACTCTAGTATTTTTACTATAGTATTTACATGACTTTTAATCTTTTCATCTCTTGTTTTATTAATATTTTACAATTTAATCAGTTTTTAATCCTTTAATTCATACCTATTACCTATAGGACAGCAATCAAAAAGAATCTTATACTATCTTCTTCCTCTCTTTTTCCATTTTTAGTTGCAATATTTCTACATTGTCACCACATGAAATATTTATGTTAGTATTCTCCTCTTGTTCCCATCTTTTTTTAGTCTTACAACTACATACACACACATACTCATGCACGCACACTCACACATGCACACACACATTTACACATATGCCTGGAAGCACTCAAAGTCTATTCTTCATCGTCAAAGTCAAGTAATTTTTCCTGAATATGCGTCAGAATAGTTTATGTATTCATTTAGGAGGTGCCTTCAATAGTTATATTCAAGGCATTTTTTTTATTACTGAAAAGATTTCTTGGATTATAATTTTAAATGTTAAATTGTTCTGTTCTTCTCTGCAGACGGCTTTTATACAAATATTCTTTGTTTTTCTTGTTTTTCCATCAAATTTTTTCTCTGACCCATTTAGTTCTTCTCTTATCTCAATTACATTCTCTTGGGTGTTTTCTTGCCTTTCTTTAATGATGTTATTAAATTTTTGAGTCTAGCATCCTTTGGTTACTATATACTTTAGTAATTATTTCTGAGATAATTTTGTCTCTTTATTCCAATTCATTGTTTTTCATATCTTGTTTTTTATACAAGTTTTTATTTTGGCATTTCTTGTTCAGGTTTTGTTTTGTTTTTGTTTTAATCTTTAAAGGTTTACTTGATTGTGTTTAATTCAGTTTGAATTGTCCTATAGTTTTTTTGGGTTTTGATGTTTATTCTAATTCATGGTTGTTTTCTTAGGAGCAAGGAAGCAGGATCCTTAACCAAGTAGTGTTGAACCTCATTTTTTATAAGTTTGTTATACCTTTGCAGAGATTTGCTATTTTCTGCTTATTTTTCTGAATTTGGGGTGGTTTCCAAGATTCCTCATTTAGTGAAACCTCTCCTGTTTGTGTGGCAAAGTAAACTTTTGTAGTTTAATACTTTTGTTGGTGGCAAAAGGTGTTTTTTCTGATGTTTTAGTTCTCTTTTTTCTTATTGAACCCTAAATTTTATTTATTTATTTATTTATTTATTTATTTATTTGTGCTTCATTAGCCATTCACCTCTGAGTGCCTTACTTTTTTTTTTTTTCATTTCTGCAAAGCTATACTGTTAAAAGACCAATGTTTTAAATCACACATATGTTTTGCTTACTTCTTTTTCCCCTTTGCTCTTCTCTACTGGACTTTTTGTGTTTTCACACTTAAGATCAAGTTTCTCTTTCTATCTGTGGTGTTATATCACCCCTTTGCCCATTGTTAGCTTCCTCTTTGTCTCTATAATTTTTCTTACTCTGTCCTTGTTCTATGCAAAGGTGAGTAGCCAGATAGGTATGTGAGAAGTTGCTTGATGGCATTTGGTATTATTAATTTTAGAATTTTTACATAGATTTTCTTAAGTTTGTGCTTTCTTTGTCTTTACATTGTACTGAGGGCACACTGTGTGTGTGTGTTTGTGTTATTTATTCTTTTTTTTAATTTTTAATTTTTTATAAACATATATTTTTATCCCCAGGGGTACAGGTCTGTGAATTACCAGGTTTACACACTTCACAGCACTCACCCAAGAACATACCCTCCCCAATGTCCATAATCCCACCCCCTTCTCCCAAACCCCCTCCCCCCAGCAACCCTCAATTTGTTTTGTGAGATTAAGAGTCACTTATGGTTTGTCTCCCTCCCAATCCCATCTTGTTTCATTGATTCTTCTCGTACCCACTTAAGCCCCCATGTTGCATCACCACCTCCTCATATCAGGGAGATCATATGATAGTTGTCTTTCTCTGCTTGACTTATTTCGCTAAGCATGATACGCTCTAGTTCCATCCATGTTGTCGCAAATGGCAAGATTTCATTTCTTTTGATGGCTGCATAGTATTCCATTGTGTATATATACCACATCTTCTTGATCCATTCATCTGTTGATGGACATCTAGGTTCTTTCCATAGTTTGGCTATTGTGGACATTGCTGCTATAAACATTCAGGTGCACGTGCCCCTTTGGATCACTACGTTTGTATCTTTACCTAGGTATCTTATGGTTTTGGGTGCAATTGTAAATGGGATTGACTCCTTAATTTCTCTTTCTTCTGTCTTGGTGTTGGTGTAGAGAAATGCAACTGATTTCTGTGCGTTGATTTTATATCCTGACACTTTACTGAATTCCTGTATAAGTTCTAGCAGTTTTGGAGTGGAGTCTTTTGGGTTTTCTACATATAGTATCATATCATCTGCGAAGAGTGATAGTTCGACTTCTTCATTGCCAATTTGGATGCCTTTAATTTCCTTTTGTTGTCTGATTGCTGAGGCTAGGACCTCTAGTACTATGTTGAATAGCAGTGGTGATAATGGACATCCCTGCCATGTTCCTGACCTTAGCGGAAAAGCTTTCAGTTTTTCTCCATTGAGAATGATATTTGCGGCGGGTTTTTCATAGATGGCTTTGATGATATTGAGGTATGTGCCCTCTATCCCTACACTTTGAAGAGTTTTGATCAGGATGGGATGCTGTACTTTGTCAAATGCTTTTTCAGCATCTATTGAGAGTATCATATGGTTCTTGTTCTTTCTTTTATTGATGTGTTGTATCTCATTGACTGATTTGCGGATGTTGAACCAACCTTGCAGCCCTGGAATAAATCCCACTTGGTTGTGGTGAATAATCCTTTTAATGTACTGTTGAATCCTATTGGCTAGTATTTTCGCATCTGTGTTCATCAAGGATATTGGTCTATAGCTCTCTTTTTTGATGGGATCCTTGTCTGGTTTTGGGATCAAGGTGATGCTGGCCTCATAAAAAGACTTTGGAAGTTTTCCTTCCATTTCTATATTTTGGAACAGTTTCAGGAGAATGGGAATTAGTTCTTCTTTAAATGTTTGGTAGAATTCCCCTGGGAAGCCGTCTGGCCCTGGGCTTTTGTTTGTTTGGAGATTTTTAATGACTGTTTCAATCTCCTTACTGGTTATGGGTCTGTTCAGGCTTTCTATTTCTTCCTGGTTCAGTTGTGGTAGTTTATATGTTTCTAGGAATGCATCCATTTCTTCCAGATTGTCAAATTTATTGCCGTAGAGTTGCTCATAGTATGTTCTTATAATAGTTTGTATTTCTTTGGTGTTAGCTGTGATCTCTCCTCTTTCATTCATGATTTTATTTATTTGGGTCCTTTCTCTTTTCTTTTTGATAAGTCGGGCCAGGGGTTTATCAATTTTATTAATTCTTTCAAAGAACCAGCTCCTGGTTTCGTTGATTTGTTCTATTGTTTTTTTGGTTTCTATTTCATTGATTTCTGCTCTGATCTTTATGATTTCTCTTCTCCTGCTGGGCTTAGAGTTCCTTTCTTGTTCTTTCTCCAGCTCCTTTAGGTGTAGGGTTAGGTTCTGTACCTGAGACCTTTCTTGTTTCTTGAGAAAGGCTTGTATCAGTATATATTTTCCTCTCAGGACTGCCTTTGTTGTGTCCCACAGCTTTTGAACCGTTGTATTTTCATTATCATTTGTTTCCATGATTTTTTTCAATTCTTCATTAATTTCCCGGTTGACCCATTCATTCTTTAGAAGGATGCTGTTTCGTTCCATGTATTTGGGTTCTTTTCAAACTTCCTTTTGTGGTTGAGTTCTAGCTTTAGAGCATTGTGGTCTGAAAATATGCAGGGAATGATCCCAATCTTTTGATACCGGTTGAGTCCTGATTTAGGACCGAGGATGTGATCTATTCTGGAGAATGTTCCATGTGTACTAGCAAAGAATGTGTATTCTGTTGCTTTGGGATGAAATATTCTGAATATATCTTTGATGTCCATCTGGTCCAGTGTGTCGTTTAAGGCCTTTATTTCCTTGCTGATCTTTTGCTTGGATGATCTGTCCATTTCAGTGAGGGGAGTGTTAAAGTCCCCTACTATTATTGTATTATTTTTGATGTGTTTCTTTGATTTTGTTATTAATTGGTTTATATAGTTGGCTGCTCCCACGTTGGGGGCATAGATATTTAAAATTGTTAAATCTTCTTGTTGGACACACCCTTTGAGTATGATATAGTGTCTTTCCTCATCTCTTATTATAGTCTTTGGCTTAAAATCTATTTGATCTGATAAAAGGATTTCCACTCCTGCTTTCTATTGATGTCCATTAGCATGGTAAATTCTTTTCCACCCCCTCACTTTAAATCTGGAGGTGTCTTCGGGCTTAAAATGAGTTTCTTGGAGGCAACATACAGATGGTTTTTGTTTTTTTATCCATTCTGATACCCTGTGTCTTTTGACAGGGGCATTTAGCCCATTAACATTCAGGGTAACTATTGAGAGATATGAATTTAGTGCCATTGTATTGCCTGTAAGGTGACTGTTACTGTATATGGTCTCTGTTCCTTTCTGATCTACCATTTGTAGGCCCTTCTGTGCTCAGAGGACCCCTTTCAATATTTCCTGTAGAGCTGGTTTGGTGTTTGCAAATTCTTTCAGTTTTTGTTTGTCCTGGAAGCTTTTAATCTCTCCTTCTATTTTCAATGATAGCCTAGCTGGATACAGTATTCTTGGCTGCAAGTTTTTCTCATTTAGTGCTCTGAAAATATCATGCCAGCTCTTTCTGGCCTGCCAGGTCTCTGTGGATAAGTCAGCTGCCAATCTAATATTTTTACCATTGTATGTTACAGACTTTTTTTCCTGGCCTGCTTTCAGGATTTTCTCTTTGTCACTGAGACTTGTAAATTTTACTATTAGGTGACGGGGTGTGGGCCTATTCTTATTGATTTTGAGGGGCGTTCTCTGAACCTCCTGAATTTTGATGCTCATTCCCTTTGCCGTATTGGGGAAATTCTTCCCAATAATTCTCTCCAGTTTACCTTGTACTCCCCTCTCTCTTTCTTCTTCTTCTGGAATCCCAATTATTCTAATGTTGTTTTGTCTTATGGTGTCACTTATCTCTCGAATTCTCCCCTCGTGGTCCAGTAGCTGTTTGTCCCTCTTTTGCTCAGCTTCTTTATTCTCTGTCATTTGGTCTTCTATATCACTAATTCTTTCTTCTGCCTCATTTATCCTAGCAGTGAGAGCCTCCATTTTGGATTGCACCTCATTAATAGCCGTTTTGTTTTCGACTTGTTTAGATTTTAGTTCTTTTATTTCTCCAGGAAGGGATTTTATATCTCTCGAGAGGGTTTCTCTAATATCTTCCATGCCTTTTTTGAGCCCGGCTAGAACCTTGAGAATTGTCATTCTGAACTCTAGCTCTGACATATTACCAATGTCTGTATTGATTAGATCCCTAGCCTTCGGTACTGCCTCTTGTTCTTTTTTTTGTGTTGAATTTTTCCGTCTTGTCATTTTGTCCAGATAAGAGTATATGAAGGAGCAAGTAAAATACTAAAAGGGTGGCAACAACCTCAGGAAAATATGCTTTAACCAAATTAGAAGAGATCCCAAATCATGAGGGGGGGATAAAGGGGGTAAAAAGAGGTTCAAAAAGGAAGAAAGTATAAAAAAGATAAAAGAAAAAAAAAAGAAAAGAAAAGGAATTTAAAAACAGAAAACAAATAAGAAAAATTTAAAAAAGAAAAAATGTATATATTAGATAAACTTGTTAAAAAGAAAAAGGTAAAAGTTAAAGAAAAAATAATTTTACCAGAAGGCGAGAAAAAAAAATGAAAAAGAAAAAAATTAAATTAACTGCAAGACTAAAAAAAATCACAGGGAAAAAGCCATGAGTTCTGTGCTTTGCTTTCTCCTCCTCTGGAATTTTGCTGCTCTCCTTGGTATTGAAACCGCACTCCTTGGTAGGTGAACTTGGTCTCGGCTGGATTTCTTGTTGATCTTCTGGGGGAGGGGCCTGTTGTAGTGATTCTCCAGTGTCTTTGCCCCAGGCGGAATTGCACCGCCCTTATCAGGGGCTGGGGTGAGTAATCTGCTCTGGTTTGCTTCAGGAGCTTTTGTTCCCTGAGTGCTTTCTGTAGAATTCCGGAGGACGGGAATACAAATGGCGGCCTCCTGGAGTAGCGGAGAGCCCAGGGCTGCACTCCTCAGTGCGCCCTCAGAGAACAGCGCCCAGTTACTCCCGTCTGCCTGACCTCCGGCCGCGCTCCGAGCTCACCGAGCCTGCGACCGGTTCAAGGTAACACAGAGCTGTGAGCTTACTGTGGGCTCTGTCTCTTTAGCCGGCTTTCACCTTCCAATACCCGCAAGCTCTGCGACACTCAGACACCCCCGATCCTTCTGTGACCCTGTGGGCCCTAAGGCCACGCTGACCTTGCGTGGGCTTCGCCCCGGTTTAGCCTCTGGAGCGATGTCCCTCAGCGGAACAGACTTTTAAAAGTCCTGGTTTTGTGCGCCGTTGCTCCGCCGCCCGGGGTCTATCTTCCCGTCGCTTTGGATTCACTTCTCCGACGGTCCTACCTTTCAGAAAGTGGTTGTTTTTCTGTCTCCAGAATTGCTGTTCTTCTTCTCTTCGATCTGCCGATGGATTTTCAGGTGTTTGCAATCTTTAGGTAAGCTATCTAGTTGATCTCCGGCTAGCTGAAGTAGTCTCAGCCTGCTACTTCTCCGCCATCTTGACTCCTCCTGTGTTATTTATTCTTTATTTGTCATTTTTCTGTTTTGTTTTTGAAGAAAATATTGGGTAATGGGGACCTAGGTAACTACCATCATCCACAGTTAACTGGATGTTCAATATATCTTGATTTCTAATTTTAATGTGTCATGTTAGAAGCTGTGAAACCTATTTAATGACTCCTATGCAGTGTTTGGAAGAATGATTTTTTTCTCATGAAGAACAATGGTAATAAAAATATATACTAACATGATATAATAAGAAATAATGATAATTTAAAAAATAAAAATAAATACTAGCAAACTAAGTTTCTATTCACTGTTGCACCACCCTGGGAAATATCATCATTTAAACTTGGAGGTCATTTAGTGCCCAGTGCTTTACAACACATTTAGCTCTGGAGTCAAAGTGACTGAATTTGTATCAACTACTTCGAACTGTGTTGCCTTGGGCTACTTCTCCACTTTTTATTATTTTCATTCTCTTCATAAAATGAGAATAGTAATGTTCCCACTTCATGAGATTGTTAATAAGGATTAAAGAAGACAATGCAAATAAAGCAATTAAAACACTCCCTGACTTAAAACCGTTGCTCACAAAGGTTAACTCTTCTTATTGATGTTGGGAGCATATTGGAGAATTTATCTCCATTTCTATATCGATATAATTTTTCTTACTAAGAAGCCATTATTTCAAAATATAAGAATACTCGTGCTTAATATGATTTTACTCCTTGTAGCCTTAGAACCTAATCTTACTCTTCTAATTATTCTGATTTTCCAGTGCTATTAAATAAGTTTTATAAATTTTTATTAATTCAAAGCTTATAAACTTAAAAGTTATTACTATTATGGAGGGCAATGGGAAGCAATGATTTAAAATATAAAAGTATGCTGAACTACTTATGATTATGCTACATTCAAACTATTTCCTGATCTTTTAATAAACCCCTCTAGAGAATCTAGTTAAGAAATTATTCTACAGGGCGCCTGGGTGGCTCAGTGGGTTAAAGCCTCTGCCTTCGGCTCGGGTTGTGATCCCAGGGTCCTGGGATCGAGCCCCGCATCGGGCTCTCTGCTCAGCAGGGAGCCTGCTTCCCTTCCTCTCTCTGCCTGCCACTCTGCCTACTTGTGATCTCTGTCTGTCAAATAAATACATAAAATCTTAAAAAAAAAAAAAGAAATTATTCTACAGAATGAATTGATTAACAAAATGTATTCAAAATATATTTCTTTATGAACATTTAGGGTAGAAGATGGAACAGTAAGAAGCATTCATAAATATTCCCAAAGAACCTTAGTTAATGAGTTATGATAAGCCTGAGTAATGGTTTCTAATGATATTTTATGGAATAGAGGTTTTAAATTTTTTTGTGCTTTTCCAGAAAGGAATAGATAACACTTCCAAAAGAATAAATCTTGTTCACAATCAGATTTTAAAATAGTAATTTGAAATAAACAAATTATAGTATTTTCTACCTCTAGAATTTTTCCCCCTTTCAATAGCATTACTTTTACTTTGTATGTTTTGTAGGATAATTAAGACATGGTAGATATGGAGAAATTTTTTTCATTCACTCAAATTTGTATATATCTATTTAATATAGACTATTAATCACAGTGTGCAAAGAATACTGTCAGGTGTTATGGGACAACACAACAATAATTGCTGTTATTTAGAGCTTACCCTAACTACCCAAACTATTTTGGACTGGATACTATTATTGACAGTGCATGGTGATAATAAAAAGTAGACTGATATCATTTGACTTTATTGTGTTTTTTAAATTATCTATAGACAATTTTTTCCTTATTGTCTTCACTCTGGGTGGAATAGTTCGCTTCGTTTCACCTTTGTTATCTCCCTGCTGGTTTGATCAGAAACTGTAGATCTTACTTACTAGGAATGAAGGTTTCTTGGAAAGAAGGAAGGGAATGCACTCAGATTCCAAGATAGAGGGACTGACTGGTAGAGGACCTTGACTCTCTACATCTCACAAGATAACTGCTTGAAAATCACAATTAATTTCAGGAACTTTAATAAATGTATAGTTTAAGAGAATACATGAATAGAATTTTCCTGATTATCACTTAGGTGACATAAAAATTCATGTTAGTTTGTCTCACTATAAAACTGAAGTGGATATTCAGAGCCTTGCTAACAAAGAATGCTGATTTCCTTACTATAGGTATTGAAGGGACAATCTGAACAGAGATAGCTGGAATATTCATTATGTTGGTAATACAACATGTGGAGTAGGATCAAAATATTCAGAGGATAATAGTGTAAGAGAATAAAACATCCCAGCATGAAAAATTATGCCATGCCTAATATCAGGGTATAACAGAATCTGGCTCTAATCAGTTAGCATTTCATCCAAATTATCTTCAATCACGATGATTTTCTGTTTTTTCAGAACTACTCTTTATTTAATGTAGTAAAGCATTACTATATGTCTTTAAAATATTAGTTGTGTGAACTAAAAATTGAGTTGGCAGTTACTCTCCTATCTAACTTTATATTTACTAAAGACCTTTTAATGCTTAGCAAAGGAGTATAAAACAAAACAAAACAACAACAACAACAAAAAAAAAACTCACTATTCACTACTCTGGAGTTCCTGGGTGGTCATTTAAACCTCTGACTCTTGGTTTTAGGTCAAGTTATAATCTTAGGGTCATGATCCATGGTCTTGATCTTAAGGTCATAATCTCAAGGTCCTGAAAGAGCACCCCACATTTGGGCTTCACACTCAGTGTGGAGTCTGCTTGAGACTCTCTCACCATCTCCCTTTGCCCCTCCCCTACTCAAATAAATAAATAAATCTATTAAAAAATTTACTATTCCAATGTTAGTTTGGATTGTTATGATATTCAATTGAAACTGATTAGCACCACAGTTTCATTATTTCATTGTAAATAGTAACTTTCCCCCTGAAACAACTGAGATTTTAAATATAAATTTCACATTTATTTAGATGGCATCAAGAAAACAAGCTTCTCAGAAGTCCCTTACTCAAGAAATGTTTGAATGCCTTTGCTGATAATTCTACAATTGGCCCTCATTATTTTGTACATTAATATTTATTACTATTCTATGAAATCCTCCCATGTCTGTATTAACAAATACTTTAAACCATAAAATTATTCAATAAATATTTGTGGAATAAAGTTGATAAATCTGTCAGATTTATATGGATATCTGTCTAGGCAATGGTAATAAACTGGGACTCCCAAAATTACTTCAGAGAACCTAACATTATAAATAATATTGAGAAATAATAATTTCAGCTCTTGCCATGTACCAGACACCTGTTTTACATGATTAACTGATTTAAACCTTTTCACAGTCTTAGGAGTTATGTTATAATGTTGATTTCATTTTGCACAAGAGAAGATTGAGACACAGAGGGTTCAAGCAAATTGGCTAATAAGTACAATATTTCCTCTGAGACCGTTTGCTGACCCAAAAAGCTGATTGAGAGGCTGAACAACACTTTTCACAGCCTCCCTTAGTTAGAGGAAAAGCAAATTAAGGTTCAGATCCTACCCAGAGTGAAGCCCTAGTAAAGTCCCAGAATGTAGATGGAAAACCTAAAGATCTTCGCTTTAGGAGAAAAAGTAAACTAGAAATACTTCAACCCTTGCCAGATAGCCGCCCAAATTTGAATCATTTGAATGCACTAATAAATCTCAAGGCTAATCATGGACTAAGATGATGCCAGATTTATAGTATCTTTAACGTCTGGAGGAAACAAACATAAATCTTTCCAGATGAAAGGCGACATCATTCTAGGCCTAGAATAGTTTTTTTAAATAATGACTTTTAAGTTAAGAAGAGAAATAAGTGAGAAAATGAAGCAAAAAAAAAAAAAAAAAGGAGAGAATATGTGGATAAATATAAATGGATATTAATTGTATAAAATATTTCATGAAGATACATTATAAAAGTATTTTCCAGGGGTGCCTGGGTGTCACAGTCAGTTAAGCATCTGACTCTTGTTTTGGCGTCAGTCATAATCTCAGGATTATGGGATCCGACTCTGTGCCTAGCAGGGAGTCTTCTGGAGATTCTCTTCCTGCTCCTCTTCGCTTCCTCTCTCTCAAATTAAAAAATATTTTTAATTTTAATTTTTTTAAATTTTTTATTTTTTGTAAACATATATTTTTATCCCCAGGGGTACAGGTCTGTGAATCACCAGGTTTACACACTTACCTTATAAATATGCCACATACAAAAAAGGGAAAACTAAATGTAATTAAAGTTTTCCAAAGTCATAATGTCAGTAAAAGTACCAATTAACATTAAATTTTGATAAGTCAAAAGGCATTTATAATTTCTAGGACAATCATTAATATATTAGGAAATATTAACAATAGTTTTAATTATTTACCAATGTAAATATTAGATTAAAGATAAATATTAAAAATAAAATGATAAAATAATAACCAAAGAAGGCAATGAAAGGTGGGAAAACATAAAATATGCAGCAAAAGAAAAGCACAGAATGAGAGGCAGATGTGAGTCTCAATAAATTAACACATTAAATACTCAGAAACTAAATTATTTAAAGACATAGAATGTTAGAGTGCATAAAAAATAACTGTTGACTGTTAAAGGACACAACAAAAACCTAAGTTTATAAAAAGCTTAAAGTAAAAGATGAGGTAAAAGCATACAATTTAACCACAATCAAAAAGAAGGTATTTCACTATATTCTCATACAAGATAGACTTCAAGGCAAAACAGAAATGTTTTCTATCAGTTGCTAGAAAACCACTGACAATTATAAAAGGGTTACTTCATGTGTATAAAAAGTTTTCCTTTAGTGAAAGATACAAGAATTCTAAGTGTATATGCAATTAATATCAAGGTGTCACAATATATAAGAAAAATTGCCAAAATTGTAAGGACAGATAGACAAATCCACAATATTTATGGGACACTTGATGTAACAAACAGGTAAAAAAATCAGTGACAATATTTTGTTCAAGTGGTCACAGGACCCAACGACAACTGTATGTAAAAACTATAGCTGATACACTCCTTTCAGGCAGAAAGAAAATGTTAAAAATACTGATTTCAAGACCTCAATAAACACATGTGACTAGCAGTTACTACATTAGTGCAGCTCTATGACTCACTTAGGACTCTTCATATTTTATTTTAATTTTCTGTGTTATCATTTCTTTATTATTAATTTTTGAAGGGCTTGGAGGCATATGTAGACTTGTTACCTAAAGGTAGCAAGGATTATAATCATATGTGGAGTACTTTTTCAAGTAGGATTTCATGTTCCCATGCTTTTTATGATACTCTAGGTGCATGATTTTTATATTAATAGAAAGTTTTGAATATCTAAAAATTTTCTATACCTCTTCTATAAAAATATAATACTAAAATATCCACTTGAATATTGAAAAACAGGAGAATAATAACAGTCAATCAATTCATCAGTTTTACTGGAGGAGTTCATCACTTTCAAGCCAAAGGCAAATTAATCTTGGGTCTGTTATTTGACATCTTTAGAATCTGGGTAGCTAACAATATATATAAACACCATGATTTCTATGATCATTTGAGAAATGGTTGTGCAAATCTATTTTAGTAATAAATTCAAGGATATGATTCATCACATATTTTACAATGGAATGGCAAAAATTCCAAGCTGTCTACACAGTTTTTATTTAAATAGGGATGTTCTATACAAGGAGAACAAGTTCAGAGTGGACTAGGTTGGCTTTCCCTGAGATTCTTCAATCTGTGACTTGATTTCTTTCATCAGATTTTGAATAGTCTTACCTACTGTATATTTAGATGTATACTTTCTCTTCCATTTCCTTCTCTCACCTTGTATTGAAAAACATGAGTGTCCTAAAACTTTTTAAAAGCATGTCCACATGTAACGCATCTGAATTCTGTTATATATATTTTTTCTCTAATTTATTTTAGCTTGGATATTGTTCTACTAAATTGTCTATAAGTTCACCACCCCTGTATTTTACCATGTCCAGCAACCTATGAAATATACTCAATTCTTATTTTCAGATATTGTATCATGCAGTCCTAGAGTGTCGATTTTTTTTATTGACTTGACTTTTCTTATGAAATACTTTACATTTTACTTCATTTTTTTAACTATTTCTTCTATTTTCGAATCTTTGATTGCTAACTCTCATATCTGGATCTTCTTCAGGTCTGTCTCTGTTGATTCACTTATTTAATTATGTAATCTTTTTTCAAATCTTAGCATGTTTAGTCATTTTTATTCTGTAATGCTTAATATTACAGATTAAAGACGATTGAAGGCCTGGATTAAGATGTCTTCTTTCACAGAGGACTAGCTGTTCAATTGTGTGGCTCTACTGAGTCTCGGTGTTAGGTTCCATATCTCATCTAATTTTCCACATACTTGTACAGACTAGTCTTTTCTACTATAGCACAGCTGTAACTCTTAAGGAGTAGCCTTTCAGGGGTCTCATCTGGAATATAGGTATACTCTATCTATGTTTAAAGTCCAGAACTTCTTGGTGTCTCTGCTTCTA
Source organism: Mustela nivalis (assembly GCF_964662115.1). Taxonomy (NCBI): domain Eukaryota; kingdom Metazoa; phylum Chordata; class Mammalia; order Carnivora; family Mustelidae; genus Mustela; species Mustela nivalis. The sequence goes on from NC_139023.1 coordinate 126,095,094, forward strand.
AATTTCTTTTCCAGCTAAATATTTGAGAATCTTGTTGTGTGTAAGTACAAAGTAGAATTTGGACAAGGACTTGAGGAAAATTTCTGCATAGAGTTTTGGGGCTCTTTTATAGCTCCTTTCTAATTTGCTTCATATTCCTGAATCTCAGCTGCCTTGAAACCTTCACATTCTGGTGCTTTTTCTTCTACTGAGGTAGACTATCAATCTCATTCCATGTGACATGGTTTGGAAAGTGCCATCAGGGATAGTCTGTATAAATCCAAGGCTTGTCTTAAGTGTTCTTTTCTTAATTTTCATAGGTCCATATTGATCACTTTCTAAAAACTATTAATAATGGTTTTTAAACCTTGTCCAGTATAAATAGTTCCTTTAAATAGAAAGGTAAAACTGGTCCAGCTACTCTTTCAGGATTACAGACAAGGATCTTTGCCATGCTTTCCAATAAATTTCATTAAAAAATTTTTTTGAAGTTATTTGAAAAGACAATACAGAGTCATAGTTGAATATATTTTTATATTTCCCATAGCTAATATAGTACATATCAAGCTAATGTAGTACTTATTAGAATACTATGTGTATGTATGTGTTTGGAGAGTATGGGGAGGTGTATAATATATACATACAAATATACATATTTTTTTTCTACTTAAGCCAAATGATTTGAAAAATTAAATATTAGCACAAGATTATTAAAGAAGTTAAGAAACTATTTCACCCCACCTTTGAGGGACCTTTATATGGATACTTATTTCATGCAGTCATTTGTAAAATACTCCACAGAACTTCTACAGGCCATTTGCAGTATCAAGGTCAAAGTTCTAGGTGAGGGGGCTTGGGTGACTCAGTGGGTTAAAGCCTCTACCTTCAGCTCAGATTATGATCCCAGGGTCCTGGGATCCAGCCACATCGGAGGCTCTGTTCAGCAGGGAGCTTGCTTCCCTTCCTCTCTTTCTGTCTGCCTCTCTGCCTACTTGTGAGCTCTGTCAAATAAATACATAAAATCTTTAAAAAAAAAACCCTGAATTTTGAATCAACAAAATAATGAAGGAATAATTTGCCATAATAATCAAATTGAATTATCTTTCTTTGAGACCAATTTCTTTTTGCCTGATGCCATTATAGTCCCTACCATTGCTCACAATGCAGAACTATGTTTTCAGAGTCAACATTCCTAGAATTAGGGGTACATTTGGGTACCAATTTGGTCAAGTTGTCAGGGCTAAAAGAAGCAACTTTATACACCTCATCTCAAAACATTACGTTTTGACAGGGAAAGAAACGAATGTTAAGAATATAATTTCCTTGAAGACGGGCCTTTGCTTTATTAGTTGTGAATACTTAACAGCTGCCCTTCAATAAATGTTTTTGAATGTTCAGGAAATGAATTGGGAAAAAAAAGTGAGTGTTTAAATTTTTACATGTCTAGAGGAAAAATATAATTTTCCTTTCTAATATTGTATAAGACACTTTTAGAATACAAAAGTTATAGTTTAAGAGTGAATGTTCAGACATTTTGCTTAGTAACATTTTTTTCACTGCAATGCACCAGATGTCAAAATTCATTGCACTCGTGTTGTCACTTTCATAATTTTAATGAGTGAGCTACTATGACAGTTAAAAACATTGTCAGTTTTTTCCAGGGATTCAAGTCCCTTGCAAATTTTCTTTTAATACTAGAGCCTTTTAAAATGATTGCATTTGCTTTTTCTTCTCTAAAAGATATTTACTAACTCAAAGCAAGTAACTGATGTTAAGCTTCATTGTTTTAAGTTGTTATCCAAAGTGTGGAATTTATGAATTGTTAATTTGACCTATTTCAAAACAATTGTTAATGTTTTATTAGGATTCTAACCAAGTGTTTTGGTTTGCCTTCTTATTTTTAAGAGAGCCAGATTTCTGCATAAATAACTTATAAGAATTAACTGCAAAAAAAAAAATCTGGCATTTTTTACTTTAGTTAATGTTTTAGTACATAATAATTGGTGCTTATCACTTGGTGCTAGAGAAAATTCTTTGGTTGAAGATAAATTATCCAATCTACCCATCATGCATAGCATCTGAGACAGGAGAAATGTAAAACAGAAGAGACAGAATAAGTGGTGGAAAGTGGAACAAATGGAGGAATGAAGTTATTTTGACACTGTTTCCTCCCTCAGGGCCAGTTCCTAAAGCTGAGAACTACCAACATGAAACACATCTGGCTGAACAGGGGATCTCATGTAACTTAGTAAGGTGGTGAATTCTCCTTGGATGAAGTCACAAATTTTGCCTTTCTTCAGGTTAATAGGTATCTGTCTTCTAGTTTCCTTTCTGCAAATTAATTATTCTATCCTGGTCAACTTGGGAAAAGGCTGCTTCCCTCACCCTCAAAATAAATTTCCTTAAAAAAACTCTGAGACTTTTAATCTCAGGAAACAAACTGAGGGGTTGCTGGTGGGTGGGAGGGAGGGATAGGGTGGCTGGGTTATGGACATTGGGGAGGGTACGTGCGATGGTGAGCGCTGTGAATTGTGTAAGTCTGATGACTCACAGACCTGTACCCCTGAAGCAAATAATACATTATATGTTAATTTAAAAATCAAATATCATATATGTAAAGCACTTAGCACAAATTCTAGTCCATAGTTATTACCTAATAAAAACGTATATTACTTCTTCTATTGGCTATTCCCCATATCCACTAGTAGCAGTGGAAGTGGTAGAGGAATAGTGAAGAAAGCAATAAGTAACTCATTCTAGCTGTTTTCGTCTTTGCCAATCCCTGGAAACTAAAATTTTTTTTAAAGATGTCACTTATTTATTTGAGAGAGAGACAGTGAGAGAGAGCATGAGAGGGGGGAAGGTCAGAGGGAGAAGCAGGGTCCCCATGGATCTGGGAGCCCGATGCGGGAATAGATCCTAGGACTCCAGGATCTTAACTTGAGCCGAAGACAATCGTTTAACCAACTGAGCCAACCAGGAACCTTGGAAACTAACTTTTTAAAAGTCTTTTCACCTGCTTGCTTACTGCTGGTGAGTGTGATTTCCTTCAAAAAAATTGATCTGATTCAATTTTCGGTTCACTTTTGAAAGGACTCTTTTCCGAAGTGTCCCCCTTCCCTGGCCAAGCTATAGACAAAGCTCACAGGTGTCTGCACTTGACCCTAACTCTTTTTTGTTTTTCTAGGTCTGAGAGTCCTAAATTATCAGGAAGTAGACCCCAACAGCAAAACATATTCTTCTCTAGCCTGACCACAATCCACATCCCCCAGGAGCCCTGGGGGGTTCCTGGAGAAACTTGACACATCCTGCTCTATTTAGCTAAGACAAAACTCCCTTTCTACACTCCCCTCCCCCACGAACTTGGCTCTAACCCTCTCTCATCCTTAAGCAAACAAACAAACAAACAAACAAAACACTTAAAAGGCCCAATTGGACCGAAAGTCTGGCTGACATCTATCTCTCTTGACATCTGGCCCCTCTCCTCCCTTGGCAAGTGAATAAACTCTGTCCTGCCTGTTGCTCTAATTTTTGGGCAATTCTTTGCTGCCCACTTCACCAGCCACCTTAACAAATTTTCTAGGGAAATAGTAACTCTAAAATAGGTTAGATTAACTATATGAATTGTGTCAAGTCCACATTAGTGTCGCGTAAAAGTATCCTTTCAATTAATATTTTCCATGTATTAGGTGCTCGAGGTTTTCATAAAAGAACAATAATTCCAGAAGCATTGATGAGACATGGGACCCTGAGGTTTTTATTCATCACAAAAATTTTTTTAAAACTTTATAATTATTTTTTATTTTAGTAGAGTTGGCACACAGTGTTACATTAGTTTCAGAATAAAATATCGTGAATATGAAAAGTACAGTGTGCTTTTTAGCTGGCTTCTGCAGCCAGGACATCTATAGCAGGAGCTCTAGTTTACGAACAGAGCCAGCGCCGTTTGAGCTGCTGTAAATTCAAGTAAAGATTTATCCTAACCCTTCAGAGCTATATAGTCTTAACTCAAAATATGGGACTTCATCATCTAAACCGCTAAATAATATTTTAAGACTTAACACCAAAATTGCACTGTCAAATTCTTGCTGTATCTTGTTTCCTTCCTTGGCACTTAGAAATAATCATGACTATTGTAAACAAATCAAAGCAAAGCAAACAAACAAAACAAACAAACAAACAAACAAAAAAACAGATCTCAGGCTAGTCCCACCACATTTCAGTTTAAAAAGGGGTTTCTGTTGCTAAATAATGGTAAATAAGAAACTAAAACAAAACAAAGTACTGAAAGTAGGTATAAAAACAAAATATATGGAAAGATTTTATATTCTCTGTAGCATCATGCAAGATTGAATATATTTTCAACATTTCCTGGCCAACTGCTAATAGAAAAAGAGAGAACAATGCTTAATGATTAAAAAATTACCCATATTATTATTAAGTGAATTTCTCCAACTCTGGGTGACAGAGTCAGCCACATAGGCATGGCTTACAAATATAAACTTAGTATATATTCATCTTATCAGTCATTAACTTCTCTCTACGTTAGTATTGCTTTAAGTCTTAATATTCGCTGGCAAAATTGCCGGATTAAATTATACTATTAGTAATGCACGTATTTGTTTGCTATTATTTATAAGCTATAAAAAGCCAAAGCAAAGATGAATGAATAACTCAAATAAAAATATTTTCACCAACTCAATATCTGTTGTAGAAATTAAAAATGTAAATCATGAAACCTTGATTTTCATGTCATTTCCAGTTCTATTTTTGAGGAGGCTACAAATGCTTTTTTAAAATTACTAAGATTTTTCAAAAATGAACCTGTAGAATACAGAAAATAATTTAGAAATTGTTTGCTATGTGAAAATAAAACCTTCAAAGAGATTCCTAAAAATTTGAGATTGATTCACAGTGTATTATTAGAATAACTACAAGTCCCTCAGAACTACAACACATACATCTCTGTCATACAGAATGTTGAGATGACACCCACTTATAATATATTTCTGGGTGCACTTTATTTTTCTAGTCAAAGACATAAATCTGTGTAAATATTTAGAAACTAGAAATAAAAAAGATAAAACTTTTCTATATAGTTCTTTGGGGGAAAAATTTCTAAATCAAACTTGTAGAGTTTGGAGTTTTATTTCACTAAACTTTATTTCAGACACGATAAGAAATTGGAATCAGGTTAATTCAGTTTGGATTCTGGCTTTTCCATTATGTAATTTCCAGAATTTTCAATTCTGGAAAATTTACTGAAAATTTAAACTTCACATCCTTATCAACAAAAATAAGCATTATATCCACCCAGATATAATGAGAATTAAATAATGATAGCTTGTGAGAATCAATAATGGAATTATAATGGAATCTTAGGCAAGTAGTTTAAATATATTGTCTCATTTAATTATCAGAGAACTCGAGCACTTGGGTGGCTCAGTCAGTTAAGCATCTGCTTTCAGCTCAGATCGCAATCCCAGGGTTCTGGGATCCAACCCCCCAATGGGCTATCTGCTCAGTGGGGAGCCTGGTTCTCCCTCAACCTGCTGCTCTCCCTGCTTGTACACTCTCTCTCTCTTTCTCCATCAAATAAATGGATAAATAAAATCTTTTAAAAAATTATCAGAGAACTCTGTATGTAGATATTCTAAAATCTATTTCATAGGTTAAGAAGTTTAGACCAAAAAAAAAAAAAATAAAAATAAAAAAGGAAAAAAATGTCAAGTAATTTGCCCCAGATAATAATTGCCTTAATAGAGAGTTCATAATATATGAAGCTACAACTAAAGAAATAGTTATTTTAAAAATGTTTTGCTTCCATAGGAGCTAGAACATGATAGATAATAAGTGTCATTGTTTTTCTGCTTTTTTCATCAATAACTCTTTTTGACTTATGGTAAAGGAATTATGACATAGGGTATAGGCAAATCTGAGATTAAGGTTCAGTTATTTTGCCACATATTGCAAATCTGTTAAAGCAGAGAGAACACACACTGTAAAATAATTAAGAGAATTACTAGAAGTTAATTATTATTATTCAGCATTTTATCTACCTTAAAAATATTAGAGTTTTGACCTTTCTCAAAAAAATAAGAAATGATTTGGTTCTTTTTAATATGATAGTGTTCATCAATTTCCAACAACTTAAGCCAAGGGAAATATGTGCATTTCCCTGATAGATTTGGGAATAATCAGCACTTTTTTATATATTTAACTAAGAAAGTGATAAGAATTGCTGCAGATGATGCCTTTACCTCATTCCCACTCATCCTAGATTCTGGGGAGTAGGAGGATAGGGACAGTCTGTGAAAGACTCTTTCATTCTTGATGTGACCAAGAGCTTGCCATCCCATCCCCCCATCACAAAAACAAAATAAAAAAAAATAAAGAAACAAAGGATTGCTTCAGAAATATATACTTTTCTTCCAAAAATGGGTCTAGGGGATCATAGGAATATGTTCATCTTCAGGTACCTAGGTAGCTCAGTTGGTTAATTAAGTCTCTTCCTTCTGCACAGGTCATGATCCCTGGACTCAAGCCCTGCATTGGGCTCCCTGCCCTATGGGGAGCCTACTTCTCCCTCTCCCTCTTCCTGCTGCTCCCCCTGATTGTGCTCTCTCTCTCTGTGAAATAAATAAAAATCTTTAAAAGATTTTTAAAATAAAAATATTTTTTATATTTAAAAAAAGTTCATTTTATTATTTGAAGATAGCCTATCTCTAAGTTTTTCCCCAAATCTAAATATTTTTCATCTCTTACTCCAGAGTCTGTTTATGTTGCATTTATATTTCTACTTTAAATACTTCACATTTATAGTTTTGGTTTCATAATTATTATTTTGTTGCTTATGTTTGTGTTAGGACACATCTTTATATCGTTTTCAAAATATTTCCCATTTTTTATTAATCAAATCACTTAAATCTTATTCAATTTTAAATTGAATTTTGATCCTATCAAGTAATCATCACTTCAATATAAAAATATTAGTTCTTGACCTACAATTCCTGATAAACTAAGATAAATGTGATTAATTTTTATTAAATATTTGGGTTACTGTTTTCTTGCTTATTTCCCTATCAATTCAAGTTCATGTAATTATTTGGTAAATCTTCCTAAAACAGCAGTAGTATGATGAGAACATATGACAAAAATGAAAAGGGTAAAAGTACTCAGCACACTTAAGGGAAAAACAACAAAATTAAGGCAATGAGGGAATAATAAACCCACTAATGCATCTGTTTTTGGAAAACATATGGGAACAAATACATGAATTAATAAACATTTGTTATATAAGTGGTTTTTAAAGTCTACTTCATGGCACTATCCTTGATTAAAACAGAATGAGAAAAATAAATGCAAACATTAAAAGTAGTTTGTAATTTCCTTTGGATAAAGACTCAAAAGTGGAATTGCTGTATCACATTGTGGTTCTATTTGAGTTTTCTGAGAAACCTCTACACTGGTTTCCACAATGGCTGTACCAATTTACACCATTGCCAACACTGTACAAAGGTAGTTATCCTTGACAACACTTGTTATCTTTTGACTTTTTGGTAATAGCCATTTTAACACGTATGAAGTAATACCTCAGGGTAATCTTAATGTGCATTTCTCTGATGATTGATGATGTTGAACAGCTTTTCATATACCTGCTGGCCATCTGTATGTCTTCTTTTGAGAAGTGTCCAGTGAGGTTCTCTCCCCATTTTTTAATTAGATTATTTGTGTTTTTAATGTCGAGTTGTATAAATTCTTTGTATATTCTGGATATTTTTCCCTTATCAGATATGTGGTTTGCAAGCATTTTCTCTTATTTTGTAGGTTGCTTTTCCACTCTATTGATAGTTTCTTTTGCTGTGTAGAAGATGTTTAGTTTGATGCAATCCTACTTCTATGTGTATTTCTACTTTTGTTGTGTGTATTTGATGTTATATGTCCCCCCCAAAAAATCATTGCCAAGAGCAATGTCAAAAAAAATTTTCCGTGTATTTTCTTATGGTAGTTTTATAGTTTCTAGTCTTACATTTAAATATTTCATCCATTTTGAGCTGATTTGCCATGTGAAATAAGGGTCTGATTTCATTGGTCTGTTATGTAGATGTCCAATTTTCCCAACACCATTTATTGAAGAGATTATCCTTTCCCATTGTATGTCCTTGAAAGATAAGTTAACTGTAAATGTATGGATCTCAAATGGTATCTGCACTCCCATGTTCATTGGAGCATTGTTCACAATAGCCAAGATAATGGAGACAATCTAAATGTCTGTCAATAGATGAATAAATAAAGAGAATACATATATATTTATATATATTTAAACATATACATATAGAATATTAATATTACTTGGCCTTTAAAAAGAAGGGAATTCTTCCATTTGCAACAACATGGATTAAACTGGAAAGCATTATGCTAAGTGAAATAAACCAGACACAGAGAGACAAATACAGCATGATCCCACTTACATGTGAAATGTAATATAGGCAAACTCATAGAAGCAGACAGTAGAATGGTGGCCGCCAGAGGTGATGGGGAGGTGCAAATGGGGAGATGTTGGTCAAAAGGTACAAAGTTTCAGAATGCAAGATAAATTCTGAAGATCTAATATGCAGCGTGATGACTAAAGTTAACAATACTGTATTGTATACTTGAAATTTGCTAAAAGTTAATCTTGAGTTCTCAGCAAGCACACAATATAAGAAAGTAAATTATATCTATGTGAGATCATTGATAAATTAATTAGCTTGATGGTGATCATTTATATAATGTATGTGAATAACAAAACAATAAATTGTATGCCTTAAATATATACAATTCCTATTTGTCAATTATACCTCTATTTAAAAAGTAGCTTATTTAACATCCATGTAGTACAAAGTACACTCATTCTTTGAAACAAGTCAGAGTTTCACAGTTAAAAGAAAACTATGAACACAGCCTTTTGATAATATTTAGTGAAAAAATAGAAAATTGTCATCTTATATAATCAATGCATTTGTTCTACAGGTAAAGAAACCAAAAAAACTTTGCAGGATATTTATTTTACATGAATATATTTTATATAAAATTGGATTGGATTGGAGCCTTTGAAATCCACTCATCCTTGTTCATGTGGCTTAGTTTATATGAACTGACAACACTATGTCTATCACAAAGCCCAGTTTTATCACTTATGCTAGCTATAACTTGGAGCTCACTGTTGATTGCCAAATGTCTTGAAAATTGTGGTGGTAGAGCAAGAAACACAATCTTTGTTAAAAGGAGTATAATTATATTATGTTTGAAATTAACTGGGAGTAGTTATCTGTGTCACCAATTAACCAATTACATATTAATGATAATTGTCTTCCTCATCGTTCATTACTTTAAAGATTTTCTAAAGATGTCTTCTTAAGACATGGAAGTCATAGAAAATATGCACAGAATTTAAATGTTGTCTGCTTATCAACATTGCCATCTTAAAAAAATTAAACAAAACAAAACCTGCTCACCTATGTAATGAAACACTGGAATTGAAAGATCCAGGAGGGACGCCTGGGTGGCTCAGTGGGTTAAGCCGCTGCCTTCGGCTTAGGTCATGATCTCAGGGTCCTGGGATCAAGTCCCGCATCAGGCTCTCTGCTCAGCAGGGAGCCTGCTTCCTCCTCTCCTCTCTCTGCCTGCCTCTCTGCCTACTTGTGATCTCTCTCTGTCAAATAAATAAATAAATAATCTTAAAAAAAAAAAAAGATCCAGGAAATTGAAAAACTCTTACTATTCTACTTCTTTTAATAATATCACTTGAGTTTATTAGAATTGTAGAATAACATCTACACTCTGGCTTGCTGCATTTAACAATATACTGAGGTGGTTTGAATGTACATTATATTTTGAGAATACAGCAAAATCATACCTTGAGGGAAGCTCAAGAGTTTCTCAACTCAGTCATGCAGTCCTGAAATATAAGTTGATATTAAGCACAGAGTCTGGAGCTTACGAGCAAAATGTGTTTAGGTCAGCTTTCACCAACTGTTAGATGTTAACATTATATAGAGAAAAGTTCTTTAATATTATAGAAGGTAAAGAAAATGTAAATAAAATTTCACCTGATGTCAAATATTGTGTGATTATATAAATTATTTTGCCAATTATTGTATATAATAGCAATAGTATTCAAACCCAGGAGACATTTTTAAAGTAGCTTATACTACTGGGGACACCTGGGTTGCTCTTGATTTTGGCTCATGATCTCAATCCTGGAGTTGAGGTCCCTGTCAGGCTCCACACTTGGAAGGTAGACTGCTTGAGACTCTGTGTCTGTGTGTTCTTCTGCCCCTTTCCCCTATGCTCTCTGAAAAAATAAAAAGCTTTAAAAAAAAGTAACTTATGAAGCTGTATATGCACGCACACACACACACACACATACATACAATCATATATCTAATTTGAAAGTAAGTATTGCTCTAGCACTGATGCACTGAAGCTAAAGGGAATCATTTAACATTTGTTTTCACTTTTCCAGTCTTCTCTGACTTGTCCCAAAGTTACATTTTTATCTTTCAATTTTAGAAGATTTTTCTGGTCTACCTTTAGAAAATTTTATTTTGGATAACATAAGCTAGATTATTACAATTAATTTGTTAAAATTGATGTCACCCACCTGTTTGGAGTCATGTTAAAAATTAAATTACCTTTAACTTTGCAACTGAGTATGGAATACATAGGAAAATTTGATACTGACCAATAAATGAGCAGATTCCAAAAGCAAAGGAAATTCAAGCTACTCAAATAGCTACATTGGTTTTATTTCTTAAGACTTTCAAGCTTTTTTTTACAAATAACAACGACCTAAACATTAAAATATCCAAGATAGAATAATTTACACTAATAATAAAATTTTCCTGACATGGAGAATTATCTCTTTTAAGACAGGTACAGTACAGTTAAGAATACAGTTAATATTGTATTGCATATTTGAAAGTTGCTAAGAGAGGAAGTCTTAAATGTTCTCATCATGAGAAAAAACTTTTATAACTATGTATGGTGACAAATATTAATTTGACTTACTATGTGGATCATTTTGCAATATATTCAAACATTGAATTGTTATATCATACACCTGAAAGTAATATAATGTTGCATATCAATTTTATCTGAATAAAAATAATAAAATGAAATAGGTATAGATTTAAAGTTAGATTAAAATCAAGGTCTATGTTTCCAGTATCTTTCATAACTCAGGGATTGGAAATAAACACAGCTATGTTGAATTAAATATTTGTGTGAAATAAAATATTATTGTAACATAAACATAATTAATAATCTAGCTGACCTTTCTGACTTTGACCCTTATCAACCATGAAATTATGCATAAGAAATTCCACCTTCACCTGTACTTTCATCACTCTAATTAATGGAGAGGATATAATCAACTGTAACATTTCAGTGACTGTTTAAATATAGACTAAAATTTAAATAATAAGAAGTACTAAAAAGAAGCACATGTTTGAACCTGGAAAATACCAGTAAAAACTTCCAGTGACTGGAGGTGTAATTAGGAATTTTTGATGCATATAACACACTCAAGAGAAGAAATTTTACATAAATTTTCAAATTTATTATTCACCCAGGACTTTTTTTTTTTTACCATGACCCAAATGGAAGTTAGGGCATTTAAGGACTGACATCTTAACAACCTAATTCTGCAGCTAAATAAAACCCTGAAGGCACAGTTGTGCTCCACTCATCTAGGTTACCTGATGGAAACAAAAAATAACTTCCATGATTATAGGATAATAAAGTCACATAAAATTATTAGAAAATTAATAACATCTAAAACATCAAAGACATTTAAATACAATTAGTTAGAAACTCTTAGAGGTCTACCATCAAAGGTAGAGATTTAGATTTAAGGATTTTAGATTTTGTTTACAAATATTCTTATGAACCCATTTTGTTCTAGACCAGGGTTTTCAATTAAGTTGTTTCAATGGAATCACCTGGACCTTCAAAAATATATGTACATGTATGAGCATCACCTCTCAGGGATTCTTATTATTAAACTAGTAGGTTCTGAGCATTGTGTTTTGTTTTGTTTTGTTTTGTTTTGTTTTGTTTTTAAAGTTCCCTAGAAGTTCCAATGTGCTCCTGAGCCTGAGAACCATTGGTCTAGAAATGATAGAGAGTTTTCCTCTCAAAAGACGAGGCTTGTTTCCAGGGTGTTTATATTAATTGATAATCTTAATTATTCATCTATCAAATACTTGTTGAATTTCTACAATATGAAATGATGTGGAAATGGCATTTGGAGCAAATGGTCAAGAAATAATTCTTGAGATATCTTCAGTATAAGATGGGGGTTTTATTAAAGCAAAGGGACAGGATCCGTGGGCAGAAAGAGCTCCTCTGGAGCTGTGATGAGTGACCGATTATATACTTTCAAGTGGGGAGGGGGTTAAGGATAGTGTAAATCTCTAAGGACTCTTGGAAGCAAGATTTCCAGGACCTTGAGGGGGCTGCTATTGTTAGGAAAATGTCATTTTTTACTGTCTAATAAAAACTTGGTCATGAGACCTTTCATATGCATATCAGAGGCCATGTGCTTAGAAGATGATTGCTAACATATATCTTAGGGTGAGGGGTAGAGATAAAGGAAGTTTCCAAAGCAACTTTTATATGTTAAAGTAGACTTACAGGATCTTGTGGGTCAGGATAATATCAAGCTAAATTGCCTTTTGCTCTTAGCCAAATGTCAACATCCATACAGCAGAGTTCCTACAGGAAGGTCGTTCTACCTGTTTCAAGGACTTATCAATGGACTGCAGGCAGTCAAGATATTTAGTTTTTTCTTTTGCTTTTGTTGCCCACATCATGGAGTTATTGGCCAAGGTTCAAAGAGCCCAAAAGTAAAAAGTTAAATGTAATCCATGCCCTCAAACTTCTTTCTTTCTAGTGGAAGAGCCAGCCTACCAAAGAGATGATTTCAATATAGTGCTAAGATAAGGATAAGAAAGAGCTACAGGCTCATATGTGGAATTTAAGAAACAAAACAGATGAACATATCGGAAGGAAAAAGAGAGAAGAGAAGCAAATCATGAAAGACTCTTAATGATAGAGAACAAACTGAGGGTTGCTGGAGGGGAGATGCGTGGTGGATGAGCTGAATTGGTGATGGGGATTAAGGAGGCCACTTGTGATGAACATTGCATGTTATGTGTAAGTGAATCACTAAATTCTACTCCTGAAAACAATATTACACTATATGTTAGCTAACTGGAATTTAAATAAAAATTTGAAATAATACATACATATATATATACACACACATTTATGCATACATACGTAAGTAAGTAAGAAAGTGCTACAGGGAACCCTGGATGGAGTTAGGTGAAAAGGAGTAAGAATGGTGAAAAAGGATATCAAAGACAGATATAAAAATGAGCAGAGACCTAGATAAAGAAAGATTGTGACTGGGTCCTTTGAGAACTACAAGTTGAGGCAAGATCATGACATTTGTTGCAGGGGGCATACTCAGGAATATAAACTTTATCTGAGAAACAATGGAGTGACTCTGAGTGATTTTAAGAACAGCAAGGAAATGAAATACAATAAAGATTCAATCAATGCTATTCATATGGCTATTTTACTGTTCTGTGGTTAATAATAGTGATCATTTGCATAATTTTTAATAATAATGGTATTTTGCCTTTAGGGAGTGCAAATATTCTTCAAAACGAGCTTCATGAATTAACTTATTTAATATTCTCCCACTCTTACAGTTGAGAAAATGAAGCATAGAGATATTAAGCAATCCCCCAAAGTTCATGCAAGTGGCAGAGCCAAGATTCAAGCCAAGACTCTGAGCCCAGAGTCTACACTTAATCACCATGTTAATAAGGACATATTTTTTAAATTATTTTATTTATTTATTTGACAGAGGTAGAGAAATGTCACAAGTAGGCAGAGAGTCAGGCAGGAAGCGGGGGGTGGGGGGAAGCAGGCTCCCTGCTGAGCAGAGAACCCAAGACCCTGAGATCATGACCTAAGCCGAAGGCAGAGGCTTAACTCACTGAGCCACCCAGGTGCCCCTAAGGAAACATTTTTTTAAAAGATTTTATTTATTTATTTGAGAGAGATAAAGATAGAGAACAAGAGCACAAGTGGTAGGGAGAGGGATAAGCAGACATTGCACTGAGGATGAAACCTAATGCTGGTCTCCATTTCAGGACTGTGGTATCATGACCTGAGCTGAAATCAAGAGTTGGATGCTTAACTGACTGAGCCACCCAGGTGGTCCAGTAATGACACATGTTTTTAAATTTCATTTTATGATTTTTTTCCCATAGCACTTGCATTATAATTTCATTTATTGATATATAGATGTTAATATTATATCAACTATTATCTATAACTTACATATTAAGAAATGGAATCTTAGTACTTAAGTTAGCTTTGATATTCTCATTTCTTTGAAATATTTGTTCCAGATTTATTTATAATCACCATGTAATTCTTTCTGAACAGTGAACAAACATAATGCAATGTTTACTATCCAGAATCCTGCTAACATTACTTTTTTCCCCTGTAGAAAAATAGCTTGTAGACTTTGATTGTAAAACTGTATTCTTCTCTCCCCTCATATTTGTCATGGGACAATTTTATTTAATTTCCATTTATAAAACATGAGAAATTAGTAGGATGGGCCTCCTAGTTGCTACCAAAAGGATATCTTAATCCAATAGTGGAATTTTGCTATAAAGTGGATACAGTCACTGTCTCTTTGTGTTGCCATTCTTCCTACTCACGGGGAGATTGTACAAGACTCTCTGTCTGCTTTGATTCTGTTTCCCTCCCTCCAAAAACAATTCCACTGGAGATAGTTAATGACATGGGATGGGAAAATAGACTAGCTTTTCTCTCTTTTATGCCCAGAAGGATGCCTTGCACGTGAAGAATTCTTTTAAGTGCTTTTGTCAGAGCAACGAACCAAAAATCTGAGTAAGTGATACGATTGTCTCCGAAGTCTAAAAAGGTAACTCTTCCTGGAACTTCACTTCAAGCATCTCACTTTTTTAAGCTTCTCAAGGCAGAGAGTCTATCTGATAATTTGTTGAGATTCAGTAATTAGAGTGTATTTATTAATTTAAAAATATCTGAACAAACTTTAATATGCAATTGATAGTAAGAATACAGTCATCTGCAACAACCGAGTACTGGGACCAGAAGTAAGAGCATATGCAAATGCCCTGCAACTGGGGAACATGAAGAAATACAAGGAATAGACTTGGCACCAATACAGGGGTATAAATTAAATAGAAACCCTGTCAAACATAGCTCTCTTATCCCTAAATATTTAGTTTCCTTCATTGATGTTAAAGATCTTACTTTTTTCATCTGTGTTATGAGTCCCTAGGTCTCAGTGAGTTTGAGCCATTGCAAACTCACTGAGTTTGAAGATGAAAAAACAAAAATCACTGAGGCCTAATCACAGCATTTCTTCTTTCTGTTGTAGGTTTTTTTTCCTCCAAAAATATTAATGTACTATTTACTCTATTAAGAGAATAACTGACAGATTTTGTGGCCAGCCAAATTACAGACTGTCACAATTAATGATAGAACAGTTTACTATCCTTCAAATAAACCTTTTTACTATTCCTCAAATAAACCTTCCATTTTTATATTATTTCAAAAGTATTTACCTTCACTTCAAATTTAATCGCTATTGCCATCAGTTTATTGATTTTTACATTTTACTCATTAGCTAGCAAATTCACATTTTAAAACTTTTCTAAACAACCCATTGAGAATGCACAGACACACTGTGGTGCTAATATTTATCTGTATATGTGAATATTGCCCATAGTTTGGGCATAAAAACTCTGGTTAAGAAGCAATTCTAAATATAAGTGCTAACTTTAAATAGTACAAGGATATGGAAAAGTGTGGATAACTCATATAGTACAAGGGCATGGAAAAATGTGGATAATTCATGCTTTTAAGAAGTTTTCTCAATACTTATCACCTTTTCAGAATTAGTGACATATAAAAGATCATTGGGGAGAAAAAATTTGTTGGAAGTCTTAAAGCTGTTCAATGAATATTTTAGCTTCTATTGTAATTCCTCAACAGAGCAAAGAAATATTATCTTTAGGAAGCATTTGGGTTAGAATTTACTCTCTGCAGCTCTGATCTTTTGAGCTCCCTCCCACCAAAGCATTTCATAGGAAAGTCTTTAAACAGTCTGGGAAGTATAGACATTGACCTAAGTCCACTTAGACACTGTACATATTACCATGGATATTTTTCAACATGTGAGAACAATGCCCATTATTTCCTATAGATCTGATCATTTTAGTGGAGAAATTAACAAAATGACCTTGTGAGGTTCATTCCTCTTAGCTGAGCAAATCTCTCATTCTTCTAACAAAGGACACAAAGGCAGTCTAGTGCTAAAGATGAAACAGCAGACATCAATTCTTGTCCTAATCATCCTGTTTTACCCTGAATATAATTATGCCTTGAATTTGCATTCATAACAGAAAACCTGTGACAGGATCTACTTCCATATTTGAATTAAAAAAAAAAAAAAGAAAACTCCGTACAGTACTTGGCAAAAGAGTGCTTAATGTACTGTTTATTTATAGATGTGTGCTACTTCCACTTATTATATGTAAAAACAACCAGCCAGCCATCTGCTGTACAAAACACAGACAGTGCAGATAAACTGTGCAGCATATCATATCTAATTTTCAGGTTTCCAGAAATGGTGGTACTAGCTTAGATGAATGGTATGTGCTGTATGTAGGCAGAAAGCACAAATTCAACCTGCCTAGCAACAGACCTTGGCACCTGCCATATTGTATACACACGTGTCTCAAATTCACCCTCCTGGCTGGTAGGCTACCTCACTGGAAGTATGTTAACTGTCAGTCATTCTACACACTGCAGTATTTGGCAAAGTAAAAGTTAACTTAGAACAAAAAAATGTTCAATAATCTAGACTGGATTATAAATTATGCGCGCATGCACGCGCGCACACACACACACACACACACACACACACACACGAAGGCTCTGTAAAACAGACAGAAGTTTCTAAAGAAAAGGACTTTGGGAAGGATTGACTGAACAACTGTTTGCTGTGAGATGGTCCAGGAAGGAATCCTGAGTGAATTTACAGGGACTTGGAAGTTAAAGAAAAAAAAAAAAAAAAAAAAAACAAAAGCACTGTGCTATCATGAGTTTTGGTTAAGCAAATGAGCTGTAGTAAAGCAGATCTTTTGACCTAATTATTTTGTTCCTGCAGTTTTGCTCTTGGAATGTTTGTACAATGTCTAAATTTGGTCCTGACAAAATTTATTATAGAAAGAAATATTGGCTGGAGAATAATATCTCAGTAACATTGAAAAAATTAATAGATGCAAAGTATAATGAAATGTAAAGTCCCGGAGAGCTTGCTGTGTTTTTTTAACAGATTCTGATCTTCATACATACTATATTGAATAGATGAATGAATGGTTGTGGTTAGCTCTTCCACTCTCTAGAATTCAGAATTCATTCAGTTATTAATGAATAACAAACCAGCAAACAGTCAAGAAGAGGGAAGTAATGAAGATCAATTTATGGAAGCTTTGCTACAATGATTCACTCTGGTCGTGAATGTGCCCATGGATCCATGGATGCATACTCAATAGCATGTTTGGAGAAAACATCTTTGAAATTCACCAAGGTCATGTCCACCATCATTCATTTTTATTTATGTTTATATTGTTCCCCAAAAGGCGGAGCAAGGCATATTTCTTAATCCTTATGTTCTTAATATTATGTTCATGATGTAATAGAGTCTACTTATTAAAATCTCCATTTAGTTAGACAGGGAAAATGACCTATTTAAAATATATGCAATAATTATGTAAAAACTATGGAAAAGATATGTAAAATTATTAGGTCAAGGTGGGATAAACAAAAAGCACTCAGTCAATTTTAGTAAATTTATCTTAATATTATTATTAATTCATAATTAGTGAATTTTTAAGAGTTCTTGCTCAAACATTACTTCTTATTGTTAATATTTCCTTTTTTCATTATATGCCTTCAAAAGATGATGTCTATGTATATGTAGATTTTTATATGTAAAATAAATGAAACTTAATGATTAAGTTGAACAACCATGATTCTCCCCCCAGCTAACAAAAATAAAATATTACTAATAGAGCTTTACTATAAAATATTACTAATAGAGCTTTACTAATAGTCTTTCCTTCTGTTTACTGGTGATTTCTATTGTTTACTGGTGATTTCTATTTTGTTTATTTACTGGTGATTTCTATGTTTACTGGTGATTTCTATTGTCTCTTCACCAGAATACCTAGTCATATCTTTTGTTTATTTTTTTAATTGAGTTGTCATTTACTTATGTATTTGTCAAAGTTCTTTATATATTCTAAATACGAATATTTTAATGTATACTTAATGCAAATATTGTCTCCCAGTTTATGGCTTCTATTTTTATACTACTTAATGGTGTTTTTTGATGAACAGAAATTTTTATTTTAAATTATCAAAATTTATCAGTCATTCCCTATATGGTTTATTACAGACTCATGTGTTTCATGAAATCTTTCCTTACTCTGATTTCATGTAGTCCTGTATTTATTCAAATAATTTATTGAGTACCAATTACATGCCAGGTATTTTCTAGGACCTTAAGATGATGACTAAATAAAATTCCTGATATTTTTTCTTTTTTAGAATTGTTTAACTTATCTGAAATTGAATTTTGTTCATGGTGTGAAATGTGGATCCATTTAGTTTGTTTATTATTGGAAAGTATACTCAGTGACCACAACACTACTTAAAGAAAACAATATTCTTTTCTCACTGAACTGAACTTTTCTCACTGAACAATGCTACCTCTGTAACAAATGACATTCGTACATATGGCAAAAATATTTCTATGCTCACTGCCTTGTTCAGTTTATCTCTTTATATTTACATCAACAGTATATTCTTTGAATTGCTGCAGCATTATAATAAGCCTTCATTATCTTTTAAATAAGTCTCTCCAAAAATGTCATTTTTCATAAATATCTTGTGGATTCTGAGCCCTTTGCTTTGCCAGACAAATTTTGGATCAGTCTTACCAAGTCCCACAAAAATAATGTTAGAATTTTAATAAGATTACATATTACTTATAAATCAATGTACAAATAAACTGACCTATTTATTACAGCCATGAACATGGTGTATTTCTTGATATCTGTATAGGTCTTTAAAAATGGTTTTCAGCATGCTTTTATAACTATCTTGAAAAATACTTTACTCCATTCCTTAAACATCATTCCTAGATGATTTCACAAGATTATGCTATTTACATTGTATATTTCTTTTAAATATGTTCTTTTTTGCTGGCCTATAGAATGCAGTCAATTTTTGTATCATTTCTCACGGTAAACTGATACTTCATTTGTATTTTTATTATTTAGTTGTACCTCTCTTTAATTCGTACTCTTGTTGATATCCACATTCTATGTTTTTGCTTGATTATTCTTGTTAGAATGTCTGAAATTTTATTAGACTTAAAAAATATATTTCTTGTTATGGTTGATTTTTCTTGCTCTTTTCTTTCTAGCTCATTAATTTATGCTAGTATAATCATCATCTCCTTTCTATTTTTCTTGGATGCCCATTCAGTTGAAGATTTGGCTCAATTTAATTTTAGCATTTGTTCTTTTCTGACATTTAGGACCATATATTTTTCTTCAATTGCTAATTTATCTGAATCACAGAAGATTTGGTTTGTTGTATATTCATCATTATTGGTAGTTCCAAATTATTTTTTAATTTTTATACTACTTCTCATTTGACCCATATATTACTGTGTTTTTATAGTGTTAAATATATTGGGATA
Organism: Mustela nivalis; assembly: GCF_964662115.1. Taxonomy (NCBI): domain Eukaryota; kingdom Metazoa; phylum Chordata; class Mammalia; order Carnivora; family Mustelidae; genus Mustela; species Mustela nivalis. Next base: position 126,114,967 of record NC_139023.1, read on the forward strand.
TTAGTTTTGCTGTTATTGTTATTAATGTGGAATTTAATTGCATTGTGATCCTACTCTGTGGTCTTTGTTATGCTAATTCTTTAAAAATTAATCTACTCCTTGATTCATACAACTTTGAAAAAATATTTCACAAGCCCTGAAGGATAAACAGTTATATAATTGCAATAGGTTTTACTTATGACTAGTAATAAAACTTAATATTTATCAATTTGTATATAATTTTTAGTATTTTAATTTTTATCTGCTTAACATATTTACTTAAACAGCTGTGCTTGAATCTTCTTCGTAATGGAAATTGTGCCAATTTATCCTTGTAGTTATACTACTTCTTTACTTATGTTTAAATTTATTTGTAAGATGCATATAAATTGAGCCAACTGGTTTTCATCATATTTAAGTGTACAGTAAGACCAATAATTAAAGTAAGCTACATCAACAGTAAAAAAGGGAGGCGATAGTAAAATTTAAGAATCATGCTTTTTTGTTTGTTTGTTTAAATTTCCCACTCCAAAGCAAAATGCTCATTTCAATATGGATGTTTGTCTTGTTTAAGCTTAATACTATTATAAGAAATTTTGTTTGTTCTTAATATAAATTCCCAAATTTCCAGGTAAGAACTAAGATTTTAAAAATTATATATATTCTGTTTTTCAGAGTCTACTCACATTAGTTCAAATAAGATTATTGTAGAGTTAATGTGATATCTCTTGGTATGTTTTAGACCAAAATCCATCTTGCTAGTTGAACATTGACATTTTTGCATGGCCCACAATTTTTCGTATTTTTGTTTCTGGAGAATTTGTTTTGTTTTTATGTAGAATTTGTCATATAAAATGGGTATCAAATTACTTATAATAGCATTTGGTATAGCAAAGTAATATAAGTTAATAGCAAGAGAGAAATGGAAAATAAATGTAAGAATGAAAAATATAACCAGTAATAAGCCTGGGATATAAGTCTTAAAGTCTAAAAATGTATTAATGGTGATAATATTAATAGCCAACAATTTTATAGAGCTTTTATTCCAGTCCTATTCTAAGTGATTTTATATATATATATATATATATAGAGAGAGAGAGAGATCTACAGATTGTTGTAAATATATATATATATACATATATATATATATATATGATAATGAAGATACTATTTTCTCACTTTTCAAATGAGAACTCTAAGAGGTAAGGTCAACTTATTAATCATATCACAGCCATTAAAAGTTAGTAAGTCTCCAGAAGCTCTCCCAAAAAAATTTTTTTAAAGTCTTCAGGACACATATTCTTAATATTTCACAATTCAATATAGATAATGTGCCATTCCAAAAATTCAGGTCATGGATTCTTACAAAAATAAAATCTGCCAAGAGCTAACTAACATAAATATACAAACATTTGAAAATATAAAAAAAAAACAAAACTTCAAAATGTTTTTAAAAACTACATTTGACTTTTATAAACCTGTTTCAATTTCAAATGTTGTTCATATATGTGCTAAATCTTAAACAAACTAAAACTTATTACTAGTAGGATAACTACATACACTAAAATTTATGTTTTTCAGTGAGTAAAGAGAAAATCTGATTAATTATAGACCTGATTTTTCATTATTTTTCAACCATGCAGAAAGCCCCAAGCAAGTGTTTGTCATGAATAAATACATAAGGATTGCTAAAATTGAGATAGAATAAGTAAGGTAATAACAACAGGGAGCTGAGAGCCATTTATACACATTTTTAAAAGCAAAGGCATAAAGAAAGACAACATATTTACACAAATTTCAATATTCTAATTTAAGTCTGGCAGTTAGATAGCTGTGTAACTTTTTGGTTACAAATGCTATACAGAACTCAGATTTGTTGATGTGTAACAGAGGGGTTAGAGTAAATCATTCTTTCTAGATTTCATTTATTTCTCAATGACTTTCTGGATTTAAAAGTATGGAGAGGAAGCTAACCTTCATTGGGGAAGAGAGCCCGTTTCCAGGTGGACCTTAATGCTTTTGTGACCCATCTGGCAATCATAGTAACAGGAAAAGTAAACACTAGATTCCAACCTTTTGTTAGGTAACCTTGCTCTATACTTATTTTCTGTCTTGGCATTTTTGAATATTTTTTAGGTATATAGCCATATGAACACCAGGGTTGGTCAATTAACGTATTCTTATCTAGACATCATAAAGCTGGAAATTGAGGTAGCAGAATAAAATAGGGTTGTGGAATTTTTCCCAGTCTTCCTCCACATTCTCATGGGCTATAATCTCTTATACCAAGTCACCTTGTATTCCTAAACACAAAGTCACACAAGAAGAAAATGTCTACTCCTGGAGGCAAGTATATGAAATCCCAATTTTCAGAAATGTGGATATTGCTAGGACTTTCCATAGTTCTGGCTCACTGAAAAATAGATACTCCTTAGTAGACAGGATTTTTAGTCTCAGAAAACAGCCTTATGGGTCATTTGTTATTTTTGAACCTGATTATTCTTTAGGAAATGTTTCTTTCTTTTGACTCTTATTCCTGTGTTAGAAAGGGAAATTTCTACACATTTATAGGGACATTGAGATCTACATCATAGCTTTTCACATGACCTTAAGCCAAACAACTTTATTTTATCCTGCATTTTCTAATTTCCCTTCCATTTTCTTCAATTTTGGTATAAAAATATGTGTAGATATAGCAAAGTCTAGACACATGTTTTTAGACAATGTGAATTAACGTCAAAACTAAATTTGCAGATTATAATTACATATAAAGGTCAAATATATGTTATTACACTGAAAAAAAAAGAAAGAAAAAAATGGCCTGGCTTTATAGATTTGGGTCCTAATTTTGAGTGATCTGGCATGCAAAGAATGACTTTATGTTCTTTACTTAGTTCTATGTTAATCTTAATTATTGCCTGGAAGTATTAGGAGACCAAACTATGATTCTAAATTCTTTGAATGGTAAACACATGTTTTGTATAACTTTCTTAATGTAATGCAATAATTTATTTTTCTTTACGGGTTTGTTTATTTAGGGAGTTCAATCTGGTCCCTGGCCCTAAGTTGAAGCATCAGCAACTAGCACTTTTTTCCAGATGTGAAAGGGAGTACAGTTATCTTTCTACTGGGTATATTTTATCTCTAGTAAGCACTCCTTTAATTAGATTTTTATTTGGAATACTTAGGTTTATTCTCATTTGAATTCATCTTTTATTTTTTAATTTTTCCCATTGGCATTTCACACCAGCTGACATCTGTTTGCCTTCACATTCACCATAATGCTTTCATTTCCTGTAATGCTAACATTATTACCTGAGTGTGTGCTTTACAAGCCCACTGGGTAGGCACAACTCTGTGAACTTGGACAACCTTTCTTCAGTGCACCCTTAGTATCTGATCATTTCTACTTCAGTGCTTAGGGTTCTTCAGAGAAGGTGACGATAAAAAACTTGGGCATTGAAATGAGTTTACAACCTAATCATAATTGTCCCTGAGCATTGGTTTAATAATATAAAACATTACACCATTGCACTTGGAGACATTATGAAGAATACTTTTAAAAAAAATTATTGTTGCCGTTATTAGTACTACTGAGATAGGAGATTTGGAAATATAAAAAAATTAAAATGGGGGCGTCTGGGTGGCTCAGTGGGTTAAGCCGCTGCCTTCGGCTCAGGTCATGATCTCAGGGTCCTGGGATCGAGTCCCACATTGGGCTCTCTGCTCAGCAGGGGGCCTGCTTCCCTTCCTCTCTCTCTGCCTGCCTCTCGGCCTACTTGTGATCTCTCTCTGTCAAATAAATAAATAAAATCTTTAAAAAAAAATTAAAATGATGTATGCATCTTATAATTTTAAAATCTATCTGCTGGCCAATAAACATTAATTAATGTCAAATAGATAACTAAGTTTCATAACAAATCAAGTGTTACACAGAAAGGGCTGCTGAGTTGTACAGCAAGGAATATGCTTTCAGTTTAGAAACCAATCAGAAGGGGTTCTTTCTGAGATAGAGTGGAATATTACCTGTGATCATTACAGCAGAGAAAAATGCTGATGTGGACAAAGGTGCTGACTATAGAATCAGATCCTCAGTTTGAGAAAAAAATCCTATGGTGCCACAAACACTGACAACGTGGTTCTTAGTATTAGTACATCAAGCAAAATCCCTGCATCTAGTCAAGAATCCAGAAAATTATAAATCAATGGATTAAAAACTTGGTTCGTGAGGTAAATTTTGAAAAATCAGTTCAATGCAAAATATGAAGAGGCAATAAACACTAAAATATCCCAGAAAAATATTTCTATAGTTTTTGAAACAAGAACAAAGTAAGCCAGGGATGAAGATTAACCTGATTCCTTAGCCACTCTGGGTGTAGAGTACCATCAATATAAAGAGAGCCTGAAAACTGACATGCAAACACAATGAACTGAAGTGATACTTTAAAAAATATATTATTATTAAAATGTTATTGGTTAGTAAAATATGTCTAATGAATCTTAGTTCTCAATACATATTCAAGAATTTTCAACAAAGATTTTTACAGTCTCATTAAGTTCTGTTCTAAAAAGACTCCGAGTTTTTGCTGCATTATGACTATATTACAGAATGATATAGTTACTAGACTTTACTTTTCTGCATGTTTGTGCTGAAATTACCAGAACATCTTTTTCACATCAAATACTGGTCATTCATCAAAAGAGTTATCCTACCTCTACTCTTACTTACTTGCCATTTAGAGCAATGCCTCTACTTCTTTAAAATTTTACTACTGAAATACCATTTTAGTCTTAAAACAACCTCTCTACTCTAACTTGAAATATGTATTTCCATTGTCTTGTTAGATACACATGTACTCACTCCTCTTATGTTCTCATTTCATGGCCAAAGCAAGTTCTCAGAGATACTACTACTTTTCAGATCACTCAGAATATACTTTACATCTACAGTATATTTACTGATTTAGTTATTAATTAGTTTAACAAATACATCTATATATTTGAGGTAATATAAAAAGTACCACAGAAATCAGTCAAGGTCGAAAAGCATTAATTTGGCAGCCAGAAGATCTTGGAATGATTCCTTTTGGACTTACTGGTTATATGCCTTCTTCACTTCCATGATCCACAGCTTGATCGTATGGATTAAAAAATGAGAATACCAGACTTGTACACATATATAACATGTTATGATAAACATAAAACAGTACAGTGAAGTGGAGATTTGATGGTCTCTTCAGTAAATTGTACAAACCAAGTAGGATATCCATATAAACAAAAATGAACTAGGACCCTTAGCTCTTAGCACATTAATTTGAAACGTATTACAGACCTAAATGTGATAGGTAAAACAATAAGACTTCCAGAAAAAATAAAAACAGGAAAATCTCTTTATGATGTTGAATGAGGCTTTTTTTTTTTTTTTTAAGAGAGAGAGAACACAAGCGGTGGGAGGGGCAGAGGGAAATGAAGAGAGAAGGTGTTAAGCAGGCTCCCTCCTCAGCCCTGAGACTAACATGGATCTCACAACACTGAGATTATGACCGGAGCCAAAATCAAGAGTCAGATGCTTTAGTGATTCAGCTACCCTGGCGCCCTGGCATACCTTCTGAAAAAGGAAATAAAATAAAAGATTCTGAGCCTGATTCTCAGCCCAAATTGTCCTGTAACTGCAGTAGAAGAAAATATTTTTAAAACTCTCCATACAGTCCCTCTGCTTTTTGGAGAACCCCTTGGGCTGGCAATTTAGCAGTATGAAAAGGGAGGTTGAGTTTGCTTTCAGATTCATCTTGATTTGGGAGTGAGAAAGCTAGGCCTTTCTATCTCTAAGTCAGTTACTGGATATAGACCATTCTCTGGGAAAAGGCCATGAATCTATCTAATTTCAGAGACTGAGATGAGGGAAGACCGTTGTGGTCCCATGTTTCAGATTTTTCTCTTAATACTCCTTTTCAGCCCCATGTTTTCAACCTTTTTTATGATGGTTCTAGTTTCAGAGCCTCCGTGATACAATATCTCGGGAAAATGAGCCTCTCTTTTGTGTTGCTACATCATTTACCTGGTCCTATGCATTTGGTGTAATAGAAAACTTCTCTCTGAACTTCAGAATAAAAAAGAAATAGAATTTTAGATGTCAAAGAAATTCCCTAAATCACTATGCAGCCAAATACAAACACTTTAAGAGACATTTCTAATCCTTAGAATGGATGTCCTTCGTAATATAATATTATAACACATTTAGGTATTTTTTAGCTGACTGCAACTGGATATCATGAAATAAATGTTTATTTGCTTTATTTTTTAATGTAGCAAGAGTTTATAGTCAGAAAAACATAGAATAAATGTTATTATTCTAAATGTTTCAAAATTTTTATTTATTCTAAATGTAATGTACCCACTCTAAGAAATATACACACCTATATACACAGTTCTCTCTACTTTCACTAAAATGCATCTTAGCCTCAATCTTAACTGCAGTTGGTATCTTCAGTAGAAAGAAGTTATTCCAAAAACAAAACGAAACAAAAAAAAAAAACCAATACCTCAATGTTAGAAGAATTGTGATAATAAAATAGAATCACACTTTCTCCATATGAAGGTTATATGGTGACTACCACAGTTATCATAGTATTTCTCAAGTGGTTGATTTAATGCAGTACTGAAAAGGCAGTTTGCTAAGAAACTGGGTGAGAATGCATGTCTCAAAAGCCACAGGAGATCCAGAGCTGTAACATCTGGCTGATTTCTGGAATATTAACACAGTTACTTTTATGGAGGAAGAAATATATCAGTATTTAATAAATGCAGACTCAAATAGACATTGATATTTCAAAGAGAAGTTCACTTAAACACAATCCTTTGACTTAATAGATTTTAAATTTTCTAAGTACCATTAATTTGTCAAGAGATCTCATTGTATTTGACTTATATAATGGAAGAGATATTATCCATTGTACCTTTGGGAACATAGTGAAAAGACTATTCTAAAAAAAAACAAAAACAAAACAAAACAAAACAAAAAAAACACTGGTTTAAAAACTAGTCATACAGAAGGAGTTATTCATTCTTTTTATTTACATGGTTTATCATTTCAAATAAACCATCCAGACATGATTTTATAGTGTGCAAATAATTAGCGTGTTTAAGAAATTATTTCAAGTTTATGAGAAATGCAAATAAAAGAAATTGTATATGAATTTTTTAGTAAGTATTTTAGGTTTGGCTGCTATAACAAAATACCACAGACTGATGACTTAAAGAAAAGAAAATTTTTATTTATTATGTTATGTTAGTCAACATACAGTACCTCATTAGTTTTTGATGTAGTGTTCCATGATTCATTGTTTACATATAACACCCAGTGCTCCATGCAATCTGTGCCCTCAATATTTTTCACAGTTGTGGAAACTGGGAATTCCAAGATCTGGATGACAGCATGGTCAAGTCCTGACGAGGACCCTCTTCTCAGCTTTCTCACAGGTGGTTGCCTTTTTGATATATCCTCACATGGCAAAAAGAGCTAGCTCTCTGATCTCCTCATATAATGGCATTAATCCATCTTGAAGAACCCTCAAAACCTCATCTAACCTTATTCATCTCCTAAAGGACCCTCTCCTAATACCACCCCATTAGGAGTAGGGGTTTAACATATGAATTTTGCAGGGACAGAAATATTCAATCCATAAAAGTAGGACAACAGGCAAGGAATTTAAGAATATGATTTTGAAACCGGTATAAATTTTCCCAAGGGTTGTTTTATTTACCATCTGTACTGAGTGGTAAAATTTTTCACACTGTGCTGCTCTGGTGTTGGTTATGCTGAGCTCCACTGGTGCAACATTGATGTGTATCATCTTTGATTCATGACTGACCACAATTCAGCTACTTAGCAAGAAGGGCCTATGGCCAGAGCTGACAGATTCTGGTAAAAGTTCTAGAAGACATATATCCTCCATTTGACTTAGTCTATTTTAAGTCTTTATTTATTTATTTGTTTATTTGAGAAAGAGAGTGAGAGAGATTGTGCACAATGAGGGGAGAAGCAGAGAGAGAGGGAGAAAATCTTAAGCAGATTCTACACTATGTGTGAAGCCCAATGCAGGGTTTGATCTCAATACCCTGAGATCATGACCTGAGCTGAAATCAAGAGTTGGACATTTAACTGACTGACACACCCTGGCACTACACTTAATCTATTTTATAATGGTACGGTCTTATGTTTCTACAAAAAGATCACCTTTATATGTTGTTGCATTAAAATGCCCAAGTATTTTCAAAGATTCGTGCCTTAGAGTTTTACAGGTGACAAAATAAAGCCTCTGAAAAGCTAGTAGCTTACTCATAGTAAAAGAGTTAGTAAATGGCAAAAATGAGACAACAGATATTTTCACTCCTTTTTGTTTTTTTACTTGTTTTTTGTTTGTTTAAGAAAATACTCTGCTTTTCTCTGTACACAGGAGGAATTAAAAAGTTACATATGATGTTAGAAATCATGAGTTCACATTGATATTTCCCATTCCAACCCAAAATTTTAATGGTTGTTCCTTAACTCCATTCTTTCTTCATAGTTTCTTTTCTTTTCTTTTTTTTTTAATTTTATAGTGAAATCTCTGGTTCCCAACAGTATCAATACATTATTTATCTGCTTAATCTCATGATAAACATAAAATAGTTTCTGAACTGCCACTTTCATATCATTCTTTGAAATCAACCCATGAGAAAGAGTTCATGATTTGTTTGCAGGTGTTTTACTTTTCTCCCTTGATTTAGAGTGTATAGAGAAAATATTATGTTTAGCAGTAACTTGCATTAATGATTTATGTTCCTTTAACCTGTGAATTACTGTTTCATTTGTATGTGTTTCCATACCTTTTGTGGTTTGTCTTAATATGTAAGACTATGAACATGCTTTCAAGCATCAAAAAGCTGAAGTAAAATATAAACTATAAAATTTTATAATATTAAAAATTACCTACCATTTTTTTATAACAAGGTATAGCCAAAGTGGCACATTTCCTCTCACATACCTTAACCCTACCTTTCCTGGGTCCCTCTGAGAGTAAGCTGTTGTATTATTTGGGAGTTTCTCTTTCTTTTGCTTTCTAAATGCAGATCCATGTTAGTTTGTTTTCATTTCTCCTACTTCACATGAAATGTGGTATACTACATATAACCTTCTGTACTTCATTATTGTTATTTTTTTCTCAACAATGAATCCTACAAATAATGCCTCAACCTGTTTTATGGCTCCAAAGTATTCAGTGTGTTGTAACTATGACTCATAAGTGTTTGTCACACCTTGCATTATTTGTCTTCCTATGACTTATTTCATTTAACATAATATGTCCTCCCATTCATCTATGTTGACACATACGGCAGAATTTCCTTCACTATTAAGGGTGAGTAATACTCCATGGAATGTAAATACCTCATTATCTTTATTTATTTATGCATTGATAGACATTTAAGTTTTTTCCATATCCTGGCTATTTTGACTTGTGCCGCAATGAACATTAGCCTGCTGATAGTTTTCCAAGATTCTAATTTCAATTCTTTTGGATAAATACCCAGAAGTAGACTGCTGGATCACATGGTGGTTTTATTTTTAATTTTTGAGGTATCTCCATATTGTTTTCTATAGTAGTGGCACCATTTTGCATTCCCACCAACACTGTATGAAGGTTCCAATTTTTCCACAACTTCAATTAATCAATCCTAATTGTCTTTTGTTTTTTTAAAATAAATATCCTAGCAAGTATAAGGTGATATCTTATTGTGACTTTGATTTGCATTTCTCTGACATTAATGATACTGAGAATCTTCATATACCTTTTAGACATTCGGGTGTCTTTTTTGTAGAAATGTCCATTCAAATTGTTACCTCATTTTTAAATCAGTTTATTGGGTTTTTGCTATGAAGTTGTAGAAGCTTCTTATATATTTTGGAAATTAACTTCTTATGTGTCATATAATTTATAAATATTTTCTCTCATCTTATAGGTTGACTTTCTGGACATTTTTAAAGTGACTGTGTCAACACATGTGTGACATAGTACTGTGATACTACATGGGATGAAAATCAGTTCAAATAAGATATGCAAATATGAAAATGGAGTACCTTTTTGTCATACTCTTTAAAAACCATGCAATTAATCAGTGATCTGTCTGTGATTAAACTGTAAAATTTCCTACTTTGTGTCTCTATGACTGTTCGTCTCTTTGCCTATGTTTAGGATAAATCGCTGTCCCTACTTGTATGTTTGATATCTGCAAAATAGATGCATAGAATGCTGGGACATAGCTAAGATATAAATTTAAAGAGCAGAGACTAAACTAAGATGTGGTTAACATACTTACTAGTAAACAAAAGCTTTTATTTCATAAATCTCTATAATTCTTATAAGGCCTACATTTTACACAGTAGAGAGAGTTATCCTTCCATAGCCCATGTCAGTAATTAAAGCAATGACCCTAATTTTTAAAACTAATTTTTGTAAAGAAAAACAAAAGTAGTATTTTTGCTAAACTTTCATTCCTTCTCAGAATCATAACCCAACATATATTATGTATTTATATAATCCTGCAGGTAGATGCTATATATATATATATATACACACACATATATGTGTGTATATATATAATGTATTTATATAATCCTGCAGATAGATGCTATATATATATACACACATATATATACACTCATTTATATGTATATATTTTCTCTGTGTGTGTATACACACACACGTATACATATATATACACCCCACACACATAATATGTAACTGTGGTAGGGCAGCAAACCCAAACACTATGGTAATTTTTAGCAAGAAAATCTGAGGTGAGTCTCTCCTTCTAACATCATTCCTCTTTCTCTGTATGTATAACACATTCTTCTATGTATTACCCAAGTCTCTGATTTCTAACTGCATGGAACTGTATAATTTCACAGGTGATTGCTTGTAGAAAATCAATTTGGTAATTTTTTATAAGATTTTATTTACTTTTTTCACAGAGAGAAAGCATAAGCAGGGGGAACAGCAGGCAGAAGAAGAGGGAGAAGCAGCCTCCCTGCTGAGCAAGGAGCCTTACTCGGGGCTGGAACTCAAGACCCCTAGATCATGACCTAAGCCGAAGGCATCTGCTTAACTAATTGAGCCACCCTGGTGCCCCTCAATTCAGTAATTTTTAACATATTTTCTAAGATGTATTTATGCTACCCTTCTCAAAATTAAAGCATATGTTGAAACCCAATATGTAAAAAAATGCATTCTTAGCTGCCGTGGTTCAGAGGAAGCTTAAGGGTTAGAAGACATAAATAGGACACAGGCATGTCACATAGCTGGTAGAAGGTTACTGTGTTTCTAACTGACCTGGTTGCCTCCCAGTGCCTTGTGTATAGCACGTGCCCCTATGGCAGCTTCCTTGGAGGGCCAGATATCAGGGCAAACTGTAAATGGCCTCCTCCCAGCATAATTCTTTCATGGGAGAAATTCACTCCACCTGCAATTTCCAAGCTCCAGCCTTTGGCAGCCTACCATACAATCTTCTGCTGCTTGGTGCTCCTAGGCAGGGTACCAGCAAGACATCTCACGCTCAGCTAGTTTTCATTGCCACTAAATCCGCAGGGAACTAACAATCATCACTCCAAGAGGTGGGCAGGCAACCAGCTTCACACTGCAGCCTCTCTGCCTTGCTGTCTCCCATTCTCTGTAACTTTTAGTCACAGAGACAAAAGAAATAGACCACGGTGTGTGGAATGAGCACATAGCCAAAGGGAAATGAAAACATTTCTCTCTTTTGGCTTTAGGCACCTCAGTTTCATGGCTTATTTTTTATTTTGAGACATTCTGAATTGAATTTTTAGGGAAGATTAAGTCCTTCACTTTTAACATAGGATGAAAATGCTGTATTATTCCTGTCCCGATTCTGGTGATTGTCTTCTCCCTGATCTTCTGCTTATGCACACTAGGGAGAGGGAGTCTGAGACATGGGTGGGGTGTTGTAAGGATACATTTATTATGAGCCATTCAAAGTCAGCCAAAACTTCCATGAGTTATGATAATGCAAATATAACATGTCCTGTGAAAAGGACTGAGTTACAAAAAAAAAAAAAAAAAAAAAGAAGTTGTCAGGTTTTTGTCCTGGGTATCTGATTGACAGAGTTGTCTGTCATGCTGATGAAGTTCTTGAGGAAGTGTCTACTCCTTAGATTTGGGTACTTGATACCTTTTATTCCTCTTATTTTAGCACTTGACATTTTAACTCAATATATTCAGAAAACACTTTTGGGGAAAACATTTTTTAAATTTCTCAATAAGATTACTTTCCTGATAGCCAATAATTTAGAAATTTTTGCTTATATTATTTTTTGTTTGAGCCAAGTGAAGATTTAGAATAGAGGGTATTTTCTTTGAAATGAGTGATGTGTGTGTGTTTGGGAGATGGGGGATTTGTGTATATTTTTATCATAAGACCAATATGTGTTTATCATATGACCAACATTTAACTTGAAGATCATTCTTGAAAGTAAACTTTAATTGGATGTCTGTAGGGAAATAAAACATACTAAAACATAATTATCGATAATCTTTGCAATAATGCAGTTAGATTTTATAGATATTTCACATTATTTTATGGCTCATCTGCATTCTACATAAGTACAAAGGTACATATTTTCAGTGAAATTTATTTATGCTCTTATGCGAGGTATGAAATAGCTGTAGGTTTTCCATCATGATTTTGCACCACTATGCAGTCACTTTTTAACCAAGTATTCTTAATTAACTGAGAATACAGGCAACACCACCCAGCTATCTAAGATCAATTAGGACTAGTTCTAATGTAAGTCTATTCAATTAGTTATATTAAAAAAAAATTAACACGTTGGGGAATTTACTTTATTATATATTTGTATAGTATATACCATTGGGTCCCCCAATAATGGGTCTGTGATTAAAGAAGCGAGACTGATACAAAGCGAAGGTCAAGCAAAGCTTTATTTCGTGCCAGACATCAAGAATCAGACTGACCGGCCAGGGCCGCGCCTCTTACAGAGAGGGCGACCTTTCTCTTTTTCACAGACTAGCTTTTAAGGCCAAAGGCCATGCGGTCTGGCCTGGCCACTCACAGGTGGCCAATGAGATTGTAACACACACTGGAAACTCCAGTCATGTTAGGTCACACATAAGTGACCAATTGAATTACCATTTACCCTATAGTAGACATTTGACCTAGCCTATCACCCTCGTTAGAACTGATGCCCAAAAGGCTCCCAAAGGGCAGGGCCCATACTCTTTGGTAGCTAAGGAGACAGTATGCAACACCCCACTGATCTGCACCTGGCCTGAGTCACCCTTGTATCTGGGCTTTTTTACCTGGGGCTAGTTTCTGGGATTTATTTTTAAGTAAGTCCCCTGGGGAAAGGGGAACAAGGATAGTTTAAGGGTTAAACAACGTGATTGTTCTAACCTTGATGGAAGCCTCTGGCTAAATAGGTCCTCACAGATACCTCCATTTTTCTTAGAGCACAATGAAATATATGGTAAATGGTAAAGCAAAGGACATTTTATTAAGAAATTTATGCAGCATAAAATGAAGTTAGTCACTGAAAAGAATGATGTGAATCAGAATCAAGTCATTATTTCTTTTAAGTGACTCTAGTGGCCCCAGACAATGGAAATAATGCAGACTGGAACAGGCTGGGTGCTCAACATGAAGAAGTATAATTCAAGCAAAACAAAACATTTATATTTAGATACATGAAGGGTTTTATAGAAAATTCTTACACTTCTTTTTTTTTAAGATTTTAAAAATTTATTTGACAGAGAGAGAGAGAGATCACAAGTAGGCAAAGAGACAGGCGGGGTTAGGGGGTCGGTTGGGAGGGGAAACAGGCTCCCTGCTGAGCAGAGAGCCCGATGCAGGGCTTGATCCCTGGACCCTGAGATCATGACCTGCGCAAAAGACAGAGGCCTAACCCACTGAGCCACCGAGGTGCCCCTAGTTTTTTGTTTTTTGTTTGTTTGTTTTGTTCTTGCTTTTGTTTTTGAGAGAGGTAGGAGAAGGGCAGAAGGAGAGGGATAGAAAGAGAATCTTAAGCAGCCTGCACGCACAGAAGCTATGTGGAGCTTGACCTCACAACTCTGAGGTCACGATCTAAACATAAATGGAGTCCAAGCCTTAACCAACTGAGCCACCCAGGTGCCCCCAAACTCGAATGCTTTTAACTTTTTTTTGGTTAAAATGAATGTCAGAATATATTGTGATTATGTGCTAAAAAATTTAGGGAAAGAAGAGAATTTTCTTTGACATTCATTTAAAAAATAGAACTTTTTCACAAACAGGATGTACAGTACCTAACTAGTAATTTTCTATCCTCCGCTTTCTATTTTTGCCAGCCTCTATATAGAAATAAAAGCCGTCTCCCCCACAAACCTCCTTTCCTTTCACACTCAGCCAGAAGCAAAGCATAATAAAACAGCCACTTCACTGGTTGATAATGGTAAACTTCAGAACCAAAAATGTTCTATTAAAATGTTGTAAAACTGTAGCGAAATTTTAAGAATATACAACTTATTCAGTATATAGTTTGTTCACTTCTTATTTTCATATTTTTTCATTTGGCTTTTGAGTTTGATTCTATAGAACTAGAGTTTAATTCCATTACCGGAATATTAGTGAGCTTAAATTCATTATTTTCTTTGTGATCAAAGAAGTAGATTTTTTTTTTTTACTTTTAAAGGCTTCATGATTAAATCTGTTGAATCTCAATTACTGTATTTTATAAAAAGGAACAGACTTTTACTGTTGATAGATCGTCTACCCCTATGTTGGGATCACAATATTACATTCCCCTCTGGTAACAAAGTACATCCTCATAGGAAATGAACCACCAAAACTTTTCATGGAAAAAGCCTAAAGGAAATAAAAGAAAAAAAATTTTAAAGTACTTTTTCCAATGGGTATTACAGTCAACCAGTTCATCAATTTTTAAACTGTATCATGAACCAAAAATGAATGAGAAGAATTTGGCTTAATCCTCAACAATGAGGATTAGTCATTAAATGAGACAAGTCATTTAAACATTCCAGACCTCTGGTAGTTCGTCTAAACAACAGACCATAGCCAGTACAGTGGAAGAAGGGTAGTATGGTCAGATTCATATTTAAAAATGTTTACTCTTGGGGCACATTTGTGACTCGGTAAGAATCTGTCTTCGGCTCATGTCATGATCTTGAAGTCCCAGAAATGAGTCCTGCACTGGGCTCCATGCTCAGCAGGGAGTCTGCTTCTCTCTCTGAGCCTTCCTGGTCTCTTGCTCTCTCTCTCTCTCTCTCAAAACAAATAAATAAATAAATAATACTTTAAAGATAAGTAAATAAAAATGGTTACTCTGCTTGGCTTATGGAGATAAAAGAAGCAGGAGAAAGTATCAGTCTAAATGATTAAGATGAATAGGTGGATAATTGAACTTCAGTGGAAACATTAAATGTGAGAAAAGGGTTAAGACTGACAGATATTGGGGCACCTGGATGGCTTATTGGATTAAGCTTCTGCCTTTGGCTCAGGTCATGATCTCAGGGTGCTGGGATTGAGCCCCGCATAGGGCTCTCTGCTCAGCGGGGAGCCTGCTTCCCCCCCCCCCCGACTGCCCCTCTGCCTACTGTGATCTCTCTCTCTCTGTCAAATAAATAATTAAAATCTTAAAAAAAAAATTGACAGATATTTAAAATGTAAAAGAGACAGGTTTTAGAAATGAACTGGATTATTCTTTACATTACAGTTCTATAAACTATAAAATTCCACAGGTTCAACACACTTCCAATTCTTCTCTGCTGCTTTTCTCCCTGCTACACTGGGTCTTCGCCCATGTCTAGTGGTGAAAGCCCCAGCACACCCAGCAACTTGAAGCTTTAGTTCCATGTCTGAGAAAGGTATACAGCGAGGACAGGGCTTTGTGGTCTCCTGCAACAGTATTTATTTCTGTCTGGCTCACGTACATCACTGAGCGAGGCTCTCTCTAATGTTCTACCTCATCCCCAAACTTTTTCACTTCACTAAGTGAAAATTTGTGGAAAAGAACCAACAACTAAGCACAAACTACCCATGCAGCTAAGGCCCTTCATGGTCTCTACTTTCATGATAACGCACACCAGGCCTTTAGCAAGACCTCTACTTTTAGCTGATTTATTTTTAACCACTTGATGGTACCTCTTGCTTCTATTCTGTTCCTCACCACAAGTGATCTGGGCATAGCACTCCTCCTGGAGATACCTGTCCTACTTTATAATTCAGAATTATTGGTGGTCCCATAATCCAAAGTCTCTGATGGGTTCAAAAAATTATGATTTCATAGTTTTTGTGTCTTTTCTTCATTGTTAGTATCAGAGTGATGGGTCTCCTTTCCAGCTTTTTACTTTCAGAACGGAAGTAGAACTCCTCCCAAGATTTAATTGTTAATTACACATTTTTGAATATTTATGAATTCTGCGAGAAAGTTCAGCACAGATTAACATATATATCCTATTATAAGTGGCTACTTGTAGAATTCACCATGAAAATCCAGACCTTGAAACACTTAGGAAGTTCCTTGTTTACTTATTGCTTGGCCTATATATTGCTGGAAACTGCTCATTTCCTCTGTTCCAACTCCTTTCCCCAGCCCATACCACAGCTCCACAACTACCACCAGTGGGAATCCACAGCTACCCAGAATCCACATATTCCCCATATGTGGTCCATTGACCCTGGACTTTATAGAAAGAAAAGACCATTTCCTACTTGGAGAATCTCTTCTTAAAATCACTGACTGTAGGACCAACAACTGCCTTTAGGGTTATCTCATTTTATCCACAAGAATGCCATCTGCTCCTGTGAAGATAACTACAGTGCTGCTAAAATCCATTTCCCTAAAGTCTGGGTGATTTATTTTTAAGCCACAACTCATCATGAAGACCAAAGCTAATTTAAAGTTTCTTGCTTTAAGACCAATGATACAGTTATTTTCTCAATCTTTCCTCCATTGTGAGGTAATGGGGAAGACAGAGCCTGCATTTACTTCTGGAATAATCCAGTGTAAACTATTATCTCCTTGTAAGCCCATGTTTGGACATTAGCTTGTGTGCATGTGCGCACACACACACACACAAACACATACCCCTATGAAAACACACAAAACTCATATATCTACACCATTCTCATTAATGCAAACACAATTTGACAATCTTCATAATAAAGATATACAGGTACAGATAAGGAAAAAAAAAACCCCTATCTTTCAGAGACACAGTTTTGATTAAAGATTTCCATATTTCTTTCTTTTTTTTTTAAAGATTTTATTTATTTATTCGACAGACAGAGATCACAGGTAGGCAGAGAGGGAAGCAGAGAGAGAGGAGGAAGCAGGATCCCTGCTGAGCAGAGATCCTGACGTGGGGCTCTATTCCACGACCCTGGGATCATGACCTGAGCTGAAGGCAGAGGTTTTAACCCACTGAGCCTCCCAGGTGCCCTGATTCCCATATTTCATTGAACAAAAATTTAAAACCTTAATCAGAAGTTTTCCATTTGGACTTTTTCACTTAACTTTCCTTAAATTTGACTTATAGTTAAATTTAAAGGTCTTCTGAAGTAGCTTATACCATACTCAATTCCCATCCTCTGGTTTAAAAAAAAAAAAGTCTTCTGCCTCAAAGGAAAATCTGGATTTCCAAATTAAAAAAGATAGTTACACAGTTAAAACAAACAAACTTAAAGTTTACCCTCAAAGAGAACTGCACAACATTTCTGACAAAGGGTAAAACTGAAATAATTTATTTTGATTTACTCTTTATAAGGTGAAATAGTATTGGAAACTTAAGATTATAGTAAAAAAAAAAATAACCACCACCAACAACAAAAAACTGAGTTCTAATGGAGTCTATTTTTCTCCAAAATTACATTGTGTTTGGCACTTCTGAGTTGTAATAACCTTTGTCATCTTCTCACATTGACACCTCTAAGAATCAAACCATAACTTCTGTTCTCACACCTTGCATTACAAATTAGAGCGAAGAAAGTTCTGTCATGTTGGGAATTCTCATAACAAGATGAACTTTGACATTTCTCAGCCTGAAGACAGGACACTTTCAAAATCTCCTGTCAAGATTTGATAAAAATGGTTTCTCGGAGAAGAGAAAAGGAGGACTATTTCGTATATCAGGTTTATACTATTACATGTATGTTAACTTTGGATATCTGTTAAATAATTTTCAAATAATTTCATAGTAATATAGATGAAATATATCTGTAAATATGAAGTTATGAGCAGAACACCATAATATATAATTTATATGTTTTAATTATGAAGTGTTTCAAGCACAGAGAAAAGTAGAAGACATGAAATACCAGACCATTTATACTTGCTGGAAAAACTTCAAAGGTGTTATTGTTTTTCAGTGTTTGCTTCACATTTTTTTTTCTTAAATTTTAAAAACATAAAATTGTAACAATATAGTGTCAGCATTGCTTTCCTATCAACTTCTACATAAATATGATCTTAAGTTGGTATCTAAATAAATCTTGTGTTTTTATATATCCACTGCATGTGTAGGTATGCATAGAAATGCACATAATATTTTTTATCATTAATTTTATATTACTGGCAACATACAGTTTTTATCCTTTGACAATATTTTTAGGATGCAATATTATGTTTTTTTTAATCTTTATTTATTTATTTACTTACTTACTTTTAAGATTTTTATTTATCTGACAGAGAGAGACAGAGCTAAAGAGGGAACACAAGCAGGAGGAGTGGGAGAGGGAGAAGCAGGCTTCCCGCCGAGCATGGAACCACATGTGGAGCTCAATCCCAGGACCCTGGAACCATGACCTGAGCTAAAGGTAGATGCTTAATGTCTGAGCCACCCAGGTGCCCCCACCATGTTTTAAAATTTTATTTTAGAGAGAGAGAGAGAGCATGAGTGGAGGGAGAATAGAGGGCAAAGGAGACAGAGAGGGGAAAAAATCTCAAGCAGACTCTGTGCTGAGCACATAGCCCAACATGAGGTTCAATTCTTCACCGTGAGTTAATGACCTGAACCAAAACCAAGAGTAGGATGCTTAATCCACTTGAGCCATAGGCACCCCTCAATATTATGTTTTTAGAATCCATCCATGTTGATACAAATAAATCCTTTTTTATTCATTTTGACTGTAGTAGAGTATTACATATATAAAAATAATACAGTTTATCTATTCATCTGCTAAAAGGTAGTTACATTTAGTCGATTTTTTTCACTTGATAACCTGTGATAAAATAAAAAGCCTTATAAATATCTCATGCACAAGAGTGAGAGTGTCTCAAAGGTAAAAATTTTAAAGTAAAAGTACTAGGATATGCACATTTTAAAGTATATTACCCTCAAAAATAAATGTGTGCTTCATTTAATCAGTTGAAAGCCTAAGAGCAAAGAATGAGGTGCCCAAAGAAAAAGGAAATCAGCCCCTAGACTGAAACCTAGAGATTCTACCTATGTCTCCAGCTTTTGGGTATCAGACTACTACTCTTGTGTGAATATCCAGCCTATCAGCCTGCCCTACAGATTTCAGACTTGTCAGCCCTAAGTTGTATGAGCCAATTCCTTAAAGTATATTATATATAATGTATACATGCCATATACTTATTTAATTAATTATCTAATTAATTACTATATATTCTTGGTTCTGTTTCTCTGGAAAACCTTATCTTAAATGTTCCCCCTGCCCAGAGGAATAGATTTCAAATTAATAGCTAGATATACTCTACCTAATACCTCCCTCACAAGCTTCTATTTCAAACTTTCTTTATGCTTTTTATTATATTACTTTATTTTTTCCCTAGCATATTGAATTGAAAAATTAATTGTGTATTTTCATTCATTAATTTTATTGATATAGATGCTTATAATTATAACTCTTTTTCTTCATCGCTGTAAATATGGCCTACAAGCTATAATATGTACTTTTGAGCTCACTATTTTTAGAGATTCTGTCATTTTAATTTGTATTTTCCTCTTCACCAAGAGTTGTTTAATAGAAGCTTTTGTAACTTCCAGGTTGAAGGCCTTTATACAATGTGTTTATAATTTAAATACTACACTGTGGTTGGAGACTGTTTGTGATATTTCTGTCACTGTTATGTAATCAATAATCAATGTTGTAATGTCCCATGTGGATGGGAGAAAAGTTGTATTCTATGTCATTAGGGTATGAAATTTCTACATTTATCCAAAAGATCTATCTTGCTGATCTCACTGTGTAGATTGTCTGTGTACATATTTATCTTTCAATCTGCTAAAAGTCTTTTACCGAAGGTAGTGTACTAAACTCCTGTATCCATTCTCACTGGTGTAAAGTGGTATCTCATTGTGGTTCTGATTGGTATTTCCCTTATGGAAAGTGATGTGGAGCATTTTTTCATGTGGAGAAAGGGGAACCCTCTTACACTGTTGGTGGGAATGCAAGCTGGTGTAGCCACTCTGGAAAACAATATGGAATTTCCTTGGGACGTTAAGAATAGAACTATCCTTGACCCAACAATTGCATTACTGCATCTTTGCCCGATGGCTACAGATATAGTGAAAAGAAGAAATACATGCACTTCAATGTTCACTGCAGCAATGCCCCCAATAGCCAAACTTTGGAAGGAGATGAGATGTCCTTCAGTGGATGAATGGATAAAGAGGATGTGGTTCATGTATGCAATGGAATATTACCTAGCAATGGAATATTACCCAGAAAGGATGAATATCTACCATTTACATCAACATGGATGGAACTGGAGGGTATTATGCTAAGTGAAATAAATCAATCAGAGAAACACAACTATCGTATGGTTTCACTTATATGTGGAACATAACAAATAGCATGGAGGGCAGTAGGAGTAAAGGAGGGAAACTGGATGGGAAGAAATCAGAGGAGACAAATCATATGAGATTCTTGACTCCAGGAAGCAAAATGAGAGTTGCAGAAAGGGAGGTGGATGGTTGGATGGGGTAATTGGGTGATGGGCATTAAAGAGGGCATGTGATATAATGAGAACTGGGTGATATACTCAACTAATGAATTATTGAACATTATATCAAAAACTAATGATGTACTATACCTGGGTTAATTAAATTTAAATAAAATCATAAAATAAAATAAAACTCCTATATCTTTATATATCTCTTAATCCCATTACAATTTTAGTAAATATTCACATGCACTTAAACATGTGAATAAATTTATGTTCACTAGATATATTTCATCAGTTATGTTGCTCATATTATCTATTGTACAGCTTTTAGATTTTTCCTTTTTGTTGTTAGCTGCAAACAAGTTCAAAACTGCTATACATTCTTAGTGAACTCTTTTATATAATCATCGTCTTTGTTTCTGGTAACTCTATTTGCCTTAAAGTCAATTTGGATTACTTAATATTAAAACATTTATTTGAGCTTTACTTTTATTAATTTTTTTCATATATCGTTCTATTCCATTCCTTTTAGTGTTTCTCACATCTATATCTTGACATGTTTTGGGGGCAGGTTTCCATTGTGTTTTTCCAAACATAGCTAATAAAGATTTTATTTGATATTTCTTGTATTAATATTCTATTATAACTTTTGCTAATAATCTTTTATTTCAAACTGC
This sequence comes from Mustela nivalis, assembly GCF_964662115.1. Classification (NCBI taxonomy): domain Eukaryota; kingdom Metazoa; phylum Chordata; class Mammalia; order Carnivora; family Mustelidae; genus Mustela; species Mustela nivalis. Next base: position 126,136,600 of record NC_139023.1, read on the forward strand.
TTCTAAGTATTTTTCCATATTCTAGTATAGAAGTTTTCTTCACAGCATTTATTAAATAACCTGTCTTTTCTTCAAATTTTGTCATTCTCCTTTTGTAATGTATCATTCATGAAAAAGACCCATATATGTATGAGTCTTTTTAGGGCACTTCATTCATGTATCTGTCCTGATTTAGGGCACTTCATTCATGTATCTGTCCTGTTCCTCTCTGTCCTATACCACTGTCATTTTTCTTCCTTTATAATACATCTTTATATGTTGTAGGGTAAATCTCTCTCTCATCATTGTTCCACTTTTTAAAATGCAGACTTACTTATTTTTTTTAAGATTTTATTTATTTATTTGACAGACAGAGATCACAAGTAAGCAGAGAGGCAGGCAGAGAGACAGAGTGGGAAAGCAGGCTCCCTGCTGAGCAGAGAACCTAATGCAGTTTGATCCCAGGACCCTGAGATCATGACCTGAGCCAAAGGCAGAGGCTTAACCCACTGAGCCACCCAGGTGCCCCACAGACTTAGTTATTTTTAACTTTTGTTTTATTTTGTTCAGCTTCTACAGGGACTGTGCATGAAAAGTCTTAAGATTCTTTTATCTTACATTCTTGCCATAATCAAACATCTATATTATTCATTCCTTTATATAATTATTTTAGGATTTCGTGAACTAACCAGAAAAAAAACTTTTTAAAACTTAATAGCATCCAGAAAATCAACGTTTCAAGGAATATATCTTTGGAAACAGCACTCTAGACCAAGTTTATTTATAGGTGCTGAATAAAATATTAGCAAATGGAATCCATTTGTGTCATTAAAACTAATATACCATGACCAAATTTGGTTTACTTTAGTATGCAAGAGTGATTTCATATTAGGAAATCCATTTGCATAATTGATTATAATAATTAGTTGAAAAGAAAAATATATAACTATCTCAATAGAATCCAAAGTGTCTTTTGATAACATTCAACATCTACAAGATAGAGAAAATTTACTACCCCAAATAAACAAAACACAACTTTATTAGTATACTATAATAGAGAAGTTTTTATATAAAAAAATCATATCAACCATTAAATTAATAGGAAAAGTTACAGTAAAATAATGTTATTTATATGAATGTCAAATATACATTAATATCTTAAAAGTATATGTTATCAATAGTTTTGTAAAGCATCTTATTTGTGTGACATAATAAGAGACAAAATTGAGATAAAACATATTATCTACAAATAATAAAATTCAAACAATAATAAAAAATGTAGCATAAATGTTAGAGTTCAGTAATATAGACTAATTTAAAATTACTATAGGTATTCAGAACTATCAAAATGGGTCTAATAAAAGAGTTTGAAGGATAAATGAATAGAACAAAATGCAGATTCAGGAAGTAGAACTTATTTATTTATAATAATTTATAAATTCAATTAATTAACCATTACTGTATCAATAGTTTCATAGGTAGAGTTCAGTGATTCATCAGTTGTATATAATACTCAGTGCTCATTACATCACATGCCCTCCTTAATGCCTATCACCCAGTTACCCCATAGGTAACAAAATTATCTGTTAAACGAGGTGTTTCAAATTGGTGACCAAGAGGTAAATTAATCAACAAATTTAATGATACTAATACACACTATTTTCAATAAAGCTAAATCTCTATTTCACAAAATACAAAAATTTAACTCTGTATGAATTATGGATTAAAATGCAAAAAATAGTATGCAATGTATGAATATTATATTTTATATTATCATGCAGAAAATGACAACAAAACACTATATCCATAGGCTATAAATGAAAAAAGAAATTCATGGCAACATAAAATATAAAACTTTTAATATACTATCAACAGAGTAAAAATATAAATGATGTATGAGAAAGATATCTACCATTTTTTTAAAGATTTTACTTATTTATTTGACCGACAGAGATCACAGTAGGCAGAGAGAGAGGAAGCAGGCTCCCTGATGATCAGAGAGCCACATGTGGGGCTTGATCCCAGGACCCTGAGATCATGACCTGAGCCAAAGGCAGAGGCTTTAACCCACTGAGCGACCCAGGTGCCCCAAATATTTACCATTTTTAAGACCAATAGATGCCTAAATTCATTGTTACAGCAGGAATTTTTATAAACAAATAACAAAAAGATTATCAACATAATTTTTATAATGGAAGTATTTCATTCCTCATTGTGATTTTTTTTTTTCAAATCTTCAGTCATTCTCAGCCTACTAAGAAGAGAAAAGATTAAAAATTTCCCCGACTCAAATGAGAATCTTTGTTCTATTGTGTATAAATCAGGTCTTGTTTTCAAAATCCTCCTCTGCATATGTGATTATGTGAATTTGTTTACAAGGGGATATTGTTATGACTAGGCCTGCATCTGAGGAGGGTGTGCTGATAATTTGTCTGGGTGTTTAGACTCAGTCCACCTGGTGAATGGATGATCTTATATTTACCTCTACTTTCCATGCCATAGCATTAAATGACTCTCTTTCTGGGTTAAGACTGAAACTTCAGAAGGTGGACCTGCTGAAAGTTTATTTCTTGGCAAATTCCCAGAATCTACTGCTCTTGATGTTTACTTAATTTTCTCCTATGAATATTTCTAATCATCTCAGGCTCTGTTTGCATCTTTTACAAGTACCAACTGTATGACTGGAGTTCTACCTGAGCAGATTGTCTTATTTAGAAAGTTACTTAAAAAAAAAAAAAAAAAAGGTTACTTTCGGGTCTGTGAGCCTTGGAAAAACTGCCCCTGTTACCACCTCTTATACTATTTGCAAAGGAATATCCTAATGAACATGAATATTCAGAATATAATTTTTCAATTAGTTGCTCTGATAATTGCATTATTTTCCTAAAACTTTTTTCTTTGTATTTAACATTCTTCTGAGATATTATAGTGGAAAAGTTCTTACTTTAACATTAGATTTATATTTCAAATGTCTTTAATAAAGTTTGTCTCTTCTTCAATTTTATCTCACTTTTCCTATATTTTCGAATTTCCTCACTATTTTTAAAATATCAATTGAACATTATACTATAGACATTATCTTGTCTATAGTATTGTTTTGGAAATATATATTTCTTTGAGAAAAATGTATTATATTTACTATAATACCATATATATTTCTTGAATATATAAATATGTATGTATTCATCAAATTAAATACAACTTGAGGCTGAAGAGGAAATAGACTTTTTTTTTCCTCAACCACTGTGTACCAGTTGACCAGAAATATTTTATTGATTTTATTAAGCACCAGGAAAGTGTTCATCCTTTTAAAGAGTGTAAGGGAAAACCTTTTGTCCTATTCTCCATCCTCTGGCAAGCTTTTTGCTTTGTGATAAGGACCAAATTCTCTTTATTTTCAATGACACTGCTACAGACTATGTCACAACTATCCCTATTCAAGAATATTGTAATAAACATCTAACTTAAGTCCTTGCTTCCTGTAGCCCAACCCCCTCCAAATCTAATGCTCCCGAGAGAGCCTGAATATAAATAATATCATAAATTTAATTTCCTAATAAAAAACCATCACATATCCTTTTCTCATATATATAAAAAACTCTAAATTCTTTGACCTAGTATATTTAACCCTGCCTGCCAGGCCATGGAAATCATTTATCAGTTTCATTTACATATACTATTGATCCCACCTTAGAATCTTCAAGACAGCTTTTTCTTAATTTTGAAATTCTCTTTCCTCTAATCTCTGCCTCCAAAACATCCTCCAGATTTTAGCTTAAATGTTTTGTCTTCAAAACAGTCTGCCATGACCACTTAATCTAGATTACTCCTCTAACCAGGCTAACTCATGACTATAATTCACTTTTCTGATAGCTGCCTTCCAACCACATTTCTGATGACTACTGTATTTCTTTATTACCCTTACTGTGCCATAAAGTCTATGACAGCAGGTACCTATTCTGTCTTGTTCACTTTATCTCTTTTGCTTAGAAATGTGCCAGGCACACAGAAGTTACTCAGTACATATTTATTACCAAAATGTATGGCCAGATGGATGGTGAGATTGGGAAAAAGGCACAGGTATTCATGGCTCCCGTCTGGGTTCTTGGCTAGCTTTCTCTGTTGCTGCTTGTTGTGCTCTGATAGGGACTGGGGCTCTTCTCTGCCTCCTATCCACTGAGTGATAAACAGTCTCCTCCTCAAACCACATCCCAAAACCTCCATCAGTTGTACTTAGGACTAGATGGGCAAAATTAATTCAGGGAAGAATGAGTAGAAAGTCTCTCACTAGGTTTTTACCTGCATTCACAAATCCATCTTTCTTATTAATAGAGCAGATATAGTGATCATTATTTGTCCTTGTGCATAAGTTATATAAGAATTTGGAATAGGAAAAAGAAATTCCCAAACATAATACATTCAGAAAGAGGAGACCCCATTAGAAAACTTATTGATTCTAGGATATTGCATAGATGTAAGTAAAGAGAAAGAAGAGCACCAATCATATTGTTGAGATAAGGTATGAGCAAAATTTCAAAAGTACAAACAAAAAATAAATTGAGAAAGACTGAAGATTCCATTTTTTACTGGAATAGAAAACCTTGTTCATCATTTGCTATTCTAAGCTATGTCTTGCAATACTTCCATTACTCTAGTTCATGTATATTAAGCACTACAGTTAAAAAAAATACATATCTCTAAGTCTCCATTTCACTAGCACTTACAAGTTCTGCTATACTTTTTTTTTCATCTAAACTAATCATCCTAACATAACTATTAAACAACTTTATGTGAGTATTTGTGATAAAGCAAAATTCAGAAACAATTTCTGTCTTCCTATGGCCCTGTCCATGTTAATTAAAATTGAAAAGACAATTAGATCAAAAATTACCTAAACAAACTGGCTTGATCTATTACAATCAGTGTATTAAACTGACATATCACTCATTCAGTCTAGTGGCTAAAAGCTCTGTTGAGAGTTATCTGATGTACTTACAGTTTTTATTATAATATCTGTGCCAAAAATTCATGCAAAAGAAAAAAAAATGGTTTCTTGACTAAATAAGAATGCTTGTGCTCACTAAAATAAAGCACAACCAGCACCAACTACCAGAGGGATGGGTGAGACCATTTTCAACAAAACAACTTCCCTCAAGCCACTAGATGAATGTAATGTAATCGCCTCAGTGCCCAAGTGAGATTCAGTTCAAATTTCTAAATACAAAATCATTGCAAGAGAATATGTTTAGAAGTTTTAATTTTGAGAGATTTGGGGCTGGTTTGTTTTGTAGCGGTAGATAACTGATACACTAACTTATGGAGTTTTTATAAACATTAAATGATTTAATATTGTCAAATTAAATACAACTTGAGGCTGAAGAGGAAATAGACATTTTTTTCCCTCAACCCCTGTGTACCAGTTGACCAGAAATATTTTTTTGATTTTATTAATGTTTTACATTAATGTTTTTAAAATGTTCATAAGAGTAGCTAGTACATTGTAAACACTCACCTCATATTGGCTCTTAATATCATTATTGTTTTTTCTCCTGGCTTTACTATGTATCTCAAGGATGGTAAGTATGAATCTAAAAGCACATCCTTTATCCATAAGTTGGGGGAATAAAGGTAAAGGATGGTGCAAATGTAGGGCATTAGGATCTGATAAATAGGGGCGCCTGGTGGCTCAGTGGGTTAAGCTGCTGCCTTCGGCTCAGGTCATGATCTCAGGGTCTTGGGATCGAGTCCTGCATTGGGCTCTCTGCTCAGCAGGGAGCCTGCTTCCCTCTCTCTCTCTCTCTGCCTGCCTCTTTGTCTACTGTGATCTTTCTCTGTCAAATAAATAAATAAAATCTTAAAAAAAAATCTGATAAATAAAACTAATAGCTTTGCACTCATTTGCACTATGACCTTGGGAAATCAGTGTTCATCTCTGGTTCCTAACTTCCTTTTCCATAAAGTGGTTATCTTAACCAAAGGTTACCTTAGAAAGCACTAAAGCTTCTGCCTTTTTTTTTTTTTTTTTCGTTTTAAAAAAAATCTGTGGCTAGTTTATTAAAATATGTTACATTTCCCAACCTTCGTGGACACAGCATTGAGACAGTCAGGCACCTTGGTAACAAACCTCTACGTACCTGGGACACTCCTTGGTGCAACTTTTGCTGCAGAACAACTTACAGGCTGTTTTTGTTTTGTTTTGTTTTGTTTTGTTTTGTTTTGTTTTGTTTTGTTTTCTTGCAGAGCAAAGCACCAGCCAAGGAGCAAGCTTAGACCAGTTCAAATTTGTCAGAGATAAGCTTGCCACCAAATGTGACCCTTCACTGACCTTTTCCTTCGTCATATTGCTAAAAAAAACACACCCAGAGATGGAAACTTAATATGTAAATGAAAGATATGATGTATGAAGAAGTATGTTTTATCGACTGCACCCCCAGTGTCCTGGACTTCCCTGCCCCCACATGCTTCAACATCAGTCCTTTCCCACCCCTGGCCCTTACAAACTTTCCCTGGTTATTTTTCCAGAATCCAGTCTGACATGTTAATTGTGACCATGTCTCCCTTCAGCTGCTGCTGTTGTCCCAATAAAACCTTGCCTGTGCTTCTCATGTTTGGACCCAAGCTTGTTTTTGCTGTCACTTTGCCCAGGGACCTGAGTCTGGTGACAGTACGATCAATCTCATGGAACCATTACTAAATGACCCCTGATCACTATAGTATAATATTCTTCCAGATATAAGGACTGGCTTTCATGAAAGGAAATGTTGAAAGTTATCAGGCTATTTGTGTCTACACAACCTCTTCCCAGACTGTTGTGCCACATGAATATTTGTGTCTGCTTAATTTTTTTAACTGTGTAGTTTCATCTATAACTTTACAAAGTGACCAACTGGTACCTATGCTGGGCATTAAAACAAAAACAAAAACAAACAGTTTCTTTTATCATTGGCTGTGATAAAAAAAGAAGAAGAAGAAGAAGAAGAAGAAGAAGAAGAAGAAGAAGAAGAAGAAGAAGAAGAAGAAGAAGAAGAAGAGGAGGAGGAGGAGGAGGAAGAGGAAGAAGAAGAAGAAGAAGGAGGAGGAGGAGGAGGAGGAGGAGGAGGAGGAGGAGGAGGAGGAGAAGAAGAAGAAGGAGAAGAAGAAGAAGAAAACACCTTTAGAACTATGGTAAAAAAGGAAAGTGAATAAGCACCAATCTATAATCTGGAGATCTCTTTCTTAAAAATAAGCAAAGTTGGTGAACTTTACATACAGATAAAGGCATGTAATTTATTGAGACAGAAAAATCATTGTAATGAATAATAACAAAGTTAATGCTTAATGTATTTACAATTTATTTAAAAAAATAAAACAATGTTATCATCTTAAAAACACCATTTGAGCCCTTGATAATCACCCAACTCTTTCTCTATACATATGCATGTATATACATATATGTACTCATTTTTCACTTGTGTCGGATTTGGAAGTGAATGTTGTTTGGAATATAGCGTATAGAAAACAAAGTAACAAATGTACATACACACCCATTTTGAAAGAGCAATGGAAGCTAAAAATGCTGTGATAGTAAGATCTAACCTAAGTCAATTACAAGACGGTGTTTATTGGTAGGAAGGAAAATGTTAAAGGACTTAGTGAAAGGTGTTGAACAGTTGCAGTAACTGACACATCCTCTCTCTGAAAGATATTCCCAGGGCACACCTACACTAAGTTTCAGGATGTTGGAATCTTCTGGGTTTTTGCTTTTTAAAGTTTAGGTGTGGGAGCAGAAGAATGGAAACAATAATTAGTTTTTAAGCTAGGGGAAAATTGGAGATCCTCTTTTTGTTGTTTTGTTTCCATTTATTCTGGTGAAGACCTCCAGTATATAATTAGATCCAAATGCCAATAAATGGCATCTTTTTCTTGTTTCAAATCTAAAAGGGATAGATACTTACTATAAGTCATTTATGCTGATATTCTTTATCAAAGAAGGGAAATTGCCTTCCCTTTTTAGTTTAATAGTTTTACTATTTATGGATATTTAACATTACCAAAAGCTTTTCCTGCCTCCAGTAAGATCACCCAAAATTTTGCTTTCTTCTTTAATCAGTTAATATGATGGATGCCAATGATTGATCTCCTTATTTAACCCTCTCACATTACTTGGATAAAACAAAATTGATTATTATAAGATGTTTTAAATTTTATGTATTGATGGATTCAGTTTTCTAATATATTAAGCTGTTAACATATGTTTACCACCAATAATAATGTGTAATTTTCCATGCTAACAAATTATTGTCAGATTTTATTATATAAAAGGTTGCTCTCATAAATTATATCAGGGAATTTTCTTTCACTATTATATGGTCATTTTTTTTTTATAAACATATATTTTTATCCCCAGGGATACAGGTCTGTGAATCACCAGGTTAACACACTTCACAGCACTCACCAAAGCACATACCCTTCCCAATGTCCATAAACCCACACCCTTCTCCCAAACCCCCTCCCCCAGCAACCCTCAGTTTGTTTTGTGAGATTAAGAGTCACTTAGGTTTGTCTCCCTCCCAATCCCATCTTGTTTCATTTATTCTTCTCCTGCCCACTTAAGCCCCCATGTTGCATCACCACTTCCTCATATCAGGGAGATCATATGATAGTTGTCTTTCTCTGCTTGACTTATTTCGCTAAGCATGATACGCTCTAGTTCCATCCATGTTGTCGCAAATGGCAAGATTTCATTTCTTTTGATGGCTGCATAGTATTCCATTGTGTATATATACCACATCTTCTTGATCCATTCATCTGTTGATGGGCATCTAGGTTCTTTCCATAGTTTGGCTATTGTGCACATTGCTGCTATAAACATTCGGGTGCACGTGCCCCTTTGGATCACTATGTTTGTATCTTTAGGGTAAATACCCAGTAGTGCAATTGCTGGGTCATAGGGCAGTTCTATTTTCAACATTTTGAGGAACCTCCATGCTGTTTTCCAGAGTGGCTGCACCAGCTTGCATTCCCACCAACAGTGTAGGAGGGTTCCCCTTTCTCCACATCCTCGCCAGCATCTGTCATTTCCTGACTTGTTGATTTTAGCCATTCTGACTGGTGTGAGGAGATATCTCATTGTGGTTTTTATTTGTATTTCCCTGATGCCGAGTGTTATGGAGCACTTTTTCATGTGTCTGTTGGCCATCTGGATGTCTTCTTTGCAGAAATGTCTGCTCATGTCCTCTGCCCATTTCTTGATTGGATTATTTGTTCTCTGGGTGTTGAGTTTGCTAAGTTCTTTATAGATTTTGGACCTAAGTCCTTTATCTGATATGTCGTTTGCAAATATCTTCTCCCATTCTGTCAGTTGTCTTTTGATTTTGTTAACTGTTTCCTTTGCTGTGCAAAAGCTTTTGATCTTGATGAAATCCCAATAGTTCAATTTTTCCCTTGCTTCCCTTGCCTTTGGCATTGTTCCTAGGAAGATGTTGCTGCGACTGAGGTCGAAGAGGTTGCTGCCTGTGTTCTCCTCAAGGATTTTGATGGATTTCTTTCGCACATTGAGGTCCTTCATCCATTTTGAGTCTATTTTTGTGTGTGGTGTAAGGAAATAGTCCAACTTCATTTTTCTGCATGTGGCTGTTGAATTTTCCCAGCACCATTTATTGAAGAGGCTGTCTTTTTTCCATTGGACATTCTTTCCTGTTTTGTCAAAGATTAGTTGACCATAGAGTTGAGGGTCTATTTCTGGGCTCTCTATTCTGTTCCATTGATCTATGTGTCTGTTTTTGTGCCAGTACCATGCTGTCTTGATGATGACAGCTTTGTAATAGAGCTTGAAGTCCGGAATTGTGATGCCACCAATGTTGGCTTTCTTTTTCAATATCCCTTTGGCTATTCGAGGTCTTTTCTGGTTCCATATAAATTTTAGAATTATTTGTTCCATTTCTTTGAAAAAGATGGATGGTACTTTGATAGGAATTGCATTAAATGTGTAGATTGCTTTAGGTAACATAGACATTTTCACAATATTTATTCTTCCAAACCAGGAGCATGGAACATTTTTCCATTTCTTTGTGTCTTCCTCAATTTCTTTTAAGAGTACTTTATAGTTTTCTGAGTATAGATTCTGTGCCTCTTTGGTTAGGTTTATTCCTAGGTATCTTATGGTTTTGGGTGCAATTGTAAATGGGATTGTCTCCTTAATTTCTCTTTCTTCTGTCTTGCTGTTGGTGTAGAGAAATGCAACTGATTTCTGTGCATTGATTTTATATCCTGACACTTTACTGAATTCCTGTATAAGTTCTAGCAGTTTTGGAGTGGAGTCTTTTGGGTTTTCCATATATAGTATCATATCATCTGTGAAGAGTGATAATTTGACTTCTTCTTTGCCGATTTGGATGCCTTTAATTTCCTTTTGTTGTCTGATTGCTGAGGCTAGGACCTCTAGTACTATGTTGAATAGCAGCGGTGATAATGGACATCCCTGCCGTGTTCCTGACCTTAGCGGAAAAGCTTTCAGTTTTTCTCCATTGAGAATGATATTTGCGGTGAGTTTTTCATAGATGGCTTTGATGATATTGAGGTATGTGCCCTCTATCCCTACACTTTGAAGAGTTTTGATCAGGAAGGGATGCTGTACTTTGTCAAATGCTTTTTCAGCATCTATTGAGAGTATCATATGGTTCTTGTTCTTTCTTTTATTGATGTGTTGTATCACAATGACTGATTTGCAGATGTTGAACCAACCTTGCAGCCCTGGATTAAATCCCACTTGGTCGTGGTGAATAATCCTTTTAATGTACTGTTGAATCCTATTGGCTAGTATTTTGTTGAGTATTTTCGCATCTGTGTTCAGCAAGGATATTACTATATAGTTCTCTTTTTTGATGGGATCCTTGTCTGGTTTTGGGATCAAGGTGATGCTGGCCTCATAAAATGAGTTTGGAAGTTTTCGTTCCATTTCTATTTTTTGGAACAGTTTCAGGAGAATAGGAATTAGTTTTTCTTTAAATGTTTGGTAGAATTCCCCTGGGAAGCCGTCTGGCCCTGGGCTTCTGTTTGTTTGGAGATTTTTAATGACTGTTTCAATCTCCTTACTGGTTATGGGTATGTTCAGGCTTTCTATTTCTTCCTGGTTCAGTTGTGGTAGTTTATATGTTTCTAGGAATGCATCCATTTCTTCCAGATTGTCAAATTTATTGGCATAGAGTTGCTCATAGTATGTTCTTATAATAGTTTGTATTTCTTTGGTGTTAGTTGTGATCTCTCCTCTTTCATTCATGATTTTATTTATTTGGGTCCTTTCTATTTTCTTTTTGATAAGTCGAGACAGGGGTTTATCAATTTTATTAATTCTTTCAAAGAACCAGCTCCTAGTTTCGTTGATTAGTTCTATTGTTTTTTTTGGTTTCTATTTCATTGATTTCTGCTCTGATCTTTATGATTTCTCTTCTCCTGCTGGGCTTAGGGTTTCTTTCTTGTTCTTTCTCCAGCTCCTTTAGGTGTAGGGTTAGGTTGTGTACCTGAGACCTTTCTTGTTTCTTGAGAAAGGCTTGTACCACTATATATTTTCCTCTCAGGACTGCCTTTGTTGTGTCCCACAGATTTTGAGCCTTTTTATTTGCATTATCATTTGTTTCCATGATTTTTTTCAATTCTTCTTTAATTTCCCGGTTGACCCATTCATTCTTTTGAAGGATGCTGTTTAATCTCCATGTATTTGGGTTCTTTCCAAACTTCCTTTTGTGGTTGAGTTCTAGCTTTAGAGCATTGTGGTCTGAAAATATGCAGGGAATGATCCCAATCTTTTGATACCGGTTGAGTCCTGATTTAGGACCGAGGATGTGATCTATTCTGGAGAATGTTCCATGTGCACTAGAGAAGAATGTGTATTCTGTTGCTTTGGGATGAAATGTTCTGAATATATCTGTGATGTCCATCTGGTCCAGTGTGTCGTTTAAGGCCTTTATTTCCTTGCTGATCTTTTGCTTCCATGATCTGTCCACTTCAGTGAGGGGAGTGTTAAAGTCCCCTACTATTATTGTATTATTGTTGATGTGTTTCTTTGATTTTGTTATTAATTGGTTTATATAGTTGGCTGCTCCCACATTGGGGGCATAGATATTTAAAATTGTTAAATCTTCTTGTTGGAAAGACCTTTTGAGTATGATATAGTATCCTTCCTTATCTCTTATTATAGTCTTTGGCTTAAAATCTAATTGATCTGATATAAGGATTGCCACTCCTGCTTTCTTCTGATGTCCATTAGCATGGTAAATTCTTTTCCACCCCCTCACTTTAAATCTGGAGGTGTCTTCGGGCTTAAAATGAGTTTCTTGGAGGCAACATATAGATGGGTTTTGTTTTTTTATCCATTCTGATACCGTGTGTCTTTTGACAGGGGCATTTAGCCCATTAACATTCAGGGTAACTATTGAGAGATATGAATTTAGTGCCATTGTATTGCCTGTAAGGTGACTGTTACTGTATATGGTCTCTGTTCCTTTCTGATCGACCACTTGAGGTTCTCTCTTTGCTTATAGGACCCCTTTCAATATTTCCTGTAGAGCTGGTTTGGTGTTTGCATATTCTTTCAGTTTTTGTTTGTCCTGGAAGCTTTTAATCTCTCCTTCTATGTTCAATGATAGCCTAGCTGGATATAGTATTCTTGGCTGCATGTTTTTCTCATTTAGTGCTCTGAAAATATCATGCCAGCTCTTTCTGGCCTGCCAGGTCTCTGTGGATAAGTCAGCTGCCAATCTAATATTTTTACCATTGTATGTTACAGACTTCTTTTCCCGGGCTGCTTTCAGGATTTTCTCTTTGTCACTGAGACTTGTAAATTTTACTATTAGGTAACGGGGTGTGGGCCTATTCTTATTGATTTTGAGGGGCGTTCTCTGAACCTCCTGTATTTTGATGCTCATTCCCTTTGCCATATTGGGGAAATTCTTCCCAATAATTCTCTCCAGTTTACCTTGTACTCCCCTCTCTCTTTCTTCTTCTTCTGGAATCCCAATTATTCTAATGTTGTTTTGTCTTATGGTGTCACTTATCTCTCGAATTCTCCCCTCGTGGTCCAGTAGCTGTTTGTCCCTCTTTTGCTCAGCTTCTTTATTCTCTGTCATTTGGTCTTCTATATCACTAATTCTTTCTTCTGCCTCATTTATCCTAGCAGTGAGAGCCTCCATTTTTTATTGCACCTCATTAATAGCTTTTTTGATTTCGACTTGGTTAGATTTTAGTTCTTTTATTTCTCCAGAAAGGGCTTTTATATCTCTCGAGAGGGTTTCTCTAATATCTTCCATGCCTTTTTCGAGCCCGGCTAGAACCTTGAGAATTGTCATTCTGAACTCTAGATCTGACATATTACCAATGTCTGTATTGATTAGGTCCCTAGCCTTCGGGACTGCCTCTTGTTCTTTTTTTTGTGTTGAATTTTTCCGCCTTGTCATTTTGTCCAGATAAGAGTATATGAAGGAGCAAGGAAAATAATAAAAGGGTCGCAGCAACCCCAGGAAAATATGCTTTAACCAAATTAGTAGATATCCCAAAATCGTGACGGGGGAGAAAGGGGATAAAAAGAGGTTCAAAAAGGAAGAAAGAAATAAAAAAGAAAAAGAAAAAAAAAGAAAAGAAAAGAATTAAAAAAAAGAAAACAAATAAGAAAAATATAAAAAAGAAAAAATATATATATCTTATATAAACTAGTTAAAAAACGTTAAAAAAGAAAAAGGTAAAAGTTAAAAAAAAATTAACCAGAAGGCGAGAAAAAAAACAAAAAATGAAAAAGAAAAAAATTAAATTAACTGCAAGACTAAAAAAAATCACAGGGAAAAAGCCATGAGATCCGTGCTTTGCTTTCTCCTACTCTGGAATTCTAATGCTCTCCTTGGTATTGAAACCGCACTCCTTTTAGGTGAACTTGGTCTCGGCTGGATTTCTTATTGATCTTCTGGGGGAGGGGCCTGTTGTAGTAATTCTCAAGTGTCTTTGCCCCAGGTGGAATTGCACCCCCCTTTATAGGGGCCGGGGTGAGTAATCCGCTCCGGTTTGCTTTCAGGAGCTTTTGTTCCCTGAGCGCTTTCTGTAGAGTTCCGGACGACGGGAATACAATGGCGGCCTCCTGGTCTCCGGGAGGAGCCGAGAGCCCAGGGCCCCACTCCTCAGTGCGCCCTCAGAGAACAGCGCCCAGTTACTCCCTTCTGCCTGACCTCCGGCCGCGCTCCAAGCTCACCGAGCCTGAGACCAGTTCAAGGTACCCCGAGCTGCGAGCTTACTGTCGGCTCTGTCTCTGTAGCCGGCTTTCCCGTTCCAATACCCGCAAGCTCTGCGACACTCAGACACCCCCGATCCTTCTGTGACCCTGCGGGACCTGAGGCCACGCTGACCCCGCATGTGCTTTGCCCCGGTTTAGCCTCTGGAGCGATGTCCCTCAGCGGAACAGACTTTTAAAAGTCCTGATTTTGTGCACCGTTGCTCCGCCGCTTGCCGGGAGCCCCCCCCCCCCCCGGGGTCTATCTTCCTGTCGCTTTGGATTCACTTCTCCGCCGGTCCTACCTTTCAGAAAGTGGTTGTTTTTCTGTTTCCAGAATTGCTGTTCTTCTTCTCTTCGATCTGCCGTTGGATTTTCAGGTGTTTGCAATCTATAGATAAGCTATCCAGCTGATCTCCGGCTAGCTGAAGTAGTCTCAGCCTGATACTTCTCTGCCATCTTGACTCCTCCTATATGGTCATTTTTAGTTGAAACTACTTATTTTTGAAATATTTGTTAGAACTCACCACTGAACAAAAAAAAATGAGCAGTAAGTTCTCATGATAATAAGATGTTGGTTACTGAGTTAATATTTTAATACTGAGATTATTAAAGTTTGCTGTTTTTATGAGTCACCTTAGTATTATTTTTTTCTTTTAATTTATCTATTTAAATTATCAAATATTGGCTTTTTGAGTGGTTCAGTGGGTTAAGCGTCTACCTTCAGCTCAGGTCATGATCCTGGGGTACTTGAATCACGTCCAGCATGGGGCTCCCTGCTAAGCAAGGAGCCTGCTTCTCCCTCTCCTGCTCCCCCTGCTTGTGCTCTCTCTCTATCACTCTATGTACACACTTGTTCTACTCTCTCTCAAATAAATAAATAAAAACATTTAAAAAATAAATTATCAAATATACTGACATAATTTTATGACCTCTTAGTAATTTTAATGACACAAGCTTCTAAAACATAAGCATCTTACCATGCACCCCAAAAATGGTTATTTGTGTCTTTATTATCTTTTTTTTTTATGTCCCAGCCCTGGTGTGCCTAATTTGGGATCTCTTTTCTTTGATAAAAAAATATACTCTGATACCTGTTTACCCAAACCTTTTTCTAATTTTCTGTTACTAAAAACCAAAACTATTTCCTAATTTATTTCTGTCATTTACCTCTACTGTTATCATTGATTTATAAATATCCAAACTGCAAAGTGTTTGGACAGGTGACTATTTCTTATTCTGTCCCTACTGGATGCTATGGATTTTAGAGAATAGCCTCTTTTAATACTCATATCAAAGGTAGTATTGATTGATAGTATGAGAAAGATAGGCTTTCATAGAGGTTATGTTGCAGAAGGTTAAATAGTCAAGAAGTACAGCCAGTATTTAGTGCCAAGTTTGCCTGAAAATAACCCTATACATATTCACAACTACACTGAATTTTCTTAAGAAATGCACAATGTAATTGTAATCTCTTAAGGTCCAAATAGAATTATTAAACTACTAGACCAAATAATTAACACAGAACTAAATCCAAAAGTAAATTACGAGTTTTTTTAAAGCAGTAGATACAAAGTATCTGCAAAGTATAAAATAATTCATATTTTCCATGTTATAACTTACATTTAAGTATTTGTCTAAATACTGTGAAGAATGGTCCTGTACAATTTAGTGAAATCTTCCATACTTAATGTAACAGTATTCAGTTTCTGTAAAAATTATAGTAATGTATAATATATTTAATAGTTTCATCATCATTACGCTATGGATAATTAAATGTATAGTGTGTCAATTCATAATTTAGAAAGGTAGATAATGTCAGTGCCATTTAGTGAAATTGTTTGCTTGCCAAATGTTTAATGAGTAGAAGTCCCTAGATGCTTTTATATAATGTTAGGCATGGCAATTAATTCTTGCTTTCCATTGTTGTATCATTCTCAGATTTAGTAGCCAAGAATCATAAAAGGAAGTAAGTAAGATTAAAGGAATGAAAGAATCACTGCATTTAATGAGCACACATGGTGCTCTGTCAGAACAGATTACCCCATGATGCTTGTGATTAATGCCTCTTGTTCTGTGAGCTTACAGTTCCAAGAACCAAGTAAGCATAACAGCAACAGTCGACAGAATTAGAAGTCTGCTTTAATTTCATATTTATCACCATCTTGTCATTTATGATCACAGTTCATCATATATGTGCTTTTGGCTGGAGTGATCAAAATTAAAATCTACTTCAATAGAAGTAGCTCAGTAGAGAACCAATGAGGCTATTCGGTGCGACAAATAATAAGGTGTACAAATTAGAATGAATTTGTTCCAGTTTGAAAATAACAACATTACAAGAAGCTCATGGGATTCCCTTTCTTCATTCTATCATATATTTCCATTATGGGGAAATATGTATCATTAAGTCTATTGGTAGTGATGTACAAATAATAAACTTTTTTATTGTACTTCCTCGTGATGGGATTTCATTGTAGTCTGATTCTAGAAAAGAGCCCTAGGTAAATGTCTCTTTGCAAAGGTGTTATGAAGACTGAATATTTACTGCAAAGCCACACACAGTAAAAATGCAACTAAATAATGAAGAAACATGATCAATCATATCATAGCAGTGTATCAAATTTAGAGCCTAGGGGAGATTACAAAACATATATATATAAAGTGGTGCTTTCACTCCATGTTCTTGATAAATATAGTTCTTTATTTTGAAACCATTTTTGACCAAGAATTAAAGCTCTATTCTATTGCAATCAGGCAGGGGTTGTCCATGTCTCCAGAATAATCATCTACAGTGTTCCCTAATCATTAACTGTGATCTATAATTTCTACCCTCCATCTTTGCTACCTTTATCTGTCACCTCTATAAAACTATATAAAATTGCTCCAGCTCCAACTGCCTCACCTTACTCTACATTCTTATTGCATTCATAAGCCCTTGATCTCCATTTGCTTCACACATACTAGCTTTTATTCCACCCAATAATAAGCTCTGGAGGTCAGGGAATATTATATACTCTATTTTCTCTCCACAGCATCTAGGACAGTGATGACTATCTCATAAATGCTCATACATTCTTATTGAATTTATTTTTTTACTTTTGTACAATTTTAAGAAGCCTCAAAATATTATACTCTTCTCTTCTACCCAAGTTCTGAACTAATTGATAAATGAAAGACATCATATTTAGAACAAAATCTTAACTTTATTACCAATGAAAGAGAAATCTTAGGATGTGGCTCGAGTATTGGGACAAAATGAATTTCCTAATTCTGATTGTACTCCATCATTAGACTGATTAGTCAGGCATAAGTCAGCTTCTTCTTCTCTTTTTCTTCTTGGGACTCTACACTCAAGATGTCTGCTCTCTCATCTTTTTTTTTTTTTTTTTAATAAACCATAAAGCATAGAAAGGCAGCACAGAAGGATGCTTCTTCTGTGCAGATTCCTAGATGCAAAAAGACAAAGAGATTTAGCTGTTCATGACCAATTCCTCTTTTCAACCTCACCAGTCAGCTAATAGATGAAAGACTGACAAGGTAGAGAGAAGCCAGGAATTTTATTTTAATAAGTAACATTCCACATGGAAGGACTATTGAATAAAAGCTCTTCCCCAATACTGTTACCAAAGCAAACAGAATAAGGTGTTTATACAAACTTTAGTGATTCCAGATTATTATAAACAGTTTGTAGATTTTTTAATTCAAGGAAATATCCTGGGTAGATTTGAGTAATCAAACATACTTGGTTCCTAGACAATTCAAAAGAACAAATCTAAAATCTATAGGAATCTCAAATGGGTTTGTTCACCTTATTCAAGAATAATATTAGGAACATGCTCAACTCCACAGGGAACATGTGATATGTATTTCTGAAAACAGTATTATGTGTGTAATTAACAAGGCATGTAGTCTGAGCAAAATCCTATATCAACAAGAAAAACAATTACACTGATATCAGTGATGGATAAAAGTAGTCAAATACAGGGCCCCTGGGTGGCTCAGTGGCTTAATGCCTCTGCCTTTGGCTCAGGTCATGATCCCAGAGTCCTGGGATCGAGCCCTGCATCATCATCATCATCATCATCATCACCAGGCTCTCTGCTCAGCAGGGAGCCTGCTTCCTCCACTCTCTCTGCCTGCCTCTCTGCCTACTTGTGATTTCTGTCTGTCAAATAAATAAATAAAATCTTTAAAAAAAAAAGAAAAAAAAGTAGTCAAATACCATATTCAGATTCTTCTGTAATTCAGTAATACAAAG
The DNA here is from genome assembly GCF_964662115.1 of Mustela nivalis. Classification (NCBI taxonomy): domain Eukaryota; kingdom Metazoa; phylum Chordata; class Mammalia; order Carnivora; family Mustelidae; genus Mustela; species Mustela nivalis. The sequence goes on from NC_139023.1 coordinate 126,155,070, forward strand.
TTTGAACGTGTAAAAGAAACTTAGCTGTCAGTGGAGAAAAATTTTCACTCAAACTATAACAGGAAAGTTGGTTGAATTATTCAATAATTATCTTTGTCATTTAGAGTATTCTTAAATTATTGTTTTATTGACAGACGCGCAAAGAATTAAGAGAAACAATAGCAGCTGTTAATAGTTACTAAAAAACAAACAAACCTTCTGCAAGTCTAAAAAGGTAGCATATTGGTTCCCCTTGTCCTAATAGAAGTTTAAATATTTTCTGAGAGTCTACCACTGGCATGATATTTATGAGTGTGTAGCATTTTGAAGCCTTAACATGTAGCTTTTAGAAATGTCCCTTTTTGGGAAGTGCTTTTTGCTTGTCAGTACCTTATCAATTAGTATTCTATGACATTATACAGCCTTAGTTTCCTTTTGAATAATGCTAGTTTTTTTGTTAATGTACACAGATTCACTGAGTCACTTTGCTCCCCAAATGACGATTATACAGAATCTAGTCTCAGAAAAGAATTAAACTCATTTGTCCTGGTCTGAAAGCAAAGAAAAATGAAATATATTTTTGTAACATATAATCTTCCATTATAGGTTTTCTGAATAAATTGTGCACTTGAATTAGGTTATTACAGTGGTTATGTGTGTCACAGAAAATGAATGATTAAATGAATTAGTGAATGTATAAATGGACATCTCTTGTGTTTTGCAAATCATCCTTTTGAATGACAGGCTAAGTGAGAACATTTAGAAGTGCCACATATATCAATTCCTGGTACCCATCATCAATCAAGGCATATTTTTTACCTCATCACTGTTTTTTATAATGCTAATATTCTAGACTCACCAGTGGAAATAAATTCTGGCTCTCCTCTGCTATTTATACAAACAATTCCTAAATCTACATGTATAGCTACATTCTATCTTCTGAACTCCAGATGTATATTTCAACTATCTAGTGAAAATGTATACTTCTATACTTCTATTTGTGTCACATAGATAAAAATATCTATAGTTGTATACCCCAAGAATATTTCATACATGGAATAGCTATCCTTTAACTCATTTTTCCCACCCTAATCTTCTTCTCATATTTCCTACCTCATCAAATAGCATTATTAACCCAGCTAAACAAGAAAACTAAACACAATACTTCTAGCCCTTCTCTTTCTCCATTCCCTACATCAAATTAATTGCTTCTCTCCTAATAGAGTGGAGAAGTGAATGGACTTGAGAATCAGACCCTGGATTTAAATCCCTATTCCTCTCTTGGTGTTATGTGACCTTGAGCTTCTTTGAGTCTTAGATTCTTTATTTTTAAATTCCTTTAAGACATAATTTTAAAATAAAATTTCTCATTTAAAAATATCTACCTCAGTCAAAGAAGAAGTAAATAGATGTTCTACATTCATGTATAGCAAGACTCAATATTGTCAAAATGTCAGTTCTTCCTTATTTAGTCCATAGATTCAATGTAATCCTGATCAAAATCCCTGTTGGAGAGGCTAAAGACCCAGAATAGCAAATGCACTTGGTTTCAAAAGGACTTAGTAGCTAAGTAAGGTTAGTAACCTCCCATTGGCCAAAGAAGAGAAAATTTTACAATTTAAAAATTAAATAGGAGGAACACAGAGGGTATTTAAGGCAGTGAAAATACTATGTATGATACTATGGTGATAGATGCATGCCATTATATATTTATCCAAACCCCTGAAATGTACTAAGAATGAATGTTGATGTAAATTTTATTTGGGTGATAATAATGTTGCAGGTTCATCAGTTGTAGAAAATGCACCACAATGGTGGGGAATGTTGATAATGAGAATGGTTATGCATGTGAGAACAGGAAGTAATCTCTGTATCTTCCCCTCAGTTTTGCTGAGAATTTTAAGCTCTTCTTAAAAAATTGTCTTAATAAAAAAAAATCTAATTCATAGAAATTTGGGAGGAATAAATGCCATAATGCATGAAAGCATTCACTACAGTGTCTAACAGGCAGTGCTTAATAATAGTTGGATATTCTTCTACCTACTATTAATATTATTCAATATGTTTCAAACCCTTCTACTCATTCTGTTATTTCTACCTTTCCCATAGTTTATTCCAACTCATGTTTTACTGGAACACTACAGTTACTTAGTACTCTGATCCTATTTTCACTCTCGAATGCTCCCATCTATTATGCTCTGTGATTTCCCTTACGTTCAGGGCTTTACATGTTATTTTCCTTTCTCTGCCTTAATCCATCTTCTTTTCTCATCTTAATCTTTCTAGCACTTACTTATATTTTGGTTTATAAATTAAATGTCAGTTTCTCTAAAAATTCTTCTCTGACTCACAACCTTCTCCAATAGAAGCTATTTCATACCGTTTATCATTAAATATGTTCTACAAATTTTTCTTTCTGCCTTCTTTTTTATACTCCTCATCAGATGGTAAGATTCTTGAGTTCTAGAACCATATATTCCAGGTTAACTATGATATTCTCAGTGCTTAGTCTAATGATCTTTACATAGGTACTCAACAAGTAGTTTTTTTTTAAATAAATTAATTCCTAATCTATCCATTTTTTAGAAGAGTTTGTTTATTTATTTGAAAGAGAGTAAGCAAGAGAGAAAAAGAGAATGAGCAGGGGGGAAAGGCTGAGGGAGAGGGAGAAGCATGCTTTCCCCAGAGCTCAATGCAGGACTCCTAGATCATGACCTAGGCTGAAGGCAGACACTCAACTGACTGAGCCACCTTGGCACCCCCAATCTATCCATTTTTGCTAAGCCATTAGTAAGTGACAGTAGATTCTGGCTATAGTTTCCATAAATCCTGGCATCTTGATTCTGCTCCTTAGAGGCTATTAGAAGTTTTCTGTTTACTAATTTTGTTTTTATTAATAGAATTCCATGATAATCAAGTATAGACCTTTGATATATTGTTTCCCAATTCTATTCTATTTGTTACAATGTAATGGTTCTTTATAAATATTAGAATTTACCAATACTTTCCCAGTAACTGCTATTAATATCTATAAAAATTCTTCTTTAGTTTTCAGGAAAATATCTCTGCTGAAATACACTCCCATTTGTGTTTGGAGAGGTTTAGTAGGTGATATAGAATGTAGTGAAAATATGTAACTTCAGAACACTACATGTTGAGATTGCAAGCCTCCCATTGTACTTAAGAGATCACATTTTCCTAAAATATACAGTACAATGAGAGAATTCAATACTTCTGACTTCCATTTGGGAAACATGACAAATAAAGGTCATCAATCTGTTCTCAAAAATAGCTTGATGTTTAGACTCAAAACCTGTGAAAATATTTCTTTTTTGTGGTGATCTAATATGGCTCTGAAAGTTCCCATTAGTCAAGGTGCAAGGTTAAGGAAATGAATCTGCATCCACTGGTTGAGAAAAATAAGTGAGGAGACAACTGGGAAGAGTTATAAAATTTCTCCTTTTTGTTATTTTCACTTGAAGCAAAAAGTATAGATGTCTTTCAGTTCAAGCTGATTCCACTCCTAATGCCCGATTCTTCAGCCTGCAGTTCTATTTCACTTTATTTAATGATTACCTCCTTGAATGCAATCACTGCTAGATTCATCCGTCCCATTTCCCCTTTTATTGATCTCATACTTCAGACCTGCTTTTTTATTTACTTTCCCATATGCCTAACTCTAGGGGAACAACTCCTGTAGGTGTTAAAAGTTTAATTTTTTCTATTATGAGGAATTCAACTTGTAAGAGAGCACTATGTTTCTCTTAAGAACATTTTCTTTATTTTCCTTCCTCAGGTTGTACATAAAAATGATACAAATTATTCCCTATATGTTCTCCAAAGTGTTTCCTCGAAACACTAATCCCTGCGTTGTTAATGCGGTCAAACACATTTAGCAAATACATTTTAAAGGCTGCATATCTCTTTATTGTAAGATTTCTCAGAGGTTTTAATAAATTAATGTGAATTGTGACTTTCTAAAACAACATAATGTATGTGATATTTCTTAAATTTATTTGCTACTTTGTTTCACATATTTTCTCTGAACTGTTCGTGGAACTTTTCATAGAAAAGACTACACTAGGGGCACCTGGGTGGCTCAATGGATGGCTCAGTGAGTTAAGCCTCTGCTTTTGGCTCAGATCATGATCTCAGGGTCCTGGGACCTATCCCTGTATCAGGCTCTCTGCTTGGCAGGGAGACTGCTTCCTCCTCTCACTCTCTCTGCCTATTTGTGATCTCTGTCAAATAAGTAAATTAAATTGTAAAAAAAAAAAAAAAAAAGAAAAAAAAAGAAAGAAAGAAAGAAAGGAAAAGAAAAGACTACATTAAATTTTCTGGCATCCATACAATAACTTTTAATTATTACTCAGTTTTTAATTAAATAAGACAAAAACTTTAGTAAATTACTGTACCAGTAGTACTTGCCCAAGGGCTTTATTCAATTAAGGCCAATTCATTTTTCATTTGAATTTTTAAAAATTCATATTAAAACTTGATACATAGAAATGAGTTTCCTGATTTCATTTATTGTAATATGTTGCTCCAAAGAGTGAATCCTATGTTAAAAGCCAAAAAACAAAAACAAAAACAAAACTAACTTTTCCACACGATCCATATTATTTATGGCCTTCAGTCAGAAAGGAAAGAAGATCTACATTTAATTTTAGTCATCTTTAATTCATTGATTGAGCCAATTCAACAATGACTACTATATAACAATTAGTTCAATAAAAGTTGAAAATACAATAATGAAAGAAGAAACTATTCTCATGGAACTTTGGGCCAGGTAAAATACAAGACTTTGTTAGACAAAACAGTATTTCAGTTAATACCTGAGGAACAAGTAGACAAGAGTTAGAGAGCTTTCAGTACTTGCATCTAGGGGCTACAAATAGCTCTGCTCTTCTGAAGGGAACAGTGTGAGGAAAAGAACAGTGTGAGGAAGAGAACAGTGTGAGGAAAAGAGGACATTCTTAGTACATGGTTCCTATTATATGCTGCAGCTTTAGTCTCTTTCAAAGTCAGCATTTTAACTTGATCTCATACTTTCTCAATATCTTTTTTACAAAAAGTAAGAGCTATGCTTAGTGGATTGATTCTTCAGTGTAGTAATGACTCTTTAAGAACAAGACTCTTGCTCATGTATACACTCACAATATTGTAGAGGAGAGCTATGTGAGGGGATGAACAGCAGCTCTATTTTTGTAATACCAAATATGATGGAAAATGGAGCACAAAACTTGGAAGAGAGAAAAAATTCGATGAGATAGTGAAGGTAGATGGGTAAGAGAGATAATAAGTTTTAGGCAGAAATCATATTTTTTCATTACACACCATAAAAAGTATGAACTCTTACTATTCAGTTATAATGAAAACTGGAAAACATGTATACTGAGTATTATCTTGAGCAAAAGGGAAAGATACATCAATAGAATTTTAAATATAAAAGATTTCTTCAGTTTGAAAGCAAAAGATAAAGGCAAGTACTTAAATCTAAGTGATGCCAGAACTCACAGAGCAAGTGCATAGTCTTCCCATCTGGAAATCTTTCTTGTCATTTCTTTATCACACTTGCCTAAGATTTTCTCATTTCTCTAACATAAGCAAAGCTCCATTGAAGTTTTCTAAACCTAGGGGGAAAAAAAAAAGGATTAAGGAAACTAATTTACTGAACCAAATGGCAGGGTTTTCTGAACTTCTTGAAAGGCATGTCATTGAAATGTAGAAGGATGATCTGAGGTTTGCAAAAGAAAAAGAAAAGAGAAGGTATTAAAAGGATTGTTTTTCTGAAAAGCTTTGTAGATGCGGACTGGAATAGGATGGAAATAATTGCTAACTTATACAGCTATTCCTGTGAACCAAATAGTGTTCTCAGTACTGCATATATTCAATGCTTTAATCTTCTAAATGACTCTAAGAGATAGATTTATTATTGTCCTCACTTTAAGAATAAGGTATTCCGACACAGCGGTGTTAATGCCTTGCTCCAGGTGACATAGCTAGTAAGTGACACAGAACATTTGAACTCCCTGGATTCAGCCTCTAGAATCTACAACCTTAATACTAATGCTAAACAAATTATTAATGTTAAATGAAAATATTTTTGTGTGTTGAATACATTTTATAAAATCAGATATTTATTATTTTTCTAAAGAAAGAATGTAAGTGTGTAAAGAATATTTCCCATCCAAAACATTTAGGTCATCTCATCTGTCATAACTCCTATTCAAGGTCAGCCTTGAAATGATCAGTCTGACAATCAGCTGGTTATTATAAAGACTCTATAAGAAGCAGATCAAGCAGGTTTTCATTTCTTATGATGGATATATGAATGTTCTACATATGGATTTATTCATTCTATACCTCATTTTTAAAATTCTAACTGTAAGCCAAGATTAAAATAAATGCTAATTAAAGCAGAGAAAAATTGAATTAAATGTTCACAATGTAAAATGAAATCAATATTAAGTTAATGTATAATATGCAAGCTGTAAGATCCTATCTACTTGTAAGAGAAGAGCCTACAAATGTTGTTTCAAGATTTCTGTTTGTCTGCAAACACACACACACAGACATGGAAATAGTAAATTTATCAGAAGAATCATTGTTAGCCCAAAAAACATAAGTATATTTCTCCTCTGGAATCTTACAAAGTAGTAAGTATGGTTCAGATACTAAAGGAATAACAGTATCTACCACTTCCTTTGTTAAATAAACAACAGACTCTGTATAGTGTTGTTATTGTTTTATAATGCCCTTTCTTGTAAACTGACAACACTATCCCAATGCAGAATAATTTTATATGGTACCAGAATAATAGAATACAGGCACATTATTTAGTGATGTTATAGATTAACAGTTAAACATAAAATACTTTATGAATGAGAACAAAATATGTATTAGCATATATAAATATAAACACACACATATGTAATGAAACAACAGATACTCTTAATGTCTAAGATGTCCTCTGAAATTTTCATTGTATTCTGAGTTCATTTAGTATTTAAAAGTTGGCCAGGAAGTATTCGATTAATTTCCCAACCCACAAATGTCTTATAACCTATGGATTAAAAATAATAACTTTAAGCAAATTTGAATCTCACACAATACTTGTTATTTTTCAAAATAAAACCCGATAGATATTGAACAGAAGTAAATTTTAATTTGCATTTCCTAAAATAGAAGATGTGACATAAATATTATATTTTAATGATTAAAGAGAAACACTTTCTTTCACAGTTTAACAGAAGTCTGGATTCTGGGGAAAAGTTATTATTACCTTACATAGATGCAGAAGGCTGAAAAGAATCTGACAAGACACTGTATGTGATTGTTCAAACTTCAGATGAAGGTGAGCCAAGGGAACAAACAGGAGTCTGCACTGTAAGGACCTATTTAGAAACTGTGTCCCTGCTCCCCTTCCCCCAGGGGATTTACTTGGAGACAAGTCCCGGAAACCAGCTTCAGGTAACAAAGCCCAGATACAAAGGTGGGTCAGGCCAGGTGGAGACCTCCTATCAGTGGGGGGATGCATACTGTCTCCCTGGTTACCAAGGAGTATGGGCCCTGCCTTTTGGGAGCCTTTTGGGCACCAATCTCAATCAAGGTGTAATAGACTGGTTCAAATGTCTTCTAGGGTAAACTGTAACTCAGTTGGTCACCCAGCATCACTGTAGAGTTTCCTGTGTGTGTTACAACTCATTGGCCACCTGTGTGTGGCCAGGCCCGACCGCATGGGCTTTGTCCTTAAAAGCTAGTCTGTGAAACAGAGAAGGGTCACCCTCTCTTGTAAGAGGTGCGGCCCCGAATGTTCGGTTAGATTCTTGATGCTTGGTGTGAAACAAAGCTTTGCTTGACCTTCACTTTGTATCAGTCTCGCTCCTTTAATCATGGACCCATTATTGGGGCATAACGTGCACCAGTCTGACTCAGAAAATCATTTTTAGTTCACTAGTCTAACACTAGGACAAATGGACAGTGAAACCTTAAGGTTTTAGGTTATTGACCGAAGCCCCCAAATATTTTATCTTCAAAATTAAAAATCTCAAAAGAACCTTGTTAATGTGTAACTTTAAACAGTGTGATTTCTTTGTAAACTCTCAAAAATAAATGAAGTTTAAAAATACACCATATATTTTAGTTGTGGGAATAGTTAGTTCATAGCAGCACAGGTAAAAGGATATATTTGCAAAACAAAGTAAAACAAAAACAAAAAACAATAAAAAAAAAAGATACATTTGCATTTTACAAATGATACCCATCCAAGAAAGACCAACTCATGGCATCCTGGCTAACTATGAAGTACTTTTTAGAGCTGGTACATGGTGGGGAACCAAAAATATGCTTCTAGAACTAATTAATTAATTAGTGAAGGAAGGTTACATAGAAAATGCCAATTGCTGTCTAGGAGTAGGAAAAAAATGTGTTTCCATAAAAGAACAGATAGAAATGAACCACATCTACCTTGATTTCTTTTAATAGAAAAATAAACTATATCTGTATATTTTTCTAGTAATCAAAAAATTCATAATTGGGAGTACCTGGGTGACTCAGTGGGTTAAGCCACTGCCTTTAGTACAGGTCATGATTTCAGGGTCCTGAGTTTGAGCCCCTCATCAGGCTCTCTGCTCAGCAGGGAGCCTGCTTCCCTCTCTCTCTCTCTGCCTGCTGCTCTGCCTACTTATGATTTCTTTCTCTCTGTCAAATTTTAAAAAAATAAAATCTTTTTTAAAAATTCATAATTAATAGGTATTGAAATGGCAAATATATTTTTAACTTAATGAAAGAGGAACAGGGGCGCCTAGGTGGCTCAGTTGGTTAAGCAACTGCCTTCAGCTCAGGTCACAGTCCCGGAGTCCCGGGATCGAGTCCATTATCGGGCTCCCAGCTCATGGGGAGTCTGCTTCTCCCTCTGACCATCTTGCCTCTCATGTTCTCTCTCATGTTTCTCTCTCAAATAAATAAATAAAATCTTTAAAGAAAAAAAAAGAGGAACAATCTTAGATAAAGTCCACAAAAATATAAAACTGAAATGTTCATTGCTGAATGTTTTGAAATTATTTTATGAATTTTGTGCTTTTATACTTTCATCTTAAACCACCAGCTAATGACTGACTCAGCTAAGATATTGTATATAACTCTGATAAATTCTATCATTACTGTCTTCCTTTATCTTTTACCTCCATAACTCAACATAAAAGTAAATAATTTATTATTGATATTGTACACTATGAAAATGCTAGAAATAAATGTTAAATAAATACAGAAGGATTAATACAGAAATGGTTAGAATGCAATTTTGTAAGGGATTTGAAACAACATTTGGGAGGGCTAGAAAGTATCACTGTTTACAAAAAGATTATGACACTCACACATTTCTTTCTCTTATAGATAGAAACTATAGCACTTCATCTTGTAAGTAAGAATTTATTATTTACAGGAAAGAACACTGTAATAAAAGTATTCCTTTTTTTCCCGGTGGAATTGTAAAATTAATGAAAGTTGTTTATCATTTGTTTCATGCATAAATATCAAAACTAATGCCTGAAAAATAAAATTTGTAAAAGCAATATTTTAAATTATGCTGGCAATTCAAAATTTCTCTCAATGTTGTTAGAAGAATGTAAATGATGTTTACTTACTTTTTACTGTGCTTACAACTCCTCATTTTTTTCATGCCTTTCCAATGTTTTGCATTTCTTAAAAATACCTAAATCAAAAGGAAAGATATGCCTTTAAAATGAATTTACTCAAAATAAAGTAGTCTAGTTTTCTTTTGATTTTTGAAAATGCCATTCCCATGCACTTTGAAGTTTGGAAATTAATCTCTACCAGTTATGAGCATATAACCAACTGCTGATTATTTATTCTGATTAATCAATTTACTTTATCTAACTATGATTTATTTCTAAAAGCCTGTAGATATACACATTTCACTTAAAATTAGATTGTTATTTTATCCTTCTCTAAAGTAGGCATAGGTCAAGCCAAACTGTATTTTCCTTCAAAATAGAAAAAAATTAAATACTATTTGTAAGTATAACTTTGATGGGTTTATGTCCGTATTCATGAATTTGACTACTAAATTAAGTAAATAATAATGTAATAGTTGACTTGAGTAATGAGGAGAGTGTTTATATACAATGGACACCCTCTCCATTATGCAGATGAAAAATGATTCTCTTCCCATTTGTCATTTACTAAATTTTTAAGACACTTTGTCTGTTTTCCACATTTATTTAGGAGGTTTTCAAAAGGCCAGTCAGTGAATAGAGTAAAAATTGCTGCTGAAAATGAATTAGCACCATCTCTGAAAGAGTCAGATCTCACATAGGTGCCAAATGAAAGGCGTGATGACCCTCATAAACACCTTGTGTGAGTTAATAAGAGTGAAGGTTCATTTCCATAATGACTCCACATTTGCATCTGTTGCATACCACTTGGGGTGCACCATAATATAGGTTGTGCATGGTACAGGTTGACAAAAGTCAACTGTGAATCAGGCAGCCTGTGATACTCATCACCTCGGTAATAAAAATGACCATGCAGACTTTGTATCTGGCCCAGTGCCCAAGTAAGAGCCATTAAATTGGCTTAACAACAACACAGCCTTTGAAGCACACCATCTGCTAGTCCTCTTTGCTACTACTTCCTCCTCCTTGTAACTACATAAACATTAATATACCATAAAGTATATACTTCCAGACAACCCACCTAGGACAAGGTGAAAAAGCAGATTCCTTTACTGATTTCTACTTTTATGGATACCCTCTGAGCAAAAAGAATAAAATAGCATGGGACAAGCAAATTTCCAACCATGTTAAATGTATTATTTCTTTGCTTGGCTTCATTTAAATTTTAGCTAGTATCTATTGAGGACAGACACTGAGTTAAGTACTTGACAAGGATTGTCTCCTTTATCAGCCAGAATGTGGCAGGTGGTGTAATGTTTCTATTTTAATAATATGAAAACTGAGGTTTACAGAGTAAATAACTTACCCATAGTGGGTCATAGCTAGTAAGAGTAAGGTACGAATTCAAACCTGTATAAAAAAGAAATAATTATGTGATGGAAAGATGTATTAGTTAATGCTACAGTGGTTATCATATTTTGGCATATAAATACATCAAATCAACATGTACACCTTAAACTTATACAATGTTATATGCAATTATATTTCAATTAAAAAGTAAAAAAAATTAACTCACATCATAAAAAAGCCATATCAATCAGACTTCAAGGTTGGTACTCTTTAATAACTCTGCTACATTGCTTCCACACCACTTACATAACTTCTTCCTAATGTCAACACATTTTCTTTTCATTTAGAGTCTTTCTTTCCCACCTATGTCTACACACACACACACACACACACACACACACATTTCTTTATGCCATTTTCTTTGCATAAAACACCTTCCTTACCCTTCATATTCCTTATTTAAATAAGACAGGACAAAGTTCAAGTCATTTGCATGTTCTCTTTCATGCAGGCTTTCATAAATATTTATCATGATTAATTTCCCTATGCTTTTAACTCTTATACAACCCAATGTTTATCATGGAATTTTTATACAGTTTGCCTATATCATTCATTATTTTTTCTTGTATTCTTATCTCTGCAACTCATATAGATCTTTTTCAAAGCACGAAACTTGTGGTTCTCTATAATATACTATATAAAAGCAAGTTATTATTATTTCAGTCATTGGACTTCTGTATACTTTGCTTATACTAGCATACTGATGTATAATAGGTACTTATTGGGATTCATGCCAATTTATTAATGGCAAGGGCTGAAACTTAAACAGATTTTAGATTTCCCAATACAGAATGAAACTATTGCTTAAAACCAACTATAAGTCTTTGGAACTAGAATTCGGGTAAAGGAAAGTTTTTTGTCCTCTATAATTTGAAGGGCAAACATTTAGTCCTATTTAAATGCAAAAGGAGCAGCTGGATTTGTTATAAATAGCAATGAAATAATTCAAAATGTGTAGCCACTGAAAAAACTTAATATTGCTGTTCAGTGGATAAAACCACTAGTAGTCACAGGAAAATGATGAAGATAATGAAGATATAAGAATAAACGCAATAAAATTATTCAGTTTCAAGCTTCGCCAAAAAAAAATTATAAAGGTAATTTTGAGTAAAAAAAAAGAGCATATTTTAGTTCAGACTAAGAAGTTTGAAGTTGTCAGAAATATAATAGTAGTGAAACTTTACCAACACTGGATGATTAGCCATCAGAAATGTAGTAGGACAGACTCCTAAGAAGAAGCACAAATTAATAAATTCTAACCCCATTTCCAAATGTTTCTTTCTTAATTCTAGATTTATATGTTCTTGAGTGTCTGAAAATGTAAATGGGTGATGCCAGTGTTGCATAACACATAGCAGAAATTCTCAACCCTGGATACATATTAGATTCCCTTAGGGAAAACTTAGAAATATTGGTGCTTAAGTGCAACTATAAACTAATTAAATCAGAATCTCTAGGGATAGGATATAGCTGATCATATTATTTTAATGCTGACCAGGTGACTCCAGTGTGCACCTAGGATTAGGAGTAGGCCATAGACATGGCCTGAGACTTATGGGAGGTTTACAATTACTAACTGGTTGTATAAGTTATATAAAAACTCAAATATTTCTAATAACAAATCTTTGATCAGAGACATATCATAATAATGACATAAGTAACTATAAATCAGGTAAAACAAGCAAAAGTCAAGAAAACTGTGTTTTAGTTACCACTTTTCTATAAACTTTTTGTGGTGCTCTGGTCCACTAAATCACTTTTTATTTCTGAGCCTCATTTCTCAGTTTATTCTCATTTGTGACTCTAGAAATTGGCCAGTGGGACTGAGATTTCCTTTAACTAACCTTAAAGCTGCTAAATATTGCATAAAAAAATCCCATTTATCTGTCACTAACACAGAATCTGTTGATGTCAAATCTTCCAGCTTCTGGTTGAAATACTGGGGATTTTCCATTATAATGATGACCAGAGCCACAAACATACATTTCAGGATTACAATAACATTAAACCAAGGTAGTATCAGAAAATAGAGGTAGAAATAAAAATTTTGATTGTGAGCAAATTTCTGCCTTTATCTATGTTTACTAAGTAGCTCAGAGATTACTGTTCTTAATATAATAAATTCAAATGAGGGTATGAGAAACACAATTTGATAAAAATTAAAATCTAAAAGCTAAAAAAAACCTAAAAGAATATTTGTTGCAGGTGATTAAAACACACACACAGAAATGCATCATAAATAATACTATATGGCTCCATAGCTCAGGGGTTAGAGCACTGGTCTTGTATAAATAATACTATGTGACTTTAGCTATAAAGACTAAACTGAAAATATTTGAAGTTCTGGCCTAAATCTATAATATTTTAAACCACAAGTTGAAAGCAAATTAATAAAATTTTGCAATGACCTAAAAAAATAGACACAGACACTAGTTGGGGTGAAATCATGAAACAAAGTGTTAACTTTTAAATGATTATACAATTTATCAGAAACTCTTGATTAGCAAAATTATTGAACAAATGTGATGTGATATAGCTAAGGTATAAAATATAATTCTAATGCTTTTGAGAAAACTGTCATTTACAAAACAGGAAAAGAAAAACTATTAAATTAGGCCAAATTCTGTATTAATATTTGACATTCTATTTTCAAAGCAGCCTTAGTGAATATCCAAAGGCTTGAATCTTCTTCTTTTACCCAGAGATGGACAACATAGTTTTCTGTGTGAGATTTGCTTTTGGATGTGCTATCTGAAAGGCTGTAGCTCATCCTCCTGATCAAAAGCAATATGAGTGACTTCACGCTTTGTTCATGGGAATGCGTAAGAAAACTAGGCTCTATGTCTTTGCGACTTCCAGATCATTTTCTGGAATCTCTCAGTCATTTTTTTACTTGAGTATGCCCCTAGGAGCTTGCCTGGATGACCACCACTCAATCATTGAATGTTTATGTGTATAGCAAAATCTTTTTTTTTTTTTGTTTTTAAGATTTTATTTATTTATTTGACAGAAAGAGATCACAAGCAGGCAGAGAGATAGGCAGAGAGAGAGGAGGAAGCAGGCTCCCTGCCGAGCAGAAAACCTGATGTGGGGCCTGAGGCAGAGGCTTTAACCCACTGAGCCACCTAGCAAAATCTTAAAACCATGCTTTGCTTCAGTAATTTGAAAAAGAAAGTTGGGGATTCACCTTCAATTCACTCAAAAAATCAATCAAAAGCAACACTATTGGGGCACCTTGGTGGTTCAGTGGGGTAAAGCCTCTGTCTTCAGCTCAGGTCATGATCCCAGGGTCCGGGGATGGAGCCCCACATTGGTGTCTCTGCTCAGCAGGGAGACTGCTTCCCCCCCTCTCTCTGCCTACTTGTGATCTCTATCTGCCAAATAAATAAGTAAAATCATAAAAAAAAAAAAAGCAACACTATTTCATAATTACTTGGTTTTACTTACTGGATAGATTTCAGAAAATATACAAGACATTCTGATAGGAAGTCTGACTTTATTATTGATAGGTTGTAGTTTATAACTACAGTTTATTTTATCTACTAAACAGGACGAGCTGTCTCATTTAACCAATGGCAGCTGAGTGAAGGAGTGAATCTTCTCATAACCCCAGAAATTTTATTCATTAAGAAAATTTATTCAAACTGATGTCTTGTTTTGTTTTGTTTTTATTGAGAGCCAGTGTTCCTTTTGCATGACTCCCAGATTTTACTGATTAGCAATAGATTCACAATAAATGGTTATCTGATTTTCTTAACTGTCTTATCACTTGTTCCAAGATCATTTTAGTGTTGTTTGTAGAATATCCTACAGAGTTTCTGAATTATCCTATACTTTATTCCTACCTTTATAGGGTAAGGAGGACAGAGAGAAGTAGAAATGTCAGCTTCCTTGGTAATAAAAGCAAACATCATCCATCTCTTTCACTGCAGTAAGAATCGCAAAGTTCCGTAAAAAAAGAAACCATTTGACCTATTTCCTATTGCTTGCTTGGTAAAAAATATTTTGGGTAAAAAAGTTATTTTTGATTAAGAATGAGTGAGGAAGGGCAAAAATAATTGAAGGAAAAGGAGACTACCCCAAAAAACTGTTCAATAAAATTTAATGTAATTGAGAGATAACCTTCTAGATTGAGGTGACAGAGTGCCCAACAGAGTGAACAAAAATGGACCTATACTGAGGCATATCACAGGAAATTTGGGGATATGAAAAACCAAGATAAGTTTCACTAAGTTTCAGAAATTAAAGCGGTGGGGAGAACTCATGCTTATGTGCAAAGGATCAATATTCAAAATGGCAAAATGGCTTCAGAGTTCTATGAAGCTACAAAATACTGAAATAGAACCTTCAAAACACAGAAGTAATATTATTTCAGTCTTGAATTTCATTACCAGCAAAACTATAAATAAAGTGTAAAGACAGAATAAAAAACATTTTTAGACAAGCAAAGTCTCAAAAAATAATAACTTTCCCAAGTGTTCACCTGAAAAAAGGTATTGGCAAATCACTTACTCTTAAAGTGATTTCAATAGCCAAAGCCAGAAGGATGTGACCAACTAAGAAGGAACTTCAACATATGAAAAATGTAATGAAAATATGATGATAGCAGTGAAGGGACATTCTAGGATAACAAGAATGAGCCAGGTAATGCGAGAATTGATTTCTGCTGGTCTTAGTCTAGTGAGGCTATTGGTTAGAAATACCAGCTGTGCCCATCAGGAGACCAGAGACAATCTTCCTTTCTGAGCCAATGTTGTTGACTGAACCAGCCCTTGTGGGTCCTACTGTGAATGCAAGATGCACCTCAACAATGGCCATCAGGGAACCTTAAAAAAAGAAAGCCTTATTACTTATAAAGTAATACCTGGAGGGTATACAGTTTAGGGTCCACACAGTGATTTTTAGGAAGAGGGAGAAAGAAAAAGAACGAGAGAAGACAGGAAGAGAGAATAACAAGAGAGAGAGCATTTGGATCCGGTCTCTGCTTTCATTGGGGGTGAGTGTGGGGTGACTAGGGTTTCATGGGTTCATTCTTCATTGGTGAATTTAAAACATAAGAGAGGAAATTTAAATTAAGGATGGAAAGAGCAAGTTGTGGAAATTAAGTCATCCAGACATATCTAAAACAAAGCAAGCTTCAAGGGTGGAGTGACCTCTCTCTAGTTGTGCCTTTGGAAATGTGTTTCAGAGAGAGCTGCCCTTGAAGTGGAGGTCTCAGCAATGTAAAGCTTACCTTCAGGACTTGCATTGTAATCAAAAAGGCCCACTTTCATCCTCTTACACTGCAGAGGATAGAATGAAGATGGGGAAATATTGGACATATATGATAAGGTAAGGTGTGAAATGATTCAAATGTATTAGTGTATAAAAGAAACTAAAGATAAAAATGACAAGAGCCGGAGGGAGGAGTCAAGATGGCGGAGAAGTAGCAAGCTGAGACTGCTTCAGCTAGCCGGAGATCAGCTAGATAGCTTATCTAAAGATTGCAAACACCTGAAAATCCATCGGCAGACCGAAGAGAAGAAGAACAGCAATTCTGGAAACAGAAAAGCAACCACTTTCTGAAAGGTAGGACCGGCGGAGAAGTGAATCCAAAGCGACGGGAAGATAGACCCCGGGGGGAGGGGCCGGCTCCCGGCAAGCGGCGGAGCAACCGCGCACAAAATCAGGACTTTTAAAAGTCTATTCCGCTGAGGGACATCAGTCCAGAGGCTAAACCGGGGCGAAGCCCACGCGGGGTCAGCGTGGCCTCAGGTCCCGCAGGGTCACAGAAGGATCGGGGGTGTCTGAGTGTCGCAGAGCTTGCGGGTATTGGAACGGGAAAGCCGGCTACAGAGACAGAGCCGACAGTAAGCTCACAGCTCGGTGTTACCTTGAAACGATCGCAGGCTCGGTGAGCTCGGAGCGCGGCCGGAGGTCAGGCAGACGGGAGTAACTGGGCGCTGTTCTCTGGGGGCGCACTGAGGAGTGGGGCCCTGGGCTCTCGGCTCCTCCGGGCCGGAGACCAGGAGGCCGCCATTTGTGTTCCCGTCCTCCGGAACTCTACGGAAAGCGCTCAGGGAACAAAAGCTCCTGAAAGCAAACCCAAGCGGATTACTCACCCCGGCCCTGGGTAAGGGCGGTGTAATTCCGCCTGGGGCAAAGACACTTGAGAATCACTACAACAGGCCCCTCCCCCAGAAGATCAACAAGAAATCCAGCCAAGACCAAGTTCACCTACCAAGGAGTGCGGTTTCAATACCAAGGAGAGCAGCAGAATTCCAGAGGAGGAGAAAGCCATGTACGGAACTCATGGCTTTTTTCCTGTGATTTTTTTTTAGTCTTGCAGTTAATTTAATTTTTTCTTTTTCATTTTTTTTTTCTTTTTTTCTTTTTCTTCTCGCCTTCGGGTAAAATTTTTTTTTTTAACTGTTACCTTTTTCTTTTTTAACAATTTTTTACTAGTTTATCTAATATATATATTTTTTCTTTTTTACATTTTTCTCAGGTGTTTTCTTTTTTTAAAAAAATTTTTTTTCTTTTCTTTTTTTTTCTTTCTTCCTTTTTGAACCTCTTTTTATCCCCTTTCTCCCCACTCACGATTTTGGATCTCTTCTAATTTAGTTAAAGCATATTTTCCTGGGGTTGTTGCCACCCTTTTAGTATTTTACTTGCCCCTTCATTTACTCTTATCTGGCCAAAATGACAAGACGTAAAAATTCAACGCAAAAAAAAGAACAAGAGGCAGTACCAAAGGCTAGAGACCTAATCAATACAGACATCGGTAATATGTCAGATCTAGAGTTCAGAATGACAATTCTCAAGGTTCTAGCCGGGCTCGAAAAAGGCATGGAAGATATTAGAGAAACCCTCTCGAGAGATATAAAAGCCCTTTCTGGAGAAATAAAAGAACTAAAATCTAACCAAGTTGAAATCAAAAAAGCTATTAATGAGGTGCAATCAAAAATGGAGGCTCTCACTGCTAGGATAAATGAGGCAGAAGAAAGAATTAGTGATATAGAAGACCAAATGACAGAGAATAAAGAAGCTGAGCAAAAGAGGGACAAACAGCTACTGGACCACGAGGGGAGAATTCGAGAATTAAGTGACACCATAAGACGAAACAACATTAGAATAATTGGGATTCCAGAAGAAGAAGAAAGAGAGAGGGGAGCAGAAGGTATACTGGAGAGAATTATTGGGGAGAATTTCCCCAATATGGCAAAGGGAATGAGCATCAAAATTCAGGAGGTTCAGAGAACGCCCCTCAAAATCAATAAGAATAGGCCCACACCCCGTCACCTAATAGTAAAATTTACAAGTCTCAGTGACAAAGAGAAAATCCTGAAAGCAGCCCGGGAAAAGAAGTCTGTAACATACAATGGTAAAAATATTAGATTGGCAGCTGACTTATCCACAGAGACCTGGCAGGCCAGAAAGAGCTGGCATGATATTTTTAGAGCACTAAACGAGAAAAACATGCAGCCCAGAATACTATATCCAGCTAGGCTATCATTGAAAATAGAAGGAGAGATTAAAAGCTTCCAGGACAAACAACAACTGAAAGAATTTGCAAATACCAAACCAGCTCTACAGGAAATATTGAAAGGGGTCCTCTAAGCAAAGAGAGAGCCTACAAGTGGTAGATCAGAAAGGAACAGAGACCATATACAGTAACAGTCACCTTACAGGCAATACAATGGCACTAAATTCATATCTCTCAATAGTTACCCTGAATGTGAATGGGCTAAATGCCCCTGTCAAAAGACACAGGGTATCAGAATGGATAAAAAAACAAAACCCATCTATATGTTGCCTCCAAGAAACTCATTTTAAGCCCGAAGACACCTCCAGATTTAAAGTGAGGGGGTGGAAAAGAATTTACCATGCTAATGGACATCAGAAGAAAGCAGGAGTGGCAATCCTTATATCAGATCAATTAGATTTTAAGCCAAAGACTACAATAAGAGATGAGGAAGGGCACTATATCATACTCAAAGGGTCTGTCCAACAAGAAGATTTAACAATTTTAAATATCTATGCCCCCAACGTGGGAGCAGCCAACTATATAAACCAATTAATAACAAAATCAAAGAAACACATCAACAACAATACAATAATAGTAGGGGACTTTAACACTCCCCTCACTGAAATGGACAGGTCATCCAAGCAAAAGATCAGCAAGGAAATAAAGGCCTTAAACGACACACTGGACCAGATGGACATCACAGATATATTCAGAACATTTCATCCCAAAGCAACAGAATACACATTCTTCTCTAGTGCACATGGAACATTCTCCAGAATAGATCACATCCTCGGTCCTAAATCAGGACTCAACCGGTATCAAAAGATTGGGATCATTCCCTGCATATTTTCAGACCACAATGCTCTAAAGCTAGAACTCAACCACAAAAGGAAGTTTGGAAAGAACCCAAATACATGGAGACTAAACAGTATCCTTCTAAAGAATGAATGGGTCAACCGGGAAATTAAAGAAGAATTGAAAAAAATCATGGAAACAAATGATAATGAAAATACAACGGTTCAAAATCTGTGGGACACAATAAAGGCAGTCCTGAGAGGAAAATATATAGCGGTACAAGCCTTTCTCAAGAAACAAGAAAGGTCTCAGGTACACAACCTAACCCTACACCTAAAGGAGCTGGAGAAAGAACAAGAAAGAAACCCTAAGCCCAGCAGGAGAAGAGAAATCATAAAGATCAGAGCAGAAATCAATGAAATAGAAACCAAAAAAACAATAGAAAAAATCAACGAAACTAGGAGCTGGTTCTTTGAAAGAATTAATAAAATTGATAAACCCCTGGCCTGACTTATCAAAAAGAAAAGAGAAAGGACCCAAATAAATAAAATCATGAATGAAAGAGGAGAGATCACAACTAACACCAAAGAAATACAAACTATTATAAGAACATACTATGAGCAACTCTACGCTAATAAATTTGACAATCTGGAAGAAATGGATGCATTCCTAGAAACATATAAACTACCACAACTGAACCAGGAAGAAATAGAAAGCCTGAACAGACCCATAACCAGTAAGGAGATTGAAACAGTCATTAAAAATCTCCAAACAAACAAAAGCCCAGGGCCAGATGGCTTCCCGGGGGAATTCTACCAAACATTTAAAGAAGAACTAATTCCTATTCTCCTGAAACTGTTCCAAAAAATAGAAATGGAAGGAAAACTTCCAAACTCATTTTATGAGGCCAGCATCACCTTGATCCCAAAACCAGACAAGGATCCCACCAAAAAAGAGAGCTATAGACCGATATCCTTGATGAACACAGATGCGAAAATACTCAACAAAATACTAGCCAATAGGATTCAACAGTACATTAAAAAGATTATTCACCACGACCAAGTGGGATTTATTCCAGGGCTGCAAGGTTGGTTCAACATCCGCAAATCAGTCAATGTGATACAACACATCAATAAAAGAAAGAACAAGAACCATATGATACTTTCAATAGATGCTGAAAAAGCATTTGACAAAGTACAGCATCCCTTCCTGATCAAAACTCTTCAAAGTGTAGGGATAGAGGGCACATACCTCAATATCATCAAAGCCATCTATGAAAAACCCACCGCAAATATCATTCTCAATGGAGAAAAACTGAAAGCTTTTCCACTAAGGTCAGGAACACGGCAGGGATGTCCATTATCACCACTGCTATTCAACATAGTACTAGAGGTCCTAGCCTCAGCAATCAGACAACAAAAGGAAATTAAAGGCATCCAAATCGGCAAAGAAGAAGTCAAATTATCACTCTTCGCAGATGATATGATACTATATGTGGAAAACCCAAAAGACTCCACTCCAAAACTGCTAGAACTTATACAGGAATTCAGTAAAGTGTCAGGATATAAAATCAATGCACAGAAATCAGTTGCATTTCTCTACACCAACAGCAAGACAGAAGAGAAATTAAGGAGTCAATCCCATTTACAATTGCATCCAAAACCATAAGATACCTAGGAATAAACCTAACCAAAGAGACACAGAATCTATACTCAGAAAACTATAAAGTACTCATGAAAGAAATTGAGGAAGACACAAAGAAATGGAAAAATGTTCCATGCTCCTGGATTGGAAGAATAAATATTGTGAAAATGTCTATGCTACCTAAAGCAATCTACACACTTAATGCAATTCCTATCAAAGTACCATCCATCTTTTTCAAAGAAATGGAACAAATAATGCTAAAATTTATATGGAACCAGAAAAGACCTCGAATAGCCAAAGGGATATTGAAAAAGAAAGCCAACGTTGGTGGCATCACAATTCCGGACTTCAAGCTCTATTACAAAGCTGTCATCATCAAGACAGCATGGTACTGGCACAAAAACAGACACATAGATCAATGGAACAGAATAGAGAGCCCAGAAATAGACCCTCAAATCTATGGTCAACTCATCTTCGACAAAGCAGGAAAGAATGTCCAATGGAAAAAAGACAGCCTCTTCAATAAATGGTGCTGGGAAAATTGGACAGCCACATGCAGAAAAATGAAATTGGACCATTTCCTTACACCACACACAAAAATAGACTCAAAATGGATGAAGGACCTCAATGTGCGAAAGGAATCCATCAAAATCCTTGAGGAGAACACAGGCAGCAACCTCTTCGACCTCAGCCGCAGCAACATCTTCCTAGGAACAACGCAAAAGGCAAGGGAAGCAAGGGAAAAAATGAACTATTGGGATTTCATCAAGATCAAAAGCTTTTGCACAGCAAAGGAAACAGTTAACAAAATCAAAAGACAACTGACAGAATGGGAGAAGATATTTGCAAACGACATATCAGATAAAGGACTAGTGTCCAGAATCTATAAAGAACTTAGCAAACTCAACACCCAAAGAACAAATAATCCAATCAAGAAATGGGCAGAGGACATGAACAGACATTTCTGCAAAGAAGACATCCAGATGGCCAACAGACACATGAAAAAGTGCTCCATATCACTCGGCATCAGGGAAATACAAATCAAAACCACAATGAGATATCACCTCACACCAGTCAGAATGGCTAAAATCAACAAGTCAGGAAATGACAGATGCTGGCGAGGATGTGGAGAAAGGGGAACCCTCCTACACTGTTGGTGGGAATGCAAGCTGGTGCAGCCACTCTGGAAAACAGCATGGAGGTTCCTCAGAATGTTGAAAATAGAACTGCCCTATGACCCAGCAATTGCACTATTGGGTATTTACCCTAAAGATACAAATGTAGTGATCCAAAGGGGCACATGCACCCGAATGTTTATAGCAGCAATGTCCACAATAGCCAAACTATGGAAAGAACCTAGATGTCCATCCACAGATGAATGGATCAAGAAGATTTGGTATATATACACAATGGAATACTATGCAGCCATCAAAAGAAATGAAATCTTGCCATTTGCGACAACATGGATGGAACTAGAGCGTATCATGCTTAGTGAAATAAGTCAAGCAGAGAAAGACAACTATCATATGATCTCCCTGATATGAGGAAGTGGTGATGCAACATGGAGGCTTAAGTGGGTAGGAGAAGAATAAATGAAACAAGATGGGATTGGGAGGGAGACAAACCATAAGTGACTCTTAATCTCACAAAACAAACTGAGGGTTGCTGGGGGGAGGGGGTTTGGGAGAAGGGGGTGGGATTATGGACATTGGGGAGGGTATGTGCTTTGGTGAGTGCTGTGAAGTGTGTAAACCTGGTGATTCACAGACCTGTACCCCTGGGGATAAAAATATATGTTTATAAAAAAAAAAAAAAAAAAAAAAAAGAAAGGACAAATACCCAACTTTTGTAGCAACATGGACGGGACTGGAAGAGATTATTATGCTGAGTGAAATAAGTCAAGCAGAGAGAGTCAATTATCATATGGTTTCACTTATTAGTGGAGCCTAACAAATAGCATGGAGGACATGGGGAGTTAGAGAGGAGAAGGGAGTTGGGGGAAATTGGAAGGGGAGGTGAACCATGAGAGACTATGGACTCTGAAAAACAATCTGAGGGTTTTGAAGGGGTGGGGGGTGGGAGGTTGTGGTACTAGGTGGTGGGTATTATAAAGGGCACGAATTGCATGGAGCACTGGGTGTGGTGAAAAATAATGAATACTGTTATGCTGAAAATAAAAAATAAATTAAAAAAAAAATGACAAGTGCCATTCAAGTGCATATTTTAATTACATAATTAGAATGATTTATGATAAAATGCTGTGTTTCAGTGTGCGTATGCTTTTATTGTTAAATTAGAGTTTCAGGGAATTTAGGGGCACCTTGGGTGGCTTAGTCAGTTAAGTATCTGACTCAATCTCATCTCAGGTCTTGATCTCAGGGTCGTGAGTTCATGTGTGGTGTTGGGCTCTTGCTAGGCATGGAGCCTATTTAAAAAAAGAGAGAGAGAGAAGAATAAACATTTTCAGGGAATTTATTTTGAGTTTTGAGCTGATCAGCAAGGTATCAGATTACAACCTTACATTGTGGATCATTGTTTCGCCACACAAAACTACTCAATAATTATAAGAAGATGTTTGGTTTCTTTGTCCTGTGTCAGTTATTCATATATTTTCCTTTGTCTACAGAGGCAACTTCTTCACTTTCATTAAATTTTTATGCCGATCCACAACCTTGACTAAACTGCTTAAGAACATAAATAAACCCACTGATGCTAAATTTAATAAACACTTAAAAAAATTCATTTATTTATTTGAGAGAGAGATGGGGAGGGTGGGCAGAGGAAAGAGAGAGAGAAAATCTCAAGCAGACTCCTTGTTCAGTGCAGAGCTGACGCAGGGCTCAGTCTCACCACTCTGAGATCGTGACCTGAGTTGAAATCAAGAATTAGATGTTTAACCAACTGAACCATGCAGGCACTCCTAGACACTTTTTAATCCCCATCTGACCTGATATTTCAGAAATAGGTGGCTAACATAATCTCTTATTAATAACATCCTCTGCCTTTCTTAGTCTATGTGGAATTGAATTGGAGGTCCACTCAGTTCTAGGGACAGACATGTAGCCAATTCCTGACTAATCATTACATATAATTGTAATATCCTTAGCTGATGTTTGAATGAATGAATGGACTGAATGAAATCAGCACTAATTCTAAGAATATTGATTTAGTGAACAAACAGGAGGCAATTCCTTTTCTATAGACTTAGAGAAAGGAGAATGTAAATCTAGAAAATGGATCAAATAATAAAGGGCAAACGTTTTAGTAAGAGCTTTGCAAAAGGATCTCAATCTAATATGGAACCAGAGGATAGAAAATGGAGAATCTCATGCATGTGGTTTGAGAAGTGGGAGACTAATTATCCATAAATGTCTGACTTACAGAAAACTGAGACTTATCCCCTGAACAGTGGACATTCACCAAGAATCTCTCCCCATCTTTCCTCAGTTCTTCTCCAATGAAGTTACTGCTTAGACTCTCATTCTTGCCTTTTTCTCCTGCAGCATTCTACCTCTCAGCAAATGGTAATCCCTTAGAATTTCTTGAATGATTCCTTAGCTCGAAGCCAAAGAATCATTATCAATGCCTTCCTTTCTCTTAGCCTAAATTCAGTCTGTTGCTAAGTGATACCAATTCTTCTTCTACTCATATATACAGTTAGTTATCTTTATCTCTTTTGCTATTCAGATCACTATTGTCTTTTTAAAAAAATTTTATTATGTTATGTCACCATACAATACATCATTAGTTTTTGTCTTTTTTTTTTTAAGATTTTATTTATTTGACAGACAGAGATCACAAGTAGGAGAGGCAGGCAGAGAGAGAGAGAGAGATGAAGAAAGAAGGCTCCCTGCTGAGCAGAGAGCCTGATATGGGGCTCCATCCCAGGAACCTGGGATCATGACCCGAGCCAAAGGTAGGGGCTTTAACCCACTGAGCCACCCAGGTGCCCCCTAGATTTTGTCTTTTATAACTGTACTTCATTCCTCCAATTTCAACCCTATCTCTATCTCACATATTTCCACAGAGAGGACAGAATGATGTTTCAAAAAATGAAACTCAGCTATGGTACTCCTCTGTTTGAAAGCTGTCAAATATGCTTCAGCACCTTGACATTCTTTCTGTTTCTTGAATGATCAAACTCTTTGCTTACATGAGAGATGTTGGCAGGCCATCTCTTCTGCCTGAAAGTTAATTCCTGGGCCTAGTCGTATTTAATCATATCTATGACTGTTTCTTTAATATCACAGAGTATTTTGTAATTTTCCAATATTTATCACAAAGCTTGAGACTTAAGGGGGCTCAAAACATGCTTTCAAATGAATGAACAACATTTATACCACATTTTTTTTTTTTTTTAATCAGAAAGAGAGAGAGACAACATAAGCATGGGGAGTGATAGGCAGAGGGAGAAGCAGGCTCCCTGCTGAGCAAGGAACCCAATGAGGTCTTCAATCCCAGGACCTGAAAATCATTACCTGAGCTGAAGGCAACTGCTTAACTGGATGAGCTACCCAGGCATCCTTATATAACAATTCCTTCCTGCTTATTATGGCAAATAAAAATGGAAGGAAGTGAATTACTATGCCCGATTGTTATACATTTGTACTTGGAGACTGAGAGAATTACTTTTATGTGTCAACTTGACTGGACCACAGGGTGCACAATATTCAGGGTGTTTCTGTGAAGGTGTTTTTGAATGAGATTAACATTTAAATTAGTAGGCTGAGTAAAGCAGGTTTTTCTTCTTCCTCCCCAACAATGAGGTCTGATTGGATGCGTCTCATCCAATAAACTGAAAGTCTGAATAAGACAAAAAGTCTGACCCTCACCTGAATAAGAGAGTATTCTTTTCAGCCTGACTGTCTTTAGATGAAGATAATGGCTTTTTCCCACCTTCATCTCAACTAAGACAACAGTTGTTAGGTCTTAAGCCTGCCAGCGTTTTAATGGGAGCTACACAATTGGCTCTCTTAGGTCTCAGGCCTTTGGGCTTGGACTAGAACTAAGCCATTGGCTTTGTTGGGTCTCCAGTTTGCTGGCTTGCCCTGCCCATTCTGGGACTTGCCCTGCCCATTTTGGGACTTGCCCACCTCCATAATCACATGAGCCAATTCCTTGTAATAAATTAGTACATAGACAGGTAGAGAGAGAGAGAGACAGAGATATGCAGAAAGAGAAAGAGAGACAGAGAGAGAGAGATCTCCTTATTGGTTCTGTTTCTCTGGAGAATCCTGACAAATACAAAGCATTATAAAAATATAGCCAAAGTGACTTTTTTTTAAAGATTTTATTTATTTATTTGACAGACAGAGATCACAAGTAGGCAGAGAGGCAGGCAGAGAGAAAGAGGAGGAAGCAGGCTTCCCGCTGAGTAGAGAGCCCTATGCGGGGCTCGATCCCAGGACCCTGGGATCATGACCTGAGCCGAAGGCAGAGGCTTTAACCCACTGAGCCACCCAGGTGCCCCGCCAAAGTGACTTTTTGATTAATTAAGAGTGCCTTTGAATAGGTGAGCCTTGGTCATGTATATCATTGTTTTAGAATTTGAGTGTTCTGACTTAACACAATCCATCCCCCATAAACAGTTGTATTCTCTGCTATAGTTTGCATAGTTCTTGGTACAATGGACATCTCTACAAATGTAATCTAAGTAAATATTTAAAAAGACTTACTCTACTAAATGCATAATATTTCTATGCATATTTAAGCAGAATTGTATAAATAAGTAGTTCTATGCATTATTTAATAAATAGTTGCTCAAACAACTGTTTATCTACATGAGAAAAAAAATACATCCAAATAGAAAACATAGACAAAAATCAATTCCAGGTCAATCATAGATTTAAAATCAAAAAGCAGATTTAAAAAAAAATACAAAAAATAGTAAAATGCTTTTTTGACTACATAGATTAAATTCCCTTAAGAAGACACAAAATACCTGGAAGGGAAAGATAAATAAATTCATGCACAATACATTTAAAATACAAAGGATTTTCTATAATTCAGATATGATAAAATAGCTAGTATCAGAATAAATTTCCTGTCAAAAGCAATTATCAAAGTGAGGCCAAAAAGAAAAAAAAAAAAAGACAATCATCTGACAGAATTGGAGAAATATAGAAAAATCTGAAGGACTACTATCCTTGAGAAAGGAGAAGCATAGCCAGTGAAATCCACTTAACCCTATCTTTCCTGAGGCCATATCCAGGTTCTTCTTGCAGGAATCTAGAACACAAGAAGGCTGGCTGCGATCTCACTGGGAAGGGAAGACACAGGACAGAGACTGTGGGAGGCAAAAACAGGTGAAAAGTAAAAGACAAAGTAATGAACATATGCCTAGAAGAAGCTCAAAAATCTATATACAAGTACCTCGTAAGTCATTGCCTGATTCTTAACCAGTCATATCAATAAAAACTACCACGACATGCAACAATATGTCTGAATCTCATAAGCAGAATGCTGAATGCAAGAAGCTAGACACAGAAGAGTACATACTGAATAATTTCAGATATGTAAAGTTCAGGGATAGAGAATAGTAATACACAGTGACACTATTTTTGAAATTTAAATGAATGATGTGGAATGATATATATCAATAGTACTTAGGGGAAAAATGCATAAAGGAAACAAAGCCAATTGCCAAAAGAAGATGTATAATATGAGAGTATTCAGTTAAAACTTAAAAATCTCGGGGTGCCTGGGTGGCTCAGTGGGTTAAAGCCTCTTCCTTCAGCTCAGGTCATGATCCCAGGGTTCTGGGATCGAGCCCCACATCAGGGTCTCTGCTCCACGGGGAGCCTGCTTCCTCCTCTCTCTCTGTCAGCCTCTCTGCCTACTACTTGTGATCTCTGTCTGTCAAATAAATAAATTTTTAAAAATCTTAAAAATAAATAAATAAAACTTAAAAATCTCAAAGGAATCCTTTATTGAGTTTATGAATATATATACATTAAATCTGAAGCTAATATTTGACAAAACTTGGTAGAAGACACATTATTTTATATATTATTTTGTATGCTGAATATATATATATCTATATTTTTTTTTTCTTTTTCAACAATAAGGTCTATGTAGTTGTCTTTAAGCACTCTTATCCTGAAAATCAAGTCATCAGTTGAAAAGTTGCTGCAATGGCAGCATTACCTGTAGTCAAAAGAATTGTGTGTTTTTGACAGCATTATTACTTTAAAAATGAAATTTTCAGAAGGATGGTTTAATTTATTGAGGGCGGTTTAGATTTATTACTAAAAAACTCATCTAAAAAAATTTGTCTTATAGGTTAAGACCATTCATATTCTATTTCATACATGAAAACTCTTAAGTATTTATAATTTAAGAATGTATATGATATCTTTATAATAAAACACACTAGTGTCTATGACATAATTTCATCCTCAAGAAGTATATAGTTCAGTAAGAAAAAGAAAATAATTTGGTACCATATCTCCTTGTACTTCCAAATCTAAATTTCTCAATTGACCAAAGAAAAGAATCAAATAGGGACATGTGGATGGCTCAGTCTGTTAAGCATCTGCCTTTGGCTCAGATCATGATCCCAGGGTCCTGAAATCGAGTAGCCCATCTGACTCCTTGCTCAGGGGGAGACTTCTTCCCCCTCTGCCTGCCATTCCCCCTGCTTGTGTGCTCTCTCTCTCTCTGAAAAATAAATAATGAGATCTTTAAAAAGAGAGAGAGAGAGAGAGAAAATCAAATAGTTTACCATAAAATATATGGACATTTAGAGAGTTTTTGTGTTTTTCCTCTATTTGGGGCCCAAACTCAAGGATAGTATGTCAGACCTAGTATATGTCAGTGTTTGCATTTTCAATGTTTACTATTTGACATCCTTTAAGCCCCAATAAAGAAATTTTCTCCAAGAGACCATACATATTTTTAAAAAAGTAATAAAGAATGTAAATTATTTAGTACATAGTTTCATATGCCTTTAGCTTGGTTACTTTGAAGAAGGCCATCCAGCAACTAATGAAGTAAAATCTACAATGTCTGACATTTAATAAAAAGTTACAGGCAAGTAAACATAAGGCCTTTAATGAGGAGAAAAAATCAATCAATGAAATCAGAGTCAGAAACTATACATTATAGTATGTCTAGAAGATAATGAAGTTAAAAAAAGCTACTGTAAATCTACTCTGTATGATCAAAAAGGTAGAGGGAAAAATTAGGATGATAAGGAATAATATAAAAGATAATTTCCTTAAAAAGATCCAAATTGAACACCTAGAGATAATAAAATAAAATACCTCAAATAAAAATATTTGAGATAAGATTAACAGAAAACTGTATACTACTGGTGAAAAGATTACCTTAAAGTGGAAGATTTTTGGGGTGCCTATGGGGCTTAGTCGATTAAGTGTCGGACTTCAGCTCAGGTCATGATCTCAGGGTCCTGATCAAGTCCTACATCAGGCTCCCTGCTTCAGAGGGAGTCTGTTTCTCCCTCTCCCTTTGCCCCTGCTTGGGCTTGCTCTCTCTGTCAAACAAATAAATAAAAAATATTTTTAAAGATTGTATTCATTTATTTGAGATAGAGATAGAGATAAAGCACAAGTTGGAGGAGAGGGGCAGAGTGAGAGAGAGAAGCAGACTCCCCCCTGAGCAGGGAACCTAATAGGGGGCTCCAACCCAGGATTCTAGGATTATGACCCAAGCTGAAGGCAGACACTTAACTGACAGAGTCATTCAAGCACCCTTAAACAAATAACTCTGAATAAATAAATACATACATAAATACATACATAAATAAAGTAGAAGATGTTCTAAAACCCACCCTCCCCCATGCACACTCATAAGACTTGCTGTGACTCCCAACTGCTCCTACATTAAAACCAATATTTTCAGTGTAGCCTCAAAAACCTGCATGGTATGTTTGTTACCTATTTCTAAATCTCACCATGAATCATGGTTTCAATCTCAGCAGGTTTTTGCTGCCTTGCCCTTCATCTTTATGGCCTTTAACTGAATATTTGTCAATTACACATGATACCTCACTTACAAAATTTCATCCCCTCATTGCCTCACTTTTTTGCCTTTTTTCTAATTACCTACTTTAAGTATCACCTGCAGCATTGTTTCTTTGAAGGTCTCCATGATTCCACTGATTAGGTTGTTATCTCCCTACCATATACTCATAACTCCTGTGTTTGTTTGTTTTTAATTTCTCACTTCCTTGTAATTCTATACGTTTTGTGTCATTATATTTTTAGCACCCACCGTTTCCAGTAGTGTGCAGATAAAAAATAGATTTTGTCCACCAGTAAATTCCCAGCACATTGCCTGACACATGATAAGTAATCAACATTTTTTTGGAAAAAAAAACAAAAACAATAAGTGAATTAATTGCAAATTAAGATTTTTTCTTTGGGCTATAATGTGTTTGGTTTATGAAGTCTCTGTTTCATTCAATATAATTATGCAAGCACAAACTTCATTAGCATTTAAGCCCCAAATCAATTAGTTTTCTGTATTTGGATTTTCTGTATTTGCATTATGCCTAAGTTGTAATTTCTCAGAAATATTAACTGATTTATTAAGACTAACATACTAAGCTCAACTACAAAGAGATTCATGTTCTAAGTAAAAGCACACCAAAGCATAATAAATAAGTACATTAAACTATAACAGTATACTTATCAAAATGCTAAAATGTCTTAAATTTTATAAAATTTTACTTATGGTGAGAGCTTAATGAAGATTAATTGTTAAAAATAAAATCAGCTAATAATATCTAATATCAAAAGTATTTTGCTTCTCATTATTGAATTATATAGTGCATGAATGACAAAAATAACTGTTTATTCAAATACCCGTAAAGGGTGGCTCAGTCGGTTAAGCAACTGCCTTCTGTTCAGACCATGATCCCATGGTCCTGGGATTGAGCCCCGCATTGGGATTCCTTCTCAGTGGGGAGCCTGCTTCTCTCTCTCCCATTCCACCTGCTTGTGCTCTCTGTCTCTCTCTCTGTCAAATAAATAAATAAAATCATTTAAAAAAATACCCATACCAAAATACTTAAGTCTTAATGACAAAATGGAGTGAGGATATTAGTCATTATGTACTAATAAACTTCTCCCCAGTGTATTTAGAGATAATGAAATCATTTCCACAAATCAAGGTGTATATTACATTTAGGGAGTAGGAACATCAAAGTTAGATTTTAAACTACTTTAATATTCTGCAATTAAAAACTAATAATAATAATAATATAAAATGATTTTCCATATCAGTGTAACCATTGGGTGCTTGACAAAAAGGAAATAAAAACCACACTGTAAAAGAGCATAATCTCATTTCAAGTCTAAAATGACTTCCACTAAAAAAGATCCATGCAGAAGAGCTTACACTTTAAAATTACAAAATGTACAAGGTTTTACAACAAAGAACAGACTGAAATCCTCCAGAAAACTTCAGAAAATAGCTGACCATCTGAAAAATACTATAAAATGGTATATCCAAAATTATTAAAAGCCTGAAAGAAGGAACATAAAACAAGACAAAAATATAAGAAAAGCTAACTTAGAAAAAGAGCAAAAGAAATTTTCTGAAATTAAAAAAGAAAGAGAAAAATAAATAAGAAGTCAAATTGTAGATTGCTTAATATAGCACATTGCTAGAAAACACAGAATTAATAAACTCAAAGAAAAAAATTGAGCAAACTACATGCATCATATGAAACAAATGGATAGCTATGAAAATAAGATTGAGAAAGAACTTGTATTATTCCTGTCAGTCAAGGAAACAGAACCAATATGACTGCTATGAAATAAGAAATTTATTATAATAACTGGACCTTACACAATTATGGGGGAAGCCAAAAGCATGAAGTCAGATGACCAAAGAAAACAGGACCTCAAAGAGAAGCTGGTGAAGAAGCAGATGAAAGGTTATTGCCTTCGAATCTGATGGTTGCCTGAAATTGCTGTATGTCACTAAGACAGTTAATTGATAAGAATAAGTGGACACAGAGCAGAGAACAGCAAGGACAAAGAGCAAGAAAATAGTAATATGCTCAAAAATAACCTGGACCCCATAAAGCCTAGAATGGGGATATTAGTGCCTTTTACAAAATTAAAGCTCAGCTAAGGGAGGAGATATAATAAAAGCTGGAGCAGCAGAAGGCCTGAATATTGTCCCACACCAACAATATGAGCCAACAAATCAGCAATAATATGGAGGAGCTGCAGTGGTGCCTGGGAACAGATAGAGAAAGGAGAAAATTCTGAGAATGATAGTTCTAACTTAGCTACATTGACAAAGCATGAATTCACTACAGTCCTCTTCTTTATAAATTGATATCCATACATCACTCTTTAGAACACATTTAATTTGCAAACAAATACACAGTACTTCTTCCATCTATGCTACAATCCCATCCATTACAGCTGAAAATAGCCAACTTTCACAATAAAATAATACAAAGTCACTTTATCTGTTTCTGGGTGATGTTTGTTCCTGTTCTATTTGAGTCTCAATCCCTCCTTGATTTCCTTTAATGTAATGCTGATAAATTATATATGTGTGTGTACATGCACAAACACACACACACACACACACACACACACACACCCCTAACACAAACATATATTCTTTTTAAAAAATTAAGAAGCATTCGTAAAGCATGCAATCTTATTTTTGTAACAAATCATGTGGTGGTAGCAGGTGTTTAGACCGTCTTCTACCCTTAATAATTCCGTATTCTCTTTACCATCAGTAAAATCTCAGCTTATTATGGCTCCTTGCCTGATGGGGTAACCCAAAATTTCATTCATAAAATGTCTAGGTTATCAATGAGCTGCTTGTATTGAACTCACTTCCAACAAATAGTCTGGAAGGGAGAGCAATAGTATCTTTGTAGTAGTGAACTCTGGACAACACCACCTTAACCAAATATTTTAAGGATAATATCCCTAGGAAGAGGTCAAGTTGAATTCACTCACTCTCTGATATGATGAGATGAGGAAATCATTTTACTTCTGTAGTATTCTCCTTCTAAGTCCATCACTCCAGTTTAATCATGAGAAAATACCAAAGTCTTAACACTAAAAGAACAATGACATGTTTATAAATATGTATACTAAATATACAATGTGTATGTATATGAATATGTGTATATAATGTATATATAGAATGTATAGTGTGTGTGATAGAAATATAATGGGAAAAAACATAAAGGTAACTTTTGCCATTCAGTTAGAAGAAAATTTGCCTTATTTGGTTTACATTTGTAATATTATTTAAACTTACCAGCTGAGCATATTTGGAGGAGAATTAAGATTTGGGGCATAAAAAACAAAATACTTGTTATTAGTCCCAGTTTATGTCTTATATTCATTCACTCTACCAATATTATATTAATTCTAACCATTCTCCTCCAGAGGAAAGACTAGGGTTATTCTGATCTAAGGACATGATTAGTCTCTCACTTTAAATAGATGCTGTGATGTGATGCAAGCAGCAATGTGTGCCAATCTTGGAATATGAATTAGGAATGTAGGAAAGGATTTGTTAAAACATATAGTAATGTAAATGGAGTTGGTCTTTTAATAACTACAGCAGCTGTTGAAATAAAGAGGAAACACTGAATATTTTATGTGAAAATAATCCCAGGATGTTTATTTTCTTTATTTAAAAAAAAAATTTAATTCAATTATGCTGTTTCCATGATAAAGCCATATAATTGCCTAAAAATACACTTGAAAATAATGCCTTGTATTTTTCCAGTGCTAGCAGAAAATTATCAAGGAAGGAAGACGGGCATGTCTAAATATTCTAGGCTTATTTCTGAATCTCATTAATGGTGTTTGTTCCTTAAGCAAGATAATCACTTTTCTGACCTTATCCTAGACAAAGCACAGGTGGTCAACACATAACAGGAACATTAAAAATATTTGTTTTTTTTAAATTCCTCATTTTTTCTCACTTTTGGTGCATGTATTATCTTATTATTTTTCCTTAATTCAATTTAACACTTCCCCAGGTTATATTTTTCAGTTATCATCTTCATAATCACTAGTTTTTATTCAAATCAACTCACCATCTTTATGTCAACTTTAAGCAAGATATTTTAAGAATATTTGTGGCTATAAAGAAGAATAAACCATGTATGTTCTTTTGTACCCAAGGAATTTACAATTGGGAGAGAGTCATCTAATTGTAAAAATAACCCTGTTTTTAAGTAAAATAATATTGTTATATACTTAATGATATAAGAGAGAAATGGCCAGCATCTTAAATATAGTCTCTAGCACTTAACATTCTTCCAAAGAACACATTTGTCTATCATTTTACAGCATTATGCAAAATAGACCAGGAAGCAGCAAGTACTCTGAATACTTTTAAAAAACAAGCAGATAATGAGAAATAAAAGGAAAAGTTTGCAGATCCAGGAGCTGACACATAGGTAAATTTTTTAGGAATATACTGGTCTATGGCAAGCCAGGATATTGCATCTTAGGCAAAAAACAAGTTGCTACACCTTGTTCCCCTATCAGTAAGTCACTAAGTGGTATACCACTTGGTAGGTCTCTTTAGAATGTTGAAACCATATATACTAAACTAGAGAGAAATTCTCTAACCAACTGTCAGGGCATTTTAAAGTTTGTCAATTTTAAGAGAGGCCAAGAACAAGAGATGACTCTGTAGCCAGTCCTAGGTTATAGAGGTATCTTCCCAGTCACCCAAGTCATGGAATCCCAGCAGATTTGATGATATTAGATGTATCTATAGTGGATAAAGGTGCTGTGTGTGTACCTAGATGAGCAGTACCAATGAAAGAATTACAAGTCACGTCTTGACTCAGTTATTGTCTGATTCACCAAGTCATATAGTTGGGTGCTGCTACACAATCCATGATATGATGTAAATAGTACATTTAGGATCACACCTGATGTCTATAAGATATAAATAAGGTTGAAGAGCATACAAAAGTAAGTTAGATGATCAAATGGCCAGATTCTCACATCACTTGTCTTTCTTATGCTGAAGCATGCCACTCAGCTCACACTTAGGATTTCTTGGGAGATTGATTTCTATCATTCTCTTATAGAAGAGAGGAACAGCTCATTTGAAATGCATTGTTGCAGGATGTAGAGGTAAATTAAAAATTAATTTCTATTTCAGTGCTATTTCAGTGCTATTTATGTGTGGTCCAGAAGAACAGAAGAAGTCATACCACTGGCAAAGCTTCAGGGAGCACATTTGATTGGCAGATTTGTTTGGAGAAAGAAGTACTTTAAGATTTGTACATACTAAAAAAAAGATTTTCACATATGCAGAATTCTGGACACAGATGAATGGTTTGATTGGTTAATCAGAGATAAGGAATATAATTAGAAGATCAGAGACAAAAAAATCTGGGCAAGGGGCATATGGATGAACCTATGAAAGTGGCATAAGTATGGAGATTTATGTGTCAAACCCCACCATAGAGCATCTAACAACCTCCCAGGTAGATGGGGTAGGGGGGGTAACTTATCCTATGGTCATCAGTAGTCTTTG
Organism: Mustela nivalis; assembly: GCF_964662115.1. NCBI lineage: Eukaryota > Metazoa > Chordata > Mammalia > Carnivora > Mustelidae > Mustela > Mustela nivalis. Next base: position 126,190,560 of record NC_139023.1, read on the forward strand.
TCCTCAACAATCACAATGCATGACAGATAGTGACATAAGTGGAATGGTCATGGTGCAGGGATGGTGGTTGAACATGGGATTAATAGCATGGGCTCCCTCTCACTCCAGTTGATTTAAGTACTGTCATACTGAGTGCCTAACTTGCTAGCATCAGAGACTGACACTGAGATCTCAATATGACAAAAATCTCTCAGGCCTGTCACTTAGTACTAAGTGGATTATGTGAGCTTCCATCACACTGGAAGGGACAGTGATTGATCTTCACTAGAACTGATACTTACTAATTTAGGTTTCTCCTTCCTGGCTGCAGGATCACTGCCAGCTCCAGTATCACAGAATTTTTTATCCCTCAGACTGAGGGAAGCACTTTATGGCAAAGCCAGAACTACATAGGATCTACATTGTATAATATATAGCATTACCTAGAAAGAGTCAGTCAGCTATAACTCAGTTGATCATTTTAGAGTTCTTTTGCCAGGGGAGCAGAAAGAATAAGAAAATAGGGTTATTATACTAGAAGGTAGATAATTAACACTTATTATGATAAGGACCTAAGAATGCTGTTAGATAAGACAGGAAACAGTGTGCCTAGAATTCAAGGATCTACTAAGACATTTTTGATACTCCCATGCCACATTAAATAATGACTGACACTAAAGTAAATGCAAGATGATCAATGCCTCATAACACTTGTCATGATGTATGGGTCAATCAATCAGGCAAACATCAGTCCAGTTGATGTGGTTTCCAAATGTGAAGAAAATATAGAATGAGTAGTAGTGGAAGAAGGAACTGACTACTGGAGCAAGGACAATAGCTTGTTCCACTGATAAGCATTAAGTTCAGAATTCTTGCTGAGGGACTTATGCATCTTGTGACTGGACCCAAGTGGGGCAAGAATGGACCATGTGGATATTACTTTTGTACTGACATATATTCTCTGATTACAGCCATGGCTATGGTAAACAATTCCAAGCAGGCTTTAATTTACTTCACACTCATGGTGACTAAAGTGAAGTGTGTACCATATGTATGTATTCAGGACTTTTCTGATGCTGAGGCATGGGATGCCTGAAGAAGACGCTTGGCATCTATATGCAAATACCATAAGAGTGTGTGGGGGGTTATAGTCTAAGGACCAGATCTCAAGGAATGGGAGAATGGAGCTGATGGAAAAATCTTCCATTTCATCCCTCAGACAGATAATTACACAGCTCCTCAGAAGGTCCTGGTGGAGTCACCTGTCCAAAGCCCACAGTGACTACCATTCAGTAACTGATTTTTATTTGGCTTTCTCTCTTTCTTTTTTCCTTCTTCTCATTCTTTATTCTTGTTTTGTAATTTTTGTTCCTTCATAAACTATGTGTATACAGGCCTGTATGTCAGCCTCTGCTTTCTGGAGGTATCCATGTTATTCGAGCAAAAATTTAACTTCTCTGCTGAATTGTCTTCACTGGATTTGGATAACAATAATAATATCTATATCATCTGATTGTTATAATAATTAAGTGAGGTACCAATTGTAAACTACTTAGAACAGTGCCCGGCACATGGTAAGTATTTCGTATGTTACTAACAATTAAAGAACAGATGAGGATAAAGTTTTAAAATATTAAACAGGATGACAGATGATATGACAGATGATATGGTATGAGATATTTATGATACATGATAGAATATAATTAGAAAATTAATTTTTCCAGAATAATAGCTTTCTTATTTGTACTACTATCAACCCCCAAACCTTTCCCATTTCTATGCTGTTAGAATTAATTTTATGTTGACTCTACTTACATAATGAATTTCTGGTGATAGTGTAACACATGAGACCCTAGATCACTCAACATAATGAAAATCATTCACTTAGAATAATAAGAGAATGCCTAAGTGAACGAATTGGAGATGCTGCTGATAATAAAATCTGATAATAAAATCTGAGCAAAACAAACTACATTGATATATCAAGGCAAAGACTTTAAGCATACACTTTCCAGATTACCATTATAAGTAGATGGGTAGATAGATGATAGATAAATAGATAGATAGATAGATAGATAGATAGATAGATAGATAAATCCCTACTTCTTGAAGTTGTGTAGAAAATGGAGAAAGGAAGGAGATATAGTATCTTATAATGGTCCATTTCCTTAAGTAGTAGGAAGGGAGGAACACATCTGTGACATTTTCCTTAGGCCACTGACAAGCACCCTGCATTCATCTGCCTCCTGTAGAAAAAGAGTTGATTCACATGAATATATATACACATTCAAATAGCCTTTAGCTTTGCACAAGAAAAATATTCCTAAGAACTACTGAATTATCCTTTTCTAATGTACCATTTCTTCAAATATTCCATAAAATTAATCTCTCAAGTCCTCTTTTCCTCAAAAGTATAATGAAATATATTATTTTATTGTAATGAAAAATATTTCCATGATTAGTTATATAAATAAGCTATCTATCTATCTGTATATATATATGCATATATATAATACTCTTAGAAGAAAAGGAAGTTCAGTAAAGCTTCATGTCTGCATGTAAGAAGTTGGCTGACAAAGGCAGTGAAACCCAGAAAACAATAACGAAAATGATCTCCTAATGTATTATTCTTCAGTATTTTCGATGCTTAAAAGTATCGTTCAAATATGTTTCTTCCTTTTTTAATCTTCTTCTGGTTATAAATAGTATTATTTACCATGGAGACAGCCTATATGTTCAACTATCACCCACAGACATGAACAGCACCCTATTTATTCATTATAGTATATATTTTTTTTAATTTTTTATTTTTTATAAACATATATTTTTATCCCCAGGGGTACAGGTCTGTGAATCACCAGGTTTACACACTTCACAGCACTCACCAAAGCACATACCCTCCCCAATGTCCATAATCCCACCCCCTTCTCCCAAACCCCCTCCCCCAGCAACCCACAGTTTGTTTAAAAAAAATCTAAGGTTGAAATATTTCAAGCAATGAAGTGATATCACTGGGATTTTATCATTAAGTAGGTTTGGTAAAGAGTATTAAAGGATTCATCTAACTATAAAAATATCACTTGAGAATCATCCTTGGTTCTTATTTGTCCTCTGGGTAAAATACTGCCTCTCCCCAATCATATTTTTGGAGAGTAAAGTGTTATTCTTAACTACACAGTCATTCTTCAGAAAACAATGTTAAACACATCTGCTCTGGGTCTATTATTCAGCCCCTCCTTTCATCACATCAATCTATTGTTATGCAGAGAAAGGGACAGAATGTATAATAGATGAGAAATTTATTATTTTATTACACTTGTCAACCTGACACTTAAAACAAAACAAAACAAAAAAAAAAACCTGCATGGAAGTTCTGTTTCAAAGAAATGACATTTTTATCTTATGGAACCATAATTTCTTAGTAAATCAAGGAGATGTATTTTGTAAAGAATGCACTGAAGGTATCTAATCATGTCGGAAGGGTAAATACAACACTATATACCTAGTTACCATTCCATGATGGAATATGGACAATTTTTTTTCTACTTTAAATATTAGAGAGTTTGGCTCGCTTGACTTTAAATGATACTGTAAATCAAGTGTGGAGTGGAAATAGTTTTCAAATTCCAAAATATCCCTCTCTTTAAGCTGTCTGCATTGTTTTTATATGTTTAACTCAGATTATTTTGATTCCATGTAAGTCAGATTAATAAATGTAAGAAAATGTTTGATTTACCGACAAGCTTAGTTTCTCCTTCTGTCTGAGATAAGTTCCTAATACTTCATCTTTCTCAACTGTAAAAGAGAACATGTTCTCATTTCCTTATCTTTGCATTCAGCTAACTTCTAGTTTATATCTCATGATATCAAAGTGTATTCCTTACCAGATGCCCACCAATACCAGAACTTCTCTCTCTGTGAAATATAACACCATGGTGCTTAGGAGGAGAGTAAGAAATGATTGAATATATCAACAAAAACATGCAGGCACAATGCTAACATTCTTTGTTTTTATAGCTAGATATCTCTACGTGGGGTCAGGAGAAGCCATGGAATTCTACTAGAAAAGTTTTAAGAGCAATACAAATTTCATTCCTGTCATGACTGAGTTTATAAACAAAAGGATAAAAAGTATACTGAAGAGTAAGAAAGTTGGTGGCAACAGCTCAAGTCACAGAATTATTGTCTCCAATGCCTAATAAAATGAGCATAAAGCTACAAATCAAATCAGAAAAAAGAAGAATTCACAGTAGTAACCAAGAAGGAAATGGTACAACCTCATTCAAAAAAAAAAGATTGATTGGTACCTCAATCCAAACTTCATACTATGCACAACACACACACACACACACACAAACACACACCACTCTGAAAATTAATACCAAGAAAAAATATGAGTGACTGAGTGGCACAATTGTGAGAATTCCCATTATTATACTTGACATTAGAAAAAAATAGATTAAGATTTACACAGGATTTCTGCAGAAGCAAGAAAAGTGTCAAGTTTTGACATTTTCCAGTGTTCCTTGCAGAAATGTGGTAATGATAAGAAGCCCAAAGTTATAAGTCCTTATGAAAATACGTATCTTAAATCTTGTTAGAGGATATTTGCCAGGATCTTAGAAGAAAAAAACAGAAGGTCAAATTGAGATTCTTCCACATGCTCAAACAATAAAAACAGAATAAAACACCCTCTAATTGCAGCTCAGAGGGAAGACAAACAGTCCCAGGTAAGTAGGGAGTTACTTGTATAAGAAAAATGGCTTTCAAGATAGAGTAAGCAGAAGGGCTGGCCACCTTGAATTTGAGCAAATAACAAGTGGTACAGCACAGCAACATGGTATCTGTCATGAAGACCATAACTAATGAGGAAAAAAAAGGGTAAATTGATGGTAATGAAAGAGAAATGAAAGAAAGAAATGTAGTAAAGCAAAAGAAACAAAATAAGGAGCTCATTTTGGAAGAAAACATAATGGAATGATTAGTGGAAAATGTTAAAGACAAGAAAGAACACAAATTAAAAAATCAAAGACTACACTGATAAGATTATGAACTATTATTATCCAAAAAAGGAAGAGCTGATAAAATCAAGAATCAAAACAGCCAAATGAGAGAACTGCATTACAGAATGTCCCATAACAGAACAAACAGAGATGAAAATATGGTTATTGGCCCAAAAGATCTTAGGTTCATCAGTGTGAACACAAAAAAGAAAGTCAAATACTAAAGAAATCAGAGTCCATAGCTTCTATCTGATTGAAAAGAATTTCTGTGCCCTCAAGAAAAAGGTAAGAAACATTGAACATCTTTGAAAACCCAAAATAAGCTTGAATTTCAGAATATGCATGTCCATTTCCAAAACACAAAGCTCTGTTAATCTCGTTATCTCATTGTGTCTTCCCAATAGTCACATGAGGTTAGAGATTTAACTTTTTTCTCTTTAACAGATAACCAAACTGAGGTGCAGAGAAATTGACTTGGCCAACATCAAATGTCAAGGAAGTTAAGGAGAAAAGTTATTTATGTAGATGTTCTTGACTTAGAGCTGATGCTCCCCCCGCCCCGGAAATGGCCAGTTAAGTAAGGCATATAGCAATGGTTTGGGAAATACTAAGTGTGAAATTTTAAAGGCAGGATTAGAATAGAAGCATTTATCTGTTGTTTAAAAATGTCTTATATCAGGCGCCTGGGTGGCTCAGTGGATTAAGCCTCTGCTTTTGGCTCAGGTCACGATCTCGGGGTCCTGGGATCGAGTCCCACATGGGGGTGGGGGGGTCTCTGCTCATCAGGGAGCCTGCTTCCCTCTCTCTCTCTCTGCCTGCCTCTCTGCCTACTTGTGATCTCTCTCTGTCAAATAAATAAAATTTTTAAAAAGTCTTATATCTTTCTTTGAATAGTAAGCAACATCAGATATTATTTCAAATGATATCTCCAGAGAATAACTGAAAAATAACTCAAATTGGATGAAATGCAGCAGCAGAGTCCTATAGGGACCAATTACAAATAAACAGCCTCATTAAAGCTGTAAATGCTTATAAAGTACATCAGAGCAGGAATATCCAACAGTGAAGCACAGGTGTACACAGTTACTACCAATATTTAGCATAATTTAAATTTGGAACATAATTAAAGGAATTTATGGGAAAATGCAGGCATCTGAGAGTTTCCCAACCAAATGATGATAGAAGAAACTGTGGGTACAAGATTGAAATGTCTACTTTGTTCAGTATTATGTTTGTCCAGTTTGCCCTCTCCTTTCCCCTTTCTATTTCTCCCTTCATTTTAGAAACTAGTACTTTCTGTAACTCATTGATGGGTCCCACACTGACCTTCCTCCTTTGAAAGTTTTTCCTTATCTGTTCATACATTCTCCTCATTTAGACAAGTCATTACATTTTCTTCCTTCGAGAGTTTTAGAACTAAGTTTCATTAACATGACTGGGAGGATATTTATCAATATATATCTTAGTGTGCAAATACTTCTCATAAAATGAATTCCTTAAAGAGAGAAAAATTAGAGGAATAGTGATTTGCAGATGATAAGACAGAAAAAGAATGATTATAAAGAAATGCCTGGAATTATTTTTTCCATTATTGTTTTCTAATACCAGAAAACTGAATTTAACATGGTAAATTCATTTTTACCACAGCCAATACATTTCATCAATACAAGTCAATGCATTATATATGGAGACTAAAATGAAATGTAACTATCAGAATCCATGTTAATCTCCTCAAAGTCAGTAGTAAGTAGCTCTATAAATAAGGAAGATGTCTAGAGAAAAAGGTAATTCATTCTCAAATTGAGTTCACAAACTTAACTTACTATGATTTTTATGTATACATTAGAGAAAAAAGGTTAACTTAAAACACATTATTTGAAATCACTTTGCCTGTCTGCCTCAAACCTAGTTAAATTTGACTTTTAAATTGTTGAAAACTGAAAATGTAAATAGCTTGTATGTGTGAACTTAGTCAAAATATTAACACTCTTGGGGCACCCGGATGGCTCAGTGGGTTAAAGCCTCTGCCTTCCTCTCAGGTCATGATCTCAGGGTCCTGGGATGGAGCCCCACAATGGGCTCTCTGCTCAGCAGGGAGCCTGCTTCCCCCCTCTTTCTCTGCCTGCCTCCCTGCCTGCCTGTGAACTCTCTCTCTGTCAAATAAACAAATAAAATTTAAAAAATATATTAATACTCTTGGCTAATTTCCTCATCTATAGAATGAATACTGGGTAGGGTAAACTAGGTACTTTTAACTTGGGTACAAAGAATCTTTTGTTAAGAAACTATGTTAGAGGCAACTAATGAATCATTGAACACTACACCAAAAACTAATATATTGAATTTAAATAAATAAAATTTAAAAACATAAACAATAAATGTTCTCATAAAGCCCCTTATATTAAGCTGTATGTTGGCCTCTGTCTTGAAGACATTTCTGAATGTTGCAGAATTTTTTTGTAAAATGACGTGTAGCTTCCTGTGTCCATTGTTTTGGAGAGAAGATCAATACATTACATCAGATTTTATGCAAGGTGGACTACATGTTACTTTATCGCTCAAGTATTCTATTGATGCTGTGATATTCCATCTGTGGTTCACTGAGTGTGGAGGAATAATCTGTGAAGGTTGTAGAAAATATGGATTATTGAAACACACAAAAGAATTTCTGATTGAGGAGGGCTGGCATCAAGTTGATGTAAGAAGAGTCACTGCTAGGGCGCCTGGGTGGCTCAGTGGGTTAAGCCTCTCTTTTTCGGCTCAGGTCATGATCTCAGGGTCCTGGGATCGAGCCCCGCACATCGGGGTCTCTGCTCAGAGGGAGCTTGCTTCCTTTCCTCTCTCTCTCTCTGCCTGCCTCTCTGCCATCTTGTGATCTCTGTTAAATAAATAAATAAAAAAAAAAAAAAAAAAAAGAAGAAGCGCACTGCTATATGCCACAGGACTCATCACAATTACAGATGTGATAACCAAAATGTAGTTTAAAGTATTTTAAAATGATAAAAGAATATTTTTAATCTGTGCTGATTAGCATAACTTATTTTCTGTGAAGCCAAGTCCCTTAAAGTTTCTTTATTGATATGTTAATTTTAATACAATGGCTCTCCTGTCTAAACTTTCACAAGCAGGGAAAAGATTGGAGATCTTAAAGCTGTATAGCTTTAAGACTATACAGAATGTCTGATGAAAGGTTTACACATATAGGAAAGCAAAACTATTAGCTAAAATAACATTTGAGTTCCATATACCCACTATGGTACCCCTATGGATTTAATGTAGTTGTGTTAGCTCTGGGATTCTTTGTGTTTGTGGTTGTGGTTGTGTCTTTTATTCTAAATTGGAAAGATCTACTTTTCTTCCTATAGAGTGGTCATTTTTTCTGCATTGCTTGTAATTCTACAAGGGTTTCCATATTAAAGGAACTCTAAAATCAATCATGTCCCTATGGAATCAAAGCCATTACTTTTAAATTTCTTTATTCCATTGCTTATCACTTCCACAAAGTCATCCCCTTTGAAGTCATTGAAGTCTCCTGGAGAATTTTCAGGGGGCATGAGACAACAGTAGTTATATTTCTCATTATTACTGATAAGAAATAGAAATATCTACTTTGTCGAGATGAGGTCATTAGCTAAAAGCTAAGGAAATGACTGCAGTACATTAAAATATTAATCTAATTCACTTTTTAAAACAGTCCTGCAGGCTGAAAAATTAGGAATTTAACAAACCATAAATGTTCTCATAAAGCCCCTTATATTAAGCTGTAGCAAATTAAGACATTTTCTCTAAAAAATAAAATAAATAAACTGTTGGCCTCTAACCACAATTTTAAGAAGTAATTATTAAATAAATGTCAAAGAACAAATTCAGACTTAGTAGAAACTTTATTCAGAAGGATAGTTGAAGGTAAGGAAAAGCATTATTGCAATAGAAAGTGCTGACCTTAGGTCAGCAAATATCTTAGGGGTGAGTCAAGAAGGGCATTTTCCGTACAGAGAGAAGTGAAAACAGCTAGAAAGAATAGAACATGGGTAAGTTGGAAGAAGGACTTGTGTGATAGGATGATGGAGTAAAGAATACTTTACCCTGGGGGAACCTGGCTTGCTCTGCTTGAAGAGCATGTGATTTTTTTTTTTAATATTTTATTTGTTTTTTTGACAGAGCTAGAGAGAGAGCACAAGTAAGCAGAGCGGCAGGGAGAGAGGGAGAGAGAGAAGCAGGCTCTCTGCTAAGCAGAGAGCCTGATGCGGGACTCGATCCCAGGACCCTGGAATCGTGACCGGAGCCGAAGGCAGCCACTTAACCAACTGAGCCACCGGGGCGCCCTAAGCATGTGATTCTTAATTAGTTCCAGCCCTATGTTGAATTTAGAGATTACTTACAAATAAATCTTTTAAAATAAAGAATGCTTTACACTGAGGTCAGTGTATACTTAGGGGGGCTCTGAAGAAGGGCTGTATGATGGCTCAAGCTGAGGGCATCCCAAAAGCTAGGGACCTCAGGCAAATAAAGAAGCTTGACCAATGTTTGGTTAATAAGAATTTTGTTCCAAAGGATTGGTGGAGATAGCAGTTCATTCAGTCATTAATGAGGCAAAGAATAAGAATTTGAAGACTCTATGTCTGTCCATGTCATAGGCAAACAAGGAGTATACATGAATCTTTTCTAAGTTATACAAAGAAGAATGGTTCTTTGCAGTAAGCTGTACTCTTAGAATACAAAATCTGTGGATTTCTTACCTTTCACTGTTTTCCAGGCTCACAGAACTCATAAAAGTCAACATTGTTATAGTTTTTTACAAATGTCATAGTAAAATACCACACATACTCTGAATTTGTACCTCATTGTACATCTTTTATAGACAGAAACTAATTTCTCATTTTCTAGAGATGTTGTTCTCTGAGATAAAAGTGGAGTAGAAGAAGGGGGTATCTAGATATGATAAGTGCAAAGCAGAGTAGATAGAGCATCCCTCCCCAGTGACAATTCAGAAAAGGGAGACTTCAATGGAACCATCCAGAGAAGTATCTTGCTCCATCACTGAAACAAGTCTTATTTATGGCCACCCAATGCAGAAATGGTTTCAGACAGAGGGTGTGATAGAAAAAGATGACCCTGGCAACCAATATTAGCTCATTCAATCTTCTATCTGGACTATTAATTAAATTCACAGAAAGAACTTCTCCCTATAAAATGAGTTGACCTTGTTCACTATGTTCCAAGCACTATGCTGTTTGCTGGATTGCTAAGCATGAAGGCATCATTCATATGTAATTTTGTTTTTTTATTTTTAATTCAAGTATAATTAACATACAGTAGTATATTAGTTTCCAGGCTACAATATAGTGATCCAACAGGTCTATACATTAGTCACTGCTCATCATGATAAGGGTACTCTTAATCACCTTCACCTATTTCACCCATCCCCTCACCTATTTCCCTTCTAATAACCATCAGTTTGTTCTCTATATTTAAGAACTTATTTTTTGGTTTGTCTTTTTTTTTTAATTTGTTCATTTGCTTTGTTTCTTAAATTCCACATATAGTTGAAATCATATAGTATTTTGTATTTCTCTGACTGGCTTATTTTGCTTAGTATTATATCCTCTAGATCCATCCATGTTGTTACAAATGACAAGATCTCTTTATTTTCTATGACTGGATAATATTCCGTTGTTTATATAAACAACACAACTTACCTTCTATTGATGGACACCAAGGTTGCTTCTATATCTTGGCTATTGTAAATAATGCTGTGATAAACATAGGATGCATGTACCTTTCTGAATTAATGTTTTATTTTCTTTGGGTAAATAACCAGTGTGGGACTACTGAATCATATGGTAATTCCATTTTTTTAATTTTTTGAGGAACCCCCACACTGTTTTTCCATAGCGGCTGTATCATTTTGTATTCCTACCAACAGTGCATAAGCTGCCTTTTTCTCTATGTCCTCCATAACACCTGTTGTTCCTTTGTTTTTTTATTTTAGCCATGTGACAGGTATAAGGTGATATCTCATTGTAGCTTGAATTTACATTTCCCTGCTAATGAGTGACATTGAACATTTTTATATTGGCCATCTGTACTTCTTCTTTGGAAGAAAATGTCTGTCCATGTCTTTTGCCCATTTTAATTGGATTATTTGGGGGGTTTTGGTATTTAATTATATAAATTCTTTATATATTTTGAATATTAACATTTTTTAAGAATTATTTATTTCTTTGACAGAGAGAGAAATCACAAGTAGGCAGAGAGGCAGACAGAGAGAGATAGGGAAGCAGGCTCCCTGCTGAGCAGAGAGCCCAATGCGGGCCTGGATCCCAGGATCCTGAGACCATGACCTGAGCAGAAGGCAGAGGCTTAACCCACTGAGCCACCCACGTGCCCTGAATATTAACATCTAATCAGTTATGTAATTTACAAATATCTTCTCCCATTTGGTGGGTTGTCTTGTTTTATTGATGGTTTCTTTCACCGTGCAAAAGTTTTTTATTTTGGTGTAGTCCCAGTAGCTTAATTTTGTTTTGTTTCCCTTGCCAAGGGAGACATATCTAGATAAATGCTTCCAGCTAATGTCAATGAGATTACTGCCTATGTTTTCTTCTAGGGATTTTATGGTTTTAAGTCTCACATTTGGAACTTAATCCATTTTAAGTTTATTTTTCTGTATGGTACAATAAAGTGGTCTAGTTTGCATTCTTTTGTGCATAGCTATCCAGTTTTCCTACCACTATTTATTGAAGAGACTTTTTACCATCGTTTATTCTTGCCTCCTTTACCATAGAATAATTGACCATATAAACATAGATAATTCATATCTAATTTTAAATTTTTTGGAGTAACAACTATTAGGCTATTTTCAAAGTTTATATATTAGCTAGTACTTCTAAATCAAATTTAGCATCATTAGAAAATAAATTCTTAAACACTTCTGTTTAACAATTTAAGTTGGATATTATCTTAAATATATCTCTGTACCTTCTCCTACCCCCTTTCTTTATCATCATCACCACCATTTAAAACACAAAATGCTCAAGCTGTAGAATAATTGGACTGTTTCTTTAAGCTATCTATCATATGTTGTTTATACTCTCATCTGACTGGTTTTTTTTTTTTTTTTCTGCTTACTTCAGAGGAAAGCTGTTGGTCTGAAAGCTGTAGATGGATACTCCTCCATCAGTGGAAACTAAATTCTTCTATTAGACTTTATAAAGTGTCATGGAGTTTTATAAGACAAGCAAAAGGAAGATAATTTGTGCAAGCTTCCTTGAGGCTAGAACAGATGGAATGAAGCTCTTCCTATACTAAGATGAAGTGGACCTTTGCCTCAGGCCTGGTGCTTTGCAATTCTTATGATTGGGAAAAAGCAAAGATATATTTCAACAGCTAGTTCTGAAAAGTAAGAGGCATATAACAATGAATACTATTTCCATATAGAAACATATAGAGCTGTTATTTTAATCATCAATCTATATAATCACACATTTTAAAAAAATATAAGTAGCCCTTAAATTGTAAGCTGCTCTATTGTGATTAATTTTCCTAATCCAATGTGTTCCTCCTGTCCATATAAACCTGATTTTAGCTTATAAAAATATTGATTAATGTAGAAAAATATTTAGATTACAATGTTACATACTTGAGAAGCATAGCCCTAGAATATGACCAGGTATGATGATATAATGAAAAGATATAATAATTTTACATATATTGCCAGATGTTAAAGGTAACTTTGAGAAGGATGATGAAACATCATAAGTAGATGTTAATACCTGATTATAAGTTAATAAGAAGTCTTGAACAACATGCTGGCCCATGAATTTTCATAATTTATAGCTCTAAAAGATAAATTATGGTCCATGGACTTTTCAACATTTATCTCTAAAATATACAAAAATAACTCTTAGCACTACAGTCCGTAGATTGAAATATAAACACATATGGTTATTTATCTGTTTTAAGCTGTATACGTTAGTAGAAAATGATGTATGTATATTAATACCAAGCAGGAAGAGACCATAGAGGTCAAGGGCACAAGCTCTAACGGGCTCACCTAAGTTTGACTTCCAGCTGAACCACTAATCTCAGGCCAGCTACCTTGGATGAGCTACTCCCTACCTCATTTTCCCGACTGTACTGTGAATATTAAAATAGTACTGACTTCAAAGCTTGTTCTAAAAAAAAAAAAAAAAAAAGAGTTATTTTAAAGCTCTGAAAAAATCCCTGACATATGTTAAACACTCAATAAATGTTAGCTATTTTATTAGGCCATGTAACTTTAGCAAAGACTCATTTTTCTATGTGCTCTAAATAAATGTTTATTACATAGTCTTACTATAAGAATTATTGTTGATTTCAAGATAAGCACTGTGCTAAACATCATACACACACACACACGTGTGTGTGCACAAACATAAAATTTTATTTGACTTTCTTTTACAATCTAAGAGTTTTTAAGTATTATTATAATGCCCGTAACACCAAACAGAAATCAAAGCATAGAGTTGCTAAGTAACTTCTCCAGGATCACAGACTTTAAGTAAAGAGAGAATACAAAACAGAACACTACCTTAAGAATCAACAAAACTTAGATTCTCAGTCATGATATATAATTTCCTTGCTGTATTATCTCTAAAAAGGTAACTATCTGGCTTATTGCCTCACTTGTAAAATAGGAGTAATGTTCTATATCCCTGCCTGCTTCTCGAGTTAGTGGAGAAAATCAAATGATGTAATAATGATAAAAAAAAACATTCCATCCAGTGGAATAGGAATAATTGAAGATTTTTCAGCATGAGGTGTCTAGGTCACTCTCTCTCTCTCTCTCTCTCTTTTTTTTTTTAATCAAGAGATGCTCAACCGACTGAGCCAGCTAGATTCCCCAAGCATCTTTTTTCTTTCTTTTTAAATTATTTATTTATTTATTTGACCGACAGAGATCACAAGTAGGCAGAGAGGCAGGCACAGAGAGAGGAGGAAGCAGGCTCTCCACGGAGGAGAGAGCCCAATGCGGGGCTCGATCCCAGGACCCTAGGACCATGACCTGAGCCGAAGGCAGAGGCCCTGACCCACTGAGCCACCCAGGCGCCCCTGTCTAGGTCTCTTTAAGAGTGCTTCAGGTTGCGATGTTCTTAGCCACTTCCTCAAAGAGCACCAGAGCCTGGTTTTCCTTTGAGGAACATTCCTGTCATTCCCTGCAGCTGAGTCTGAAGGAAAGAAGGGGCTTAACTTCTATAGTCATAGCTGGTGTCTGAATGTGAACTGGCTTTTCTTCTCTGCCTGTGCCTGCTGGGCTGCCAGCAGACGTATCTGCCTGTTGTTGCTACATGCACATGGATAGATCTCATTTGAAATGCTAAATTCCAATAAATTTTTCCCTCTCTGGCCTAAAGATGAATTTGTTCTGCTTCTCAAAACTATTTAGGAGCTACCAAAATGGAGCTGCTAAGATCCTAATGACCCAATTCATCTTCTGTAACACAACCATTTCCACAAAGTAAAGACTCTCAAGAGCATTTTGGTAATTGGGGGTTTGAAAGACATAGATTTAGGGACTAGGGTTAAACTCTATCTCATGTTCTTACCTCAGGAGCCATCAAGTCCTTTTTACAGCATAGGCCCTTTTACTCATCCTTCCCCTAACTACCCAGAATTCTGCTTCTCTTTTTTTTACAAACAGGAGTCCATTCATCTCTCTTTGGCTTCTTTAAAGGACCCACGATTTATCAAACTAGTCTACATCTACCCCCAAACTTTGATTCTGACAATAATATATGCTTAAATTTGGCAAAACATGATTTATAAAGTTACCATTGCTACCCTGATACCAACATGAAAGGAAAAAAATGCATATATTTTTGTGGCAAGTAATATGGAATCATACCTAAGGTATATAACTTGCATTATCATTTTAAAATGGGGAAATCTAAATTAAATACTCTACAGAATTTCAGTCATTAACACAAAATATGTTAAAAGTCATCTTGGGAAGTCTTATCAATTAATTAGTGGGTATCTGATATATATTTCACATTCTGCTTAGACCGTGATTATTTTTAAAAAGTAATACATGGAGGGGAGGAGTCAAGATGGCGGAGAAGTAGCAAGCTGAGACTGTTTCAGCTAGCTGGAGATCAGCTAGATAGCTTATCTAAAGATTGCAAACACCTGAAAATCCATCAGCAGATCGAAGAGAAGAAGAACAGCAATTCTGGAAACAGAAAAACAACCACTTTCTGAAAGGTAGGACCGGCGGAGAAGTGAATCCAAAGCGACGGGAAGATAGACCCCGGGGGGAGGGGCCGGCTCCCGGCAAGCGGCGGAGCAACGGCGCACAAAATCAGGACTTTTAAAAGTCTGTTCCGCTGAGGGACATCGCTCCAGAGGCTAAACCGGGGCGAAGCCCACGCGGGGTCAGCGTGGCCTCAGGTCCTGCAGGGTCACAGAAGGATCGGGGGTGTCTGAGTGTCGCAGAGCTTGCGGGTATTGGAACGGGAAAGCCGGCTACAGAAACAGAGCCGACAGTAAGCTCGCAGCTCGGGGTGACCTTGAACCGGTCGCAGGCTCCGTGAGCTCGGAGCGCGGCAGGGGGTCAGGCAGACGGGAGTAACTGGGCGCTGTTCTCTGAGGGCGCACTGAGGAGTGGGGCCCCGGGCTCTCGGCTCCTCCGGGCCGGAGACCAGGAGGCCGCCATTTGTGTTCCCGTCCTCCGGAACTCTACGGAAAGCACTCAGGGAACAAAAGCTCCTGAAAGCAAACCCGAGCGGATTACTCACCCCAGCCCTGGGTAAGGGCGGTGTAATTCCGCCTGGGGCAAAGACACTTGAGAATCACTACAACAGGCCCCTCCCCCAGAAGATCAACAAGAAATCCAGCCGAGACCAAGTTCACCTACCAAGGAGTGCGGTTTCAATACCAAGGAGAGCAGCAGAATTCCAGAGGAGGAGAAAGCCAAGCAGGGAACTCATGGCTTTTTTCCTGTGATTTTTTTTTTAATCTTGCAGTTAATTTAATTTTTTCTTTTTCATTTTTTTTTTCTTTTTCTTCTCGCCTTCGGGTAAAATTTTTTTTTTTAACTGTTACCTTTTTCTTTTTTAACAATTTTTTACTAGTTTATCTAATATATATATTTTTTCTTTTTTACATTTTTCTCAGGTGTTTTCTTTTTTAAAAAAAAATTTTTTTTTCTTTTCTTTTTTTTTCTTTTCTTTTTTCTTTTTTTTTTTTCTTTCTTTCTTTTTGAACCTCATTTTATCCCCTTTCTCCCCACTCACGATTTTGGATCTCTTCTAATTTGGTTAAAGCATATTTTCCTGGGGTTGTTGCCACCCTTTTAGTATTTTACTTGCCCCTTCATTTACTCTTATCTGGCCAAAATGACAAGACGTAAAAATTCAACGCAAAAAAAAGAACAAGAGGCAGTACCGAAGGCTAGGGACCTAATCAATACAGACATCGGTAATATGTCAGATCTAGAGTACAGAATGACAATTCTCAAGGTTCTAGCCGGGCTCGAAAAAGGCATGGAAGATATGAGAGAAACCCTCTCGAGAGATATAAAAGCCCTTTCTGGAGAAATAAAAGAACTAAAATCTAACCAAGTTGAAATCAAAAAAGCTATTAATGAGGTGCAATCAAAAATGGAGGCTCTAACTGCTAGGATAAATGAGGCAGAAGAAAGAATTAGTGATATAGAAGACCAAATGACAGAGAATAAAGAAGCTGAGCAAAAGAGGGACAAACAGCTACTGGACCACGAGGGGAGAATTCGAGAATTAAGTGACACCATAAGACGAAACAACATTAGAATAATTGGGATTCCAGAAGAAGAAGAAAGAGAGAGGGGAGCAGAAGGTATACTGGAGAGAATTATTGGGGAGAATTTCCCCAATATGGCAAAGGGAACGAGCATCAAAATTCAGGAGGATCAGAGAACGCCCCTCAAAATCAATAAGAATAGGCCCACACCCCGTCACCTAATAGTAAAATTTACAAGTCTCAGTGACAAAGAGAAAATCCTGAAAGCAGCCCGGGAAAAGAAGTCTGTAACATACAATGGTAAAAATATTAGATTGGCAGCTGACTTATCCACAGAGACCTGGCAGGCCAGAAAGAGCTGGCATGATATTTTTAGAGCACTAAACGAGAAAAACATGCAGCCCAGAATACTATATCCAGCTAGGCTATCATTGAAAATAGAAGGAGAGATTAAAAGCTTCCAGGACAAACAACAACTGAAAGAATTTGCAAATACCAAACCAGCTCTACAGGAAATATTGAAAGGGGTCCTCTAAGCAAAGAGAGAGCCTACAAGTGGTAGATCAGAAAGGAACAGAGACCATATACAATAACAGTCACCTTACAGGCAATACAATGGCACTAAATTCATATCTCTCAATAGTTACCCTGAATGTGAATGGGCTAAATGCCCCTGTCAAAAGACACAGGGTATCAGAATGGATAAAAAAACAAAACCCATCTATATGTTGCCTCCAAGAAACTCATTTTAAGCCCGAAGACACCTCCAGATTTAAAGTGAGGGGGTGGAAAAGAATTTACCATGCTAATGGACATCAGAAGAAAGCAGGAGTGGCAATCCTTATATCAGATCAATTAGATTTTAAGCCAAAGACTATAATAAGAGATGAGGAAGGACACTATATCATACTCAAAGGGTCTGTCCAACAAGAAGATTTAACAATTTTAAATATCTATGCCCACAACGTGGGAGCAGCCAACTATATAAACCAATTAATAACAAAATCAAAGAAACACATCAACAACAATACAATAATAGTAGGGGACTTTAACACTCCCCTCACTGAAATGGACAGGTCATCCAAGCAAAAGATCAGCAAGGAAATAAAGGCCTTAAACGACACACTGGACCAGATGGACATCACAGATATATTCAGAACATTTCATCCCAAAGCAACAGAATACACATTCTTCTCTAGTGCACATGGAACATTCTCCAGAATAGATCACATCCTCGGTCCTAAATCAGGACTCAACTGGTATCAAAAGATTGGATCATTCCCTGCATATTTTCAGACCACAATGCTCTAAAGCTAGAACTCAACCACAAAAGGAAGTTTGGAAAGAACCCAAATACATGGAGACTAAACAGTATCCTTCTAAAGAATGAATGGGTCAACCGGGAAATTAAAGAAGAATTGAAAAAAATCATGGAAACAAATGATAATGAAAATACAACGGTTCAAAATCTGTGGGACACAATAAAGACAGTACTGAGAGGAAAATATATAGCGGTACAAGCCTTTCTCAAGAAACAAGAAAGGTCTCAGGTACACAACCTAACCCTACACCTAAAGGAGCTGGAGAAAGAACAAGAAAGAAACCCTAAGCCCAGCAGGAGAAGAGAAATCATAAAGATCAGATCAGAAATCAATGAAATAGAAACCAAAAAAACAATAGAACAAATCAACGAATCTAGGAGCTGGTTCTTTGAAAAAATTAATAAAATTGATAAACCCCTGGCCCGACTTATCAAAAAGAAAAGAGAAAGGACCCAAATAAATAAAATCATGAATGAAAGAGGAGAGATCACAACTAACACCAAAGAAATACAAACTATTATAAGAACATACTATGAGCAACTCTACGGCAATAAATTTGACAATCTGGAAGAAATGGATGCATTCCTAGAAACATATAAACTACCACAACTGAACCAGGAAGAAATAGAAAGCCTGAACAGACCCATAACCAGTAAGGAGATTGAAACAGTCATTAAAAATCTCCAAACAAACAAAAGCCCAGGGCCAGATGGCTTCCCGGGGGAATTCTACCAAACATTTAAAGAAGAACTAATTCCTATTCTCCTGAAACTGTTCCAAAAAATAGAAATGGAAGGAAAACTTCCAAACTCATTTTATGAGGCCAGCATCACCTTGATCCCAAAACCAGACAAGGATCCCACCAAAAAAGAGAGCTATAGACCGATATCCTTGATGAACACAGATGCGAAAATACTCAACAAAATACTAGCCAATAGGATTCAACAGTACATTAAAAGGATTATTCAACACGACCAAGTGGGATTTATTCCAGGGCTGCAAGGTTGGTTCAACATCCGCAAATCAGTCAATGTGATACAACACATCAATAAAAGAAAGAACAAGAACCATATGATACTTTCAATAGATGCTGAAAAAGCATTTGACAAAGTACAGCATCCCTTCCTGATCAAAACTCTTCAAAGTGTAGGGATAGAGGGCACATACCTCAATATCATCAAAGCCATCTATGAAAAACCCACCGCAAATATCATTCTCAATGGAGAAAAACTGAAAGCTTTTCCGCTAAGGTCAGGAACACGGCAGGGATGTCCATTATCACCACTGCTATTCAACATAGTACTAGAGGTCCTAGCCTCAGCAATCAGACAACAAAAGGAAATTAAAGGTATCCAAATTGGCAAAGAAGAAGTCAAATTATCACTCTTCGCAGATGATATGATACTATATGTGGAAAACCCAAAAGACTCCACTCCAAAACTGCTAGAACTTATACAGGAATTCAGTAAAGTGTCAGGATATAAAATCAATGCACAGAAATCAGTTGCATTTCTCTACACCAACAGCAAGACAGAAGAAAGAGAAATTAAGGAGTCAATCCCATTTACAATTGCACCCAAAACCATAAGATACCTAGGAATAAACCTAACCAAAGAGACACAGAATCTATACTCAGAAAACTATAAAGTACTCATGAAAGAAATTGAGGAAGACACAAAGAAATGGAAAAATGTTCCATGCTCCTGGATTGGAAGAATAAATATTGTGAAAATGTCTATGCTACCTAAAGCAATCTACACATTTAATGCAATTCCTATCAAAGTACCATCCATCTTTTTCAAAGAAATGGAACAAATAATGCTAAAATTTATATGGAACCAGAAAAGACCTCGAATAGCCAAAGGGATATTGAAAAAGAAAGCGAACGTTGGTGGCATCACAATTCCGGACTTCAAGCTCTATTACAAAGCTGTCATCATCAAGACAGCATGGTACTGGCACAAAAACAGACACATAGATCAATGGAACAGAATAGAGAGCCCAGAAATAGACCCTCAAATCTATGGGCAACTCATCTTCGACAAAGCAGGAAAGAATGTCCAATGGAAAAAAGACAGCCTCTTCAATCAATGGTGCTGGGAAAATTGGACAGCCACATGCAGAAAAATGAAATTGGACCATTTCCTTACACCACACACAAAAATAGACTCAAAATGGATGAAGGACCTCAATGTGCGAAAGGAATCCATCAAAATCCTTGAGGAGAACACAGGCAGCAACCTCTTCGACCTCTGCCGCAGCAACATCTTCCTAGGAACAACGCAAAAGGCAAGGGAAGCAAGGGAAAAAATGAACTATTGGGATTTCATCAAGATCAAAAGCTTTTGCACAGCAAAGGAAACAGTTAACAAAATCAAAAGACAACTGACAGAATGGGAGAAGATATTTGCAAACGACATATCAGATAAAGGACTAGTGTCCAGAATCTATAAAGAACTTAGCAAACTCAACACCCAAAGAACAAATAATCCAATCAAGAAATGGGCAGAGGACATGAACAGACATTTCTGTAAAGAAGACATCCAGATGGCCAACAGACACATGAAAAAGTGCTCCATATCACTCGGCATCAGGGAAATACAAATCAAAACCACAATGAGATATCACCTCACACCAGTCAGAATGGCTAAAATCAACAAGTCAGGAAATGACAGATGCTGGCGAGGATGTGGAGAAAGGGGAACCCTCCTACACTGTTGGTGGGAATGCAAGCTGGTGCAGCCACTCTGGAAAACAGCATGGAGGTTCCTCAGAATGTTGAAAATAGAACTGCCCTATGACCCAGCAATTGCACTATTGGGTATTTACCCTAAAGATACAAATGTAATGATCCAAAGGGGCACATGCACCCGAATGTTTATAGCAGCAATGTCCACAATAGCCAAACTATGGAAAGAACCTAGATGTCCATCCACAGATGAATGGATCAAGAAGATGTGGTATATATACACAATGGAATACTATGCAGCCATCAAAAGAAATGAAATCTTGCCATTTGTGACAACATGGATGGAACTAGAGCGTATCATGCTTAGCGAAATAAGTCAAGCAGATAAAGACAACTATCATATGATCTCCCTGATATGAGGAAGTGGTGATGCAACATGGAGGCTTAAGTGGGTAGGAGAAGAATCAATGAAACAAGATGGGATTGGGAGGGAGACAAACCATAAGTGACTCTTAATCTCACAAAACAAACTGAGGGTTGCTGGGGGGAGGGGGTTTGGGAGAAGGGGGTGGGATTATGGACATTGGGGAGGGTATGTGCTTTGGTGAGTGCTGTGAAGTGTGTAAGCCTGGTGATTCACAGACCTGTACCCCTGGGGATAAAAATATATGTTTATAAAAAATAAAAAGTTAAAAAAAATAAATAAATAAAATAAAAAGTAATACATGATTTCTAGAGTTAAAGCACTTGGCTGTTTAATACTAAGAGAGGACTTACATACTTTAAATGTGAGAATAAGATAGAAATTTCTGACAAAGATATAATGAGGTAAAGAAAAAAGAATTATGGACTTAAAAAAAGGTTTCTTGAAGAAGAGGGTATTAATCTGAACTTTGGCATTCATTTATGATAAAAAATGTTTTGTAAACTAGAAATAGACAATAAATTCATTTCCTATCTGCAATCAGAAATGAGAAAAGGAGACCTCCTATCACTATTTCTGTCCCACATCATTTTGAAGGTCCTAGCTGTTATGATATAGCAAGAAAAAGAACCACAAATGTAAGAATTAGGAACAAAAAATGAAGCTCCAATGACTCACTAATATGATTGTCTTTAAGAAAATAAAAAATAAAGTCCATATAAATCATTACAATTAAAATCAACAAAATTTTTGGTTATCATCTTTTAATACAAAAGTTTTATTTAAGAAAATATGTAAGAGAATTAAATATTAAATATAATTTTATAAATCAAGGGTAATTTTTAAAAATTAACAAAAGACTTAAAAGAATTAAATGTCAAAAAATAAACCTCATGGAACATATCCAAGATCTCTACATGGAAAACATAGAACATATGTGAGAGAAATTAAGGGAGACTTACATAAATGAACAAATATTCTGTGCTCCTGGGTTGGAAGATAATATTATAAAGTTTTCTATTTTTCCCTCATTGACTTATGCCTTAGGTGCAGTGAGGGTATGAAGCAGTGGAAAACTTTGTCAACTGCCAATAAGAGTGTACATTAGTAAAATCACTTACCTTTATATTATTTGTAATTCAGAAGTAAACATGGTTGATAGATGGGCAGCATTTAAAAATTTTTTAAATACAGAAGTTTGTTTTATAACCACCCACGTTCATAAAATACAGAACCGAAGCTCCATTCATGAGATGGAAGGCCATCTGGTAATATTTTATGTTAACTAATTTTTCTTGTTATCTGCCCAGTGACTAACAATGGAGGCTATCCAAGAAGGATGGCAAAATGGTGATGGAGAAAGGAGGGTAAATATAACTAGGTATGTAGAAAAAAAAGTAAATGTAAAAATTTTGATATCATAACAAAATACTAAGGCTTTATCAATTTTCAGGTTAATTTTTTTTAACATCATTATGGACTGAGGACTCTCAATATATTTTTGAACTTGGCCATCCAACTGGCCTCACTGCCAGTACATTCAACCCATTCACTCCCAAACGTGATTGTTACTTTAATGTTCAGATCTGAGACTCACTGAAGAAAAGGACAGAGTAATATGAAGATAGGATATTTTCTGGTTTCCAGAAAGCTGGTATAATTTCAAAAATGCCCATGGTGATGCTAAAAGAACAATGGAGCCAAATAAAAGGGCTACTATTGGCCATGTTCTCATACACTGAGGATCAAAAAAAAAAAAAAAAAGGAAAGATAAAAGAAAAATGATAGTCAATTATAGTGGTTCTCAACCAGTGAGTTTTGTCCCCTAGGAGACATTTGAATTGTCTGAAGACATCTCTGGTTGTCACAACTGGGGTAAGTGCTTCTGGCCTCTAACAGGTTGGGGCAGAGGGGTGCTAAGCATCCCGCAGTACAGGGGACAGCTCCCCACAAAAAAACAAAAACAAACAAAAAAAAAAACACACACACACACACCACTACAATTTAAAATCTCAGTAGTGCTTAGATTGAGAAATGCTGGTCAACTGAAACAAACTCAATTCATAAACATATTCCAAATAGGGAAAAACCACATAAATGTAAAGTAAGGTTGCTGCATGCAAAAGAGGAGTAAGTTTAATATGTGTTTTGAAATTGCTGTTAATGTGTGACTCGACTTGTCACCAGCTAGACCATAAGACCTGACATTTACTGACCACCTGCATGTACTCACTAATCTTTGTCTTGCATTTTGCCTTAAGCTCTTCTTCCTAGCTTAACCTCTTAACTCAGGGAAATGAAACCCAGAAACACCCCTCAGGGGTTGGAGACTGCTCTGATAAGACCTCTCACTAGCCCAGGCCACCAGGACCTTTGGAGTTAAACCCCCCCAAACTCATCATTGCACAGATGGACCATGGAGTGAACCCTGGAATGGCCAACCATTACCTTTACTTCATAATACTAAAATCTCTGCCCAAGGAGGAACCTCAACCTCATTTATGTAACATAAATGTAAGTTTAGGCATATTTCTTTAAGGTGAAAACTTATGCCTGTCTCTACATAAGATGAGAAGTCATCCTTATATAAATATTCATCTGAACTGAGGAGGGAACAGAAGGCAAGCTGAGGTCAAAGCAGAAGCTGACACCCCACAATGCCACCTCCATAGAATATGTGAGATAAATGTCTTAGCAATTTACAAGAACAAAGCATTTCTATCAATGACCTAGTTTCCAAAGGAAATCAAGATACAATTAAATGTCCTTATAACCTGCAGCCCAATGACAGATACTGGAAGCTGGCAGGGTTTAATGTTCCTCCAGGAAGTTCCCAACTTCCTTCAAGTTAATGCCTTACTAGAGGGGTAAAAACCATTAATTTGACAATGCCAAGGCCTCCCATATCCTGTGAATCTTCTTTAGCATATGAAAGTTTTTTCAGAAACCTCCCTTTTTCCTTACCTCATCCCAACCCATAATATATAATCAGCCACCCTTCAACAACCCTGGGGCAGCAACTCTTTCTGCCCATGGGTCCTATCCCTGTGCTTTAATAAACCACCATTTTACACTAAAGACATATCAAGAATTCTTTCTTGGTCATCGGCTCTGGACTCCTCCTCAACTGAACCTCACCCATATTCTAAAACCACATCATTAACCCTAAACAAAAGGAACCCACTGACCTTCTCTCTGGCATTCTTGACTTTGGAAGTCATTCCCTATAACCTTCTTATTTGCTGCAAGTTATTATTATTATTATTTTTTCTTCTTGCATGAAGCCCAATATGGGCTTAAACTTATAACCCTGAGATCTAGAACTGAGCTAAGATCAAGAATCAGACACTTAACCAAGTCATCCAGGTTCTCTCTCTGTCAAATAAATAAATACAATCTTAAAAAAAAAAAAAAAAAAGTTTTCTTTGTTCAACAAATCAACCTGGTGCCTTTTCTGACTCACCAAAGAGCAAACTCATGCTTGTTCAGCTGCAAATTAATGTGCATGAGTGTGCTGATTTCAGGGTTTTGTTTGTTTTTATTAAGAATACGCATGATTACAGATACTTATTGTTTGTTTACTATGTGATGGGGAATGGTAGACAGGAAGAATCATGAGAGAGCCCAGCTGAACCAGAAAACCAAGAACTGTATAATAAATCAGAAGAGTGGTCAGCCAAATGGCTTTACAAAATAATCAGGTAGAAATAGGTCTTAATGTTAGATTGCAGTTCAGTAGTGCAAATGTTCATAAGAGAAAGTAGACAGTGAAGACTCAGCCCTCCAGGAGGGAAATCTTTGTATGGTTCTACTAATTTTAATGCAGTACTAACAAGATATAGTGAAGTAAACTACATGAAGTATCTGTAGCAAAAACTTGATGGATAAAGGAACAAAAAGGGGAGGTGGAAGAAAAGGAATCAGTCTACAAGGTCTGTGAAATAGCATATGAACCTGTTCTAAAAGAGGGAGTCACACCAACTAGTGTAGACTTGGAATTGTAAAAACAGGTCTTGTTTTCAGACCAAGAATCAACTAGTTAATAAATCAGAACCTGATATCTTGGCTTGAAAGAATATTATTTGGGGAATATTATTTGTAAAGATTATGCTGTCCAGGAGTATGAATGAAAATGCTAATTTTGTAAACCCATAAATCCAGAGTATCAATATCTTTGTAGTGATTGAAGTATCAGTATAACAAATAAGATTTGTAATCATTGAGCTATTTTATATGTATTTGATTTATTTTATGAAGTTGAAGGATTTAAAAGATCTCTTACAATTACAGTCTTATTTTTATTGACATTCAGGGCTTGCCTGCGTTTTGTTTTGTTTTGTTTTGTTTTAATTATTTATCTATTTATAAGATTTTTTTTTAAAAATTGATTTGATATACAGAGATCACAAGTAGGCAGAGAGGCAGGAAGAGCTCTCTGCTGAGCAGAGAGCCTGATGTGGGGCTCAATCCTAGGACTCTGGGATCATGACCTGAGCTGAAGGCAGAGACTTTAACACACTGAGCCACCCAGGTGCCCCATTGCCTGGGTTTTAATCAACTTTTATTTAATTGTTTATTTGTTTAAAGACTTATTTATTTGACAGAGAAATAGAGTGTGTGAGCCCACCAGTGAGTGAGAGGGGGAGGGGCAGAGGCAGAGGGAGAGAGACTCCCAAGCAGACTCCATGCTGGGTATGCCACTCAGCCACCCCAAGTCAACTTTTAAATGATCAGAATATGGGATTTATAAATGGATATTTTTTTTTTAACTTTTTATTTTTTATAAACATATATTTTTATCCCCAGGGGTACAGGTCTGTGAATCACCAGGTTTACACACTTCACAGCACTCACCAAAGCACATACCCTCCCCTATGTCCATAACCCCACCCACTTCTCCCAAACCCCCTCCCCCCAGCAACCCTCAGTTTGTTTTGTGAGATTAAGAGTCACTTATGGTTTGTCTCCCTCCCAATCCCATCTTGTTTCATTGATTCTTCTCCTACCCACTTAAGCCTCCATGTTGCATCACCACTTCCTCATATCAGGGAGATCATATGATAGTTGTCTTTCTCTGCTTGACTTATTTCGCTAAGCATGATACGCTCTAGTTCCATCCATGTTGTCGCAAATGGCAAGATTTCATTTCTTTATTTACTATATTTATATTTATATACTAGTAGTATATAAATATATAGGAAATTTGCCTTAAGGGTTTATAAGCTTAATAAATTGAATGATAAAAAACAAAAGAAGAGGTGAAGTGTGCCTTTGCACCCACAACAGTCTCCCAAGCCTTAACGATGAGAAATGGCCATAAGGAATAGCACTAGTATTAACAAACTATGGCCCACAAACTAGATCTTGCCTGCTGCCTATATATGCAAAGCCTTACTACATTTTTAAGTAGTTTAAAAAAATCAAAGAGGAATAGTATTTTGTAACATGTAAATTATAGGACAGCCACATTTCTGTGACCGTGTTTATTCATTGTGCTATTGAAACACGGCTGCACTCATTCATTTACATATCGTCTCTGTTTTTGTAGTACAATGGCAGATTAGGTAGTTGTGACAGAAACTGTATGCCGACAAAGCTTAAGATACTTACTATGTGGCCCTTTACAGGAAGTTTGTCAGTTCTTGGGATAACAGTTGTAAGCCTGGACTTCAGGACAAAATAGACTAGGTTTAAATGCCAATTCTGCCCCACTTGTCATGACTCCGGCAAGTTCCTTAAACTTCCAGAACACCAGTGTGAGATGGAGCCAATTTTAGTAACCACCTTACAGAGAGGCTGGGAAGGATAAATGCATAACACATGTAGGCACCTCAAGGGGCTCCTGGAAATAGGGAATCCTTAACAAAGGCTTTTTATTTTTTTATTTATTTTATTATTATTTTTTTTTTAACAAAGGCTTTTTATTAACACCAACTGTACTGGGCTTCCTTACCGCCATGTGTGGAGTGATCCTGGAGGACTGCAGATGCTATCAACTTGGTAATGTGCAATTTTAAAAATAACACACTTATTTACAATAATTATTTATTTAGCTGTTTTTAACAATTTTATTTGACAGAGAGAAGAGAGAACAAGCAGAAAACAAGAAGAGAGAACAGCAGGAGAGGAAGAAGCAGGCTCCCTGCCAATCAGGGAGCATGATGCGGGGATCCATCCCAGAACCCTGGGTTCATGACCTGGGCCAAAGGCAGATGCTAACCAACTGAGCAACCCAAAAGCTCCTACAATCATAATTAAAAACTCCTATACCTTCTAAACATCAGCCCCTGATGCAAAGCCAGTTGAACTTCCTTTGAACTCGCCCTGGGTCACAGAGTTGGTAGCAGAAGAGAGAATCAGTGTCTTTCTGGCAGAACCACATGGGCTTTGGAACCACGCAGGTTTCAGATGAATTATAATTCTTCCCCTGGCAAATAGCAGTTTCTAAAACCCCTGGCTTATAGCAGTTCAGTATGCCTTTATGAGCATTGCTTTTCTCATCTACATAAATGCAAGATATATAACAGCATCATAAATGCAAATACAGGTGCTTGGACCTGCTGAATCTCAAAGGATGAAATCCAGATGTTCAGAATTTTTAAAGAAACCTAAACATCCTTTTGGTGCACATGCAGGCAGGGTTGAGAATCACAAAACTAAAATGTTTACGAGAAGTCTAAGTGAGATAATGAGTGTCAAACTCCTAGCAGAGGACCCGAGACAACCAATCTTCTAAACCACAGCACTTGCTAACACTCTGAAAGTCATCCATTCAGAGGTAATGGAAACTTGAAACTGGGCTTTCTGTCTTCATCCCAAGAAATGAGGAAGGACCATTTTTGTGCAGTAACAGTAGGTGACGAACAGACTTTGTATACAACTGTCCTCCAAACTTTGGGGAGAAAATATCTCTATCCAACAGTCAGTATTCCCCCAAACTCTCCATGCCAGAAAACAAGATTGTTCCCAGAATCTTACAAAATCCTGTTAACGATCAGTAGCATCAAAAGTTTGAATATAAAGAGCACATTTTCTCAGGGTGATATTTCTATCAAAATTAGACCCTTTTCCTTGAACAGCATTATGAGCTTATTAACACTTTAAAATCACTGGAAAACCTGTAAGGCAGTGCTTACATAGTCCTGCTGTACTCAGAATGGTTCAGCATCAATACAAAGTCTCATTAACCTTATCACTTTCTAGTCCTTGAGCACAATGGGGTATGCCAGGCAGCTGCCACTGTCTGTGTGCTCTAATGCATAAACTTAATGGGCTTGGAGAACAAGACTTCCAGCAGTGCCATGAGCTATTCAGAGGTACTTTTCAGCTAGCTAATATGTTATTCTGAACCACCCAGCTATTATTGCAATGTATGGAGCCCTTAATTTTGGTTTAATGGTGTTTTTGTAAGGGAGATGTCAATGAAACTTAGACCATGTTTTAAAAGTCCAAGAAAAATAAAAAGGGCTCTCCTTGCCACATAGTCCTAGTGACATTGAACAATGTCATATGATGAGGTCCTCACCTTCCTCCTAGCTGCTACCTAACTGGTTTTGAAAGATATATTCGCCTTATGGATTCAATTGTACAAAGTGTAAGGAAACTTCCAAAATAAACTAAATTTCCTCGGAATGATTGTAAAATAAAGAAAACATCTTTAACAGGGCTTAATTGCCAGAGATGTCTAAAATTTCCTTCTGAGGTTAGGAAAAAAGGAAATTAGAATATTGAACAAAGTATCTTTGTACCTGAGAGCCACAACACCACACCACCATCCCCATCCTCACCACATCCCATAAATATAAATTTCATTGGTATGATCTGTTGTATGTAAGAGATGTTTATTATACAGGTAAGCTTTGTGAATAGCTTTGTGAAATGATGTAATCAAAATTTAGTCAGGAAACCAATCTTTAATGATTGAATTATTTTTAAAAAGACTGATTAAATGATTGATGATTAAATGATTAACATAATTAAAAATGATTAAATGATTTAAAAAGTATTTGATTAATTTTTTAAAGTTAAAAAAGAAAGAAAGAAAGAAAGAAAGCAGGGCTCTTGGGCGGCTCAGTCCTTTAAGCATCTGCCTTCTGCTCAGGACCTGATCCCAGGGTCCTGGGACCGAGCCTGACGTTGGGTCGCTCCTGCTCAGCGGGAGCCTTCTTCTCCCTTTCCCTCTGCCTGTCACTGTGCCTGGTTGTGTTCTCTTTCTCTCTGTCAGATAAATAAATCAAATCCTTTTAAAAATAAAATAAATTAAAATTAAATTAAGAAGGAAGAAAAATTTAGAAATCTATAACATGAGAAGAGATACCTATTCTATGCTGTTTGTTCTATTAGTGGGTACCACTGACATTCTTCATACAAATATTTCTCATTTGTAGAAAATGCTATAATACATTTTGTTAAATGGAATCAGATTTTGGGTAGTCTCAAAGAGCTGGGCCATGGAAGAGCAAAGCAGGGTCAATCTTATTCTGGTCAGTCAGTACAGCATACTCTCTTGTTGGAAGTTGGAACAGCAATCCAAGAATCCTTGCATCATCAAATGGTTTTTATTACTCACTAGATTGTAAAATAAAAAAATTACTTTGGTGGTCACTTAATTGAATTCTTGCCATCCTCTTACCCCACACATTGATTATATACCACACAGGCACTGACTATACACCTTTTTACTTTTCCCCTGTCTATGGGTGGTACTTTAAGGAGAATAATTTAAAGACTGTTTTCTGGACTTTTCTCTCTTTGACTTTCGCCATACCCAATCAGTTATAAAGTCATATTTTTTTTTTCCTTTATGTGTCAGATGAATTCCACTCTCTTTCCATTCCTAACACCCAAATGCAAACTCATTCCTTCTTACTTAGGTTACTGAAATACTCAATCTCTCCCTCTCTCTCTCTCGCTATAATCTCTGTTGTACAGTACTCCTTAGTCAACATCAAAGCATTAACTTTCTAAAATGGAACTTTGGTCATTGGGCTGGGATATTCTTTGTCCATTTGCATTCATTTTACACACTCTGTACTCTTTTCTGTGCCTGAGAGGTTAACCTCTGCAGACAGCATCATGTTTTCTGGTTTTTCTTTGAGTTTGCCAAACAGAGTTACCAACAGGAGGTTAGCAAACAAGTAGGACAAAGAGGTAAACATACCTTTCATCCTGGCCACCACATGCTGGGCTCTGGTTTAGTGGTTGCTATAGAGCTCCAAGATAAGGACGCATTCTTATAAGATGGCAGCTTCTGAAACCTTCAACTTCTTCAAATTCTGGCAATCACTTTCTCCTTCTATGTCTCCAAGTCTAATGTTTTGAGCCCCATAGTGATTTTCCCTTAATCTTATCCACAGTCTTCCAGTCTCTTCAATTATCTCTTCAGTAGCTACCTAACACGATTCTGACTGCTATAATTATACTACTTACTGAACAGGTACTTTCAAATGTCTTCTTATGCCTCTAATATAAATTCCACTTTCCCATATCTGATTGTTAACCCCATTAAATTTAATCCTAATCTATCAGTCCTGATGATCTTCAATTGTTCAGTTACAGGAACATTACTCTCTAACCAGATTACCTCACTCACTCTGTTCCTCAAATATCACCTGTGTTCCCAAACCCATTCCTTGATAAAAATAATCTGCCCTAATTTATCAGCCTCTTTTTCTCTTAGATCTGCTTTCCATGTTCCCTATTATACTATTAGCAGGTATGTTTCTGCTATATGACTTTCCTCTCCATCCATGAAAAATTGGGCCAGGCATACATAAAAGACTCAAGTTCTCAGGAATGTAAATTATTTCAGAACAAAATTATTGGGACTAGATTCTGTGGGTAATGGAGTATCAGTAATAGGATTGTGGTTT
Source organism: Mustela nivalis (assembly GCF_964662115.1). NCBI lineage: Eukaryota > Metazoa > Chordata > Mammalia > Carnivora > Mustelidae > Mustela > Mustela nivalis. Next base: position 126,221,609 of record NC_139023.1, read on the forward strand.
TAAAAAAGGCCCCATCCCTGAGGTTTGTTTGAAAAACTCTTCCTTGATTTGAACGAGACAATAAGATATCTTCTCCAATAAATTTTTTTATGTCAGCTCAATTTGATTTCTTTAACTGTAAAGCAAAGGAACCATCACTAACACACTAAGATTCAACATTTCTTTTCTCTTGGAATAGTAGCATGCCTCACTTTATATATTTAAAGCAATGGTCTCCAAAATAGGTTGTGAGCACCAGAAATGACTAATTAGTGTGGAAAAAAATATTGGACTATTTTCTATCAAAATAACTTTAAATGATTTAAAAACCAACCTGTATTAATATTTAATATGCAGATTAATATTCATACCATCCCTTAGCCTGTAAGGCAGCAAGCGAGATGCTCTACACATGCAGGAAAGAAAAGGGATAAGTGGGAGTTTTATAAGGTAGATAGATTGACAGTGGTATTCTTCTTTATTTACTTTCATCACAAGTTAAATTATAATAGTTTATGTGTACCCTATTAGAATGGTTTAAATGCTTATTTAAATGCTGGAGTTTTTAAAACACAATGACATGAGAAAGACAGTGATTCTGATTTATTTTTGTAACACTCAGAGGATCACTGTTTATGTCATGACAAAGTACTTTAAAGACCTGTCAAGTTTAAAGATAAATAAAGCATTTTTCTTTTACAAAGATAAGTGTTCCAAATATATTGAATTTTTAGTGATAAAAAATTGCTATCTGTAATGTGCTATCTAGCAGATATTTTTTTTTAAAAATTCAACCTTCACTGTACCCTTAAGATAGAAATGATATTTTAATAACAAAGAAAAGTAATCCATTTTGAAAGCAACTCCTTTGAATTTGGGTATTTGTTAAAGTTTCTTTCAGTGAGAAATGTTATTGTGAAAATATGTAATTTACATAGACTTTAGTGTTATACATTAAAACATGGAAATAGAAATTTCAAATCAGTTTCAATTCTCCAAACAGACAGTATTATTAAGCTTTTAGCCATTTGCTCAAAATATAAAACATGGCAGCTTCCAAACAGCTCAGGCAAGAATAACCAATCTGCATCAATTAAGATATAAAATTAAGAGCTAAATTTCAGCTAAACACTTTTCATAATTAGAATAGAAAAATGTGTATCATAATCATCAAATATTGCCAATTATTAACCTCTCCAGATAAATCTCTATATATTTCTCAACTGTAACAGGCATCCATTTAAAATCAAATATTGTAATACACTCAATTTATAACCAAAATCTTAAAATATTCAAAAACACAGGATTAAAATTTATTTTTCAAAATACTGAAGGATTTTCAGTAATGCTTAATAAAAGCAAAGAAGTTTGGGTATGACTAATGAAAATAATATAATAATTTAAAAGTCATTTATTTATATCTTATACTTAATTTTTCTCACATATTTTTTTTTATCTTGGGTTATTTTTGAAATTTCCTATTGAATAGCTTCTGAAAGCAAGATATTCCTACAGTTATAACTGTAATAGGTTAAACTTGTAAATGGACAAATAATTTACAGATTTCTTGAATAAGGGAGAAAAATACTTTGGGGGATCAAAGCCATATAAAGTCTGTCCTCTACCAAGAAAACTTTCCGAACCAAGGTTTATCTTTTCACTGAATTCCTGTCAAAGCTTGTATAATTACTGTTTATTTCATATTTATGAATTTTCATATTTTTGTAAATATTTATATTGTCAATTTTATTATAGTTGACCCTTGAACAATGGAAATTAGGACTGGTAGTCCTTAAGCAGTTGAAAATCAATGTATAACTATTGTCTTTCCCCAAACTTAAGTACTAATAACCTACTATTGACTGAAAAGCTTACCAATAATGTTATATGTCTTATATACTATATTCTTTTGTATGTTATATGTCTTATATACTATATTCTTATAATAAAGTAAGATAGAGAAAATTGAAATGTTATTAAGAAACTCATCAGGAACAGAAAATACATGTATAATACTACATTGTATTTATATAATATGATATGTATTTTATATATAATATAAATATATTGTATATTAAAACATAATAGACATATTTAAAATAGTAAATCTTTATATAGTATATGTGATATATAAATTTTATAAATATATAAATATATTCCTATATATATATAAATATATGTATATACATATATATATATATATATATATATATATATATATTCCACATATAAGTAGGCCCACACAGTTCAAACCCATATTGATCAAGGGTCAACTGTATTTTGCTAGTTACTTGGAAGCAATCACTGTGTTTTATGGTTACATATATTTACATTTGATCTTCTCTTCTATCCTTATTTTCACTTGACCCAAATAGAGCTTGGTTAAATCCAACTCTTAACCTTGAAAGAAGTTGGGATAAACTTGTCACCCAGCTGGCCAACCTTACTTTAAATTCAAAGTCACTGATCTCAAATAGATGACAGTATATTTCCATGTTCTTTTCATCCTCCTATGTTTCCTCATGGCTATGTTGTGGCTTCTTTTTCTTCAGACCTCCAAAACTTTGTTTATTCTTACATCAGAAGATCTTACCTTCTATTTACTGAAGCAATCACAAGAAAATTAAAAAAAAAAATCTAATAAGTGCACCTATACATATCCCTGCATCTATGACCTCCTTTGCTCCTGTAACCTCGGTCAGTGCTTTACCTGAGCAAGATCACACTTTGGCTCACCTACACAGACTTAGCTCTCGTAATGAACCCTTATCTCTCCTCCATCATCACTATTTCCTTCCTGAGCTTTCTCTTCGTCAGCATACAAACCACATTTTCATTTCCCTCACCTTAAGAAGTGAGTCCACACTGCTCTCCAACTTCTCCCTTTTCCTCAGATTTCAAAGGAAGAATGATATTTGTTTATAGGTATAAAAAATATTTGTCTCTATATGCTAAATCCATTCCCTTTGGCATGCTCAATCAGGCTTCTACCTCTACTTCTACTACAAAACTCTTAACATTATCATTGATCATTTGATTGCCAAAATCAGTGTTAATTTCTCCAGACATCATTTTCCTTGATCTATAAGCAACTTTGTCAGAGTTGATCACTCTATCATCCTGAAACTCTTTTTGTACTTCCTGGAAGATATACTCTCTGGTTTTCCTCCTTTCTCCTGGTTGTATTTTCTTTTTCTTCTCTGTTTGTCATTACTTACCTGGCTGTTAAACATTGGAGTCCCTTAGGATTGTCTTTTTTGTTTTCCACATATATGTAGTAGCTTGGTGATGCCATCCATTCAATATTTGTATTTTAATATATTTATTATGTATAAAATATACATAATTTAATGTGTTATATATAATTATATATATGTATATATATACCTTGCCCTCCCTTCAACCTACCCTCCATATAGGTATATGTGAGAACAACTTCTATAATTCCACTACCCTAATAATCACTGTTTATAATTTTTGTAGTATTTCAAGTCTTTTCAAAATAAAAACAGTGTTGTGTTTTTGTTATAGAAATAAAAATTATAATGTAATAAGTATAAAAATAGAGAAAGTGGTTAGAAGGTAAAATCATCTAAATACTGAAAAAGGAAGAAAGAAGGAAAAAGAGGAAGAGAAGGAGGAGGAGGGGGGAAGAAGAAGAAGAAGAAGAAGAAGCAGCAGCAGCAACAGCAGCAGCAGCATACTCTTAAAACATCAAAGCTTGTCTCTAGTCCCAGTATTTTCCTCAGACTACAATGTCCAACTGCCTAGTCACCTTCTGTACCTGGATGTCAACTCAGTATCTTAAACTTTTACACACCTAAAGCTGAGCTCCTTTTAATTTCCCCAAACCTGCTGTTCTGACAATCTTTCACTTGAATAACTTTACTCTTGAGTAACTCTACTCTTCTATGTGATCAGAACAAAAATCTTAGTCTCTTTCTTTCCAGGGCCGTAAGTCTTTCTCTAAACAGCAGTTCAAATGATCCTGTTGAAAACTGTCACATTATCTTATACCCATGCTCAAAATTTCTCAGTGGCTTTCCCATATTTTATAATTATACAATGGGTTTTAAGGATAAATGTCTGTGAGATAAGCAGAAAATTAAAAAGCTTCTATTTGTGCCACTACCACTACTACCAAATGAAAGATTATTAAATACTGGCCTCCTGAAAGCACCATCAAAATAACTGGCTGATAATGCAAAACTGAAATTATTGCTTCCTGCAGTGAAGGAAAACCCTGTTTTGAGAGGATTAGTAGCATCTCAGAAAAATGAGAAAAACTGGGTTACTAGTGAGGCTTTTGGGTATAAAATAGATTTTCCAATATGGAGGTTTATTTACAATGGTAAAGATCATGATATACTAGCATAGGATTGGCAGACACAGAAAGATAAAGATTTTTGAGGCAAGACTCTCGGGGACAGTGTTGACAAACAGTTGTTTGATGCTGTCTGTGTGATATTTATTTTCCTGGGTAATTATTTCCTGGAACAGCAGTCATGTTGATAAAAATAGTACAAAAGAAGATATGTTATATGAAGATACAGTCAAATATTAAAGTCATTTAATGTAGGTAGTAATCTGTTATAGATGATTTTGGTTCTCACCAGATACACTCACTTTCCCACTGGCTATCCATGCCAGCTCTCTGAAGTAAGAATATCAGAGAGTTTTCTTATGAATACATAGAACATATCAAATATGGAACGTTGGGTTGATTCACATAGTATCAGCCCAGTTTGGTCATTAAAATTACTTAAATAGATAACTGCTAAGATGGACTGTTGTTTTTTTTTTTTTTTTTACATAATTAGATCAACTATCACTATATTTATGTCATAGAAGTATATCATCAAAATATTAACTTGAACATAAATAACTTCAATATATATCCAGAATGCAAGATCTGCTCAGCTTTTGCACTGTTTCTGCCATGATTCAAGCCACCATCTCTTATCAGTTATTGCACTGACCTTGCACTGCTTCTACTCTTGCCCACCTCTCAGCCTCTCCCTTACAGAGCAACTGAAGTGATTCTGTTGAGAGCTATCAGATTATGTTAAACCCCTGGCAGAAATCTCTCAATGCTTTTGTTTTTTATTTTTCTCAGTTTCTGTTAAACTCCACAAAAGCCACTTTTTATGAGAACTTTTTCAAGATATCTTTCCATAATATATAACATCTAGTCATAAGGAATCTCCCTTGAAAATCATTGATAAAAATAACATCCTGCCAACTAGACCCATCCCCAACATTTATCTCTGGGCTTATAATATACACTCCAACGACTAGGAGCACACTTCTCAGCAGCCAAACAGGACTTTACCCAGAGGACCAATAGTAACAGTCACTTAAGTCCTTCTCCTTGGAAATTCCAGCAATTAGAACAAAGTCACACAAACCACACCCATGCTTAATAAAAACACTGGCATTTCATTGATCAGATGCTTCAGAGTACCACCCTTCCTTTGCAGTAGCTCCACCACTGACTCCAGATCTGTTCTCTTAGGATTACAAGGTATTCCAAACTCCTCAAAGAAATGTTCATCTTCAGAATAGTACTTCTTATTATCTTCATCTCTACCTCTTGCTAGCTCAGAATGAGCCAAATTATTTTCCATGGTTTACAAAGCACTTTCCCATCTGGCTGCCTATTAACTCTGATCTTCTGTCTCATGGCTCTGTTACTTCTCTGCTCCAGGTATACTGACCTTGCTTTTCCTGGTCCATGTCTGGCTTGCTTGCTCCTGCCTCAGAGCCTTCGCTCTTGCTGTTTCTTCTGCCTGGAATACAATCCTTTGTTTAAACACATATACATTCTTCTTATTATTATTTTTTTAAGATTTTTATTTACTTACTTGACAGAGAGAGAGAGAGAGCACAGGACTGGGAGGAGGAGCAGAGGGGAGAAGTAGATTCTCTGCTAAGCAGGGAGCCCAACCTGGGGCTTGAGGACCCTGAGACCATGACCTGAGCCTAAGGCAGACACTTAACTGACTGAGTCACTCGGGAGCCCCCACATGTGCATTGTTTAGCTGCCTTCGTTGTTTTTATTTTTCTCCATTGCACTTAATACCACTCAATACACTATATATCTAAGTATTTGCCTTTTTGTCTGTGTTCTTCTACTGACACATAAGATCCATGAGGACAGAAATTATTTTTATTTCCAAATAGAAAACTTTTTATATCAAATGATGATTCACAGGATCAGACTATTCAAGGAGGAACACATTAAGCCTCACATGTATTATTTACAGATGCTACATGAAAATCATAAAAACAAATGAGTTATCCCTCTTGTATGTTCTTATGATCCTGATCACGATCCTTTTAAAACGTTCAGCACACTCATTATAGCAGTGCTGTTTGTATATTTAACTTCCTTCCTGCAGTAAGAATTCTCTTAGTTTAAACACATGCCTTATTCACATTTCTGTGGCTAGATACCAGCATAGAATTTGATATTCAATAAGCAGGATGTATCAGTGTTTGATCATTCTTTTGTGATTTTATTTACTTATTCATTTACTCATTTATTTTTACATTTGGGAGAGAAAACAGGCATTTAAAAAATATATATTAAAAGCTCCTTACCACTATGCAGTGTGGGAAACCTGAAGGAAGTCAAGCTCATGGCGCTGCACTAATTACACAGTCCACTGGATGAGAAGGTCCTTTCTGTTCTTTTTCGCCTTGTGTACCTATGACTGTTATTGACAATTCCCCTATCTCACTGTTTCTATGTCAGTGGACTTTTCTGACTTCATTTCAATTCTCAGATCCAAAGATACATAGAAAAGAAATATGCAGAGAGAAATAAAATGGAAAAGCAGAACAGGGGTGGAGAAAAGAGAGATAAATGAAGGGGAGTCCAGGACAGAGGAGGGAGAAGTAAATTCTAGCTCTGTGGGGCATTTACATAGGCATTTGCATCATACAACTTTGCTGTGGCAAGAAAGTCCATAGGAGGTAAGCTTTGGAAATCGATCCCTTTCAAACTGAGGTGCCAGGGAAAGAATGGAAGGGAAGAGTGATATAAGGAAGAGATATACTATATAGTAGATGAGATGAATTCATACACTACTTTTTAAATGTAAACAGGTGTAGATTTTGGTGTATGTTTCTCAAACCTTGAGTAACTGAATGATAATGGTTTAAATAAAACTGTCACCAGTGTTGTTTTCTCTTCCTTTTTTGCTTGCTAATTAGCTTTATTTTGAAATACTATGCTTTTAAAGGTCTGCTCTCTCTAAAAGCTAAGCTAAAATTTTCTTTTCTTTGTTTGATTGCTGATTTGTTTGGGAAGTGGTTCAAGGGATACCAAAAGATTATTTTCAGAAAGGTGATTTTAGGGGCATTTGGGTGGCTCAGTGGGTTAAGCCTCTGCCTTTGGCTCAGGTCATGATCTCAGGGTCCTGGGATGGAGCCCCACATGGGGCTCCCTGCTAAGCAGGGAGCCTGCTTCCCCCACCTCTCTCTGCTTGCCTCTCTGCCTTCTTGTAATCTCTGTCTGTCAAATAAATAAATAATTTTTTTTTTAAAAAGAGGTGATTTTATTCATTAGTATTGTATTTGCCTACTTTGATTTATAAACCTTTTTCACATTAAACATTCAGCCAGTGACCTTGAAATGAGGCTAAACTCCAACTCAAATGTCAGCAGAAAGAAATGCCAGTTTTTATGAAAATTTTGCTTATGAATTTTAAATGTGAGCATAATGTCCTTTGTTTTTAAAAACATCCTATTCTCTTTCACCTTTATTATTACTATAACCTTTAATAACAGCTGTTTGAATTAATCAAATTTCAGAAAGAGGGAACTTATGAATATTGCTCATTAAAATTTTACCATTTGTTAATACTAAAGTAATTTCTAGAACTAATTCCATAACATTTAACAAAACTTCCAGGTGTATTCTCTAGGTTCTTTTGTCATATGTTTTCTTTTGCAATTATTTTTAAATATTGTTTTAATATGGTGCTCTAGATAATGAAGTTGGATTAGGAGGAAGATCCAAGAAAATAATAAATTAGTGGGTGTAGAATAGAAAAGAAATTCAATCACGGTATTTTTACAGAGTTGTGAAATAAAGGTGCATTCTTTCTTTCCCTTTCATTCTTTTTTCCTTTCCTTTCTATTAACTTTTTTTTTTTTTTTTTTAAGAGAGAGAAGGGGGCAGGAAGGGTCAGAGAGAATTATAATGGAACCCAACATGGGACTGAATCTCATGACTCGTAGATCATAACCAGAGTTGAAATCAAGAGTCAGACACTTAACCAACTGAGCCACACAGGAGCCCCATGAATTAGAATTTATTATAATTAATGATTTAGAGCTTTTCTTTTGCTTCCACAATAAAAAAAGACACTACATATACCTTTTTCCAAATCCCTTTCTCTGTCCCTGCTAAAATGTGAAGAATAGAGGAGCATTATTTATTGCTATGAAGCATTTAAAACTAATAACTTCTGTCATTTTCCATTAGCCACCAGGGAATATTTAGAACTACTATTGTTTTCAAATATATTAGAGAATTTCATTATAATGTTAAAGAAATTAAAAGCATCAAAAAAAAAAAAAAACCTTAAACAGAGCTTGACTGTAATAAAACTAACACTGGGTGTTTACAAGTGTCAGAAACTATGCTAAGTCTTTTATACACCTTATCTAGTTTATTTTTTTCCCCCTTTTTTTTTTTAAATTTTATTTATTTATTTAACAGAGATCGCAAGTAGGCAGAGAGGCAGGCAGAGAGAGAGAGAGAGAGAGAGAAGCAGGCTCCCTGCTGAGCAGAGAGCCTGATGCGGGACTCGATCCCAGGACCCTGAGATCATGACCTGAGCCGAAGGCAGTGGCTTAACCCACTGAGCCACCCAGGTGCCCCCACCTTATCTAGTTTAAATACTACAATAACTCCATGAAATAAGTACCATTGGATAGAATAAACATTAAGACTTGGAGAGTTTTATTTATTTACCTGTCACACAGGTGTTAATCTGTTGATCCGGGTTTTGAATTCATGTTTGTCTGACTCCAGCAGCCTAAATTTTGAGTAGTATATTGGATGATATTATCTGTTCAAAATATCTGCTGCTCCTCTTATAGGTCCCTTTGCTATGAAGGATTGTACATATGGTATATGGTACCCAACTCATGATGATTTGACTTACAATTTTTCAAATTTACAATGATGCAAAGCAAAACTCATTCAGTAGAAAGCATACTTTGAGTTTTGATTTTTCTAGGCTACCAATAAGCAGTAGGATATTCTGTTATGATACTGAATGGTGGCAGTGAGCCTAGCTCCTAGTCAGCTACACAATCAGGAGAATAAACAACCAGTATACCTACAACCACTCTGTTGTCACTTTTAGTAAAGTAGTCAATAAATAGCATGAGATATTCAACACTTTATCATAAAATAAACTTTGTTAGGTGATTTCACCCAAGTCTAGGCTCATGTAAGTTTTCTGAACACATTTCAGGAAGACTAGGCTAATCTATGATTAATCTATAATATTTGGTAACTTAGATGTATTAAATGCATTTTTGACTTAACGATATTCCAACTCACGGTGGGCTTATTGGGATATAACCCCATCCTCAGTCAAGGACTATTTATACCTTTCCACCTCATTGACTTTAGGCTTTGATAAATGGATAATAGAAATTGACATGTGCCATTTCCAAACAGAAGATTTCCAAGCCATCACATCGTTTTCCACCTTGTTATTTTCCCCTTTCTCTTGAGTTTGACAGTGTCCCCAGTGAGGCTGATCCTATAGTCTAGGTTTCAGGTGATGGTGACTCTGAACAAGACCCTGGACAGTGATAAATACACAACTGAGTGTTCAATGTTCTGTGTCAATGAGACTTACAAGTCATTTTTTGTTATAGCACAAATGAGCTTAGCTTGACTGATGTATTATTCAGTTTGTGCCTCTATTTGCTTATTCTATGTAGACAAATTTATTTGTAATGTAATTTTTTTCTTTACTGCAAATAAACTAGAACAAATCAAAATCTCCTTCCTGAACATATTCTGAACACATCATAAAGTCCTTTGGTAAACTCTGTAAATATACAACATAATTAAATTATGAGGGCATGAGAATTATAAAATGCTCACTCTGGTTGAATGCTGCAGAGAGTGCATAACAAGTAGAGGAGCAAATACTTTTCAGAGATTATTTTCCATTATCTACCATTAATAACACCTCTGGCTCAACTGTTTAAACTTTGTCGGCAAGAACATTTTAAAACAGATTCTGTTGACAGGTGCAGTTCCAAAGACTGCTTCTTCTTCAGTGAAATTATATTCCCTCTCCCACTCACACTCCTTCCTTTAAAATGGTACTTAACACCCACTGCCGCCTGGATGCTTTTATTGTACAGGAAAGACTAAAGAGTGATTCATCTAGTTTTTAATCTTTTGGCCTTTTTATTGGGATGGTACAATCACAGGAATTAGGGATGGGAAGGATCAGTTGCTTTTGAATTTACATTTTTATACCTGTAGTCAGCAGCTTCCCAACAATGAGATAGAATAAAACATGATAGGTAGGCCAAAACCCTCTGCTACAGATAATCAACTAGCTACAGACCAGAGGGTGGGTGTGTGCTCTATTTAGAAGAATCGCCTGATAGATGTCACTACCATCATCTTTTAAATTCAGTCTTCTTTGGCTCAGTGTGTATCCATTGATTTTGTTTTGGCCAAAATCTATTTAAAACACACACACACACAAGATAAGCAACTATGAATTTCTCATTTGCAACCATTTATGTATATGGGAAGTGACTTAATGATCTTCTAATTGAACAGTCATTGCTCACTCTTCTTCACACTATTCTTCACCAGTGTTATTTACCACTGCCCAAGCCCTGATCTGACTGTCAGGCTGTGAGCAACTCTGTAGACAGGAGTGCAGTTTCTGTGGTTAGAGCAGCCGTATATCAAACGCTTGAAGCAGGCTAAATGGAAACTTCAGGCACAATATAAATAGATTTTAAATGATTACTGTAACCTCTTCTTTATGGGTAGAACCTAGCAAAAGCACTTTGTCACCTCCTGAGCCATTGCTTCTGGCCCCAATAACAATTTTTTGGTGGATGTTTTTAGTAAAATAGAAATCAACACTCTAAAATCTAGATCATAACAGGTAAATTTAAAAAGTATGTGCTTCCTTCATATTAGCAGATCTTGACATTTCTCAATGATTACTTCATGATTAAATGTAAAAATATATGTTTATATATATGTTTATAAAAAATAAAAAATTAATAATTTAAAAAAAACGTAATGAAATTGTAACTGTTGGAAAAACTGTTGGAGAAACTGATGGAAATCCCATCAAAAGGAGTATAAAATACAATAATTTAAAAGGGGGGCAAGACTGATCATTTTATCCTCCTTGTATATAGTATCATGTATACTGAATTATTGACTCTTCCATGTGACTTTCTCTCTTGCTTTGCTACTCATTTTACTTATTGCTCTAAAAAAATCTGTGTAGACCAGTGCTATGCAATAGAGCTCCTTGTAGTGGTGGAAATGTTCTCTAATCTGCATAATCTAATATACATTTAGCCACTAGCTTCATGTGCCTAATGAGCACTTGAAATCTAGCAAGTGCAACTGAGAAACTGATTTTTAAATCATATTTAATTTTATTTGCCTTAAACACCTACATGTGGCTAGTGATTACTGCATTGGATGGTCAGGTCTAGACTGCACATAACTTACATTCTTAGAATCATAGAACTTTAAGGTTGAAAGCAGTTTATAGGGAATCTAACCCAAGTTTTCTTATTGTTAATCACCTGTTGGAGAGATTATTTCTGACATTAGCTTTGGAAAAAACTACTGTCAACTATAGTTTCTTGCTCAGTCTAATCACTACAGATAAGCCAGAGTCCAAAAAGTTTCTGGGTTTTATTCTTGTCAACCATATAACTGTATTTGTCAACTGTAAAATAGTTCAAGTAGGCAAATATTAGTATTACAATGGTGAATCATAAACATAACTCAGAATGCTACATATCATCTGAAATAATGTTGCTTGCCCTTAGAATTCATGTGGAAGTAAATACAAAACACAAAGCCAGGTTTGAGTATGTATTTAGGGGGAAATGAAACAGAAAACATTATTTCTACAGAAACATTGAGAATATTTTTTCTTTGTTGCTAGAAACCATGACTGTTTATCTCTGTCTCTTCAGAACTGAGCACAGTAATTCCAACTTGAGACCTGACCAATAAGTGTTATATGGACCTACTTAAGTGATTACATTAAGGGAGATGAATGGCATTCCAATGGTTGTTATCTTTCCCACAATAGATTAACCAATAGAGTTTATTACTTCACTGGTCCTTGATTCTGGCTTTATATTGAGGCGACCTGAGAAACTTAAAAAATGTCAAGTCCCAACTCCAGAAAAGGTGGGAGTCAAGGCATTAGTAATTTTAAAACCTTCCCAGATGATGCTAATGAGCAGTACAGGTTGAAAAAGATTATTTGTTTAACTTAATTATTATAATAAGTCAAAGTTCAAATATATTTCAGAGCCAAAATTAATCTTGACTCTAATTTATAACCTTAAAATATGCCAAAGATGATTATAACTAGGATGATGAAAACACCTTATCACTAATAAAAATAGAAAAATGAAACTATTAATTTTTAAAATAATCAAGCAAAAGACAGACAAAAGTCAGTGAATTCTATTTTCACTGAGGTTTCATATATCTATAGATATGCCTGAGACACTAGGAAATCCTATGTGACAGAATCAAATTTTCATGGCATATATTGTGAGTTATAAGAGAGAAATGACTCTTAAGAATGAAACAGAGAACTGGACTTCACAACAGGACTTTGGCAGAAGGGAAGAAAGGATATGCATATGTATGTAGCTGGTATTTGAATAATAACTGTACTTGTCAATAACTACTATCATTTTTATATATATAATATATGCCATTGTCATAACAATAACTACTGTCATTTATATGTATATATTAATTATACATGCCTACTACAAGTCACACTATTCCCAGGTCTGTAAGGGTGTGTTCTTTTTTATTTCATAGGGAACTACTAGATTGTTTTATTGCCAGAACTGGAAAGGATTAAACTCCTAGATAGCCATGATAATTGGTAGGAATCTATACTATGAAAAGACCAATATTGGAGAAAGTGGTAAAACTTAGAATGGTTTGTTTGAGATTCTTTCTTCCCTTCCTGTTTATCAGAATCCTTTCTATTCATCAAGGACAACTGTGGAAATAAAAGAAATATCAGATATCTTTTAAAGATTTTATTTATTTATTTGACAGAAATAGCAAGAGAGGGAATACGAGCAGGGGGAGTGGGAGAGGGAGAAGCAGGCACCCCACTGAACAGAGAGCCCAATGTGGAGCTCGATCCCAGAACCCTGGGATCATGACCTGAGCCAAAGGCCGACACTTAACAACTGAGCTACCCAGGTGCCCCCAAAATATCAGATATGTTAATAAAACTTTAGTTAGAACTTTAATTGAAAATACAGTCTTCAGGGTGCCTGAGTAGCTCAGTAGGTTAACACCTGACTCTTGGTTTCAGCTCAGGTGATGATCTCATGGGTTCTGGAACGCCCTGCTTAGGGCTCTACACTCAGCAGGGAGTCTGCTTAAAGGTTTTCTCTATCTGTCCCTCTCCCAACTCATGCTCTCCTCTCTCTTTCTCTCTCTGAAATAAATTAATCTAAAAAAATGGGAAAATATAGGTCTCAATTATAAATACAGTTAATGGTAATATCTGAGTTAAAAAAAAAAAAAAACTGTTGATAGTGACTTCAATAACTAAGGTATCCACGATCTTTTACTTGTAAAGCAAAGAGAAGTTAGAAAATATCTACTTACTATTTATCATAAAATTCAAGTAAAGACTACGTTTATACTATATCTATTTGTTACAAAGTTGAGTTTCAGAAGGTCTCTTAAAAAAAGAGATTTATTATAATTTGCATAGATATCTCTAAAGAGTCTTCTACTCTAGACTGTTTACTTATTACTTTGAGATTATATTTTATATAAAAAAGTATATTTTAGGTAGAAAGTTGTATTTTTTCACTTAAAATCAAAGTAAGTATAGCCCCTAAACCTAACTTAAAAACCTTTAATGTATATGTGCATAGAATAAATATTTGATGATTGATTTGGATGAAAAGTAAGGACATCTTATGACAAGTTGAAATTTGAGGTGGCTAGGTAGCTCAGGAATATAATTCCCATATGAGAGATACTGTGTGTGTGTGCACCTGTGTGCATGCATTTATGGATTTTGGATTCAGAAAGAGCTCTTTGCTTTGGAAGTAAGAAATCATATAGATGATACATTTTTATTTTCTGGGTCCATTATGAAGAAAGTAAACATATACAGAGCAAAACCACATAGAACAAGACTGTGTATCTCCTGAAACATTTTATGAAGGCCACCCAACAGGAAAATTAAAGGAAATTTATCAGATATATACCTGAGGATTCTGAAAATAAAAATAAAGGCTAAAATTGTTATTTAAAATCACTAATCTTTTCATCATTTGTAAAAAGGAAAATTTCTTTTTAAAATATGGTCAATCAGCTTTCTTTCTAACAGACTCTGCAGTCCTTGGTGCCAGTTGGAATACTGCAGTACAAATAGAAGCTCCATTACCTCATGGAGAGAAAAGAGTTGATGAACAATTGTGAGAACTGTAGAGCAGACTTCTCTGTTCCCCAGTTTCAGGAAACAAACTTGATGATGTATATTTAAGTAAATGGACATAATTCTCATTTTAGAATTTTACGATCAGTGCAACATGATGTAAGATATTATATCTTTACAAATAAAAACAAATGAAAATATTTAAAAAGGAGACAATGGTTGAACTCTTTCCCTGTAGGAAGAGACAGATTAGAAGTCACAAGGGTCTATTTAAAATCCTGCATGGTGTTTTCATTTTCAGAGAAACAAACTAATGCAAGATAAATCTCTTTCAAGTCTGATGAACAATATCATCGCTCTATTTGCATTTTAGATTATAGATGGAAAAGGAAATGATATATTTGCCTAAGATTTTCCAAAGAGTAAATGTAGAGCCAGGAATAAAATGTCTTTTATTCATGGTTCCAAATCTCTTACTTCCTTTGCTTGACAAGATGACAACATCCTTCTGCAGAAGAACATACTCCAATTATATAACCATCGTTGAATCAGATTAGCAGTGGTCTAAGACTGCATATATACTCCAAACTAAAAGTAGCATTATTCCAAAACCTGTGTTCTTCATATTTTAGAAATAACATTGGCAAAAAGTTATAGAAATTATACACCAAATTAGACTTTTCTAAATAATCAACTGATTCCAGATGGAGTAACCACTGCCTTGATTAAAGAGCACACTCCAAACTTCAATTTTTACTGCTCTTAAATAACCTTCCTGGCAGTAAACATTATGCAAATACAGGCAATGAGGGGAAACCGCTTCTGAAAACTGCATTTAAGTAAACAGCTATTGAACACAGAAATGTGCTTTCTGATTCTACTAAATTATTTCTTTCTAGAAACTCCAAAGCCAGGATTCTGATACACTTAAGAACATTGACTGTGAGTGAAAATAAACTGAGGCAGCAAATGAAATTTTACAGATTTGTACATATTTTAATCTAATAATTCACTGTCACTTTAAAATATATTTTTTAGACTTGCCCCACTTTCTGAAAAAAAAAAAAAAAAGTTTGTGATTCTAGAGAATGAGTCTGTCTGTCTTGTTTTCTCACTCAATAAGTTCATGTGCAGGGCATTCCTGGTCATCAGGGGTAGAAAGATAGATTTCCTCAAAGGGGAAGCTAAAGGAGCTACTCAGAAAGTTGAAGCCCCAGGGCGAAGAATCTCTTATATTAACCTTAAAAATCACATAGGAGATCCTTCCACCAAACAAATGATCACTGTGAGTGTGCTCACCCAGCTCCCTCAACTCACCAGTCCTGGTTCAAAGCACTATGTTTGGCTTTTGAGTGAGTGCTCTATTAAGGGAAAGCTTTGCATGTGGGAAAAACAAAAGCAAAAACAAAACTCCCTTTCTTCTTTGTGAGGCTAGAAAAACTCATGGTCTCCCCTCAGAATGCAATGTCAGAATCACCTGTGTTCTCACATTGAAAATCAAATACTCGCAGGGCCTAGAAAGATAAAGTATGAGAAGCAGGATGATGTAATCCTGTAAGAAGTGGTTACTCTAATAACTTATCTAAAACCATTCATATTTGGGAAAAAAACAATTCTCAATCAACATATTATTAAAAACCTTACTTGAAAATTTTAGATCAAAGGGATATAAAGTTTCATATTTCTTTTCAAATCTCAGTGTATATCACCTCCATATCCCTACAAGTATGTATCCCACTTGGTGGGACACTGCTCCAAATATCACCATAAGGCTAGATATGCTACATATGACTTCTTCTGACTAAATTATTGTCTTTGGAGACTCCACCCCAAGGGCATATATGAGACAAATATAAGCATTTTCAAGTATGGGTCATACTTTACTTTAGGTCACTGACCTAAGCAATGGTCTCTTTTCTTATTTCCACAGAATTCAGAGATTTTTTTATCATTATATTATATATGGTGGACACTATAACCATAGAACAGGACCTTATTTCTTCCTTTCACTCATTTCATCTTAATTTTATTTCCTTTATCACTTCCTTCATTTTGGGGCAGAAGAGAAAGTCACATTTACTAAGTTTTCTTTCTTTCTTTTTTTTTTTTTTTATATGGTGTTTGACTGACTACAGCAAAGGAAATATATCCTGATCCTTACATCTGCTATAGTGTAAACTTAGATAGATTTAGGCTTTAATGAACTTGTCTTTATTTTTTAAGGCTGTACAATATCTTTCTTTTATTATATGTTTTTGTTTGTTTGTTTGTTTTAGAGAAAGAGAGAAAAAGTGTGTGAAGGAGAGCTGTGGGGGAAGGGGATGGAGGGCATGGCAGAGGGAGAGGCATATACACAATAAAATACATTCCTTTTAAGTCTACAGATTGATGGGTATGACAGTGAATACACCACACTCAAGATGCAGAACACTCCTCTTATCCTCTTGGTGGTAAATATCCTCACCCTATAGCTCTGGCTCCAGGTTAGCTTCATCTTTCTGTCACTGTAGATTTCTTTTCCATGTTACAGAAATTCATACAAATGAACTTATACACTACGTGTAATCTTGTGTCAGCCTCTTTTCTCTTGGCATAACATTTTTAAGAGTTATGTATGTTGTTGGGTTTATCAGTAGTTATTCTTTTTTTGTTCATGAGTTGTATTTCGTTACAGACCTCACCATTGGTTTATCCATTGTTTGTATAGTAATTAGTTAATCCATTCAGTTATTGATGGATATTTGGCTTGTTTTTATTTTGGGGTTAATATGAATTCAACTGTTGCTTTCTAGTTCTGGCTGGAACATGTGTAAATATATGTTATTTCACTTGGATATAAACTTGGGAGTAGAATGGTTACATTTTTTTTTTTTTAAGATTTTATTTATTTATTTGACAGAGAGAAATCACAAGTAGATGGAGAGGCAGGCAGAGAGAGAGAGAGAGAGAGAGAGGGAAGCAGGCCCCCTGCTGAGCAGAGAGCCTGATGCGGGACTCAATCCCAGGACCCTGAGATCATGACCTGAGCCGAAGGCAGCGGCCCAACCCACTGAGCCACCCAGGCGCCCCGAATGGTTACATTTTATTCTAAGCATATGTTACCAAATTGTTTTCCATAGTGATTTTACTGCATTCTCTTACAGCAGCAAGACATGAGAATTGCAATTGTTCCATGTCCTCTCCAATACATGGCATGGTCAGTCTTTTTCATTCAACCATTCGACTGGCCATGTATTGGTATCTTATAATGGTTGTACTTTATAGTCTTAATGAATAATGATGTTGAACATCAGTTATGTATATAATAGCATATATATTATTCTTCCTAAAAAGTTAGTAAAAATAATGTAAGAATATTAAGATAGGGGTAAGGGAATTAATCATAGTTACTAATGCCAAAAAATATTTTGACTTTTCACTATTTTTCCATGATGCAACATAATACAGAATATATTAATTATATTGTATTAATCATTTAGAGGTTTACCTAAATGATTTAATTTATGCCTTTCTAATAATTTAAAAATTTTATATAGTTATCACATGTATTGGCACAAAATTGTTCATAACATTACCTACTGTCTTGCTAATATCTCTAAAATCTGAAGCTTCCTTTCATTCCTAATATTGATAGTTTGCTTCTTTACTCTTTTGGTTTTTATCAGTTTTGCCAGAAGTTTACTGATTTTTGACCTTTTAAAAAATTTCTTGGTTTTATTGGTTTTTCTCTCTTAATTACTTGTCCTCTATTTCATTGATTCCCACAGTTATTTTGATTGTTATTTTGATTATTTTATTCTTTTTATTAACTTTGAATTTAATTTATTTCTTTTCCTCATTTCTTTAGGTGCTAATATTGATTATTTCAGATTTTTTTCCTAATATAATGATTTAAAGTCTTACACTCCCCTCTAAGAGTTGTTTTAGCTGTATTTCATGAGTTTTGGCATGTTATGTTTTTATTTTTATTCAATTGGGATATTTTCTAATACCTTTGTGACTTCCCCTTGACTTATGGTTACTTATAAGTAGGTTGATTAATGTCAGTGTTTGGGGAAATTTTATAGATAAATTTCTGCAGTCAATTAAAAATTTAATTCCATTAAATCCAAATATAATCTTTATAGTTTCAGATCTTTTAATTTTATTAAGACATTTCTTATATTCCAGCATAGGGTCCATCTTGATGAATCGTCCATATGCTATTGAGAATATTTATTCTGCTATTGCTGAAGAGAAAATTCCATAAATATCAATTAACTTCTATTTTTTAGTACCACTGATTAAGTCTTTTTTATAGTTACAGAAAAAGATTTCTAGACTTCACATAAAATTGTAGATTTTTCTATTTTGCTCATCTGTTCAGTCAGCTTTTGCTTTGTGCATTTTGAAGTTCTCTTACTGGAAATATGCACAGTTTGGGTTGTATATGTTAATTAATTTCCCTCTTTACGCCTTGAAATATCTTTCTCCAGGTATAATTCCTTGTCTTAAAGTTTACTTTCTCAGGTATGACTATAGGTATGTCTGCTTTCTTATTATTAGTGATATATGACATATAGATATATGTTTATATTTATTATGTATTTGTTTAGATTTATTAATTTATTTGAGAGAAAGAGAGACAGAGGATGGGCAAGTGGAGGGGGGGAGGGACAGAGAGAAGAAGAGAGGCAGACTCCCTGCTGAGCATGGAGCCATATCTCAGGACCCTGAGATGATAACCTAGGCTGAAATCAAGAACTTGACACTTAACTAACTGTGTCACCCAGGTGCCCCTATTTATTGTGTATTTATTATAAAACTTGTTTGTCTTGACACTTGAAATGCATTTCTTATAGAAAGGATATGATTGGGTCATGCTATTATATGTCTGATAATCTCTCCCTTTTACTTGGAGTCTTTATAGATATTAAGTTAAAAGCTATCATTGTGTTATTTGTTTTATATTTGTACCTCTGCTATTTTTCCTTTCTCTTCTTGACTTCTTGTTTTTTCATATTCCTTTTTATTTTTTCTGTTGCTTTATAGCAATGGCTTCCTGTTTTATTGTTTGCTGATGTGGTAGGGTTTTTTGTATGTGTCTTTAACTGATTGCACTCTGCCTTCAAATAATATTATACTGCTTCACATAAAATGTAAAAAAAAATACAATAATATAATTACAACTTCTCATTCTTTCTTCTTTTGTTTTCATACATGTGATTTATAACATATGCTACATATATATGAAAACACCATTATATATATATTTTTACATTTGTTTTAAAATCCATATATCTTTATAGATATTTCAAATAAGAATGGCATATTGACTCAGCATTGTATTTACTCATATATTTACCATTCCCAACATCATTAATTTTAATAAATCCAAGTTTCCCTTTGTCATCAGTATCCACTCACCTGAAGAACTCTTTAAAATACTTCTTGTGGTACAAGTCAAGTAGTGATAAAATCTGTCTTTGTTTGTTTAAAAAAATTTCATTTTACCTTTCTTTTTGGAGTACATTTTTACTGGGTATAAAATTCTGGATTGACAAATTTTTCTCTTAGCCCTTTGAAGATGTTAGGCCATTATTTTCTGGCCTCTTTGATCTAAATAATTTGACTTTTGCTCTGACTTGTGTAAGAGATTTTCATTTATTGTTAGCATTTAACAATTTGATTATGATATGCCTAGGCATTTTTTCTTGGTGTTTAGCCAAACCAGGACTCATTAAAACTTCCAGTGAGTGACATATAACTATTATTTACCAAATTTGGCAAAATCTTGGCCTTTTCCTTAACTTTTATCTGCTTCCCAATACTCTTCCTGGAATTCCAGTTACATATTATTAGACAGTTTGGTATTACTGACACCTAGGACAATGAAGTAGTATAACAGGTCCCAGAATCACTGTTTATATTCTTGTTTTTAGTCTTTGTATATTTTTTCCTAGGGGGGTTCATGTTAGAGAAATTTTATTTCCACATCTTCAAGTTCGCAGATCTTCTTTCCCACAGTGCCATGTCTTCTGTTGAAGTATACAATAAAGTCTTAATTTCACATAGTGTATGAGATATACAAAGCTCCTGATGTTCCATTTGGCCCTTTCATGTATATCTCTAATTTCTGTCATCATGTTGTTCATGTTTTCCTTTAAAGGCGTGAGCATATTTTTTTTTAGTTGTTTTAAAGTCCTATCTAGTGATTCTATGATTGCTGTCATTTTTTTATTTGTTTCTGTTTTGCTGAAATTTCTTCCTTTTATGGATATTTTCCTGTGTTTTCACATAGTTAGACATTCCTGATTAGAAGTTAGATATTGTGAATTTTACATGGTTGAATGCTAGCTTTTGTTGACTTCCTTTAAGGGAAATTGACTTTAATCTGCTGATGTGTAAGTTATTGCTAATCAGTTTGGTCCTTTCAAGGCTTGTTTTCAGCTCTGCTAACAGTCTACAGTAGTTTTTAATCTAAGGCTAGTTTATCCCTGTATTAATTATCTGTATTTAGATATTTATTCTGGTAGCTTCCTACATCTGGGTAGTTAGCTATTGCTATATAAAGAATTGTGCCAAAGCACTAAAGCTTTTAAGAATACACATTCATTACCTTACAGTGTCCATGGAATGGGAATCCCAGCACGAATTCTCCTGGCTTACTGCCTCTCATAACGTTATAATTAAAGTGTCAGCCAGGGGTGCAGTTATCTTAAAACTTGACTGTGAAAGAATCCTCCTCTCAACTCTCTCACGTGGTTGTTCACAAGATTCAGTTGTTTATAAGGTATTGGTTGGAGCTCTTTCTTATTTCCTTGCCACTTGATCTTATCCATAATACAGCTCACAATGGCAGCTAGCTTCTATTAGAGTAAGCCAAAAAGAAAGCAAGAGAGGAGGCAAGTAAGATTTAAGCCATATTGTTTTCTAATTTAATCTAAGAAGTAACATTTCACCATATTTTTTGCTATATTTGATAATTTATAAGCACCTCACTATGTCCTGCTAACACTTAAGAGGAAAAGATCATGAATCCCTGGAAGATTGGATCATGGGAGTATCTATCTTAGAATACTAGCACATTCGTGCTGCTAAGGTGTAACTTGTTTCATATATCCAAATTATCCCATCTTGAGTAAAGACTCTGAAGTCTGAGTGGTCAGACTTAACCAACTCCCAGACCTGAATGAGGTCTGGGAATTGTTTAGTTTCTACGTATCTGACACTGCCTGACCTCATGGAGTTCATCCTTATATAAGTTTTGCTTAGTATTTCACAGTAGGATCAAGCAGACACTTTTACAGATTTTTGGGAGCTCTATCTCTGCATAGCTCCCTTTTTTCTAATACCATGCTCTCTAAATTACAGCCACCTCCCCAAGCTCTGCCCTCTGTGTCTTTTACTCAGAATTACTGTTATGTTTTGTTTTGCTTTTTCCTTTCTGCATTGTGGTCTAGACTCTGCCTGTAGGCAGAAAGCTGGGGCAATCATAGGGATCATCATATTTCTTTCCTTTATCTTAGGAACCATAGTTCATGTGGCCTGTTGTCTCATATTTGGACATGGATGTATCATCTATTATGCTTGGTTTTGTAGATGTTCATGGGAGAATGGCAAGTCCAGTCCCAATTATTCCATCATGTTCAGAAGCAGAAATCTTCCAGGAATCTTTGTAACAGCTTTATTCTTCCTCAGATATTGTGTTTAGTATAGTTAAAATATCTTTTTCTTATACAGATGTTAGCCTTGCATAAGCAAATACTAAAATAAAGGCTTAGAAGTTGAAAAGAAACTAAATTAATAGGAGTTACAAGTACCCTACCAAAGTAATTTCTATAAAATTCCTTAATATAGCATCATAATTTTTTTAAAAATGTAATTAAAAAAAAACCTTTCAGTAGCACTCATTTTATCTTTTTAAAAAAGTAACTATGAATGTCAATCTAACTGTAATATAATTCATTAAGAATTCTTAACCATGAAATATTTAATAGGACTTCAAATTGTTAATGTTGCCCATCTTTGTACACTTTAAATCCTAAAAATGTCTTCTACAGGATTTTTTTTTCCCATGCTTCACTTTATGGTAATACACTTTCAAAGGTTACAAGTGAAAAGTTCATCAGATTAATAATAACTGATGCTGTACTCTGCTAAACTTCCCAACATTTTCCTTTTACTGTCATTCATTTACCACATGGCCACCTATAATGCCCTTGATTTGAAAACAATTAACAGAAGAGCAAAGTTTCCTTTGCATTTATTTGTTTCTTGCTTTTGTGTCTAGGTAACATTTATAGCCTTCCTTTTTTATTCTTTTCAGCATAACAGTATTTATTGTTTTTGTACCACACCAGTGCTCCATGCAATACATGCCCTCCCTAATACCCACCAGCGAGTTCCCCCAACCTCCCACCCCCCACCCCTACAAAACTCTTAGGTTGTTTTTCAGAGTCTATAGTCTGTCATGGTTCACCTCCCCTTCCATTTTCCCTCAACTTCCTTCTCCTCTCCATCTCCCCATGTCCTCCATGTTATTTGTTATGTTCCACAAATAAGTGAAACCATATGATAATTGACTCTCTCCGCTTGACTTATTTCACTCAGCATAATTTCTTCCAGTCCTGTCCATGTTGCTACAAAAGTTGGGTATTCATCCTTTCTGATGGAGGCATAATACTCCATAGTGTATATGGACCACATCTTCTTTATCCATTCATCCGTTAAAGGACATCTTGGTTCTTTCCACAGTTTGGTGACCGTGGCCATTGCTGCTATAAACATTGGGATACAGATGGGCCTTCTTTTCACTACATCTGTATCTTTGGGGTAAATACCCAGTAGTGCAATTGCAGGGTCTTAGGGAAGCTCTATTTTTAATTTCTTGAGGAATCTCCACACTGTTCTCCAAAGTGGCTGCAACAACTTGCATTCCCACCAACAGTGTAAGAGGATTCCCCTTTCTCCACATCCCCTCCAACACATGTTGTTTTCTGTCTTGCTAATTTTGGCCATTCTAACTGGTGAAAGGTGGTATCTCAATGTGGTTTTACTTTGAATCTCCCTGATGGCTAATGATGATGAACATTTTTTCGTGGGTCTGATAGTCATTTGTATGTCTTCTTTGGAGAAGTGTCTGTTCATATCTTCTGCCCATTTTTTGATATGATTATCTGTTTTGTGTGTGTTGAATTTGAGGAGTTCTTTATAGATCCTGGATATCAACCTTTTATCTGTACTATCATTTGCAAATATCTTCTCCCATTCCGTGGGTTGCCTCTTCATTTTTGTTGACTATTTCCTTTGCTGTGCAGAAGCTTTTGATCTCGATGAAGTCTCAAAAGTTCATTTTTGCTTTTGTTTCCTTTGCCTTTGGAGACATATCTTGAAAGAAGTTGCTGTTCATTTATAGCCTTCTTTTACCTAGCTCCTACCTGAGACTGTTTCTGGGAATGAGCTACCATTGTAAAGGATTATCTAGTTACTCCAATTTCTACACTGCTCATTGCACAAAGACAATGTTTCTCCTAGATGCAGGTTTGGTGTATACACAAATTCAGCCTGAATGCATATGCAGGAGGAGGGATAGTTACTCAAAAACTGAAAGGAAAGTAAAATTTCATATCCACTCCTTCTTCCCCTTACTGTAATGCAGGCTAAGCCCAAACAAAAGTTCTAAAAAGTGCAGAGATTATTCAGAACCACCAAGCTGCACTCAATAAGACCTCTTAAGATACAGTTCACATATTCCTAATGTTGAGAATCCACATTAGATAGTTTACAGGACTTTTTAAGATTGTTTTATGTAAAAATTGAGTAAATTAAAAAAAGATAATGAGTGTTAAGAAAAAAGATATACTCTATTTGTCATAACATTTGTAAATAATATTTGTATTGGGCAATAGCATTTGTATTGGGCTATTCATAATATTGATAATAGCCCAATACAACTTCTCTCTTTCATTTATCTGGCTCTTTTCTGTCTGTCCTTCTATGTCGTCTTTGCATTTGTCTGTTTCTGGACTTATGCTCTTCTGCTGGTCAGAAGAGTATTCTAAAACTTAACTTTTTGTTAAGAAAGATAATTTTCAGTTTGGATCTGAGCTGAAAATAGTTCCCAAATTGCCCTGAAGTAATGACTGTGAGGATATTTCTAATGTAATATTTTTAAGCATGCTCCTGGGCTAACAATGTTAATGGTTTAACTACATAATCAGTTTGAACTCAATGTCTAGAAGACAACTGTGGTCTGTTGGCATAATATAAAAAAGAAGGGACAATATCCAATAAGCAGAGGTGAAAATGTTAGCAAAATTTTTTCACTGATTAAGAGTGAGTACTATAAGTACTATGTTTGGAAACTTGTTTTTGTTAATAAATTCTGATTCCATTATTAATAAAAATAGTATCTTTCTTTGGTAAATGAGTTCAACTAGGAAATCTACAAAGCTAAATAGAACCTGTTTATCTTCTATATTTTCATTGTGACTTGCAAATGGAAATGTTTGCATATTTTACATATTACAACATTTTACAATTCTATAGTGGAATATCAAAAAAAAAATCTGCAACACAGAATTGGGCAACTGTGTTTGACAGTATCTAATCCTGCCTATTCTCGGAGTTATTGAACTTATGGCTAAATGTGGAGGAAGCAGACAGCTGCTTCTGTTGTTTCTCTTCCCACAGCACAGCAATGAATTTAAACATGAAGGTGGCATTTGAATACTAAAGCATAGTCATTCTTCTCCTGGCTAAAATTGAAGTACTAGCAAATATATAATGTCAGATTCAATCAATTTTATTTTAATTAACATATCATTATTCAAAATGGGCTGTACTTGTTTTCAAAGATAGGGTTAAATCTTTCCTTGTAAATAACTTTTAATCAAATTTGGATTAAAGAAATTTCTATTTCTATACAGAAAAATGGAATTGTAAGAGTTACATTTGCTATTTGCTTTAGACAATTTATAAAACAAACATTGACAAAGTATTTTGGTGTCATGAATACTGCTAAATTTCCAAATTTAACCAGAAGCTCTAAACATAAAGTTCTAAAAATATATCAATTGCTCAAATGAAGAATAAAATTACCTTTTGAAATCTCATAATGGGAATCTAGGGAGGATAATTTCACAATGAGGTATTTCTTATTCATCAATTTTAGACAGATTCATAGCAAGAAAAACATGCAAAAGAATACAATTTATAAAAATTCGTTTTTAGTATCATTTGACAAAAAATATTGGATAGTTAGCTCCTTCTTATATCTATAGATGGAATTAAATATAAGCAATTTATAATAAAATATGAGATCTCAATTTATTGTACTGGTGTAGTGGACATAGTTCTCTCTGTACAAGATGAGAAATTACAATTATTTTTTTACCTGAGTTAACCATTGTTTTTTTTGGGGGGGGTCTGATATAAGAGTTCTTCTATTAAACAAAACAAAGTGACAGACTAGAAAACCCATCAAAAAGCAATGTCTAATTCATGCTGTTGTGAGAGAACTCATGCCTGGTAGAGTGAGCCTCTACGAATGACCCTGGACTGTTCTTTTTTATTGTTGTTGTTGTTTAAGATTTTACTTATTTATTTGAGAGAGAGAGAGAGTACAAGCACAAGTAGGAGGAGGGGCAGAAGGAAGAGGGAGAGGGAGAAGCAGACTCCCTGTTGAGCAGGAAGCTAAATAAGAAGCTTTATCTCAGGCCAGGATCTTGAGATCAAGACCTGAGCAAGGGCAGAGGTTTAACCCACAGAGCCTCCCAGACGCCTCACCCTGGAGTGTTCTATTCCTCTTTGTGGTAAATTCTATCTATACGATCCATCTTGTAGAACTTTGTGGTTGGATCTACTTGGGCTTATTCAACATTTGCAACTAGACTGTATAGAGCTAGCCCCACATTCATAAATAATTAGCCTATATTCTTCTAGCTTTCCAGTAGAGTGACTTGAGGTTAACTAATTGCTTATTTAATAATTTGTTTCTTATTTATTTGTACCCTGCTTTTTTACATAAAAAGGTTATAAAGTGATTTGCAAAGCTGCATACAATACATATACACAAAGATGTGTGTAAAGAGGCATACAAGATAAAATATATTAAAAGAAGAGAATGGGGAAAAGGGGGGCAGTTGGAGGCAAAAACAAGAAAACAGTTTGGAGCCAGGAGTTTAGTATGGAAAAATCCAGAAAATAATTTAATTTTATACAGGTGAGTCACAATTATGGTCTAGGTTTATTTAATAAGAAGTTTGAGAAAGGAACAAGGTAAATTACAGAATTCTCAGGAGCAAAACAAACAAATGGGACAGCTGTGGCTTATTTGAATGTCTACAATGAAAGTCAACATGCTTTGGAGTCAGCAATCTGAGTTCAAATTCTGCTTTGTCACTCATCACTGATGTAACTTTGGACCTGTCATTTTACCTATATATGCCTCTGATTCTTCATCTATCAAGTAGAAATAATAGTAATAAAACTATTAGTGGGTTGCTCAGAGAAGTAAATGAATTAATCTACAAGTGCTTTGTTCAAGGTCTGACATATAACACTCTCTACATAATGAATGAGATGAATTATAACAAAAAAGTAATTTTCAAATATAAAAAAATGGGAACATGATTATTAAAAGGATTTATCCATATCTGTAAGAGTACATTTAAAAGTGATCTTAAGATTATAAAGCAACAGTATTCTACCATGTGTTAAAAAATCTAGCTCTTATCCTGTTGCTTCTAACATCTGATGGACAATGAATCATTTGTTTAATAACTCAGAGTTTTAGTTTCCTCATCTCCAAAGATCATCTGGACAAGCTCAGGGTTTGTTCCAGCCCTTGTGTTATCTTGTTCAGACAAAGCTTTTTTTGTTGCTGCTGTTGCAATAGATTCTTTAACAGGGGTAGTATTGATTAAAATCAAACTAAAAGAAAGAAAATGAAGATCACTCTCAAAATACTATTAAGTTAGGGAACTTGACGTTCAATGTTTACATAAGCAGCAACTGAATGGAAACCAAGGGAAAGAAGTGAGGAAAATTCTAGCACAAACACAACTGGAGACACTGGCTTCACTTTGACAAACTTACACATCATTGTAGTTTGTATTGTTATTTTCATATTTGGAGCAAGCTCATCTAGAATCATTATAAGAGTCTGCACAAGTTTTATTCATGACTGTCAGAGCAAAATAGATCCAATGCAACAATGTAACTCAAAAATTAAAGACTTCAGCTTATGATGTTGTGAAGGCAAGGATTACTTTAGATTTTTCAGAATTGTTTAGGGCTTATTAAACACAGTTGACAAGAGAGTACAAAAACATGTTTCTGATGATATATTTTTGAAGTGTGTTGTAACAGTCATTTGGTAAAAGGAAAAATATGCATTAATACCTAAAAATACCTATATGCATCCATACAGAAGATCCTAAATTTTATGTATTCACTGAATATTTCATTGCATTAACATTCCCATCATGTGTTTCAGCCTAATGAAAATGATTTGAGGTTATCATCACACTATGTTTTAAAGACTGATTGATTGATTGATTGATTGATTGACTTTAGAGACACTAAGAGAAAGCATGAGCAGAAGAAGGGTCAGAGGCAGAGAGAGAGAATCCTCAAGCAGACTCCTCCCTGAGCACAGAGCCTGAGATTGGGCTCCATTCCAGGACTCTGAGATACTGACCTGAGCCGAAATCAAGAGTCAGATGTGCACCCAACTGATCTACCCAGGTGCTCCATCGTCAAACTATTTTTTCAATATTTCTTAGGCAGAATATTTCAAATCATCATATCATCTCCTCTTTCTCATTATTTCTTTTCAAGGGTTTTATCAGCACCCTATCACACTGAGCAGAATGACAGCAGGTTTGGCTTTTTCCTTCTGGGAGGCATCTTGTGGGATTGAGAGGCAGATGCTTACAGTGAGGTGGTTGTGTGAAGGTGGTGCTTGGACCATGGATGGATGTGGCAGACTCAGGAAAAATGAATTGAGACCAAGTCGGCAAGGAATTGCCAACTGACCCTGACCATACTGAGACTAGATGCATGAGCCCAGCTGCCAGTCTAGATGGCACTAGCAGAAAATGTATAGGAGACACCTGGGGATAAGATAAAATGAAGGGCATCTACCTGCTTAAAAGTAGATTGAAGGATTCCCTCCTCAATACCAATGAGAATGCAGTGAGTTACTCAAATCCAGATATCATCTTAGAAAGTACAGAAGGAGGAAAACAACTGGAGACGCAGCTTGATTTTTTTTTTATAA
Source organism: Mustela nivalis (assembly GCF_964662115.1). NCBI lineage: Eukaryota > Metazoa > Chordata > Mammalia > Carnivora > Mustelidae > Mustela > Mustela nivalis. The sequence goes on from NC_139023.1 coordinate 126,250,550, forward strand.
TTTTTTATTTTTTATAAACATATATTTTTATCCCCAGGGGTACAGGTGTGTGAATCACCAGGTTTACACACTTCACAGCACTCACCAAAGCACATACCCTCCCCAATGTCCATAACCCCACCCCCTTCTCCCAAACCCCCTCCCCCCAGCAACCCTCAGTTTGTTTTGTGAGATTAAGAGTAACTTATGGTTTGTCTCCCTCCCAATCCCATCTTGTTTCATTGATTCTTCTCCTACCCACTTAAGCCTCCATGTTGCATCACCACTTCCTCATATCAGGGAGATCATATGATAGTTGTCTTTCTCTGCTTGACTTATTTCGCTAAGCATGATATGCTCTAGTTCCATCCTGGTATATATACACAATGGAATACTATGCAGCCATCAAAAGAAATGAAATCTTGCCATTTGCGCAGCTTGATTTTTAACTGACTGAATATTTATCCAAAAAAAGACCATATAATTTGGAAGAATCCAAAACATTTTTCTGTAAAAAGCTTTAAATTGTTTTGTCATAGCCCAACACTAATGAGAAGACTGGATTCTTGGTGAAATTTCTTGCTTATCCAAGTTAACAACACATTGATTTTCAACCCCTCACATGTCATTTTTTAAATTATACCCACTATATGCCTACTATTAAGCTAGAGAGAAGTACTTATTCCAATTCCAAAGAGTATAGAGGCATTATTGTCTATGAGTCCAGTGAGATGGCAGTTACAATGCCATACTACCTTTTCTTACCTTGAGCTGATATAATAAAATACCATGGACTATATGATATAAACAGCAGGAATTTATTTTCTCACAGTTCTGGAGGCTGGAAAGTCCAAATTCAGGGTACAAATGTAATGGATCTCTAGTAATCACCTTCTTTCTGAGGTGCAGAAAACCACTTTCTTGCTAAGTCCTTATGATACAGAGAAAGAAAGACAGCAAGTTCCCTAATGCATCTTTTTATAAGGGCACTAATCCCATCATAAAGACCCCACCCTCATAACCCCATCTAAACTTATTTCCCAAAGGTCCTATCTTCAAATGCCATCATATCAGGGATTTGGGCCTCAATATATAAATATGGAGAGAACATAATTCATTCAAATCATATCCTAACCAGAAAGATAACCAAAATTGCGGCATTTCTACATTGTTGGTAAAAATAAGGATGGAAGGAGACTACCCACTAACAAAGGAAGATTAGAAGCAGTCAATCTTTAAAACCTAGAAATTAGGTTATCCTGAAGCATAGACACACAGTTACTTTAGAGTCTGATCGCTGTGTGAATCCCCATGTGAAGTTTGACAAGGGGCAGCTGAAATCAGCCAGTGTAGAAGAACCAGTTCTGCTCACCCAGGTCAAAGCCCACAGCATCCTTAAGCCAACTCAGGAGCAAGCTGTGACCCACTTTATAAAGTGCAGCATTAGTTCCAGCAGTATCAGAATGGATGCTTGGCCAGTCTCCAGACTCCCAAAGAAGATATAGAGGAGTTTTAACAGTGCCATTTTAGGAAATTTGTCCTGTGTCTTGAATAGACAAGGAAAAACACTTTGGAAAGCAATCAAGAAATCTTGTGAGTCATACTGCACTATCATTTTATATAATTTTTTTTTTCTTACTTGTTGACATGGTATTTGTGGAATACCAGGCATGGTTTTTATATAACATCTATTTAAAAAGAAAATATGCTAGGGGTAGCCCTAGTCAAATGATGGCAGTTACTTTGCAGAGTCACTGTCATATAGTAGAAAATTCACTCAGCTAACAATCTGGATTTTAGAGTCTAATCAGTTGTCACTAGATAACTGTGTGACAATGATCCAGTCACTTAATCTCTAGACCATACGTTTTGCCATCTGTTAAATGGAGCCCATAGTGACCCATTTACTTTCTTCTCTACTTGTCTTATGTAAATACTCAGTAGGATAATGTTGGGGGGCGGGGAGCTTTAAAACCAAGAGATAGTATATAGGTGCAAAGCATGTTGTTTTTTTCTCTCTCTCTTTCTCTTCTGAATATGCTACCTCAAAATGCTCTGATTGTTCTCAAACTAGGACAATGATGGGTAAAATACAAGTAAAAGAAAAGGAATGTGAATATGTGAAAGCCTAGCTGGTTACATATTGAATGGTTTGAGGTTACTTTACTTTTACTGTTTTAACATTTGCTAGAGTGAACGTGTCACTCCTAGGGACCCTATCTTGTCTTTCTGCCTTCTAAAATGCCAGACTGTTTCATGAAGGACATTCCATTCTGGTTAGTAGTATTTCTGTCTGAACTATTTTACAATCTCTAGTGGGCCTCTTTTCACACAAATTAGAAAACCCTATTCTAGAGTGGATGCCTTGATATCTTGAAATTAACAACCATAAAACTTGAAGTTTAGTGTGTCCTTAGCTCTCTCTTCCTCCAGTGACTGCAGCTTTAATCCCAAGAGCATGAGCAAATCCACTATTCCTTATCTCAAGACCTCTTGACCAAAGACATGTTTTATAATTTAGGTGATTTTAGATTTAGAAACAGGTAGTATTATGTAAATTGTATAATGTTGTGTCATGATACCCCCTTCACCTCAAGGAGTCAATGTAGCACCTCACAGTCAAGTACACTAATATTTTGGCAGTGAACAAATGAATATTCAAAAGTGTGATAAAGGAAGACTGGAAATGGTCTCACATCAGTTCAGGTTAGTATTTGCAGTCAAGTAAGTTCAAGTCAGGCTAGATGTTACAGCCAACTAAGTTTAAGAAGTTATGGTTTTCAGAGTTATTTGGATATTAGAACTGCAGATAATAGAGTATATAGATCTATAGAAGGAAAGACCTGAGGCTCACTTTTTATAGTCAGCCTTAAATCCAGAAAAATTACCAACTTTTCCAAGGTGGAGAAAACAGATCATCTCTCAGTTTCCATATTTATTTCTCAAGTCTGTGTTTGATGTTAATTTGTTGGTAATGTCAAGACTGGTCATGGATTTCTTTTTTTTTTTTTTTTTTTTTTGACAGACAGAAATCACAAGTAGGCAGAGAGGCAGGCAGAGAGAGAGGGGGAGGCAGGCTTCCTGCTGAGCAGAGAGCCCGATGCGGGGCTCGATCCCAGGACCCTGAGATCATGACCTGAGCTGAAGGCAGAGGCTTTAACCCACTGAGCCACCCAGGCGCCCCTGGTCATGGATTTCTTAAATATACTTACATTTAATTTGTAAAAGACCTTTGAAATCACATGATATAATACCTTTATTTTCTTAATAATAAACTTACCTCAGAGAATTTACATGAAGCTTTGAACATGGAGAATCAAAAAATACATGTTGGAGTCAATTAGATAGGTCTCTCTTCAAATCCTTCTTCTGCTTCTTGCTTTTAGTCTAAAATGGAGTAAGTTACTCCATTTTCTTTGCCTCAGTACTCTCATCTGTAATGTAAGGGTTATAATAACTCTAGTGCAGGATTTCACATTTATTACTGAATGTTTATTGAGTGCCAGCTTAGTAGGCACTTGTCTAGGCACTAGGAATACATCAGGATTGTTTTTAGCATTATGTGTGACAGTATGTATAAAACTTAGCACAGGGACACCCGGGTGGCTCAGTTGGTTAAGCCACTACCCTCTGCTCAGGTCATGATCCTGGGGTCCTGGGATCAAGTCCCACATCAGGCTCCTTGCTTAGCAGGGAGCCTGCTTCCTCCTCTCTCTCTGCCTGCCTCTCTTTCTGCTTGTGTGTACTCTCTCTCTCTGACAAATAAATAAAAATCTTAAAAAAAAAAAAAAGCACAGTGGCTGGCACTTTATAGATACTAATTACTATGGTCAGTTATTTTTGTCATCCAACAGTAGAGTCATCGAAAAAAATCTCAGACCTCCAGGATCACAATTTACTTATTCTTCAAGAAAAGTGGGGAGAGGGAGCACCTAGGTGGCTCAGTCAATTAAGCATCCAACTCTTGATTCATCTCAAGTCATGGTCTCGGGGTGTAGGATCAAGTCCTGTGTCAGGCTCTGCACCGAGCATGGAGTTGTCTTGATTCTCTCACTCCTTCTCCTCTGGTCCCACCCCACATTCTCTAAAAAAATAAATAAATAAATAAAATCTTAAAAAAAGGAAAAAGAAAAATGGGGAGAGGTGGATGTAGAGGTAGACACTGTGGTTAGTTCATACTAATATGCCCAGGAGTAATATTGGATGAAAATTTTATAATATTAGCGTTTCAATATTAGTGATCTCTTGGTTCATGTTAGAGATTGCCTAGGTTTATGGTGCCCTTAAAATGTCCCAGTCTCTGGAAATGTCCTTCTAAAAGGGGTAGAATCTCAGAGATTGCCCAAGTTACAGACTACCCATGTTCGTTGGGTTTGTCAGGATCATTCTTTTATTTCTTTCATACTTAAACTAGAATTTTATTGCTAAATGGGAGCATAGCGATTTTTAATAATAATCAATGTTCCACTATTTCTATTACTGCCGTGATGCAATAGCATTTTTTTTTAAAGAAAAGAAAGTGTAATGCAATCATTTTTAGCTAATGAAAAAGATTGATTGTTAGAATACCATTGCTAATATTAATAGTCAGCAATTTACATGTTTTGTTGGATTAGGTGCTATCTGAGGATGAATCAGCAAGGTATTATTTACATTTTGTATGAAATTGAATGCTTGTTCCTAATTTTTTTGCCTCTTAGTGAATTTTATAATTTTTAATCTTTTCTGTGCAAGTCAGTTTATTTTAGCTTTAAGTTTAATTTTAAAGAAAGCATGAGAGACCAAGAATATTTTTTTACCCCAGAAGATAGAGTGTATGCACTTTGCTTTTCACTGGAACTTTTCTGTAATTGAGTGCTAGTTGTGGAGTTTTTGAAGCATGTGGGAGCAAACTGGCAGTCATCTTAGAAATGTTCCCTGCTTTTACTCAAATCATAGACATGACAACTGGAAGCATTTCATTCCGATATAGAATAATGATATATTTAAAATTTTGGATGAAAAGAATGAAATACCTGTGAGTCACAGGCTTCTGGCTCATTTAGGTGAAATGGCACTCAACAAATTGATTTGAATGTGTGTTTGTTATGAATGTGTGTGTGTGTGTGTGTGTGTGTGTGTGTGTAGTAAAAAAAGGATGTAAACCAGTTAATATTTTAAAAATTATTTAGACTTTTACTAAGAAAATACATTACAATATGACTGATAGATAAGCACTATTCAGTTTACTGAATCCTATTTATAGAAGCTCCATTTTTTCTATACTTTTAGGATTTTAATATTATTGAGGAATTTTGGTGGGATGGAAGAGACACAAGTAGTTTGAGGAGAGTGGATCCTTTATATTTTCAAAATCCTGTAACAAAGTGCTTGCTCTAAAATGAGTTTTGTTTTAGGTTGGGCAAGTGACATATTTCCCAGGGAACTTTCCAGTGATTTCTAGAGTGTAGAAATTATCACTCCAAGTTTCCAAAATTTCAACAGTACAGGTTTCAAAGACGGAAGGTTATAAAAATAGTTTGCAAAGGGGCTCTCGATGCAGAATGGTAAACTGGAAAAAAAAGAAAAAGTTTAAGTAAAAATGCTTTTCCTTGGCCTTGTCTTTGAAAAACAATATTCTGCATTGAAATCATAAAACACTGGGATCTAAAAGTTCTAGAGGCAGAAGAAATAGCAGCAGCTGACTACAGTATTCACTCCTCTGGCCCTTTAAATGAAGTTGCACAGAAATAAATTTTAATTATGGCTACCAGTTCCATGTGGCTTAATGTAAAGGGAGTCTAGGCAGGGAAATGCAGTCTAAATCAAACAAAGCAAGTTAAAACCTGAGAAACTCACTGAGATGATTATTTATTAAGGTACATACATAATTCCTAAAAACAAGTTTGATAAATATCAATATTAAAGAAAGACTATAAGCCTCTCTCGTTGTAATTGCCCAAATTGAATGCATGCCTTACCTTTTATGATAGAAAAAATGACATAAAGATTTGGAGTATAATATCAATTCCTGTTGTCCAGTTTAATAATGGTGATAGTGGTGGTGGAAAGGGAAGGTAGATAGGTGAGATATATATATAACTTTTTAATACTAAACAGTATTATTTACTCAGTCCAGATAAAATTCACCAAGTGAATTTTTTAATTTGAATCACAATTTTTTATGTTTTCTTTTTGATGACTTAGAATACTTTGAGTATGAAAAATTGAACTTAGTATTACTCTCCAACTTAGATATTGTTGTGTTTAATACAGTTGCATAAAGCTATATAAATAGTATATAAATAGCCCTTTTGTTACTCTTGAAAATCAAGTAAGTTGTTTGAACTAGAAAAAAAAAATGTCAATACTCTCATACTCACATACTGTAGCTTCTGAGAATACAACTTATGGTTGTATGAGACAACCTTAATGTATAATTTCATTTTGTCAAACAGGTTCACAAACTATTCTGTTAATGTATATTTATTTTTCTTTTTTAGTGCTGTAAACTCATATCAGACACACTTAAAAACAACATAATAGGAGAAATTGTTTTCCCTTTTTAAGGAATAATTTGTAACATTAACAGGATGCAGTGGGAAACCAGAGTGAACCAGACCCATTAATAATTTAAACATCCCAAGGTGCATAACTACCAGCAGACCCAGTAGATTATAAATGACAAAAGCAAAAATATTATTTTCTAAAGATGTAAAAAGAAAGTAGGTCTGAGAAAAGGAGGACAGAATCAACTTTCATGCCTGCATGGTGATACTTAGCAGGCCAAAGAAAAATAAAACAATCTGTCTCTAATGCTCAGAAACCTGCACAAAGACCTAATTAGAATGTAGGTGACAGCACTGAAGGCAAGTAAAGGATTAAGAAACGGAAATATAAAGGCCATTTTTACGGAAGTATTTTGTTTTCCCTTGAGAAGTTACACCAATGGACTGAAGAGTATGATGCTTCACTTTTCATCTAGTCTAAGAGACTGGTCTTGGGAATTTATTTGAGGCAGCCACTTGACAACTACTCATGCCACTGGAGATGTAAGTGTAATCAAAAGTCCTGAAGTTTTTAAAAAATATCATTTATATTTGGATAGGAATGAGTTAATACCCTATACCCAGATAAAAATTACTTTCTAGGGGCACCTGGGTGGCTCAGTGGGTTAAGCCTCTGCCTTTGGCTCAGGTCGTGGTCTTAAGGTCCTGGGATTGAGCCCCGCATCGGGCTCTCTGTTCAGCAGGGAGCCTGCTTCCCCTCTCTCTCTGCCTGCCTCTCTGACTACTTGTGATCTCTCTCTCTGTCAAATAAATAAATAAATAAAATCTTTTTTAAAAATTACTTTAAAAAATTACTTTCTAAGTGCTCAATACATACAAAAAGAATACAGACATTAACAATTTAGAGGGAGCTTAGAAGTCCACTCTACCTTTATTTCCTGAGCCCTGCTGGAAAATGGTCAACTCAGTTTTACTATCCTGTTACTCCTTGATGGTTTAAGAAGGTCTCCACTTTATTAAAAAGCTCAACTAGGAGATTCAGCCACATGTTGTGCTTCTAAGGATGTTTTTTCTTCTTCTTTTTTTAAGACTTTATTTATTTATTTGACAGACAGAGATCACAAGTAGGCAGAGAGGCAGGCAGGGAGAGAGAGAGGAGGAAGCAGGCTCCCTGCTGAGCAGAGAGCCTGATGCAGGACTCAATCCCAGAATCCTGAGATCATGACCTGAGCAGAAAGCAGAGGCTTTACCCACTGAGCCACCCAGGCGCCCCAGGATGTTTCTTCTTAAAAAAGTAGAAATAATATGTCTAAAGTGTCAGCCAAAGATGTAATTTAATGTAGTAATTAATTATAATAACCGTGATAGACTTGCCAACGAACTAAACAAAATTGTAGAATAGAGACTAAGAAGATTGTTCTAAATGATTTTGATAAACAAAATTTGTATGTGTTGGTATGGATATAGTTTGGAATAGTAGTTTTCAATTTTCATAGCACATTAAAAGTACCTGAGAAGATTTTAATACAAATTACTATGTCACACACTAGATTTTCTAAATAAGGGAACCCAAAGACTGTATTTATTAAAAGTCCTCCAGGTGGTTGTGATATGTATTATGGTTTGAGAACAACTATTCTAGACTGAGAATTGTTATTTTACTTAATCCTAGATATGTATCTTTTTTTCCTAACTGAATCAAAAGTATAAAAACTGTCATATATGCAATTAGCTTTATATTTGAGAAATTATCTAATATTTCTTCCAATATTAACATTTTAGTTATATTTGTGTGTAGATATGACCTGTTTAGGATTTTTTTCCATAAATAGTTGACAAACACGTTTGAATTAAAAAAAAAAGGTAATAACTCCACCTTACTAATAACCAGCTAATTGTTAATTGAAACAATTCATTTTTTTTCACTGATAAAACTTACCAAAGATATGACAGAAATGATTATGTTTACTGTGTCTCAAGTTTCAGGGAAATATCACTAAGATGAAAACACAATTTTTTAAAAAGAGCATGTATAGTATGGAATGAAATTTATTAATGAAAACCAGTCCATTCCTTGACCAGAAATTCACTTCATCATTAGATTTCAAAGACTTGACTTGTGAGGCTTTTCTGTACTGTAAGATCTCATTCTTACTGAATACTCAATTCTACTCAGGCATCATTTTTCTTCACAGTAAATCAGAACTGAAGCACATCCTTGCTTCCTTGATTGCCCCCAAACAGTCTTTACACAAACAGATTTAGTTAAAATTTCTGGAAAAGAAAGGGTATTACAGTATCATACCACAAAATAAACAAACATGAATTTTAAAATCTCTGTTTACATGCATGGGTGAATACTATATATGAATGTATGTATAAAATATAATTTTTTCCTTTTTTCTTATTTTGGGATAATAATCATATATTCAAAAAGGCAGTAGCTACCTTTAATTTTAAAATGAAGTGGAACAAGATACATTAGGAACTATCTCTTTCCTGACTGGGGAAAAATAGCTTGACACAATTTTAAAAAAATATAACCTTACTAAAACTTCCCGTCCTTCAGTTTTCTGGTCTATAAAATAAGTGTAATGCTAGTACCTACCTTCTAAAGTTTCACAAATATACTCAATAAGAATTAGTTACTATTACTTTCCATCTTTATTTCAAACTCCAAGATTATAAAGAATGCTCCAGAATCTATTAGCTCTACCACTAACCATGAATTCATCTAAATAATTCACTTTGTTATTCCTCACCAATTTGGATTTTAAATTATTTTATGAGATAAATTTGTCAACAGGGAGAGAATTTCCTGAGAAGCAAGTATAAGAAGAATCAATCCTCATTATTTTGGGATTCAATAATTGTGAATCACCCCCTTGCTAAAATTTATTTGTAACCCCCAAGCCAATACACAATGGTGTTTTCACAGTCATTTGTGAACATGTGCATAGTGGCAACATTTTTGAGTCACTGACATTTTTAACTGAGATCTAACAAGGCAATGCTCTGCCTTTTTGTTTTAGCTCTCACACTGTAAGCAAGTGTTCTTTTCATGGTCTATTTATTGCCATGTTTTTCTCATTTTCATGCTCTTTCTTGGTGATTGAGCTGTTTAAAATGGCCCCCAAGCATAGTGCTAAAGCACTGTCTAGTGGTCCTGAGTACAAAAAGGCTATGATGTGCCTTATGGAAAAATGTGTTAGATAAGCTTCACTCAGGCATGAGGTACAGTGCTGTTGACTGCAAGTTCAGTATTAATGAATCAACAGTATGTCAAAACCAGAAAAAAAAAAAAAAGAAAATTTGCAAATCTGTACATGAGGCCGCTCAAGAAAGTGCTTAAGTAACATCTATAGTGTGTGATGAAGTTATGGATAAGATGAAAAGTGGCTCAAAGGTGGGTTAATGAAATAAAAGCAGAACTTTTTTTTTTTTAATTTTTTTTTTAAGTATAGCAAATAGCATTGTTGTGTAATGTGTTGAGGTGTAATTTGAGGTGTAAATGTGGACCCATGGTCAACAAAATGTTAAATCCTTCTTGGCTACCGCTGCCTGCCTCACATGTTTCGCTGGAGAATTCTGCAGGTCAGGAGCCTCTGGGGGAAAATTTTAAATTACTTGTTAAGTAAAAAAGGGTTACATGGAAGAGTAAGTTTTCAATACTGATGAAACTGGACTCTGGCTTGTTTCATAAGGACTTTGGCAAATGAACCTATTTAATTCAATGGCCTCCACAGTCCCTGGCCTTAAATCATTCAAAAGCCATATAGTAAATTATTGATGAGAAATATATATTAAATGAGGTGTCTTTAAACAAAAACTAACATAAAACAAGGTTAGGTATTGGTTGATGTTGTGATTAGAGACTTGCAAGAACCTAACTCGGCATTTCCCCAAGGAGCAAAGGTTGTGTTGCCCAATTCAGTGTTTTGAGATGAACTTACATAATTGCCACAAAAGACTGTTGACCATATCTGTTTTGATAGCTACATTTTTACTTTAATTAGATTGTGTCATTCTGCTTTTAGTTTTATATGTTTTTTCTCCTATCTTCATACTTTCTCATTTTAGAGTGTATTATTCATCATTACTGCCAAGATTAAATCCTCTACTGGCCTCTTTTTTTAATTTATTTTTAATTTTCATAATTTTTTTTCAAGAGAGCGAGAGAATACATACAAGTCAGGGGAGAGGTAGAGGAAGAGGGAGAGAATCCACACTGAGCACAGAGGCCACATAGGGCTCCATACCACAACCCAGAGATCATGACCTGAGCTACAATCAAGAGTCCACCACTCAACTGACCATGTCATCCAGGCATCCCATGACTGGCCTTTTTAATTTCAGTTATTCATGGTTTTTGCTGTTCTCTAGAAGCCTCTCAAATCATCATTCTTATTTTAAGTTTCAAGTTTTCATCCTTTGTAATCATCCTTCAGTCTAAAGTACTTTCCTCTGGGGCACCTGGGTGGCTCAGTGGGTTAAGCATCTGCCTTTGGCTCCGCTCATGATCTCAGGGTCCTGGGATCGAGCTCTGCATCAGGCTCTATGCTCAGCAAGGAGCCTGCTTCCTCCTCTTTCTCTCTCTGCCTCTCTGCCTACTTGTGATCTCTGTCTATCAAATAAATAAATAAAATCTTAAGAAAAAAAATATAAAGGCATTATCCTATTAAAAAAAAATAAAGTACTTCGTTCTGAATTTCTTTAATGGAGATCTGCTCATGACAAATTTCTTAGTTTTCTTTTATCTAAAAGCATTGTTATGCCTTCATTCTTAAATGTTATTTTTGTAGGATGCAGAATTCTGAATAAACAGTTCTTTTGTTTTAGTATTTTTATGTTTCTCCTACTATTTTCTGGCCTCCACTGTTTCTTATGCAAAAACCAAAGTTATTTCAAGGAAATGTTCTTCTGAGTGTAATTTATCATTTTTTATGGTTATTATGATGATTATTTCTTTATCTTTGGTTTTTAATAATTTAAAATGATGCGCAGGGTTGTTTTTTGTTTTCTGTTTTGTTTTTCTTGCTATTACCACACTTGTAATTTGGTGAATGATATAATTTGAATATAAATATTTGCATCTTTTATCAAATTAGAGAGATTTTCAACCATTATATTTTCAAACATTTTTGTCGCTCTCTTTCCTTTTTCTAGAATCCTGATTATATATATGCCAGAGGTCATGATACCGTCACATCAGCCCCTGGGTTGTTTTCATATCACACATCAATTCATATATTTCATTGATATCATTCATTTCATATCTTAACTTTTCCTCTTTTCTATTCACTATTTCTATTCACTTATCTTCAGCTTCACTAAGATTTCTTTTCTCATTTCCAAATTGTTTATACACCTAGCTAGGTGTGTGTATGTGTGTAAGTGTGTATTCACATATATTCAGATATTATACTCTCAGTTCTAGAATTTTCATTTTGTTCTTTTTAAGAGATACTATTTCTTTGCTGAGATTTTTGTATTTTCTCTTTTGTTAGAAGCATATTTTACTCTATGTTTTTGAATGTAGTTAATTATGATAGCTTCTTTAACATTCTTGTATGTTAATGCCAACATCTGGGTTAGTCTCTAATGATCACCCTTTCTCTTGATACTAGGTCATATTTTCCAGTTTCTTTATCTGTTTAGTGATTATTATTCTGAGACCTTATGGATGATATGTTTTAGAGGTCCTGGATTATTTTATGTTCTTCTGAAGAGCAAGACTTTTTAAGTATTAGCAAGTAGTTAGCTTAGACATTCTCAAATCTCAAACTATGAAGTCTTAGTTCAATTCTTTTTACTCCTAGCTGATCTTTTTATTAAATATACTGTATATGTGGAGTCAGCATTTGTGCACAGAAACTTGTTCATGAGGCTTCGTGTTATCTGGAACAGCTCTGCTTTTGGGATACAAGTTAAACTCAGGTCTGCTCCCAATATTTCACTCTGGGCTTAGGCTGGAGGAGTAGCAGCTGTCTAAGGTATGTTCTTCTCCCAATGCCAAGACTGGAAACATTCAAATGAGCAAACAGAAAAATGCAGGGCTTCTTAAGACCTAGACTTAAAAATGGCCTCAGCCTCCTCACTCTCTCCATATTCTATTGATCAGGGCAAATCACATGATCAAGTTCAATACCAATGGATAAGAAGATATAGAGGAGGAAAAAGTGGGGCACCCAGGTGGCTCAGTGGGTTAAGCCTCTGCCTTCAGCTCAGGTCATGATCTTGGGGTCCTGGGATTGAGCTCCACATCACGCTCTCTGCTCAGCAAGGAGCCTGCTTCCCCCTCTCTCTTTCTGCCTGCCTCTCTGCCTACTTGTGATCTTAATCTCTCTCTCTCTCTCTGTCAAATAAATAAATTTAAAAAAAAGAAAGGAAGAAAAAGCCTATGTATGAAACAATAGCCTCATTTAGCAAATTAGTATCAAAGCCTTCAACTTAGCTGTGAGATGAGTAAGAAATTTATTCTTGAAGTGGATTAAAATCTATTGAGAGAGATACATAAAAATTTTCTGTATTGTGGGAATTTTATGATAATACTTTGCATGATCCTGGATCCTTTCTATTCCTATGCATACTCCTTCTTTTCGTTTCTATCTGATTAAAAAAAATGATATCAATGTGATATTACAAAAAAAGACAAAAAATTAGACCAATATCCCTCTTGAATATACACACATACTTTCTTCAAAAACTATTCATAAATAGATTATAATCATATGCAGAAAGGGTAATATACAGCTATGTTGTCAGATTTACCTCAGATAGGTCAGGTAGACTTAACACATTCAGAAAAATTAATCAATGTCATTTATTTTAATAATAGAATAGAGCAGGGGAAAAACACATGATAATGTAAATAAATGTAAAGAATTGTTTTGTAAAAGACATTACTCGTGATAAAAAACCAGAACAGACTAGACAGAGAAGCATTTCCCTAAGATAATTAATAAAGAAAATTACAGCTCCCATGGTACATAGTGATAGAAGACTGAATGCTTTCACCCTGAGACCGGAAACAGGACTAAGATGTCCACACTTGCCATCAATGTTGATCATATACTGGAGGTCCTAGCCAGTGTAGTAAGAATAGCAAAAGACATAAAAAATTTTTACAGATTAGAAGGAAAATGCAAAATGGTCTTTTTTCATAAATGCATGATTGTATTATAAACAAAAGCCTAAGATATCTATTAAAAAGTACTAAAAATAATAAATGTATTTAGCAAGACCATAATGTAAAAAATTAATATATAGAAATTTCTATATGAGAGCAACAAAAGTTCTAAATAAAATAAAAAATTCGGGCGCCTGGGTGGCTCAGTGGGTTAAGCCACTGCCTTCGGCTCAGGTCATGATCTCAGGGTCCTGGGATCGAGTCCCACATCGGGCTCTCTGCTCAGCAGGGAGTCGGCTTCCTCCTCTCTCTCTCTCTGCCTGCCTCTGCCTACTTGTGATCTCTCTCTGTCAAATAAATAAATAAAAATCTTAAAAAATAAAATAAAATAAAATAAAAAATTCAATTTAGTTTAAAAAAGCAACCAAATAATATGAAATGCTTAGAAATATTTTAACAAAATAAGTTCAAAGCTAAAAATTATACTGAAAGAAATAAAAGAGAATCTTAAGTAGATGAAGCTATAAACCACAATTATGAATTAAAAATACTTCAATATTGTTAAGATACCAATTTATCCTAGGTTAATCTACAAATGCAACACAAATATAATACAGCAAATATTTTTATAAATTTTTACTCTCATTATAAAACCCACATGGAAACACAAATGACCTAAAATAGCCAAAGCAATCTTGAAAAAAAAAAAAAAGAAGATAGAAAAATTGCATTACCTTATTTCAAATCTTATTAGAAAATTACAATAACCAAGATAGTATACATTTGACAAAGAGACAAACATATAGCTCAATAGAACAGAACTGAAACTCCAGAAATAAACAGCCTATTGAATTCTGAGAAATGGGTAAAGGTAATTCAGAGATGAAAGGAAATTATTTCAAGAAATGAGACTTCAAAAGGAGGTTGGAAGATGGTGGCAGAGTAGGAGAACCCTAGACTCATCTTGACTCGCTAATACAACGAGATAACTATCAAGTCATCCTAAAAATTCCAGAAATTGACCTGAAGACTGGCAGAACAAACTCCACAATTAAAGGTAGAGAGAGAAGAGGCCATGTTGAAGAAGGTAAGAGGTGCAGAGATGCAGGAATGGCAGAGAAACAGATCATGGCCACTGCAGGGGGAAGGGAGCCATAGTTTCAGAGAGAAGATGAAAAACAGACTAGCATACAGGAGAGTGCACAGGGAAATGAATTTCCATAGCAACTGGCTTGGAAAATGTGAGGGGCTGAATTTCATGAGTTCTTGCAACCAATAGGATAGAGCCTGGAGGGCGCTATGCTGCTCTTGGAAAAAAGACAGGCAAATAACTATGAACATAAGGCATGGAAACAGTGCTCTGAATTGCACCTGAAGCATGCAATGCCAAGGTTATTTGGTCATCTCAGAGGACATCCCAGAGAGATACCGTTCACAGAGAGACCCCTTCAGGAACAAAGGAATTGGCCAGCACTATTTCCCTTACCTGCCCCTCAACCCCTCAGCATAAGCACAGTGCCACCTGCAGGAACCAGCTCAGCACTGCCTAGACACTCCTTATGCTCCCTAATTTGCTTACAAGAACCCCCACCCCCTCACTATAGTTAAAACATAGTTTAACACTTAGTTAAAACACACCACATTCAGGCCAAGGATGAAATACTCCCACAACAGGCAAAGAAAGCCTCTGCAGGAGACTGGCCTGAAGGATAAAACCCACAGGATGAAAATAGCAGACAATATGCAGCACACATTGGAGACTCTCCTGGATGTACTAGGCCCTAGAGAACACAGGACACTACATGACCTCTTCTTCATTAAGCCATTACCCTTATAAGAGATGTTGCTGATTTTCCTAAGACAGAGAAACAGGCACAGAGACTTAGAAAAAATGAGGAGACAGAGAAATTTATCCCAAATGAAAGAACAGGACAATGCCACAGCCAGAGACCTAAGCAAAACAGATATAAGTAACATGCCTGATAGAGAATTTAAAGCAACGATTATAAGGATACTCAGTGGACTTGTGGAAAGCGTGGAAGGCTGAGTGAGACTCTTAACACAGAGACATGGAATAACATAGCAGAGATAAAGGGCTCAATGAACAAAATGAGAAACACATTTGATGGAATGAACAGCAGGTTGAAGGAGCAGAGGAATGGATTAATGATCTAGAAGACAGTATAGAAAGTAGTTAAGCTGAACAAAAGAGAGGAAAAAAGAATTATGCAAAATAAAAATAGATTTAGGGAACTCAGTGACTCCATAAATACAATAACATTCATGTATATATTCAAATATAATAGCATTCATATTATAGGAGTCCCAGAAAAAGAAGAGAAATGAACGCAGAAAATTTATTTGAAGAAATAATAGCTGAAACATCCCTAATTTGGGGAAGGAAATACGTGTTTAGATCCAGAGAACTCCCATTAAAATCAACAAAGGCATATCCACACCAAAGGCATGTCACTATATTGAAAAATACAATGATAAAGAAAAAGTCTTAAAGCA
This sequence comes from Mustela nivalis, assembly GCF_964662115.1. NCBI lineage: Eukaryota > Metazoa > Chordata > Mammalia > Carnivora > Mustelidae > Mustela > Mustela nivalis. The sequence continues at coordinate 126,266,660 of NC_139023.1, forward strand.
GAAATAAAAGGCAGAAATAAATTATATAGAAACTAAAAAAAAAAAAAAAGAAAGAAACACTAATAGAACAGATCAGCAAAACTAGGAGTTGGTTCTTCGAAAAAAACAATAAAATTGACAAACCTCATTCCAAATTTATCACGAAGAAAGGACAAAGGACTCAAATAAATAAAATCACAAATAAGAGAGGAAAAATAACAACCAACACTACAAAGATACAATTATGGGAGAATATTATGAAAAAACATATGCTAACAAATTGGACAACCAACAAGAAATGGATACATGCCTAGAAACATATTAACTCACAAACTGAATCAGGAAGAAATAGAAAATTTAAACAGACCAATAACCAGCAAAGACATTGAACCAGAAATCCAAAAACTCCAACAAACAAAACTTCAGGACAGATGGCCTCACAGGTGAATTCTTCCAAACATTTAAAGAAGAGTTAATACCTATTGTTCTGCAACTATTCCAAAATAGAAAAGGAAACAAAACTTTCCAGTCATTCTATGAGGACAGCATTACCTTGATACCAAAATGAGATAAAGACATGAGTAAAAAAACAAAACAAAACAAACAACAACAACAAAACCTAAAGGCTAATATCCATGAACATCGATGAAAAATTATCAATAAGATACTAGCAAATTGAACCCAACAATACATTTTAAAAAACATTCATAGTAATCAAGTGGGATTTATTTCTAGATTGCAAGGTGGTCCAATATTCACAAATCAAAGTGATACTTCACATCAATCAGAGAAAGGGTAAAAACCATGTAATCATTTCAATAAATGCAGAAAAAGCATTTGACAAAGTACAACATCCATTTATGATAAAAACCCTCAACAAAGTAAGTTTAAAGGAACATATCTCAACAAGATAAAGGTAATATATGAAAAATCCACAGCTAACATCATCCTCAATGGGGAAAAACTGAGAGTTTTAATCCCAAGCTTAAAAACAAGACACGGATACTCTAGACATGACATAATACTCTAGATAGAACACCCAAAAGACTCCACCAAAAAAGAACTGCTAGAACTGATAAATCAGTAAATTTGCAGAACACAAAATCAATAGAGAAATCTCTTGCATTCATACATGCCAATAATGAAGCAGTAGAAAGAAAAATCAAGAAAACAATCCCATCTACAATTACACCCCAAATGATAAGATACTTAGGAATAAAACTAACCAAAATAGTGAAATACCTGTACTCTGAAAACTATAAAACACTGATGAAAGAAATTAAAGATGACAGGAAGAAATGGTAAGACATTCCATGCTCATGGATTGGAAGAACAAATATTGTTAAAATGTCTATACTACCCAAAACAATCTATATACTTAATGCAATCCCTACGAAAATACCAACAGGATTCCTCACAGAATTAGAACAAATAATCATAAAATTTGAATGGAGCCATAAAAGACTCTGAATAGCAAAAGTATTCTTGACAAAAGCAAAGATGTAGGCCTCACAATTCCAAACTTCAAGTTACTTTACAAAGCTGTAGTAGTCAAAATAATATGGTACTTGCTCAAAAATAGATACACAGATCAAAGAAAAGAATTTTTCACACAGAAATAAACCTAAAATTATATGGTCAATTAATCTTTGGCAAAGCAGAAAAAATAGGGACGCCTGGGTGGCTCTGTCATTAAGCCACTGCCTTCAGTTGGGTCATGATCCCAGGGTCCTAGGATGGCTTTCCTGCATCAGACTGCCTGCTCAGCAGGTAGCCTGCTTCTCTCTCTGCCTCTGTCTGCCACTCTGCCTGCTTGTGACTGCTCACGCTATCTCTGACAAATAAATAAACAAATAAAATCCTTAAAAAAAAAATAGCAGAAAAAATATCCAAGGAGAAAAAGACAGTCTCTTCAACAAATGGTGTTGGGAAAACTGGGCAGCTACATGCAAAAAAGTAAACAGGACCATTTTCCTAAAACATACACAAAAATAAATTCAAAATGGATTAAAGACCTAAATGTGAGATCTGAAACCATAAAAATTCTGTAAGAGAACACAGGCATTCACTTATTTGACATCAGTCATAGCAACATTTCTACATATGTCTCCTGGGAACAGAGGGGAAAAAAAGCAAAAATAAATTGTTGGAACTATATCAGAATAAAAACCTTTTGCATAATGAAAGAAACAATGAACAAAATAAAAGGTATCCTGTACAATGGGAGAAGATATTTGCAACTACGTATCTGATAAAGGATTAGTATCCAAAATATATAAGGAACTTATAAACTCAACACCCAAGAAACAAATAACCCAATTAAAAATGGGCAGAAGATATGTGGATAGATACTACTCCAAAGAACATATCCAGATGGCTGATACATGAAAAGATGCTGAATTATCTCTCATGGTCAGGAAATACAAATCAAAACCATGATGAGCTGTCACCCCACACCTGTCAGAATGGCCAAAATCAACAGCACAAAAAACAACAAGGTGTTGCTGAGGATTGGAGAAAAAGGAACCTTCTCACACTGTTAGTGGGAATGTAAACTGGTGTATTCATTCTGGAAAATAGTATAGAGGCTCCCCAAAAAAGTAAAAACAGAATTACCTTATGATCTAGCAATTGTACTACTGAGTATTTAGTCAAAGAATACCCAGACACTAATTCAAAGGGATACATGCACCCTTATGTTTATAGCACTATTATTTATAATAGCCAAATTATGGAAGCAACCCCAATGTCCGTCTGTTGATGAATGTATAAAGAAAAGGTGGTTCAGGGGACGCCTGGGTGGCTCAGTTGGTTAGGCCACTGCCTTCGGCTCAGGTCATGTTCCCAGAGTCCTGCTATCCAGTTCCGCATCGGGCTTCTTGCTCAGCAGGGAGCCTGCTTCTCCCTGCCTCTGCCTGCTGCTCTGCCTGCTTGTGTTCTCCCTCTCTCTCGCCCTCTCTCTCTCTCTCTGACAAATAAATAAATAAATAAAAACTTTAAAATAAAAAAAAAAAAAGAAAATGTGGTTCATATATACAATTGAATATTATTCAGCCATAAAAAAAGAATGAAATCTTGCCATTTGCAATGACATGGTGGAGCTAGAGTATATATTGCTAAACGAAATATCAGAGAAGGACAAGTACCATATTTCAGTCCTGTGTAGAATTTACGAAACAAAGCAAATGAGCAAAGGGGAAAAAAGAGAGGGGCAGAGAGACAAATCAAGAAACAGACTCTTTGCTGTGAAGTGTGTAAACCTGGCAATTCACAGACCTGTGCCCCTGGGGATAAAAATATATTGTATGTTTATAAACAATAAAAAATTAAAAATTAAAAAAAAGGAAAGAAACAAACTCTTAACTGCAGAGAAATCCAACAGTTATTAGAAGGCAGGTGTGTGAGAATATGGGCAAAATAGGTGATGGGGATGAAGGACTGCCCTTGTCCTGATGAGCACCAGGTGAAGGTACAGAATTGTTGAATCCTTATATTGTACACCTGAGACGAATATAACAGTGTATTCTAACTAACTGGAATTAAAATAAAAGTTTAAAAAGCAAAAAACAACAAAAAAGAAATATAATTAAAGAAGAAATGTATTTTTCCAAGAAAATAAAAAGAAAAAAAAAATGAGGCTTCAACAACAGGACATCTGTACCATAAAAAAAAAAACTTAAATTCATTCACATGATACCCAAAAATTATTTTGAAAAAAATTTCTAGGTAAAAAAAGAAAACATTTTAAAAATAATAGATAACCAAAAATTTCTTAGATAGGGTATCAGAAGCATGATACAAAAAGAAAAATAATAATAAACTGAACTCTATCAAAATAAAAAATTACCCTTCTTAAAATAAGCTTAATGACACAATCAGAAATTAGGAAGGGCTACATATATATATATACACACACATATACATATAAAAACACATACAGACACACTTGTATCTAGAATGTATAAAGAACTTTAAAACTCAATCAATAATACAGTTTTAAAATTTAGTAAAAATTTAAGAATAATTCTTCAAGTTTTTATTTAAATTCCAATTAGTTAACATACAGTGTAATATTAGTTTCAAAAATAATTTCTAAGATAAGCAAAATGTTAATAAACATCATTAGTTGGAAAAGCAAAGTAAAACTTAATGAAATGCAATTACATGCATACAAATGACTACAATGAAAAATGATGAGAATGAGTGTTGTCAGCTACGTGGAAAAAACTACATAGTTGGTGGGGAAATATAATGATCCAACCATTTTGCAAAAACAATTGGGGAGTTTTTCATAAAGAGAAACATACATTTACATATGACCCAGAATTTCACTTCTTGAGATTCATCCAAGAGAAATGAAAACTTATGTCCTCACAAATACATATAAAAATGCTCATAGCAGGACCCCTGGATGGCTCAGTCAGTTAAAGGTCCAACTCTTGATTTTGGCTCCAGTCCTGATCTCAGGTTTGTAAGATCAAGCCTCGTGTTGGGCTCTGTACTAAATATGGAGCCTGCTTAAGATTCTCTCTTTTCCTCTGCCCACCACTCCAACCTCACTCATGCAGATGCTTTCTCTCTCCCTCAAAAAACAAATGCTCATAGTAACTTTATTTATAATAGTTAAAAACTGAAAGCAGTTCAAACATTGATTAACAAGGAAATGGATATTATTATACATAGCAAAATAGAATACTATGGTTACAAAAAGGAACCAAGGAAACATACAACTGTATTGTGCTGGAAAAAGTCAGAAATGTTATGCTGAGGAAAAGGAGCTAGACATCATAGAGTATATACTTCGTGACTGCATTTATATGAAATTCTAAAAAGTTCAAAATAATCTATATTCATACCACTAACATGTATAAGGAAACTTTTAAAGATGAGGCAAATATTATTTATCTTGATCAGGAGAGTAATTTTACAGTGTATACATGTGTCATAACTCTTTGAATTCCACACTGTAACTGGATACTAGTTATTCTAAAGTTGACAAAAAGAGACTAAAAATCTGAAGCTTCGTTTGTTATTACATTTCATATCTTGAATTAGCATTTGGTAATAATTAATAAACTCACTTGTCAGGCATTGTTATAAATGTTTTACAAGTATGAATATTTAATAAAGCTGGTATACAATTTTATTGCATGAGATTAATACTGCTGAATGATTTCCCAAGTATTCTTTCAAGTCACTATAATCTCCATCACAGCACTGCAATGTAGGTTGGGCACATGTATTATCCTCCTCATTCTAAAAGTTAAAAAACTTGAAACATGTTGAGGTTGAAGTAATTTATTAAGCAAAGTCTCTCAGCTAATAAGCAGTAGATTTGGAAATTTAACCCTATCATTCTTTCTGCTAATCATTCTAAATAATTCACGAATTGAATTATTGAATTGAATAAATTGTATATTTTTGAGTAATTTTCAAATTTGGAAATTGATGTTATTTGTCCTTGCACTTTTAGAGGAAAAGGCTTGCATAGTTGACTCATCACTACTTAACTTTGTTCTCATTATACTGCAGCTATTGTAAACAACTAGTCCATTTGCAACCCACATATGGCAAGAACATTACCTCCCATGGACTGTGTTTATCTTGGGTGGTTAATGATCCCAAACCCAACATCTACCAAGGTTATAGCTCAAGGAAACTTTCCAAAGCACTCATTAAAGAGATTTTTTTTTCCTTCTCAGAAGCAAGTTCCATATGAATTCTTGCTTTCTGACTCATCTGCCAAATCCAGCACATTGCTTTATGCCCCAAAGGCACCAGAGGATCCAGCCAACTTGTCAAATTCCTGCCATAAATTTAGCTTAAACTATGAGAATATTTCTCCAGGGATAGATACTTCACACCCCTCAAGTAATCCCCTGGATATTTTAAATATTTGTCTCCTTATATGAGTGGTTTTTATTTAAGACTAAGCACAATATACTTCTGAATTAGATATTTTCTTTAACATTCTGCATTTGCTGTTAGTAATAAGTAGAGATGATTTAGATGTGTGTGCATGCATGTGTGATTGAAAGACAAACAGGATTGGAGGAGAAGGAAAGAGAAGAGCCAGAGTGGGAGTGAAGGGGAAAGGGAAGGGGGAGGGGTGGTAAGAAGAGGGGAAGGGAACAAGAAAAGAACAGTTACAGGAATACAGAGAAGCAGAAAGAGGAGAAGGACCAGAATGGGAAGAGGGAGGGAGGAAGGAGAGAGAAGAGGCTATTAAAATATATGCTTATCTACTGTGTATATGTTTAATATATTATCTAGACATTCTGTGCAGTGATTTTTGTATCATTTAAGAATGTTTACAGCATATTATTTTTCTTCTAAGATACTTTTGGAGAAGTCTAAAAAGTAATTTACTTCAAGCATAACATATACACTGGCTATTAATTATATGATTCATGGAGAGCTATATTTCCAATATAGAGAGTTTTTATGGAATACATAACTGTAAGAAAATATTCCTATAATGTGATAGGTAAAAAATGTTCCCTGCTCTAAGATGTCCATGTCCTACTCCCTAGAACCCATGCATATGTTACTTTACATGGCAAAAAGGACTCTACAGCTGCGATTCAAGTAAGAATCTTGAGATGGAGAGAGAATCCAGGATTATCCAGAGGGCCTAAAGAAATCTCAGGGGTCCTTACAAATTGAAAGGAAGGGAAGCAGGAGGTCAGAGGGAAATGTAAAGACACTATGCACTGCTGGCTTCTGGGATTTTGTTTGTTCATTTCCTGTTTTACTTTAATTCCAGCACATTTAACATACAGTATTATAATAGTTTCAAGTGCAAAATATATTGATTCAGCTGACTTTTGAATGCAGAATAGGCTACTAGCTAAGAGTGCAGGCAGCTACTAGAAAATTCGAGGGAATAGATCCTCCCCTAGAACCTCCAGAAAGAATGCAGATCTGTCAACACCTTGATTTTAACCTAGTGAAACCCACTTCAGACTCTGTTTGGCACTCCAGAACTGTAAGGTAACAAATTTTATTTTTTTTTCTTTTTAAGCTAACAAATTTGTGGTAGTTTGTTACAGCCATAATAGGAAAAATAGACATAAGAATAGACAGAGAGATCATATGATAGTTATCTTTCTCTGCTTGACTTATTTCGCTAAGCAAAGTGGGTAGGAGAAGAATAAATGAAACAAGATGGGATTGGGAGGGAGACAAACCATAAGTGACTCTTCATCTCATAAAACAAACTGAGGGTTGCTGGGGGGAGGGGGTTTGGGAGAAGGGGGTGGGATTATGGACATTGGGGAGGGTATGTGCTTTGGTGAGTGCTGTGAAGTGTGTAAACCTGGTGATTCACAGACCTGTACCCCTGGGGATAAAAATATATGTTTATAAAAAATAAAAAGTTAAAATATTTAAAAAAAAAAAACTGCAAAAAAAAAAAAAAAAAGAATAGACAGAGAAAGTTTCTTTTTTTTCAGCAAAATGTACCCTTTATTACTTAGATGTGTATTTACTCCTAGAAAATAAGTGCTTTTCTAGTTTCAAGCAACTATGAGAGAACCGCTGTGTTCTTCTACACTCACTTGCCAGAAGGTAGAACTGGAAGTCACATGTATGTCTATGAATGGAAATTAAAAGGGAAACTCAACAGGAGATGAAATTCTGAATAGTGTTTAAATTTTTCTTAGAGAAATAGACATTGCTATGTAGAAATTTTCAGATGCTGCATAAAAATGTCTGTATAAATACTAGCAAAAACCACTGAACTGCTTTACCAAATATCACTACTGAGGAAATGTCTAAAAAATATCACAAAGTATAAAATCATATATTAATACTAATGCCAGATTTTAAATATAGACTTTTAGTTTTCCTCATAGTGTAGTTTTCAAATGTGCAAGAAATTTCACAAGAGAACAAGTCAGCAAGCTCCTTAAAAGGCAGCAAATTCTTCACAAGTCAATCATCTCTTGAACCCAAAAAAAGACAGGAAGCAAGTGTAAGATTATAAAATGTTAAAAATGAAATTCCATCACAATGTACTTTTTTCAAGCTCTCCTGAAAATTTAACAAAACTATCAATGTTAATTGCACTTTGTCATATGATTTGAGTTTGCTTTAAGCTCATGTATTGAAAAAAAGACTCATTTCACACACAAAATCTGCTGCACACCCGGCTTCCTTAAAACTTAGAGTTGAACACTTCCAGTGCCAAAAAAAATTCAGGAAAGCTACAGGAAAGTGTTTTAGTAAGCTTTTGCTTGATAGGTCTGAGCAATAATATGAAGTCATCGAATTGAAACTTAGAAATGATAAAAAGACATTATCTTGATATTTGCATTTTAATTTTAGCACCTAACATTGCAGAAAGTATCCATGTTTCTGTTACTATTTTTTAATTTAACTTTATCATGATGATCAAAATTTAGAAGTCAAAAGGTAACTGTCCCAATTCTATTTCAAATTTGCCATGTGTCTTCCATTTGTGTGACCATATTTATGCCATTTACCTTCTCTTTTATAAGATTGTGGCTGAGGGTGCTTTTTTTTTGTTTTTAAAGATTTTTATTTATTTATTTGACAGAAAGAGATCACAAGTAGGCAGAGAGGCAGGCAGAGAGGCAGGCAGAGAGAGAGGAGGAAGCAGTCTCCCCGATGGGCAGAGAGCCCGATGTGGGGCTTGATCCCAGAACCCTGGGATCATGACCTGAGCCGAAGGAGAAGCTTTAACACACTGAGCCACCCAAGCACCCCCTGAGGGTGCTTTTGCTCTTGTTTTCCATGCCTTGAGTTTTCAATATTTACCATACATTGCTTTTCATCTGGTTGACTGGGTCCATATGGAGGGAAAAGAGTGTGACCAAAGAAGTGTCTATATAGGGGTGCCTGGGTAGCTCAGTTGGTTAAGCAACTGCTTCAGCTCAGGTCATGATCCTGGAATCCCAGGGTAGAGTCCCACATTGGGCTCCCTGCTTGGAAAAGAGTCTGCTTCTCCCTCTGACCTCTCCCCTCTCATGCTCTCTTTCTCTCAAATAAATAAATAAATCTTAAAAAAAAATGAAGTGTCTACATATATGTATCCATCGAACTTTTCAAATTCCCCATTGGTATCTACTTGATATTTCTTCATGTCTTTAAGATAACCCTTAACATCATTACCAAAGTCAGAGAAGAGCTTCTGATCATGTGTAAAGACACCCTTTAGGAAAAGTTTATGGATGAATTGATCAAATTCTTTCCAATGACGAAAACTAGGCAGTTTTTCCAATAAATACATTTCAATTAATTGTTTGAATTCATCTATCCTTACTGGATCTGACACTTCCATATTAAAAAGGTTTTTGAATTCCAATTGAGCACATTCAAACACACCAGAACAATACCTGAAGGAATCCTCATTTTCACTACAGTCATGCTCAGGACTGCATTTATGTCAGTTTGTATTTTTTCTAAATTCTTCAGTGAGTTGGTTTTTCTTTCTTTCCCTTTCTTTGCATAATAGGCCTCTATTACTCTGGTTTTTTGTATGTGCCTTATACTGAGGGTGTAAATATTCACTAAAGACTTTTGTTAGGTTTTTCTTTTAGCTGATTTTATTTCTGTGTCACCAAATCTTTTATTGGCCTCTTCATCAAAGATATTCTTGGCATATCTTTGAAGTGCCTGAAAATGGATTTAACTGAATCTGAATTTTTTTTTTACAGATTTTATTTCACAGCTTCTTTAGCCTGTTTAATTTTTTTTCTCTATGATTCTTCACAAACTCCGTGGCGGAATTCTTCATGACATCAAATGTTTTCTTAACTGAACCCCAAAATATTTCATTCATCTTATTTTTAGCCCTGTAGTTTCCTCTACTCTCTTTTTCCCCCCATTAGTTTCTTGTTTTACATTTTGACCTTTTGCTTCAATATATAGTCTTTTCCACAAATCAGAACACAACCGCTCAAAGTTTAGCTTCTGCTCCAGCTCAGTGAGTCTTTCCATAAGATTTCTATTTTCCTTTTTTTCAGTCAATACATTGGGAGAATCTGGGTTGCCATATGACTCACTGAACTCTACTGCTGGAGTTCCACCTTTAAAGCCATGGTTATTAGTCATTCTCTCTCCTGTTCCTCCATTAGCACCTTTGCATCTGCGAAAAGAACCTCCCTTTGATTAAGGAAGCTGTGTGTCTTCAGCTTTTTTTCTTCCAGATGCTGTTTAAGTTTCTGATTTTCTGTATCTTTTAATATCCTAATCTGTTCTCTTAGTTTCCTTAACTCTTCCTGTAATGAAGAAAAAGCCTTTTTCTTCCTTTTCCAGAGGTATGTCTAAATCCTGATTTTCTGTATCAATATTCTTTTTCTGAGTTTCAAAGGACAACTTTTCTTCTTCAGTTAGGTCTCAACGTCTTGCAAGATTTCCCTTCAATGACTTACAATCTATGAAAGATTCTTGTTCCTGTTGACATCGAAAAGATAATCATTCATTCAGTTCATCTTCATGTATCTTTCTGACTGTGGTCGCTTCTGAATATGAATTGTGCCATAGAAATATTTAAATCCCATGCCAATTGCCATCACCAAAGCAAATATAACACACTTATTGAGACCACTGCTGAATTGGCGTTTATACAACTCCCTAGAAGTTCGGTTTTTTGTTCAGAAAGTATCTGTTTCTCAGATTCTGAACTAGAAAGTCTGCTTCCTAGCATGGCATGGTCTAAAGGCAGGACTAGGGTGAAGACTGGTTTCATCACTACTTGATTGATCATCACTAGTCTGGGATGAAAATGAAAATACAGTTTCTGACTGGCACAAGGTATACTGGCTGCAAGAAGAAAAGCCCTTTTTTTAAATTTTTTATTTTTTATAAACATGTATTTTTATCCCCAGGGGTACAGGTCTGTGAATCACCAGGTTTACACACTTCACAGCACTCACCAAAGCACATACCCTCCCCAATGTCCATAATCCCACCCCCTTCTCCCAACCTCCCTCCCCCCAGCAACCCTCAGTTTGTTTTGTGAGATTAAGAGTCACTTATGGTTTGTCTCCCTCCCAATCCCATCTTGTTTCATTGATTCTTCTCCTACCCACTTAAGCCCCCATGTTGCATCACCACTTCCTCATATCAGGGAGATCATATGATAGCTGTCTTTCTCTGCTTGACTTATTTCGCTAAGCATGATACGCTCTAGTTCCATCCATGTTGTCGCAAATGGCAAGGTTTCATTTGAAAAGCCCTTTTTTTAAAAAAAAAATTGTTTGTTTGTTTGTTTGTTTTAGAGAGAGTGAGAAAGAGAGAGCATGAGCAGGAAAAAGGGCGTGAGAGTGAGAAGGAGAGAATCTCCAGGAGACTCTGCACTGAGCTGGGAGTCCCACAAAGTCTCCATCCCAGGATGCTGAGATCATGACCTGAGCCAAACCAAGAGTTGGTGGTTCAAATGACTGAGACACCTAGGCACCTACAGCCCATGTGAAAGTCTTCTGGACTCTGAGCTTCCTCAACAATTATAGCTTCTTGATTTCAAATATCTTCTTAACTTACATGGCTCAAGGTTTATAATACCAGAATCATGACAGACAGTTCCAAAATAGACATTGTCTTCAGATGACTTTTTTTCTTCTTTCTCAAGTGCTGATTTTATTTCCTCCAAAGCTGCATAAGCAGTTTCTTCCATTCACATTTGCCGTTTTGGCTACTCTCCCCCTGCTCTGACTGCAGTACTTAGAGCCCCTCTTGCTCTAAAGATGTGCATTCTGGAGCAAGTTCACAGCTGTCACTGGCTGCACCATGTTCAGAATTCACTATCTCTTTATCAGACCCCTCATGATTGATGACAGTCCAACCACAAGACGAATCACTGTCACTGGAATTTTCTGACATTTTTCAATTCTGAATGGGCAGTACCATGTCCACCTGAGTCTGTTGGCTGTCACAGAGGCAGTGGTCCCAGCCTGCAGAAAGTACCCCAGTCTTTATATTTCATATCCTGTTCTGTTAGTGGAAGACAATATTGGTGGTATCAGTTTTTAAGGTGAGAACACTGAATTGTTTCCAGCAGAGCAGCAACACCAGCATCAGAGAATATTACCCCTCCTGAAATGTTTGAATTTGAGACTATCTTCCCAGAGTATCTGAACCCTCAAGGTCAACAAGTAGTCCTAATACAGAGAAAGTGTTTAATAAATACATGTTGAATCAATAGTTAGAGAAAATGGTTGTCTATGAATAAAATAGAGTGAGAAGGGCGTTAAAAGGAATAAAGGGACTTGATGAATTAAATCACCTCCTCTACTAGCTGGTGGGTATCTGGATGTCACCTTGTATTTCTGTGGAGTAAGGAAGAGTGCAATTCTCAAGAAATTAGAGTTTTTGTAAGAGACAATTTAGACCCATATATTTTTTTTAATTTTTAAGATTGATTTTATTTATTTATTTATTTATTTATTTATTTATTTATTTGAGAGTAGAAGGAGAATGAGAGCATGAGCAGGAAGAGGGGCAGAGGAAGAGGGAGAAGAGAGCAGGGAGCCCAATGTGGGGCTAAATCCCAGGACTCTGGGATCATGACCTGAGGCAAAGGCAGACACTTAACTGGCTCAGCCACCCAGGTGCCCCCAAACCCATAAGTTTTAGAGGTAAGTAGTATAAGAATGAAGGGATATATGAGAGATACACATAGTATGGTGATGAAGGGGGCAGGCTCTGGTATCAAACTGCATTGCCTCCACTACTGAATCTTATTTATAAGCTATATGGTTTCTGGGAAGTTACTTCATATTTGTGTATCAGTTTCATCTTAGGTCAAATAAAGAGAGAAGTGTACTTACCTTACAAACTTACTGTGAGGAATGAATGATACAGTATAAGTAAAGTGCATAGAAACATGAGAAATATGTACTGGACACAAAAAGGAGGTCTAGGTAAGCCCCATGAGGTGAAATGGAGTGTTTAGGACTGCAGTGAAAATGTGATTTTTTATTAAAGCGATATGATTTTATGAGAAAAAGGGTTCCTGAGATACTGAAGATAAATTTCTCTATTAAAACATTTCCCTAGAGGTAGCTCTGGGCATTAAAACAACTTGACATTATCACTTTGCCAGTTTAGGAATATTTCCTACCTTATCATGTCTTCATACATACATGGGTTTTAGATGAATTTTCACCATTTTAAAGTCATAGGCTCATGTTACTGACCTCATTAGCAAGGGGCAAAGAAAAGCTGTGTAGTCTGCTGATAATAAAAATTACTGTGGCCTCTAATGATTAATTAATTGAAATAATACCTGCAAAATGCTTTAAACAAGGTAAGCAAGCACAAAATAATGGCCATTGCTAAATGGCTGCTTGTATATTACATCAAGTCAGGGTAAAACTTCTCCTGGAATTTGGCCACTGGACATAGCCAGTTTGTAGACAGTACCACTCCAAGAGGACACGATTTATTAAATGACTGTTTACTTTATAGCTGTCATTGATAAAATGCCATTATTCCTTTTAACGCCCTTCTCACTCTATTTTTAAAAAAATATTGTTTTTATTTGTTTTTATTTTGGGGGAAGTAGAAAACTTATTTTATTTATGTATTTATTTTTAATTTAATTTAATTGTGTTTCACTGGTCCAAGATTCATTGCTTACGTACCACACCTAGTGCTCCATGTAATACGAGACTTCCTTAATATTCACCACCAGGCTCACCTATCCCCATACCCTCATCCCCTCAAAACCCTTAGTTTGTTTCTCAGAGTCCACATTCTCTCATGGTTCTTCTTGCCCTCTGATTTTCCCCAGCTCACTTTTCTTTCCATCTCCCAATGTCCTCTGTGTTATTTTTTATGCTCCACAAGTAAGTGAAACCATATGATAATTGACTTTATCTGCTTGACTTATTTCACTCAGCGTAGTACATACAATAAAATGTACAGATTTTAAGTGTTCCTTTTGATAGGTTTTGACAGCTGCATACATTCTATAATCACCATCCAAAACAAGGTACAGAACTTTTCCATCATCTTAGAAAGTTGTTCCTGCTCATTATCAGACAGTAAAAATCCACTTTATCATCACCGTGGGTAACAAAGTTAACCACTTTCATTTAATGACCTCAAAAGTATTCTGTTTGTTCTTGGATTTCATATATATAGAATTATAGAAATGTATTCTTTTGTGTCTGGTTTTTTTTGTGCACCGTAATATTTATGAGATTCATCCAGGTTATGAGTACATCATTGCTCAGTAGTATTCCATTGAATGACTACAGTAGGATTTGTTTATCCATTTCTTCTTCATAGTAATATGGTTTCTATCATGGGGTTATTATAAATAAGGATACTGTGAATATTCTTGTCAAAGATTTTATGTTGATGTATGTTTTCATTTCTTTTCAGTAAATAATTGATTCAAGGTGGTTGTAGGTTTAAATGCAAAAACTAAAACTATAAATTATCTGAAAGAAGTGATAGGAGAATATCTTCAAGCCATTCAGGAAGGTAAAGCTTTTTTAGAGATATAAAATGGTAACCAGAAAAGAACAAAGTTGGTAAATTGAACTTTGCCAAAAACAAAAAACAAAAAAACAAAAAAACTCTCTCTCTGAAGATGTCATTTAAAAAAATGAATAGGCAAATCAAGGAGTAGGAATAAGATATTTGCAATTTGTATAACCAACAAATAACTTTTGTTCAGAAAATATATAGAACTATAATAGTAAAAAGACAAAGGGCCAATAAAAGAGGGACAAAACATTTCATTGGATAATTGACAACATACTTACCCATTAGAGGACTTGTATTACCTCATTTCAAGAGTTATTTTTTAAAAAAATAAGTATTCTTACAATATGATATTGGCAAAAGATACAAAAAATGAATGCATGGAACAGAACAGAGAGCCCAAGAAGAAATTTAGATATATATTTAGTTAATTCCCCTTTTAAGCCATTCTGCTGGTGCTTGTTGCCACAATTGTCTTTTTTTTTTTTTTTTTTTGCTTTATATAAGTTTTTATTTTTTATAAACATATATTTTTATCCCCACAGGTCTGTGAATCACCAGGTTTACACACTTCACAGCACTCACCAAAGCACATACCCTCCCCAATGTCCATAATCTCACCCCCTTCTCCCAAACCCCCTCCCCCCAGCAACCCTCAGTTTGTTTTGTGAGATTAAGAGTCACTTGTGCTTTGTCTCCCTCCCAATCCCATTTTCTTTCATTTATTCTTCTCGTACACACTTAAGCCCCCATGTTGCATCACCACTTCCTCATATCAGGGAGATCATATGATAGTTGTCTTTCTCCGCTTGACTTATTTCACTAAGCATGATACGCTCTAGTTCCATCCATGTTGTCACAAATGGCAAGATTTCATTTCTTTTGATGGCTGCATAGTATTCTATTGTGTATATATACCACATCTTCTTGATCCATTCATCTGTTGATGGACATCTAGGTTCTTTCCATAGTTTGGCTATTGTGGACATTGCTGCTATAAACATTCGGGTACACGTGCTCCTTTGGATCACTACGTTTGTATCTTTAGGGTAAATACCCAATAGTGCAATTGCTGGGTCATAGGGCAGTTCTATTTTCAACATTTTGAGGAACCTCCATGCTGTTTTCCAGAGAGGTTGCACCAGCTTGCATACCCACCAACAGTGTAGGAGGGTTCCCCTTTCTCCGCATCCTCGCCAGCATCTGTCATTTCCTGACTTGTTGATTTTAGCCATTCTGACTGGTGTGAGGTGATATCGATTTGTGGTTTTGATTTGTATTTCCCTGATGGCCGAGTGATATGGAGTACTTTTTCATGTGTCTGTTGGCCATCTGGATGACTTCTTTGCAGAAATGTCTGTTCATGTCCTCTGCCCATTTCTTGATTGGATTATTTGTTCTTTGGGTGTTGAGTTTGCTAAGTTCTTTATAGATTCTGGACACTAGTCCTTTATCTGATATGTCGTTTGCAAATATCTTCTCCCATTCTGTCAGTTGTCTTTTGATTTTGTTAACTGTTTCCTTTGCTGTGCAAAAGCTTTTGATCTTGATGAAATCCCAATAGTTCATTTTTGCCCTTGCTTCCCTTGCCTTTGGCGTTGTTCCTAGGAAGATGTTGCTGCGGCTGAGGTCGAAGAGGTTGCTGCCTGTGTTCTCCTCAAGGATTTTGATGGATTCCTTTCGCACATTGAGGTCCTTCATCCATTTTGAGTCTATTTTTGTGTGTGGTGTAAGGAAATGGTCCAATTTCATTTTTCTGCATGTGGCTATCCATTTTTCCCAGCACCATTTATTGAAGAGGCTGTCTTTTTTCCATTGGACATTCTTTCCTGCTTTGTCGAAGATTCGTTGACCATAGAGTTGAGGGTCTATTTCTGGGCTCTCTATTCTGTTCCATTGATCTATGTGTCTGTTTTGGTGCCAGTACCATGCTGTCTTGATGATGACAGCTTTGTAATAGAGCTTAAAGTCCGGAATTGTAATGCCACCAACGTTGGCTTTCTTTTTCAATATCCCTTTGGCTATTCGAGGTCTTTTCTGGTTCCATATAAATTTTAGAATTATTTGTTCCATTTCTTTGAAAAAGATGGATGGTACTTTGATAGGAATTGCATTAAATGTATAGATTGCTTTAGGTAGCATAGACATTTTCACAATATTTGTTCTTCCAATCCAGGAGCATGGAACATTTTTCCATTTCTTTGTGTCTTCCTCAATTTCTTTCATGAGTACATTATTGTTTTCTGAGTATAGATTCTGTGCCTCTTTGGTTAGGTTTATTCCTAGGTATCTTATGGTTTTGGGTGCAATTGTAAATGGGATTGACTCCTTAATTTCCCTTTCTTCTGTCTTGCTGTTGGTGTAGAGAAATGCAACTGCTTTCTGTGCATTGATTTTATATCCTGACACTTTACTGAATTCCTGTATAAGTTCTAGCAGTTTTGGAGTGGAGTCTTTTGGGTTTTCCACCTATAGTATCATATCATCTGTGAAGAGTGATAATTTGACTTCTTCTTTGCTGATTTGGATGCCTTTATTTTCCTTTTGTTGTCTGATTGCTGAGGCTAGGACCTCTAGTACTATGTTGAATAGCAGTGGTGATAATGGACATCCCTGCCGTGTTCCTGACCTTAGCAGAAAAGCTTTCAGTTTTTCTCCATTGAGAATGATATTTGCGGTGGGTTTTTCATAGATGGCTTTGATGATTTTGAGGTATGTGCCCTCTATCCCTACACTTTGAAGAGTTTTGATCAGGAAGGGATGCTGTACTTTGTCAAATGCTTTTTCAGCATCTATTGAGAGTATCATATGGTTCTTGTTCTTTCTTTTATTGATGTGTTGTATCACATTGACTGATTTGCGGATGTTGAACCAACCTTGCAGTCCTGGAATAAATCCCACTTGGTCGTGGTGAATAATCTTTTTAATGTACTGTTGAATCCTATTGGCTAGTATTTTGTTGAGTATTTTCGCATCTGTGTTCATCAAGGATATTGGTCTATAGCTCTCTTTTTTGGTGGGATCCTTGTCTGGTTTTGGGATCAAGGTGATGCTGGCCTCATAAAATGAGTTTGGAAGTATTCCTTCCATTTCTATTTTTTGGAACAGTTTTAGGAGAATAGGAATTAGTTCTTCTTTAAATGTTTGGTAGAATTCCCCCAGGAAGCCGTCTGGCCCTGGGCTTTTGTTTGTTTGGAGATTTTTAATGACTGTTTCAATCTCCTTACTGGTTATGGGTCTGTTCAGGCTTTCTATTTCTTCCTGGTTCAGTTGTGGTAGTTTATATGTTTCTAGGAATGCATCCATTTCTTCCAGATTGTCAAATTTATTGGTGTAGAGTTGCTCATAGTATGTTCTTATAATAGTTTGTATTTCTTTGGTGTTAGTTGTGATCTCTCCTCTTTTGTTCATGATTTTATTTATTTGGGTCCATTCTCTTTTCTTTTTGATAAGTCGGGCCAGGGGTTTATCAATTTTATTAATTCTTTCAAAGAACCAGCTCCTAGTTTCGTTGATTTGTTCTATTGTTTTTTTGGTTTCTATTTCATTGATTTCTGCTCTGATCTTTATGATTTCTCTTCTCCTGCTGGGCTTAGGGTTTCTTTCTTGTTCTTTCTCCAGCTCCTTTAGGTGTAGGGTTAGGTTGTGTACCTCAGACCTTTCTTGTTTCTTGAGAAAGGCTTGTACCACTATATATTTACCTCTCAGGACTGCCTTTGTTGTGTCCCACAGATTTTGGACCGTTGTATTTTCATTATCATTTGTTTCCATGATTTTTTTCAATTCTTCTTTAATTTCCCGGTTGACCCATTCATTCTTTAGAAGGATACTGTTTAGTCTCCATGTATTTGGGTTCTTTTCAAACTTCCTTTTGTGGTTGAGTTCTAGCTTTAGAGCATTGTGGTCTGAAAATATGCAGGGAATGATCCCAATCTTTTGATACCGGTTGAGTCCCGATTTAGGACCGAGGATGTGATCTATTCTGGAGAATGTTCCATGTGCACTAGAAAAGAATGTGTATTCTGTTGCTTTGGGATGAAATGTTCTGAATATATCTGTGATGTCCATCTGGTCCAGTGTGTCGTTTAAGGCCTTTATTTCCTTGCTGATCTTTTGCTTGGATGATCTGTCCATTTCAGTGAGGGGAGTGTTAAAGTCCCCTACTATTATTGTATTATTGTTGATGTGTTTCTTTGATTTTGTTATTAATTGGTTTATATAGTTGGCTGCTCCCACGTTGGGGGCATAGATATTTAAAATTGTTAAATCTTCTTGTTGAACACATCCTTTGAGTATGATATAGTGTCCTTCCTCATCTCTTATTATAGTCTTTTGCTTAAAATCTAACTGATCTGATATAAGGATTGCCACTCCTGCTTTTGTCCATTAGCTAGGTAAATTCTTTTCCACCCCCTCACTTTAAATCTGGAGGTGTCTTCGGGCTTAAAATGAGTTTCTTGGAGGCAACATATAGATGGGTTTTGTTTTTTTATCCATCCTGATACCCTGTGTCTTTTGACAGGGGCATTTAGCCCATTAACATTCAGGGTAACTATTGAGAGATATGAATTTAGGGCCATTGTATTGCCTGTAAGGTGACTGTTACTGTATATGGTCTCTGTTCCTTTCTGATCTACCACTTGTAGGCTCTCTCTTTGCTTAGAGGACCCCTTTCAAGATTTCCTGTAGAGCTGGTTTGGTGTTTGCAAATTCTTTCAGTTTTTGTTTGTCTTGGAAGCTTTTAATCTCTCCTTCTATTTTCAATGATAGCCTAGCTGGATATAGTATTCTTGGCTGCATGTTTTTCTCCTTTAGTGCTCTGAAAATATCATGCCAGCTCTTTCTGGCCTGCCAGGTCTCTGTGGCTAAGTCAGCTGCCAATCTAATATTTTTACCATTGTATGTTACAGACTTCTTTTCCCGGGCTGCTTTCAGGATTTTCTCTTTGTCACTGAGACTTGTAAATTTTACTATTAGGTGACGGGGTGTGGGCCTATTCTTATTGATTTTGAGGGGCGTTCTCTGAACCTCCTGAATTTTGATGCTCGTTCCCTTTGCCATATTGGGGAAATTCTCCCCAATAATTCTCTCTAGTATACCTTCTGCTCCCCGCTCTCTCTCTTCTTCTTCTGGAATCCCAATTATTCTAATGTTGTTTCGTCTTATGGTGTCACTTATCTCTCGAATTCTCCCCTCATGGTCCAGTAGCTGTTTGTCCCTCTTTTGCTCAGCTTCTTTATTCTCTATCATTTGGTCTTCTATATCACTAATTCTTTCTTCTGCCTCATTTATCCTAGCAGTGAGAGCCTCCATTTTTGATTGCACCTCATTAATAGCTTTTTTGATTTCAACTTGGTTAGATTTTAGTTCTTTTATTTCTCCAAAAAGGGCTTTTATATCTCTCAAGAGGGTTTCTCTAATATCTTCCATGCCTTTTTCGAGCCCGGCTAGAACCTTGAGAATTGTCATTCTGAAGTCTAGATCTGACATATTACCAATGTCTGTATTGATTAGGTCCCTAGCCTTCGGTACTGCCTCATGTTCTTTTTTTTGTGTTGAATTTTTCCGTCTTGTCATTTTGTCCAGATAAGAGTATATGAAGGGGCAAGTAAAATACTAAAAGGGTGGCAACAACCCCAGGAAAATATGCTTTAACCAAATTAGAAGAGATCCAAAATCGTGAGGGGGGAGAAAGGGGATAAAAAGAGGTTCAAAAAGGAAGAAGGAAAAAAAAAAAAAGAAAAAAGAAACAAAAAAGAAAAGAATTTAAAAAAAAGAAAACACCTTTCAGAAAGTGGTTGTTTTTCTGTTTCCAGAATTGCTCTTCTTCTTCTCTTCGATCTGCCGATGGATTTTCAGGTGTTTGCAATCTTTAGATAAGCTATCTAGCTGATCTCCGGCTAGCTGAAGTAGTCTCAGCCTGCTACTTCTCCACCATCTTGACTCCTCCCCACAATTGTCTTTTTAATACCTCAGTTTTCTCATTGTTCTTCTGTTTCTAAGAACTCTTCTCATAATATCACAAAATCACTCCCAAATTTCAATTTGCTTCTAACTCTTCTCTTTTTCACTAGAGCGTATGTTTAAGAAATGCTGTTTTTCTCAACAAAACAACAGATTATGCCATAGTTAACTAGTAACTTACTTAATCTTTTTTTTTTAAGATTTTATTTATTTTCATAAAAGGCAGAGAGACAGAGGGAAGTAAAGGCAGAGGGAGAAGCAGATGCCTCACAAAGGAGGGAGCCATATGCAGGACTCAATTCCAGGACCCTGGACTCATTACCTGAGCCAAAGGCAGGTGCTTAGCCAACTGAGTCCCTCAGGTGTAACTTATTTAATTTTATTTGTACACCCACAACATATTTGTTAATACAAATATATTTCTCTTGGTTGGTTAAGGAAATGTACTAAAATGAAGCAAACATTGCAAGAAAGTAAGGTTAACAACAACAAAAAAAAAGCGTGAGAAATTATCTCATAGCTCTCCTTATGTCACACTAGATAAGACACCTTGATATCACACCTATGTATAAAAAGGCTACTATTTCTTGACAATTCAAGTCTCAGACATCTCACTGGAAATGGTATGAGATATACTACTTTATCTCAAACTAGAACCTATATAAGCCAGTCTTTTTTAATGTTAGATTTATTTAAATGGCCTCTGTTTCTAGTTGTCTCAGTAATGTGGTGTGGTCAGCTATTAATGGTCATTTTAATTGCATGATCTATGCTTGAATATTAAAAATGGAAGTAAGCCATAGTAATCAGTAGTAATAGGGAAAGAATGATATTCTACAAGCTTCTTAAATCTAAAGCTTCATGGTCTTTTTTTCAGAAGTAGTATAAATCTTGATTTAGGCAAATACTTCCAGTTCTACAAATTACTTCCCATAATATGAATCAAAGAGAGAAAACGTCACTATTGGGAGATTTAAAATGATTTTATTTGTTAAACTAAAAGAATCCCCAACTGGGGGCTTTTTGTGCATTTCTGAAAGCCATACAATAATAGTTCTATTAGAAGTCTGCTTTTACATTTGAAAATTTATTACC
This sequence comes from Mustela nivalis, assembly GCF_964662115.1. NCBI lineage: Eukaryota > Metazoa > Chordata > Mammalia > Carnivora > Mustelidae > Mustela > Mustela nivalis. The sequence goes on from NC_139023.1 coordinate 126,288,158, forward strand.
ATCATTCAGAAGCCTGAAATCAATAAATTAAAAGAAAATTGTACCCAAATGAAAAGAAAAAAAAAAAAAAGAGAAAGAAAAAAAAAGAAAGAGAGAAAGAAAGACCTAAATATGTCTTTGAGACATATAATTACAACCACCAGCATTAACGTTAAGAAGCAAGTATAGCAGGCAGGGGCCTGGGTGGCTCAGTTGGTTAAGTCTCCAACTCCTGGTTTCAATCCAGGCCATGATCTCAGGGTCATGATCTCAGTCTTGAGATCAAACCCCACCTTGAGCCCCGCCTCAAGCTCCCTCACTCAGTGCAGAGTCTGATTGAGGTTCTCTCCCTCACTCTCATCCTCTCTGCCCTTCCCTTCCCTGGGCTCACTCACTCTCTCCCCTCTCTCTCTTTTAAATAAATAAATACATACATAAAATCTTTAAAACAAAAGAAACAGATATACCAGGTAGGAGAGGTTCTTTTTCTTAAATATTTCATTTAAAAATAAGCTAAGAGGTAAACACAATGGCAGAGGCAAATCACAAAACTGGGAGTGATAATGTTCATACTTCTAGAATAGGAGGAAATAAGAGCTTCCACTGTGTGCACTAGCCTGACAACCACATCCATTTTGGTGTGTGTCGGGGCCAGGAGTTGGGGTGGACCTTCCAAAACAACCCTCTTCCATTCAAATTGCAAAATGGACAAAATAGCAAGAGAAAAAATTTCTAGTTTATTTTGGTAATTATTTAACATCAGAATAAAAGTACCACTGATATCCAAGGACCGCATTACACACTACCTTACCTTCAAACACTACATTAGTTTCAAACCCTCTCAAGAGGTATTTTTATGGACTGGTTTCATGATTTTTATTTGTTTAATGATTATTTGCTTATTTATTACAAATGAAGATTTTAAATTTGAGAGAGGTTGAGGAATAGTCTTCAAGTCACAGTCACGACTGAAATTTGTGCACAAAGTCTAAGTTGGGCTAACTCAAACTCCTATTGTTCCCACCACCAAGGCAGTATTGTTCTCTGGTTAAGGACATACACTTGGTAGAGGAGTCCTGAGTGAAAATTCTGACCCAGTCATTAATTCATTGTTTAAGTCTGAATAAGTTATTTGATCTTTCTAAAAACCATGTTTCTCATATGTAACATGGGGATAATAAAGAACTTGTCTCAAAAGAAAATTATGAGGATTAAACATGTTAATATATGTAAAGCCCTGGTAAGAGCTCCCTGCACATAATATGAGTTCAATAAATGCCTATGTTATTGACACACTATATAAATAAATTTTATTACATATGTTAGTGAGTGTGTATTCATTTAGCATGTTGTAATTCTGAATATCTTTTAAGTGAATTAAAATGAAATCTGTGAAATGTAATTCCTCTTGAAAAATAAATTTTATGTATTTATTTATATTATACGCTAAGATTATTTTCGAGAGAAAAACATTATTTTGAGAAAAATATATGCTAATCGTATAATGGGTAATATGATCATAATTGTTTTGACTGGATAAGCAATAGAACTAAATCATGCCCATTACCCAATTAACTATGATCTACAATCATCAAAACTATAGCTGTTATCTTAGCATAATTATTCTTTCTTTTCTTTTTCTTTTTCTTTTCTTTTCCTTTTTTTTTTTTTTTTTTTTAGGACATAAGGAGTAACTGTAGATGACTGTCTGACAATCTAAATGATTACAGTGTTTCAAGATGTCTACCCACTAATTAGAAAAGTGATTGATAAGGTACAATTTGCAAGTTTGTCAATATTAGATATTAGTATCCTGCTATTACATATTGAAGTTTAAGGGTTCATTTTCTCTCAAAAATTATTAGTGTTTCACCACCTGTTTCATAGGAATGAGTTTTAGAACACAAATCCTAAACAATTATTTCTGATTATGGAGAACCTATCCCCAAATTCAGATTTTTCACTCAGAGCAATGTAAGCTTTTAGGGAAACTTATTTTCAATCATGTCAGGACTGTATCACTCATGTTTTTCTGTCTTTCCCTTTTCTGTTTCTAAAATTGTCCTTTTCCCCTAACTACTCCAGAGCATTGAAATAGCAGGGACATCTTAGACTTAGATTTTCTTTTACCCATTAAGGTTTCTCATGAGGTTCTGAGTACATAGCTGCTAGGAATGTACATATGATAATCTCAAATTACTATACTTTTGTTTTCTTTTGGAATTTGCCATTTTTTCCCTTTGAAAAAGTCCCACTTTTCTCCATATTCTCTCTACCTCTAGCTTGATTCTCCTTTGAGTTTCTCAGTTCTTTCTCCTACAAAATACAAAATACAGGGGCGCCTGGGTGGCTCAGTGGGTTAAGCCGCTGCCTTCAGCTCAGGTCATGATCTCAGGGTCCTGGGATCGAGTCCCGCATCGGGCTCTCTGCTCAGCAGGGAGCCTGCTTCCCTCTCTTTCTCTCTCTCTGCCTGCCTCTCCATCTACTTGTGATTTCTCTCTGTAAAATAAATAAATAAAATCTTTAAAAAAAATACAAAATACAAACCTATGATTCTTTATTCTGTCCTTAAAAAACTCTTTAAAATGCAATAATACATTAGGTGTATTCATTTATTCATTCTTTCATTCATTCATCCATTCATTCATAAAAAAAAAAAAAAAATGAATGCTATTTTCCAGGCTTTATTTCAGATTCTGAGAACATTTTAGTAAATAAAACAAACTAGGTATCTGTACTCATGTTGTAAGGAAGTCATAAAGATACTTTAACCAACTAAACAAGGGACATAGTAGAGACCACTAGATCGACCAAGAATGACCAGGATGGCTTCTTTGAAAGGATGGTGTTAGAGCAGAACTTTAAAGATGAAAATGCCAACTCTGAGTATATCTGTATTTGGGGCAGAAGGAACTTCGAATTAAGAAACCCCAAGGTGAGGATAAATGGAATTTTTGGAAAGACAAAAAGAAAATCAAAATGTCCAGAACACGGTTAGCAAGTATGAGAGAATATGCAAGTTCAGAGTTTTTTGTTTCAGAGTTGAAAATCCATTTTAAATAACATATAATACATTATTAAAGGATATTAGGAAGGTAACATGATCTCCAAGAAGGTTGGAGAGCCAGTCCCTGCAGTTTGGACCAGCAATTACAACATGGAAGTTGCTTCAGTGAGAACATCATTGCCACTGTCACTAAGCACAAGAATTACAGCTCAGACCTTTGAGTGTATGGGGTCCCCAAACTCTATCTAACTTTTGAATGACAAAACCATGTAGACAGTAGGGATGCTGAGAAAAAGTGCTCTACCTTCTAATTTGAGAACAAGGGACTGATCGTGCCACATTGGAAGGGCGATCAAAAGATACCAGTTCATCAAACACATGATAAATGCCCACCATATCCCAGAGAGTTTTAAGTGTTAATATAATTTGAAGTGTGTTATATGTGATTTTCATACTCTCCAAATTCTGCATTATGGAAATAAAGAAATTGAAAAACATGAAATGTGTTTGAGCTCCCCAGCATCACAGAATTAGTGTGAGAGAACAAGAGCTGTGGTGATCAGGGGCACTGATATGTGGCTTAATTTATGGAGTGCCTCTGAAGGGGATTTAATCAGCAGGATCAGCTCTGCAACATGAACAAGGGCTGTTCGCCACTATGTGGAATCTCATTAGTATGATCAAATGGAAGTAACACCTCTCCCTTGAGAATAAGTACATCACTTCTGTAGGACTCTGAGGTAGAGATAATAGACTACTGAAAATGAGCATGAATTATGAAGAGTTTGGCAGCAAATGAATGATCTCACAAATGTCATTCAAATCTTACACTCCTTGAGTTAACACTGCCACACTGTTAACAAAATCAAAATCATGTTTATAAAGTAACTTGAAGTTTGAGACATTTAAAATCCATCAAATATACCAAAAGAGTTTCTTCCTTGTAAATTTAAAATGCATTATATTTGCAAATTAACTGGTTTTCAGAAACCATCTTTTCTTCCTGTGACTAGACAAGGGCTTACCCAGATACTTGTGCCCAGATAACATAATGAAGCAAAACTCTGAATCTTTTAGGATTTCATTTAGCACCTTAGATTATAAATAAACCTTTTTTAAAAAAAAAAAAAACTCCATTTTGCATGTGGTCAGAAAATAGTTAAACTCCATTTATCCCACACAAATGTCTACCTGTTACAAGCAAAACACTTTACTGTTTCAAGACAGTGGGAAGGATATATTGGCTGTGTATCAGAATAACCTAGGGAAACGTGCTAAAATAAAGATTCAGGGTTCCACTGCAAGATTCTTATTCATTATTATCTCTCAAAGGTTCAGAGAGCCAATACATATATCTAATGTACTCATCAGCACTTGATTATTATTGCAGTCTGCTCCCAAGCAGATCTCTTAGTGAAATCACATATCTTCATCTCATCGGAAATATACAGGAAAAGAGTTTTTACAGAAAAAGGACCCAAATATTCTTCAAAAGCCATTTAAATAGTTACTAAATAAAGGACATGATGAAAACATATCTCCCCAGGGAAATCCATTAAAAGTGGTCTCTTGGTGTGTCTGGGTGGCTCAGTGGGCTAAAGTCTCTGCCTTTGGCTCAGGTCATGATCTCAGGATCTTGGAATCAAGCCCCGCATAGGGCTCTCTGCTCATTGGGGAGCCTGCTTCTCCCCTCTCTCTCTACCTGCCTCTCTGCCTACTTGTGATTTCTCTCTGTCAAATAAATAAAATAAAATAAAATAAAATAAAATAAGTAGTCTCTTTCCTTCCCTAAGGTCTATAATCCTTTGATAACCTCAGTGCAGAATCTGCTTCTTCCTCTTCCTTTCCTCTTCCCCTAACTTTATCTTTCTCTCTCTCAAAAATAAATAAATAAATAAATAAAATCTTTAAAAACCAAAGCTGATTAAGAAAAAAGACAAATTCACAAGTAACATAAGATATGCAAAATATCATATAATTAAAGAGCATTTTACAGATCATAAGAGATTATTCTGAACAACCTCATAGGAATAAATTAGAAACTTTAAAAATGAATATGTTTTACACAAAAATATGAAGGTCAGCTCAAGAAAATATAGAATATATCTAAGAGCATTTAAGAATAGATTTTCAGCCAAAAATAGATCCTCCAAATAGGGTTCAAGCAAAATCGAACTATACTGCTCTCTAATGTTAAAGTTCAGGCAGTTCAGAGCCTGGGAGTAGCCATGTTCCAGATCACTTCTCTTTCATTCCTAATGTTTAGTCCTTATCTCAGTGATCTGACATCATGTCTGGATGTGTGGCCATCACAGAAAAACAAACAAAAGGAGCTTTAGTAAAGAAAATTCCATGCCAATCTTATTCATGAACTTAAATGCAAATATCTTAAAGTTTAAAAACTTGAAAAAGGAAATACCTACACATATAGAGAATATCCACACTTGGAGTATAACAAAAGTGGCAGTAAAATCAGTGGATAAAACAGGTATTATGCAATAATAGTCAGAGATAAATGGTTATCTGTTTTGTTTGTTTGTTTGTTTGTTTCATTTTTTTAAATTAATTTTTTATTTTTTATAAACATATATTTTTATCCCCAGGGGTACAGGTGTGTGAATCACCAGGTTTACACACTTCACAGCACTCACCCAAGCACATACCCTCCCCAATGTCCATAATCCCACCCCCTTCTCCCAAACCCCCTCCCCCCAGCAATCCTCAGTTTGTTTTGTGAGATTAAGAGTCACTTATGGTTTGTCTCCCTCCCAATCCCATCTTGTTTCATTTATTCTTCTCCTACCCACTTTAAAAATGTTTAGAATAAAAAACATGTCTGTGTGAATTTAGGACAGAAAATTATTTCTTTATTAAAACACATAATCTACAAATTATAAACTACACTGTCTTGCAATAAAAGTGTCTGTATTACAGAAGATATCTAAAACAAAGTATAATGTTAAGCGACAGATTTAGAGGAGATTTTGCAATTAAAAAAAAAAACTAACAAAAGAATAATATCCAGTGCATAAGGAATTTTTTCAAATCAGTCCAAAAAAAAAAAAAAAAGAACAACCAAAAAGGGGAGGGGGGACAAAAATCTTGAGTAAACATTTTATAGAAAAAGCTATGGTAAATAAACATAAGAAGATTATCAACTTCACTGGAGAATTACAAATTAAAACAAAAGTGTGATTGAAAGAAACCCTTCAAAGTACTAGTGGGAACACACATTGCATATGAAAGTATAAAGTGGTAAAACCGTTCTAAAGGTGGTAAAACCGTTCTAAAGAGACATTGTCACAAACTAGTAACATTGAAGATACACATCCTTTACAACCTAGCAATTCTACTTAAATGTGTATACCACAGAAAAAAATTCTGCTTATGTTGTCTATGACATATGTACAAAAAGTTTATTGAAGTTTTGTTTGTAAAAATAAGAAATGTAAACACCAATATTGAGTAAGAAAATACCCATTATGGGATAACATTTAACTATTAAAATGAATGGACAACATAAGCACTCATCAACATAAAAATTTTTATAAATTGTAGTATACCTAAAGAGGTATGTCTTCAGGATTAGTCTGACTCAATCTTCACCACATACCTCAAAGACTTTAGGTTGTCTGCTATCAGTCTGTTTGGACTGCTGTAACAAAATGCCACAAACTGAATAGCTTATAAACCACAGACAAATGTTCTCACACATTTTTTTTAAAGATTTTATTCATTTATTTGACAGAAAGAAAGGGATCACAAGTAGGCAGAGCAGCAGCCAGAGAGAATGGGGAAAGCAGGCTCCCTGCCGAGCAGAGAGCCTGAGGTGGGGCTAGATCCCATGACCTCGGGATCACAACCTAAGCAAAAGACAGAGGCTCAACTCACTGAGCCACCCAGGTGCCCTAATTCTCACAAATTTAATTCTGGAGATTGAGATGTCTAAGGTCATGGAACCCACAGATTTGGTGTGTGATGAGGACTCACTAGATGGCCATCTTATAACTGTACTCAAATGGGAAAAGATGCTAAGGAGTTCTGTAGGACCTCATTTATAAAGGGCCCTAGTCCCATTCATGAGAGCTCCACTGTGACCTATCCAGCTCCCAGAGTTCCCACTTCCTAACACTATTACATTGAGCAGTAGATTTCAATATATGAATTTTGAGGGAACTCATTCAGTCATTCAGCATAGGGAAGATATAGATAATGTAGAGTCCAGATATAACGGGAGCAGTTCTACAAGCAAAGTCAAAAGTTGTTTATCTATCTTCAATGCTATCCAAAACCTGAAAGAAGAGCAATAGATCTATAGGCAATTTTAAAGAAATGCACATAATAAAAATCAATATGAATATAGGAAAGTAACTCTTAAGGTATTAGATGAAACTATTTGTGTGTGTGTGTATACATAACTGTGTCTCTGTGTATATATATATACACATGTATATGTATATATAACTGAATATAAAGGATATAAGGGCAAAAGTCTCTAATGCATAATACAATGTTCATTATAACTGAAGAAATACAGAACACTAAAGATAATCATTCATGCTAGTGACCTCAATGAAACATGATTTTGGTTGAGCACAAATTTCTTCAACAAAGGAAGAAAATACAAACAGAATGTAGATATTCAATAGAAATTAATAATATAGAAAATATGGCAATAAATATAAAAATTGGCAAACTTTAAGAAGTATGAAATGCAAATTTTTTAACTGGAAAAAATTTATATCATTTTCCCATTTGAAATATAGTCTTCTGCTGGACTGATACATAATCAGACAGCGATAATGATAGAAAGATACCGACACATACAGTTCTGGGCAAATGATACATGATAATTTATAAAGAGTTTTATATAAAGCAGGAGAAAATACAGAGAAACGAATGGCTTCCCAGATCTTCACAAATTTCCAACAACCTACATATCCCTTAGTGATCTAGATCCTACCAAGCAAAAAACTAGTAAAAAAATAACCATCACACATTTATGGTGTTTACTGTGATATTGCATGAAGAGACTGCCTGTACCCCAGGAGAATCACTTAGCAGGTCCAGACTTCAGGGTTGTCTGGTCATAGCTGCCTTTCAGTGCTTTAACATCTAACGCCTCCTTTTTTTTTTTTTCCCTTATTGACTTAGCAGGTAAAATATTTTATTCAATCTTTTAGGCTTACAATAGTTATTTGATATACCCAATTAAGGGAAGATGTTTCATCAAATAAAACAAATGAAAGCATTTCAACTTCCCTAATTTTTCTTTTTTGCTACCTGTGATATAGAATACTATATAACTCCGTTCGTATATAAAGCAATATGTGTTTAATTCATGTTATTTCCATCAAATTTAATTCCTCATTTTCTTTTTCAGTTTCATGCCTCTAGTAGCATTTTAAAAATGTCTCTAAAGTATTTGAATTCAGTATAATTTTGTTAGTATTGTTTAACTCCTAACTGGTTGCATATAGAAGAAATTCCCAATTGCAAGTAATGGTCAGGATTTTGCTAAACAGAATAGAATCCATCGCAGCAATGTGAAGGAAATAGTATATGGTTATAGATCCTTCAAAAGTGCTACAGATATGGACTCTAAAATTAGTTATTAAGAATACCATGCAGTGTCAAACTTTGCTGCCAAGAAAGCAGCTACTTGTGACAGCTATTGAATTAAGAAGCAATTGGCTTCAGAACTACACTGCTCCTGCCTTGATCCAAAGGCTGCTGGATTAGGAAGCTGCTGACTAAATTTGGAAGTTGGCTGTGTACCTGCCTCCTCCTGGACAGTGATACCTCTACTGTGCCTCACAGCAGCAAAACAGATCTCCACATTCTATGTCTTTCCTCATTATGACTCAGTTCCAAATCCAAATCTATTAAGTATACATCAGAGACAGTAGAGTCTAAGTTTCAGAGAGAACTCTAGCTGCAAGGGAGCCTAAGAAATATAGTTTAAACTTTCTGGTCTCCAGAAGAAAAAGGGTTTGGAGTATAGATAGAAGGAGTTTGGAAGGCATATTGAAAAGCCAAACCAACAATAATAACCTCATAAGCAAAGAACAGGCAGAACCCCACATGAAATCACAAATGATTACACAATAAAAATGAAAATGAAAATATTGACAAATGTATTTATTTATAATAAGGATATTGTCATTTTAAATCTTGTACAAATAGCAGATCAGTACGGAATAATGCTTTTTAAAAAGCTTTTGCATGAAACATGTTTATTATTTTGATAGCTAAAGTAGTAAAAGTCCAATTAAGTTTGTTAAAAATATAACCAAATTAGGGGCAACTGGGTGGCTCAGTTGGTTAAGCAGCTGCCTTCGGCTCAGGTCATGATCCCAGCGTCCTGGGATCGAGTCCCGCATCGGGCTCCTTGCTCAGCAGGGAGCCTGCTTCTCCCTCTGACTCTGTCTGCCATTCTGTCTGCCTGTGCTCGCTCTCTCCCCCTCTCTCTCTCTGATAAATAAATAAAAATCTTAAAAATATATATATAACCAAATTACTGCCAACAATAATCAGATAGTAAAGTTAAAAGGTTTAATGTGTACACATAAATATATATAAATATATTATGTCACATATACATACATAGCATGTGACATATATTCACATTTTTTATTAGCTATCTTTAAAAACTATTGATACTATTAGGTACTCTAGAAAAAAAGAAAACAATTTATTTTGGGATTTTAGCATATACAGTAGTAAAATTTATGCCAACAGAAACAAGGGTTCTGGTTGAATGGTAAATGTAATTGTATAGGTTTTCACATTGTACTCTAGAGCAACCAATAAAAGCTAATACAAAGAGGCATAGTTAAAAACACCAATGTAGGAAATAAAATAGAATATTTTTATTTTCTGAAAATTTACTGAAATAAAGCAGAAATTGAGAAGCATAAGAAGAGTAATAAATAGGCTAATTATAAAATACCTATCATGACGGAATACTTAAACTGGACCATGTCAAAAACTACATTAAAGATAAATGGACTGACACTCTATTTGAAAGTAAAAGATTGTCAAATTGGATTATAGAAAAAGCAAGATTATAGTTTATACAATTTGCAAGAGTCCACTTTTTTAATTAAAAAGTCACGTACACCTTGAAACTAAAAGTATGGGCAAAGACAAACAAAGGCAAATTCGTAGTTTAAGAAAATTAATGTTGTATCAATAAAAGGCAAAATAGACATCAAGACAAATAAAAGAAGGCATGTCATAATGATAAAAAAAATCAATTCATTAAAAATACATAACATTGTTAAATATGTACTAGCCAACCAAAGAGATTCAAGTTACATGAAGCAAAATTGAGAAAACTTCAGGGAGAAATTCAAAAGAACCCACAATAATAATAGAACATTTTCACATTTTTCCATCAGAAATTGATAGCAAAATCAGACAAAATGCAGCAAATAAATAAATAAATAAATATTAAAAAAATAAATAGCAGTATACAAGTTGAACTAATTTACATCTATAGAATATTACAACTGAAAATCTGGGAAATAAATATTTTTTTTCAAGTTCACATAGAACATTTACCAATATAATTTAAATATTGGACCATAAAATACATCTCAATAAAATTAAAATGGAGTGAACTTACACAGATTATGTTCTGTATCCATAGGGAATTTAATTAAAAATCAATAGCAAGAAGATATCTAAGAGAAATTCCCCCAAACTGGAAATTAATAACACACTTTAAATCCATACATTAAAAAAAAAGAAAAAAGAAATTATGAGTAAAATTTGAAAATATTTTGAACTGGATGATAATGAAGGAACAATATAATATTGTAGAATATAGCCAATGATACTTTTACAGTAAAATGTAGAGTTTTACATTGCTCATACTAAGAAAATGTATTTTAGAATAAAAAAGTCAAAGATTCAAGGTTCCATATTAAGAAGATAAAGCAAAATAGCAAAATTATAAAAGTAAATGAAAGATGAATGAAATAGAAAATAAATAAAAATAGGGAAAACTAACAAAGACAAATGTTTTTCTTTGAAAAAATTAAAAAATACTGATAAACTCTTAGCAAGAATAGCCAGTAGTAAGACAGATATTAAAAAATTAATAAAGAAATATTCTGAGCAATGTTATGGTAATAAAATGGGAAATTCTTGAAAAACATTAATTTAAAAAGCTGTCAAAGTTTTAAAAATTGAAATAATTCTGCATTTATTATAATTTTTGAATATAAATTAAAATGCTTTTCAAACAAAGAACAATGCAGACAATCATAGTTGCATCAGTGAATTATACAAATACTTGAGATATAGTGTCCATTTTCTTTGAGTAGAGATGTACTTTTATTAGTACTCATTATTCCAATACAAAAATCAAAGAAAAACAATGCTTAAAAACAACAGTAACTCATGAACATAAATAGAAAAACTCTAATGAGTAGAATAAAGCCTAATAATAAAAAGCATAACATTTTTGGGGGGTAAAACTCTTCGTATTTGCAAACGGTAAGTAAGATACATAGGAAGTTCAAAACAATCTACAGATTATTGTAACTAATCGAAAACAGTATGACCAAAGGAAAAATGTCATTACATAAAACCATTTGACTATCTCTTTAACACACAATCAAAAATTAAAATTCAAGTGGTGCCTAGATGGCTCAGTTGGTTAAGCCTCTGACTTTTGATTTTGCCTCAGGTAATGTTCTCGGGGTCATGATCTCAGGATTGTGAGACTGAGCCCCATGTTGGGTCTGCACTGGCAGTGGAGCCTGCTTGGAATTCTCTCCCTCCCAATCTCTCTGCCGTTCCCTTGCTCATGCATGTGCTCTCTCTCTCTCTTAAAAAAAAAAAAATTAAATTAAATAAAGAAAATACATAAAGAAAATTCAAGCATCAATTTATTCAGGGTTCTCCAGAGGAAAAAAACCCAACCATATATATATGTATGTGTGTGTGTAATATATATATGCATACAGATATATACACCCACAAATATATGTATATATTCACATGTATATATATATGTATTTATATATATATATGCATGTTTATGTATGCATATATGTATTTGTTTGTGTATATGCAAGAGATTTATTTTGAAGAAATGGCTCCCTTGGTATTAGGGCTCTTATGTCTGGAATTCGTAGGGAAGGTCAGAAGGCTAGAAAGTTAAACAAGATTTCTATGTTGCAATATTAAGGCAAATTCCTTCTTCTATGGAAAATCTCAGACTTTGCTCTTAAGACCCACATATAAATTGGATAAGGCCCACTTACATTAAGGAGAATACTCTGACTTGCTTTTAAAATTAACTGATTTTAAATGTTAATCATACCCACAAATACCTTCTCACCTTCTCAGCAGTATCTCAAACAGTGTTTGACCAAATAACTGGGCAGTGTAGTCTAGCCAGGTTGACACATTAAATTAACTATCACTGAGGTCAAATCTTCCCCAGATGATCTACAGATTAGTATCAGTCTCACTTAAAATCCTAATGAGTGTTTTTTTTAATTGATTAGAGTATTCTAAAACACTTTATTTTTTTAAATGGAAGAAAAGGGCTTTGAACAGCCAAAACAATCTGAATAACCAGAAGTTTGAAAAGAAAAAAAAAAAAAGATCAAATTTAAAGGATTTGAAATACCTGATTTCAAGAATTACTACTATGAATATTGTGAAGACAGAAGGTTTTACTGGCATAAAGAAAGGGAAATAGATCAGTGTAAAGGAAAAAAAGAGTCCAAATATACCCTGGACAAATGATTTAAGTCCATTCATAGGCTAAAGGAATCTTTTTAACAGATGTTCTTAGAACAACTGGATATTGATAGGGACCAGGAAGATGAACCTTATTCTCACCTTATTCATCCACAAAGATTAGACCAAGATGGATCTTGGACTTAAACATAAAACTATAAATCTTCTAGAAGAAAACTGGTAATTTTCACAACCTAAGGGAAGATAAAGAAGGAGTTCTAAGACTGATAACAACAACAAAAAAATTAAAATTCCAGAAGAAAAAAAAATTGATAGATTACAAATGTTTAAAATTTAAAAATTTCTGCTCTGCTCATGAAGAGAAAATAATATGCAAGCCAGAATATGCAAAAAATATTTATAATACATATGTCTAACAAAGCACTTATTTCCAGAAATTAGAAAAAGCACTAATTAATAATTTAAAAATTAATGTGACAAAAATTGAGCAAAATACTTAAATAAACACTTTTAAGAGAATATCTATGAATGGACAATAAATAGATACAAAGGTTTTTAATGTCATCAGTTCCCAGGAAAATATAAATTGTAACCACAATGAGATACAGATACATATCAACCAGAATGACTAAAATCTAAAAGACTGACAAAACCAACTATCAACTAGTACTTTCCTACACTATTTTTGGGAGAATAAAATGTTCAACCTTTATGGAGAACTGTTTGATACTTATCTATAAAGTTAATCTTATACCTACATCCAAGAGAAGGATTGTATGTGTAAGATAGCATATTATTCAGTAATAAAAGGAATGACAAGCACAATGACTTGCTAGAAACAAAAAAGCTAGGCACAAAAGAGTACTTCCTATGTGATTTTATTTTTCTAAAACTTATAAAACAAACAAACTATTCTAACTGAAGAGAAATTAGATAATGGTTGAAGGATCATTGGAGAATAATTGCCTGGTAAGGGGCATCAGGGAACTTAATGAAGGGAAAGAAAAGTCCTTAATCTTGCTGTAAGTGGTGGTTATAGGGTATATGTTATTATAAAACTCCTTGTACTGACCACGTAAGATTTGTGCATTGTTTTGTTAAATATATCACAACAAAAATAATCAGAGAATTTTGAGTAATTCATGGAAGTTCAAATGGCACAATTTATATAGTTCACAATATGGTCACAACTTTCACAGATGACATTAGACCAACTAACAAAAACCTGCCCTTTTGGATTACGAAAAATTTACTTGTAATTTTATTGCACATTACAGTTAGAAATGCCCTCCCCACACCCAGCCCAGAAATTTGCATAGAACTTCTATTGAAAAGACATGAAAGATCTGAATGAGACATAGGGAGCAATAGGAAGGAGAATGTTGTGTGTTAACATTAGAGAAATAATTGATGGTATCTTTCAGATTTAAAAATGAAAACAGCCTCTCATGAGAAATCTTGCCATAAAAATAATTCTATTTCTCATACATAAGCTTGTCTTGAGGTATTTAAAACAACCTCAGTAAAGGCTTATTTATGTTTCCAAATAAGAAGCAGCACACAACTCACTTTGTCTGTGAGAATTAGCATTCTAAGGTGTATCAGCCAATATAATTCCTGGGGTTGGTTTATTCCAAGCCTTTGAGATTAGAAGTTTCCAAAGAAAATGCTGACACAGTCTTAGTTCTGGCAGTCAGATTGCTTGCATTATAATTAGATAAGAATTTAATTATATTAACTGAAGCTGAGCAGAAAAGCCGCACAGATAAATTAGACAAATAGGATTTATGAGGGTTCATTTCTGATGCAAAAACTACACCATCATTCAGTAACATCCCCAGCCCTTCAAAATCAGCATAACCACATAGACTTCATATCCTTCCGGGGCAAGTATTTGAAAATGAACCCTTAAAATTCTAGCAATAACCATTGCTTTGTAACAGGATGCAGATTTAAAATGAGTTTGCTTTTGTAACTGTCTTCACATAAACCACCTTGGGACCGTGCTGAGGATCAGGAAGCTTGTCAAATGAAACACCAGTAAGTCCCTCTCCAGTGGGATAAAAATAGAATGCGACTGACAAACCTCATCTGCAAGAAAATTAGTGCAGCCGTAGGTAACAGTAAGAAATAAAGTATTAATTGTCAAATATGCAGAAAAGTAATAGAAACTGAAGTGGGAGTAGTTTCATGGATTCAAAATAGCTAAGTTCACTGACATGATGAGAGTGCATATCAGATGAAGAGGGAATTAGTCCAGGTTAAATTTTTTTACCTTCTTATCAAAATAAATGTCTATTAGAGAATATGACTGATTAATCCTGAATCAATTATAAAATGTAGTTAATTCTTTTTCGCATTAATGAAAGGGAAATTACCTCTTATTTAAAAAAATGATGTGTGCAGAGCCTCTTACTTAGACTGGTACTGGCAAGCATTAATATTTCATAAACCTTAGGAAAATAACAAAAAAATTATTACATCAAGCTGATAGAGGGAAAGGATTACCATAATGGTCAGTGATCTTTTTGTTTGTTTGGACTTGAAGCCTCCTTAATAGTCCCTGTAACAGTAGTGTATCAACCACCTTGGTATAGAGATAAGGAATGTTCTAGTTAGTTTGCCTCCAGGAAAGACTTTCTTTTAATCAACTTCATTTTTCAAACACAAAAGCACTTGAAAAATAGTTTAATTGTGTAGGAATGAATGACCTCGTTTGCAGTATTATCGGCACCTTATCTTCCTCTAAATTGCTTTTGAGATTTTTTCAAAGAGTTAAGAGGTAGCTGAAAGTCAGATATGTTTATTTTTGGTGGATTCTTCTCTTTTGTTCAATTACACAAATATGCTCAAACTTCATCTAACGGAGACTACAGTTTCTGACTTAACTGTTACTCAGTTTACATTTCTTTTTTTTACTTTATGATGATGCAAAAGCAATACACATTCAGTAGAAACTGTGCTTTGAATTTTGAATCTTGATGTTTTTCCAGGCTTGTGATACACACTACAATACTGTCTTGTGATTCTGGGCAGTGGCAGCTCCCAGTCAACCACATGATTGTGAGGATAAGCAATACACTTAAACAGCCCTTCTGCACAAACACAACCATTCTGTTTCTCACCTTCAGTACAGTATTTAAAAAATTACATAAGATATTCAACCCTTTAACTCTATTCAATAGGCTTGTGGTGGGTAACTTTGCCCAACTAAAACTTCCATTAGGGACTTCCATTAGTCCCTAATGGAAGTGTTCTGAGCTCATATAAGGAAGATTAGGCTGAACTATGATATTTAGTAGGTTAGGCATATTAAATGCACTTTTTTTGTTTTGTTTTGTTTTCAAGGTCATTTTTATTTTTTTTTTCATTTATTTATTTTCAGCATAACAGTATCATTACTTTTTCACCACACCGAGCACTCCATGCAGTCCGTGCCCTCTATAATACCCACCACCTGGTACCCCGGCCTCCCACCCCCCGCCCCTTCAAAACCCTCAGATTGTTTTTCAGAGTCCATAGTCTCTCATGATTCACCTCCCCTTCCAATTTACCCCAGCCCCCTTCCCTCTAACTCCCCATGTCCTCCATGCTTTTTGTTACGCTCCACAAATAAGTGAAACCATATGATAATTGACTCTCTCTGCTTGACTTATTTCACTCAGCATAATCTTAAATGCACTTTTGACTTATATTTCAATTTACAGTAGGTTTATCAGGACTTTACCCCACTGTAAGTCAAGGAACATTTGTATTTAAAGACTATTTATAATATGCCATTATAAAATCCATGTGCATAAGAAACATTTTTTGTAAAAATTAACAAATGCCGGGGCACCTGGGTGGCTCAGTGGTTTAAAGCCTCTGCCTTTGGCTCAATTCATGATCCCAGGGTCCTGGGATTGAACCCTGCATTGGGCTCTCTGCTCAACAGGGAGCCTGCTTCCTCTTCTCTCTCTGTCTGCTTCACTGCCTATTTGTGATCTCTGTCTGTCAAATAAATAAGTTAAAATAAAAACTAAAAAAAATAAAAAATAAACAAATAAACAAATGCCTTACAATGATATCTATTTTTTGTTCTAACATTATTTATGTTTCTGAAAAATTCAAAAATTTTGTCTCTAATCTATAGCAAGTTGGCAATATTGTTGTCTTCAAAGTGGAAATTTAACAACCACAAAAAGAAACCACATTATTTTTTTCTATGTGAATTATTTTATCAATTTATTATTTCTATATGAACCTTGCATGTGACAAATATTTATTGTTCCTCAAATTATTAATGTAATGGGATTTATCTAAACTGATTAGATGTTTATTAACTAAGCAATATATACCCCAAATTATTGAAGGAACAAAGCCCATGACATTCAAGAGCTCACAGTTTAATCATAGAATCACAAGACGAGATGTAAACACTAGAGCAACACACCAAAAAAAGGTGAAGTCAAAATGTGAGAACAGAAGAAAGAGTTCTGGCATGCTAGATGATGCAGACAATACAAATATTATTTTGCTTTCTTTTTTTGTCTTTTCTTTTTCCCCACAAAAGAGTTTGCTGAGGAGATGGGAAAGAGAGGGGTGGGGAAGAGGGATAATCCAAGCAGAAGGAAGAGCATGTGATACAAATGACAACCAAGAAAGAGACTGACACAAGTCACATATTGGTGACTAATGATTCAGGCAAGTTTGTGCCTTGGGTACCAGCATGGTGGTGAATGTGTCACCCATGGTGGAGAGAACTAAAAGGGTCTCACGTGCTAATATTTAAGACACTGAGTTTTATCTAGAAACATCGATCAAACGATAATGGGCCAGCAGAATTTTTATGAATAGGAGAGTCCTAAGAAGTGGTAACATGGTCAGCAGACTCAAACCTTACAAAGACGTCAAGGTCAAGTAAAAATAGGACTAAGAAGGGTTTTTGTTTTGTTTTGTGCTGTTTTTCATGTGGAATTAGGTAACTCTTAGTTTTTTTTTTTTTTTTTTTTTTTAACTAGAGAGTGAACTACAAGCTGGTGCACACACACACACACACACACACACACACACACGATGAAGTTAGAGGAAACTCTTTTGAAGAGCCAGAAGTTGGTGGTATTCCTCTTGTGAATGGGGTGAGGATGGGGTGCTAGAAACAGAATAAAAGGCAGGCAGTTTAGAAGAGGAATAGATAGGGAAAGATTTCTAGAATGCCACCTGGTTCTTTTCAGATCACTGTCTTGAGCTAGTGAGCTTAGACTGAACCATCTTAGCTTTCCTCTGGTTTCTTCTCCTTCCCCCATGGTTTAGATCATTTCAAAGAGGCAAAAACATAGGGAAGGGTGAAATCATCTAGTTTGTGTATCTCTTTGTATAGTGGTTGGGGAGCGGGAAAGAAGACAAATACATGTTAACATCAGAAACTCTATAATCAGAGGTATACTCTAGACTCACTCCTTATGTCATCTGGAGATTCTGTTAGCTGGGACTCGGGCTTTAAAATTTACACTTCTACAATGCAACTGTGAAAACTGTTAGCCCCAAGGATATTAGATTTCCATGTACCTCCTCACAGGTTTTCCCAACCATACAAATAATCTAAACGACATATCTCCCTCAGTCTCTTCTAAACTATCTTGCATTATTTTCCCTCTTAGTTTCCTGACCATCTGAAAATAACCCATTAATCAATTTTCTTATCTGTTGACCATATGTTCTCTCTCCTACACCTCACTGCCATATAACAGGTAGGCCTTTTATGTCCCAGCTAACAGAATCTCCAGATGACATAAGGCCTTTTATGTGTTTAATAGTTTGCCCTTAGAGTCCAGAGCATGAGAAGAACTCATCAGTTATTTTAAATGAATGTATAAATTAATGGAATTCAAAGTCTTAGGAGAATGTTGGAGAATGACATGGAGGGCAACAGATGACAACAATGGAAAAGACAAGAAGGTGATGTAGTTTGTTATCTTTAACCAAAAGTACAGAGAATCTTATCGAGGCCTACAAAATCAATGTTTTAGACCTGACTATCTTAATTGTATTAAAATTATTCATAGATTCCAGTTCCTAGATGCAAAAGAAGTAGCAATAAGGCAAATAGAATAAATTTCTCAAAAGGGTAAAGAGTATAAGAATATGTATTGGAAATGTAAGCTAATGAGGGAGCATTGACAAGGAGGAGTGAAGAGTTAGTACTGTGAGAATGGTGGGTAAGAAAGCTTAAAAATATAATTGTGGGTACTCCAGAGATATGGAGAAGTTTAAATTTTGGTTATAATTTAAGGATGGCAAGAATCAGTCAATCAGTATAAAAACTTGTATTGAGTACCTAGAAACAACAGATTCAGTTATAAGCAAAAGTTGATATATTTTCAACTTCTGTGGGCTTGACAGTCCAGTGGGATGAAGAAGTGATTCCAGTGTCACATTAATCATTGCGTAAGTACAAGCTAAGTTTAGCTGCCACACCAAATGAGGGGGAAAAAACACACACAAAAAAAATATGATTCCATTTTTATGTCAGAGCTGAAGGGTAAGGAGTTACCACTGAGGATGAGAGGAAGAAAAAAGCAACCGTCAGAGAAACAATGTGCTCAGTGATACTGTTGGTATTATAGGAAAATTGTAACATTCCAGTAGTGAAAAAATGGAAAAAATCTGGTATGGAAAGAAAGAGTAGATAGAATCATATGAGATAAAACCTACATAGTAAGCAAGGACCAGGCCATAAAGAGATATCTGCTTTAATTTTATTTAAAATTGTGGATTTTTTACCCTGCTATGAAGAATAAGTAAAGAGTTTTTTTTTTTTTTTTTTTTTTTTTTTTTTAACTTTTTATTTTTTATAAACATATATTTTTATCCCCAGGGGTACAGGTCTGTGAATCACCAGGTTTATGATCCAAAGTGGCAAAATGTGTATTTTGAAAATGTACTGTGACTGAAATACATAAAAGAATTGGAAGGTGGACAGGATGGTTGCCGGGCTACCTGTCAGGAGGCCAAAATAGTCATTCAGGAGAAAGAAGATGGAGGCTTGGACTAGGATGCATTTTGGTAGAATTATAGAGAATTACAGATTCAAAAATAAATTCAGGAGGGAAAAAACACACAGGATGTGAGACAAAGGGATGCACCAAAAATAACTAGGGTTTCTGGCTTGCCTAACTGGATGGCTTGTGATGTGATTGTCTGAGGTAGAAAAGCACAGTCAAGGACCAGATGCAGGATGAAAGGGTATGGTTTCATCATGAACATTCTGAATTTGACATCTGTTTCAAGCATCCATGTGACATGTACAGAATATGGAAATTCTGTACATGTCCCATGTGACATGTACAGAATGTGGAAATTCTGTACATGTCACTGAAGTCTGAAGTAGGGAGAATACATAGGAAGAAAAGTATAGAGAGTACAGAACACAGCTCTGAGAGATTTCAATACCTGAGTACCAGAAGAGCATTCACCATCAAAAGAGACAAGACAGCCAGTTAGATAATATAAAACCAGGTGATAGAGTGCTGGGAAAAGGGAAGAGAGTTTCAATAAGGAATGAGTTACCTCAGGGTCCTGTGCCAATGAGAGGTCAAATAAAATGAGTTCTGAGAAGATTTCCAGTGCATTTAACCCCTTAGAAAGGGACTGGTGATATTAGAAGTCATAATTAAGTGGATTGAGGAAGAACAGGAAATAGAAAGATAGAAAGTACACACCAAATTGGGGTATTGGGGACATCAGGAGAGAAATAAGAAGTAGCTGAAATGAAGTGACTTTTTAAGATGTGAGAAACTTAAGCATGTTTAAATGTCTGAGAAAAAAATCCAAATAAGAGGTAGAAAAGGAAAACTTAGGGAAAGGAGAGTAACTAATAGCGAGAGGTGAGAAGAGAAGTTCCAAAACACAGGTTAGTGGGGGTGTGGAAGGGATGCTTGTCCACATATATGGAAGAGTCGTTAGGGTTCATGTAAAGGTTTTCTGGCAGGAAGTTTAGGAAAATTTACGTCAAATAAAAGCCCAAGTCAGCCGCTGGGAATGAATAAGGAAGTAGTGTATGCAGCTATAGAATCCTGACCATAGCCTAGTGTTAAAAACATGGGGAAGACTCTCCCTTAATATGGCTTGCTTTTGTGCTAAGTGGTATTAAGGGAGGGTCTTTGTCATGTTTTAAACAGCCAGAAGGCTATAGGAGGAACACACCACACATTTAGCTCAAAGTTCACATACATACACTTCCCAAGAAACAAGATTCTGAGAAAAAAATAACATTTTATAAACATGGCCACTATAATCCAGATTTTTAAAAAAATCCAGTTCCTTAGGTCTCTGTGTATCCTAATCTACACACTTCCTGCAACAGAATATCTCAACCTTAAGGAGCTATATAATTAAATAAGTC
Organism: Mustela nivalis; assembly: GCF_964662115.1. Lineage (NCBI taxonomy): Eukaryota > Metazoa > Chordata > Mammalia > Carnivora > Mustelidae > Mustela > Mustela nivalis. Next base: position 126,309,250 of record NC_139023.1, read on the forward strand.
TAACAGTATTTCCCAGATCTCTGTAGGCAATCTATTACATTGTACAAGATATGTTAATTTAATCGATAAAATTCTATAGTAGTTTAATTTTCAAAATTTGAAGTGATTCAGACATTTGAGGTAATTTAATTTTATTTCCATTTCTTTAACTTAACATACCGGTCATGTTTTCATTTCATAAATATAATGCCAGCTCCCTTTGTAGCTACATGTATTTGATGATAAGGTGAAACTAGGCATACTGTAAAAACAGGCTGTAAATAATCTATCTAAAAGTTATTATTGACGGTTGTCCCTGATTCAAGTAGGTTATCTCCAGAATAAAACAAAGGCATTTTTTAGAAATGCAATAAAATGCTTTAAAAGATTTTAAAAGCAATATGAAGATAGAAAAATAAAAGGACAGATTTCACTGATTTGAGAATAAAGTAAATGTTAATGGATGACTGACACAAGGGAAATATCAAAACTTGTGTTTGCTTCAGTTCTTTTAAGCAAATGTTAAACATTTTTCATATCAGAAAGGTGGAGTAAACAACATATGGAGGGACTTGAAGCCCAGGAAAGATAATGGGACAGTAAGTGAGCACCTGGCTAGTCCAAATGAATTAAAATCTAATCCCAGATGGAAAACACCTGAAGGTAGGAAGGGAAAATATTTTTGTTGTTATTATTTTTATCCTCACAACCACTCTCTAAGGATGATAAAGTAGGAACAGTTTCCCCTCTTAGTTTCTTATTGTCAGTCCCAACCTGTCCTTGATTTCAGTGTTCCCAGAGCTACAGGCTCTCAATGCTGATAAGGGTCTTGCAGATCATTTTTACAAATTCTCCTGTTTTACAATGTAGCTGGCCTCCTGAGAGATAAAAGAGTTGCTCAAGGACACTAGTTGATGTGAATCACAGTCATCAAGGAATCCAGCTGTCCTGATACTCAATGAAGAGACAGAAAGAAAGGGAGAGAGAATCTTTCACAGGCTCCACTCTGAGCCAAAGACAGGACTCGATCTCACTATTCTGAGATCCTGACCTGAGCTGAATTCAAGAGTTGGAAGCTTAACCGACTGAGCCACACAGGCACCCCAAAGGAAGAACACTTTTAACTACAACTGGTCACTTTTTTAAGAAAACTCTCCTAATCATGATGAAACCAAAGTATCCCATTCTCATTCTTCAATTTCTATAACAATTGATATAATATCAGTGAAAACATTTTCCCATAAAATTGGGAGTGCCTGGGTGGCTCAGTGGGTTAAGCCTCTACCTTCGGCTCAGGTCATGATCCCAGGGGCCTGGGATCGAGTCCCGCATGGGGCTCTCTGTTCAGCAGGGAGCCTGCTTCTCCTCATCTCTCTCTCTGTCTGTCTCTCTGCCTATTTGTGATCTCTCTCTCTGTCAAATAAATAAATAAAATCTTTAAAAAAAAATTGAAGCTTGCAAATATTGCCCATATTTAGTGTTGATCAGAGGTAAAAATTCAGTTTAAGGTTAGTAAATATGTAACATAAAAACAACAATCAATAAATTTTTATGTGCTTCAGTAAAAGCTTTACTTTAAGAAATCAATATTGTCATTTTGCTTACATAAAATTAACTAAACTTCACATCAAAATTATTAAAGATATTAATTACTGTATTAATTTTCTATTGTCGCTACATAGATTACACAAACTGTAAACCTTTCTTCCATTCTTGCAAGTGATTCCCTACATCTCAGCCTGAAATGGCACATCAATACTTTTTATGCTCAGAATCTCTCTGATACCACTTCTTATACCATTTCTGCCTTCTTCCAGCTAACGATTGTTCTCTGTTTCTGCAGGTTCATGTAATTAGAATAAGCCCGTCCCAATTATCCAGGATAATTTCCCCACTTTAAAGTATACAACCCCAATTTTATCTTCAAATTTCCTTTTGGTATGGAAGTTAACATATTCACAGGTAACAGAAGTTAGTGCACCAACATCTTTGGAAAACCACTATTTTGGCTAAACACATTTACCTAATTCTAGGAGGAAACGTACTTTTCCTTCCACAACTCCATTGTGTAAGATCATACATATTGGAATCTAAAACCTGGTTCCCAGTCATGCCTTATCCCAACTTTATTCTCTGCCTTTTCAGTTCTTGCCTGGGGACTTTGCCAGTTCTAAAGATCACAAGAAAACTCTGGAAACATGCTGTGACTCTTCTAGAATATAAGCTTCAATAAAATAGGGAATAATCACACTACAATTAGGTGAAACTGAACCACATCGTGCAACTGACACCAGTAAAAATTGGCTATTAACACCTGGTCAACATAAAGGGAAATCCAGTAAAGCATTATAGAGCTTGGACTTTTTCTGTGCTATTGAAGTGAAAAAAGTGTGAAGATGTTCAAGATATGCTTCTCGTATCTGCAAATGTCTGAAAATTGGGCATGACAATGATGAGAACAATCCAGATTCATGGATATCTCAATAAGCTAGGCTACTGAAGAGAAACCAAATTAAATCCATGAGGAATGAACACAAGGCTACTCTAATAACACAAGATAAAGAGGATATGATGTGATAGCAAAATTTGTGAAAAATTTCAGAGAATTTTAGTCGGCTCCCTCTCTTAACATTAAAAACATTCAAAAATGATTTCCCATGAAAATCTGCAATGACTCTTCACCATATTTCTATTTAAATAAGGCCAGAAGAGATAAAGAATGTGTTACCTTATACTTCTAGAGAGGTGGAGGTAATGGACTCAAAGCATTTGCTTTTCTAAGAGGTTTATTATGTGTCTTATAATAATTAGAGAGAATTGAGTGGAGAGCTGTTCTTCACACCCTCTCTAATTACCACTACTTGAAGCAAATTAGAATGAATCCAACTGTTTCTTACCTTGTCAAAGGCGATATTGAGGACAGGAATAATTAATTTTCAAATGGAGCGGATTTCTACAGCTTTCATGTGGGTTGAATGCAAATTATATCTAAAAATACGTGCTATAACTTTTCTATCAGAAATGCTGTTTTTCATGACATTGGAGATAAGATTATGTGACCTTATATACTTTTCTGTTCTTCTGTATACTAGAAACATAAATGGTAAATTAGTATGCAAACACATACACAAAACCATAGCTTCTTTTAGTTAACATTTTCCATGGCAGGTATGTATGACCTACTTAAAAACATATGCTCACTATAGAAAAGCCACATTGATAAAAATGCATTAAATGGTGATTATTTAGACTATAAGATTTTTTTTTTTGCTTTACAAAATGATGCTTAAGAAAATATTCCTACATAATCAGCTTCTCTAATGAATATAAAGTGTAAGTTGGCTTATTTAAATTTAACTTATTCCATTTTAAGGCAAGAATCTCTACTTTTTAAAATAGTATATATTTCTTTGAGCTTATTGTTCAAATACATGTATAAAAATAACAGAAAATTTGTGACTAATTGTATTTAGGAATACATGTTCATATTTACTTCTGGAAGTATTTGAAAAATCATTCAAAATTTAGACTTTTTTTTCCTAGAGAAGTGGTTCAGAATTTTGACAAGTTATACCTTCCCTTATATGTGGTCAAGTTTCTTGCCCAAATCCCCTCAAAGGCTATTCTAAAGTTCAGCTGTTTCCCTTAAATCCTGATACCACCTCTCCAACCTGTTTATTTCTCCTTATTTACATGCATTTCTTTTTTAATATATAAAAATATAAATTATCAGTTCCTGACTTAGATCCACTGAATCACAGTATCTATAACAAGCTCTTGGAATCTATATTTTAAAAAATGTTGAGATGATTCTGGTAATGACACAAGTGTAGGAACAATTGACAGGTGTATCAGTAATTCCCAAAGGCTCCTTTTCATTACTCCTCCCTCCTGAACTCCAAATCTATATATTCAAATGCCTTTCAGATTGATATTTATAGTTCATATAGTTGATAATAAAGCATCCCTCAAGACTTGAAAACAGGGAAATAAGACTGCTGTCTAAGAATTACAATGATTGTATCAGTTTATATTGAGACCTGACCTGTTATTTCTTGGAAAAGGAAAGTAGATATTTGAACGAGCACCACCACTTAATTTCATGATATTTTAAAGAAAGATGAAAAATGGAACCTGGAAAATATATGGAAGTATGGTTCAGAAAAGTACAATCGTCATTTTGGCCATGACCAGAGAAAAGAGAAGCAGAATATTGATACATGAGTATACTAGTTATAGGAAATATCTTTTCTCTTGTAAGATGAAATGTTTGAATGTACATCATGATGATCTGTATGAAATGACACTGAAAACCTTGGACGTCATTTGTTCTAATTTCATGTTGATTAGAAAATGAACCTATAAATTGGCATGTTTGTGTATATATATATATGTATTATATAGAATATAATTTATATTATTTAATATATATACTACATATATATTCACAGTTATTACACAGTTATTACACATTAATGAGGAGAAAGAGTAAATAAACAAATAAATGAATATAAGAATTTTGTTTTAAGTGCTATGACAAGTAAACCAACACACTATTATGTCCCCATGACTAAACCAGACTAGTCACTCTATCAGAAAAGGCAAAACTGAGCTGATATTTTCATGATAAGTAGTTATTGATCAAGAAAATAATGACAGGCAAAGCATTCCAAGTAAAAGAATTAGCAAGTGTAAAGGCCTTAATGGAACAATGAATTTGGCGATATGGAAAAACGGAGAAACCTAAAGAAGCCTAGCAAGCTTGTACATAAAGAGGGAGAGTGGTAGAACTATGTAGAGATGGGAATTCCTTCTCAGTGTGTAACTGGAAGCCAAAGGAAGGCTAGTTCATGTAAATGTTAATGATTAGATTTGTTTTGATATTTCTCTTGCTTACTTGCTGAAGAACAGACTGTATAAGGGTGGGAAGAAGTGTTAGAAGTCCAGGTAGGAGGATATGATGACAATTCATTTAAGAACTGATGCTTAAAATTGGGAAACATCAGTGAAGTTATAGAAAAGTAGGCAGATACTGAATCTTTTTTTGAACAGAACTGAAATATCCTACCAATAGCTTGGATATAATAGGTTAAGAAATATATGAATCAAGGATGAGTTCCAGGTTTTGGGTTTGAGCATCTGAATGAAATGATGTTGCCTGGAGAAATACATTGAGGTGGTGGTCATCAAGAATTTGCCCATCCAATTAGAATATCAAGAGACAACCAGCATGTGAGTTTGGAGATCAGTGGAGTTTTCAAGGTAGAAGTATACATTTAACAGTTATCAGCTTATAAAGCCACGTGATAGGTAAGATCACCAATTGAAAAGCATGGGGAGAAGGATAGTACTAAGTTCTGGGCCTTCCATCATTTTTCAGAGCCAGCCAAAAATGTTAATTAATATTGTAGGAGGTTAATCCTATTCTAAAGTTCCGATACATTTCAGCCCCAATCTAAGTAAAGTTTAACACGCCTTCACCTGAACACAAAACCCGGTCATCCTTAGTAATGTCCTCTCTCTGACTATTGACATTTACTATATCCCTGAGTCTTACCAATTTCACTCTCAAATATCAATTGAATATATTCAGTTCCCCTCCCCTGTGCTCCCCCAAACTCTGTTTCACTGTCTCTGTTTTAGTTCCTTCTTACCCCCATAATATAGTCTGTGTATTCGTCTTAGTGGTGACTATCTCCAGTGTTTGGACTTCAATCCTTCCCTCCTCTGCTGTCATAATGGTGTTTTGAAACTTGGCTTTTACCATTCCCATAAAAGACTCTCATGGGCCTATTGCCTTTAGGATGTAAAAATTCAAGCTCTCTTACATAGTTTTATGATCATGTATAACTTGAAGAATGACCCTCTTTTCCTGAAGCATCTTATCACATCATACCTAAATCAAAAAAACTCAAACTTATATGCCTCTTTCTATGCATTTTCCTCTTCAAGATCTTCACGGTCTAGCATGATGGTTACTAGCCACATGTGGCTATATAAATTTAACTTAAAGTTTAAAATTCAATCCCTCAGTCACACTAGCTGCAATTAAAGTGCTTATTAGCCACATGTGGCTAGTGTATGCTTCATTAGATGTTGCATGTATAGAATATTTTCACCATCACAGACACCATTCTATGGGATAGTAATGATCTAATGCAACCTTTGAACATTTTTTCATTAATTCCCTATAAAATAAAGGTAAAATGTCACTGGAAGAAATAATTTGTATCTTTCCTACTCTTAACCTCAGAAATACTAAATCAGATGTTTATCCTTAATCTTACCATAGGCCATGCACACACTTCTTTCACAGTATTTAAATTACTAACTTCACTAATTTATTAAATAACTAACTTAGTTTACTAACTTATGAGTTATAGCTGTTTTAATTCATTTTCTCCATAAAAGTAAGCTATGGTATATGAGAAATCACCATAGTATCTGTAATGTTTTCACTGGACACTAAATATAATAAGCATTCAGTAAATATTTGTCAAATAAAATTAACAAAAATCAACAAATACAGGAAAGAAGGAATGGATGAATTAATATAGACTTTGGGACTTTTTTATTTGTGTTATATCTTTATCAGTATAAAAATATAAAATAATATATCAAAGCTTTATATACTATAATAAAATTTAAGAAGGAAAGAAAATGAAAGTAGTTCTTTTTTAGTTTTTTGAAAATTCATTGAAAATAACTGAGCATGGAGTTTATATGGTACAAAATAATGCAGATAGTAGTTAAAATATTAAGTATTTGTTTAAGAGAACAGAGAAAGGCCTTCAAAAAAGGCAGTTGAACATACTATAATAAGAAATCCACCATTTGAGGATCAGTTAAAAAGAGAGCAATATTAGACACATTATGCCATCAGTCTTTAACAAGTTACATGTTAGTCTAGTTGATATAAATAACCTGTTTAATCTTATCTTATAAAAATCCCAATATAATATAACTAATATAACATAAAATAATATAACATAATATAAAAGTAGCCAATAAATACAAAAGCCAAAATTATTCTGAAAATATTATGCTATAAAAGGCACAAAAACTAGGGAATTTTTTTATAACTAATTCAATGAATATATGGCATTTAAAAAAAAAAAATACTGTTTGAGATGCCTGGGTGGCTCACTCAGTTAAGCCTCTGACTTAGTCTCAGGTCATGATCTCAGTCAGGGTCCTGGGATTAAGCCCTGCCTGGGACTCCAGGCTCCGTGGGAAGTTTGTCCCTCTTCCTCTCCTTCTGCCCACTCCCCTGCTACTGCTCTCACACTCTCACTCTCAAGTAAATAAATACAATCTTTTCAAAATGTACTAGTAAGAATATTTAGTGGATTAAGTATTATACATGAAGTATATTTTTAAAGTTAAAAAAAAAAACCCTCATGTTTATTTAACAGCCTTTTCAACTTTGGATGGGATATGAAATATCTAGATATATTATCTCCCTAGACTCTTCATGTTGCTTACAGCCCAAAATATAACTGGATATCTCATGGAGCCCTATTAATGTTATTCTTAAATATTATTAAGTTCTTTGCTGAAGGTAACAGAATTCTCAAGAATTAGTTAGTTAAACGAGGAAGCCATTTAATAATTTCATACCACAAAATGTCTGGAAATAGGTCATTTAAAGTTTAGTTCATTCACTAAAGACCCCACAGCTTTTTCTTTGTTTTGTAGTTGTTGTTGTTGTTGTTCCACTCAGATATCTGTCAATGCCTTCACCAATGCCTCATAATGTCTGTTGCGATTCTGAATATGTCATTAAACAAGTACCCCCAAATAGGAGTGAAAGGCATAGAACAGAAAAGTTTTCTCTATACAGGACTCCCTTATATGTAATGATAAATTTTCACAGTAACATATTTTTTTTTAAATTCTATTTGCCATAAGAGAAAAAAGGTCATATCTACTCCCCTTCATTTAAAAAATGGAAATAGATTGCTCTGAGTGATAGTCTCATCATGATTTATCCTCTGGGATGGGCCATATTGCCATCCAAACAAAATTAAGGTTCAGAGAGCAAGGAAGACAGGGGAAATGACTAGTATGCAGACCAAGATGTGTGCCATAATCATAAAAATCATAAAAGAAAGCTTAGGCAGTTACTAAAACTGATATATAATTGTAAGTATAGGTTGTCTGAGAAATAATTCCGAGTATTAATAACAAAAGAAACAAAATATCCTGTTTTTTTTCTTGTATTACTAAAGTAATTCTTAGCTTTTCTTCAAAGCAGTTATGTCTTCTGATGAAACTTTACCACTATGAAATGTCATTTTATGCCTGGTAAAACTCTTCTCTTAAAATCTATTTTACCTGATATTAATATAGCTACCTCAGGTGTCTTATGATTAAGGTGCATGTGTATGTGTATATATATATATATATATATATATATATATATATATATATTACCCTTTCATTTCTATTCTATTAGTGTCTTTATGTACACATAATCATTTCCAGCTTTATTGCAGTATTAATTACCAAAATTATATATATTTAACATGGATCACATGATGTTTTGGTATAAATATACAGTGGATGTGAAATGACAATCAACCTAATTACCATATCCATCACATCATATAGTTACCTTTGAATATATGTGTGTGTGGTGAGAACACGTGAATCTATTCATTTAGCAAATTTCAATTAAAAATAAATTATTAATTATTAGTTAATAAATTATTAACTATAGTTATCATATTGTATATTGGTATATAAGTATCCAGAACTTTATTCATTTTATAAGTGAAAGCCTGTACCATGGTCAAAATCCCCTTCTTTCCCCCATGCCCTAGCTCCAGATAACCACCATTCTATTTTCTCTTACTGAGTTCAACTCTTTCAGATTCCACATACAAGCAAGATCATGCAATATTTGTCTTTTCATGTCTGGCTTATTTCACTTACCACAATGTCTTCCAGTTTCATCCATGGTGTCATGAATGGCAAGATTTCCTTCTTTTGTGGCTGAATAGTATTCCATTCTATACATATACCACATTTTTTTAATTTACTCATGACAAACATTTCAATTGTTTTCATATCTTATGTACTGTGATTACTGCAATAAACCTGGGAGTACAGACAGTTCGCTCTGCAATTCTGATTTTGCTTCCTTTGGGTATATACATGGAAGTGAGATTGTTAGACTATATGGGAGTTCCATTTTAATTTTTTGAGAAACCTCCATACTGTTTCTAATAATGGCTGCACTAATTTACCAATTTATACCAATAATGCAAAGGTTACCTTTCTCCACACCTTTACCAACACTTTTTATCTATTGAATTTAAAATAAAAGCCATCATAACAGGTATGAAGTAATAACTTATTGTGGTTTTGATTTGCATTTACTTGATGATTAATGGTGTTGAGCACTTTTTTATGTACCTATTGGTACCTGTGTATTCTTTGGGAAAAAAATGCCTATTCAGATCCTTTGCCCATTTGTTAATGGAATTATGTGTTTTGCTACTGAGTTGTAGGAATTCTTTCTTTTAATTATTAACCCTACGTCAGATATATGTCTTAAGAAACTATCTCCCATTCTGTAAGTTGCCTTCTCATATTATTGACTTCCTCTGCTGTGCAAAACTTTTTACTTTGATGTAGTTCCACTTTTGTTGCCTTTGCTGTCACAACCAAAAAATTGTCACTAGGACTGATATCAAGGAGTTTTTTCCTATGTTTTCTTCTAGGAATGTTATGGTTTGAGGTATTACATTTAAGTCTTTAATCCATTTTGAGTTGATTTCTGTGTATGGTGTAAGATAGTGGTCTAGTTTCATTCTTTTGCATATGGCTCTCCAGTTTTCCCAACACTGTTTATTGAAGAGACTGTCCTTTCCCCATTGTATATTCTTAGCTTCTCTGTTGCAAATTAATTGACCGTATATGCACAATTTTATTTCTGGGCTCTCTATTTTGTTCCATTGACCTCAGTGTCTGTTTCCAGCTAACACCATACAGTTTTGATTACTACAGCTTTGTAATATAACTTGAAATCAGAAAGCATAATGCCTGAGTTTTGTTCTTTTAGTTCAAGATTAATTTCGCTTTTTGTGTCTTTTGTGATACCATATGAATTTTAGAATTGTTTGCTCTATTTCTATGAAAAATATCATTAGTATTTTGATGGGGATTGCATTTAATCTGTAGATGACTTTTAGTAGTATAAACATTTTAATAATATTAATTATGCTAGTAATATTATTTGGAAGAATTAATGTTATTTGTGTTTCTTCAATTTATTTAATCAATGTTATATAGTTTTCACCTCCTTGATTATATTTATTACCGGGTATTTTTTATCTTTTTGATGCAATTTTCTTAACTTTTGATTTCCAATAATTTGACTATAATGTAACTGACTGTTCTTTTTTTTTTAATCTTGTCTGGGAGATATTGAGCATATTTTCATTCAAATTTGGAACATTTCGACACTCATATCTTCACATAATTTTTGTTTCAACTTCTCTTTAATTGTTTTCTGAGATGCTAATTACTTATTGCTAGACCACTCAATATTATTCCACACATTACTGAGGTTCCTTCTTTTTTTTCCCTCTTAGTGTTGCAGTTTCAATAATTTCTATTGATCAGTCAGTCTTCAAGTTACTTTATCTTCTGCAGTGTCCAAACTTCTATTAAGGCTATCTAGTGATTTATTTTAAATTCTTATATTGCTGTGTCATAGCTTTAGAATTTGCATTTTTTCCTTTTTGTGTCACTTTTAAAAAAGAATTTATTTATGTATGTGCCAGAGAGAGAGGACAAGCTGGGGGAGTAGCAGGCAGAAGGAGAAGCAGGCTCCCTGCTGAACAAGGAGCTGGATGTGGAACTCAGTCCCAGGATGCTGGGACCATGATCTGAGCCAAAGGCAAAGGCTTAATGGACTGAACCACCCAGGCATCCCTGTGTATATTTTTCTAATGACATCCCTCATCTCTTTGTCTATTATGTCCATCTTTTCCTTTAAAATATTGAAATTTTTATAGTAGCTGATTTAACATTTTTGTCATCTCTAGGTTTGCTTCTATTAACTGCATTTTTAAAAGGATTTTTATTTATTTATTTTGGAGAGGAATAGAACATGAGCAGAGGAAGGAACAGAGGGAAAAGGAAAGAGAATCCTAAGCAGACTCCTTGTCACCTCAGTCTGAGGATATTGAGATCATGACCTGAGCCAAAATCAAGGGTCGGCCACTTAACCAAATGAGCCACCTGGGTGTCCCTCTATTCATTGCATTGTGGAGATCATATTTTCTTCCTTATTTGTGTGTCTGTTATTTTTTATTGTGTGATGGACTTGTGGATATTACTCTATTTATTTTAGTTGTAGTATAGTTAACACACAATATTACAGTAGTTTCAGGTGTACAACATAATGATTCAACGAGTCTGTAAATTAGGCTATGCTAACCACAAGTGTAGCTACCATCTGTCACCATACACCACTATTATAATATCATCGATTATACTCTCTATGCTCTACCTGATGATGCCCTGTTTAGAACTGGTTTTTTTCTTCTCCCTTTTAGTGCATGTTGAGTTTTGTTCCAGCAATGAGTGCATTTACTGATGACTTTTTACTGATATTTATATCAAATCTGAAAAAGGCGCATGTATTATTCAATTATACAGACAAATCAGGATTGAAAGGTAATTCTTTGAAGACCTCAAGAAAAGATTGATTTCCATTTTTGGTAAAATTATTGTCCTTGATGATCATATGTAAACCGTTTTTTTTAAATTAGCATACAATGTATCATTTGACCCAGGGGTTCAGGTCTGTGAATCATCAGGATTACACATTTCACAGCACTCACCATAGCACATACCCTTTCCAATGCCCAATAACCCAGCCACCCTATCCCTACTTCCCCACCCCCCAGAAATCTTCAGTTTTTTTCATGAGATTAAGAGTCTTTTATGGTTTGTCTCCCTCCTTGTTTCATTTTTCCTTCCCTACCCCACACAAACCCCCACCCTGCCTCTCAAATTCCTCATGTCAGAGAGATCATATGATAATTGTATTACTCTGATTGACTTATTTCTCTCAGCATAATACCCTCTAGTTCTATCCGTGTTGTTGCAAATAGTGTATATATATATATGTATATATATATATCACCACTTCTTTATCCATTCATCTGTTGATGAAAATCTATGTAATTTCCATAGTTTGGCTATTGCGAATATTGCTCCTATAAATATTTTGTCTTATGGTATCACTTATTTCTAGAATTTTCCCCTCCTAGTCCAGTAATTCTTTGTCTCTCTTTTGCTCAGCTTCTTTATTCTCCATCATTTTGTCTTCTCTATCACTAATTCTCTCTTCTGCCTCATTTATCCTAGCAGTAACAGCCTCCATTTTTTATTGCACCTCATTAATAGCTTTTTTATTTCAACTTTGTTAGATTTTAGTTCTTTTATTTCTCCAGAAAGTGATTTTATTTCTCCAGAAAGAGATTTTTTAATATCTTCCATGCTTTTTTCAATCCCATCTACACCTACAATGATAATCATCATTCTGAACTCTAGTTCTGACATATTACTAATGTCTGTATTGATTAAGTCCCTAGATGTCAGTACTGCTTCTTGTTCTTTTTTGTGAGGTGAGTTTTTCTGCCTTGTCTTTTTATCCAGGGAAGAATAGATGAATTAGGGAATAAAATTAAAAGAGTGGTAAAGACCCCAGAAAAATATATGCTAATCATTTCAGAAGAGACCTGAAACTGGGAGGAGAGGAAAAGGGGAAAAAAATTAAAAAATAAAAAATAAAGAATGAAAATATATGTATATATTAGACTGGAGAATAGAACAGAGCCACCCACTTCATTTTGGGTGTATTCTGGTCTCTTAGAAGAAACTACTCCCAAAACTTTAAAGAAAAAAACTTATATATATACAAAAATAAGGGTAAATACCATGAGGGGATCGAATATGACTGTAAAGATGAAAATTTAAAATATTCTAAAAAAGGAACTGGTAAGATAAGACATTGGTTGGAAAAAGAGAAAAAAAAAAAGGGAGAATGTGATCTGGCTGGAGACTAGAACAAAGCCATCACTAGATTCAGGGTATATTTTGATGTATTAGAAGAAATTATATCCCAAAATTTTAAGGAAAAAAACCTATATTTATACAAAAAATAAGGTTAAATGCAGTGAAAGGATAGAATATGACTACAATAATGAAAATATAATATAATAATGAAAATTTCAAAAGATTTTTTTCAAAGGTATGGATAAGATAAAATATTTTCTAAAAAGTTAAAATAGGGGTGTCTGGGTGGCTCAGTGGGTTAAGCCTCTGCTTTCAGCTCAGGTCATGATCTCAGAGTCCTGGGATCAAGTCCTGCCTTGGTCTCTCTGCTCTGCAGGGAACCTGTTTCCCCCATCTCTCTCTCTGCCTGCCTCTCTGCCTACTTGTGATCTCTGTTAAATAAATAAATAAAATCTTAAAAAAAAAAAAGTTAAAATAGGAAAGAGGAAATTTCTTTTTAAATAAAAAAAGATAAAATTTTAAAAAGTTAACTTTGAAAGACTAAATGATCATGGGGAAAACACCATGAATTCTATGTGTTGCTTTCCCCTAGCTCTGGAGTTCAACAGTTCTCATTGATAAATGAACTGGGTCTTGGCTGGATGTTCTTGCTGATACTCTGGGGGAGGGGCTTGTTGCAGACATTCTCAAGTGTCTTTGCTTGTTACAGAATTGCACTGCCCTTGCCAGGGGCTAGGCTTAGTAATCTGCTCAGGTTCGCTTTGGTAGCTTTTGTTCCCTGAATGTTTTCCATGCAGCTCTTGAGGACAAGAATGAGGATGGTGGCCTCCCAATCTCCAACCCTTTAGGAGCTGAGAGCTCAGGGCCTCACTCTTTAGTGTACCTTCAGAGAAAAGCAGTCAATCCCTCCTGTCTCCCTGGTCTCCTGTTACACTCTATGCCCACCCAGCGTGTGACCTGGCATTTCTATCTCTGGCACATGGCCCCATTTGCAGATTCCTGCTGCATGCTCCCACACTGCTCATCCCAAAGGAGGAAGGAGGGTGTCTCTCTGGATCTGCCACTTGTGGGGCCCCTGCTTGAAGAGCAGTGGTCTGATGGTGCCTCAGATCATGGCTTAAAGTAACCCTGAGCTGAGAATCCCCTCCTTGACTCCATCTTTGCAATCATCTTCCTCACTCCAATACCTGGCAGCTTTGCCACACTCAGACACACCCAGACTTTCTGTGACCCTGTGAATCCTGAGTCCACACTGCCCTGCAAGGGCTCCACCCCCTATTTTGCTTCTGGAGCAATGTCCATCAGTGGAGCGGACTTATAAAAGTTCTGATTTTTTGCTCTGCTGCTTTCTCAGTTGCCAGGAGCCGGCCCCTCCACCCGCAGTCTCTTTTCCTGTTGCTTCAGATTCACTTCTCCACACATCCTACTTTCTAGAAAGTGGTTCATTTTCTGTTCCTAGAATTGCTGCTCTTCTCTTCTATCTTCTGTTGAATTTGTAGGTGTTCAGGATGGTTTGATAAGTATCTAGCTGAACTCCTGGGACTTAATAATATTTCAGTCTCCTACTTCTCTGCCATCTTTCCTCCTCTCCCTAAACTGTTTTTTTTTTTTTTAATCTATCAAAACTAAGGTATTTGTTTTGCTTTAAAAAATATCATATAAACCTGGTGATTCACAGACCTGTACCCCTGGGGATAAAAATATATGTTTATAAAAAATAAAAAATTTTAAAAAAATATCATATAAGAAAGGACTATATTTGTATATAAGTTGGTTAACCATAGAATGAATTATGCTTTAAGTAATTAAGAAATGTATTCAATTAAACTATTTATAAATTTTGTATGTGTTAAAAATAAAACATATAGATGACCAAAAAAAAAAAAAAAAACCACACAGGTTTAAGTTTTAAATTTTGTAAGGACAAGTCTAGAGTAGACTGTACCTTTGGGCTAAAGTAGCCCTCCTTTCTTCTAGAAGCTTTTTGAATATTTGAAATGTTACCCAAGATCTCTCCATTCTGACTGGAATTTTCCAGCACTGTTTAACTTCTAAGATCTCCATTCATCTCAGAGACCTCTAGAGTGGTTTGTTTGTTTCCTCCTGGCCTCATGGACTCTTACCCTGACTGGGTATATAGTTTAGTATTTGGCCAAACACTCAAGGAAACACCTTTTCAGACATCTGGGCTCTTTTTCTTGCAGAGTTAACTCATCTTTGCTACCCTGTCCCACAGATCCAGACACCTCAGTAACCCTAATATCTGATCTCTGCTTCCTCTTTCCAGAAATTCTGCTACTCTCTGCTTGGGATCCAGTCCCCTGTGCAAGGTCTGAAATATGTTCTGGGCAGGAAACTGAAGTAACTGTGTAGCTCACCTATTACTCTCTCAAGGATCACATCAGAGTGCTTTCTAATACCTGAAAGGATTGCAGATATATATATATATACACATATATATATACACTTGATAAAAAATATATATGTGTATATATTTTATCACATATATATGTATATGTGTGTATGTGTATATATACATATATATTTTATCAAGTGTATATATATATATATATACTTGATAAAAAATACATATATATATATGTTTGTTTTTTTTTTTATCAAGTTTCATAGCTGCTTACCAGGGACAGGTAAGCATAATACCTTTACTCGTAATATCCTGGCCAATGCACTTTTCCAATGTACTTATAAATAATACATATTTGTCTCATATTTAGCAATTTCTCCCAGACCTATCACCACACTTTAGTGAGTAAAAAAAAAATACTTCTGCTTTCCAACATACTTTATCCACTCACATCCTACTCACTTTTATTTAAAACAACAGACTAAAAATAAAAAAGAATTTACATAATCTCCTCTTGAAGATTCTTTAGAGGATTTCAGAAAACAAAAACAACAATAACAACAAAACAAACAAACAAAAAAAACCACTGGAATAAATATAAGACAGAGATTCCAGCCATTTTCCTTAGTCCTGTCACTTCTAAATACTATCACTTCACCAGTATTTGAGGCTCCCCAGTGATCAGTGCCCTAAATTAAAACCATGAAGCTTATTTACTGAGGAGCTATGATTTGTGTTCAGTGCTAATCCCTATAGCCTCTACATCCCCAAGGTGCCCTCCTCTTGCCTCGTTTACATTCTGATACCTCTCCTGTTCCATGGAGACAAGGTTCAGATCAGCACTCTGCAGTTGGTGTTCAGTAGCAAACAGTGAACACAATAAGAACAGCTAACTTATAACTATTCTAAACCAAAACAATTTGCCACTGAGATAATAGAATAATGGCATCCAGGAACTTATATAATGGATGACTCCTTATTTTAACCTACAATTCTAACAATTCCTGATCACCTTTGGTTACATATTTATTTGCAACTGTGATGTAGTTGCCCAGCAGAACTGACAGGGAGAACAAAGGGGGAAAACTGGTAGGGAAAAAAGTGGCTGTTATAAAATTGTCCTAAGACCAATTATTCTGTTACCTTCATATTTCTTTTTTTATCACCCAATGGTGAAACACATTTTTTTTGTTGTTTTTGTTGCTATAATTCATCTTCTGGTGGGTGATTGGATGGGTGAAAGTGACTTGGATTTATTTCTTCCCTGCTTGCCATATCACTATGTATTTATTTGGCCTGCTCTTAAAGTGTTCAGTTACACTTTCAAAAACTTAAACAGAAATACTGACTGAATGAGAATAGCTTGAAAAATATTGGAAAATATGACTTAAAGTAAATACTTGTAATTAAATGATTGTTCTCATGATATGGATGGAGCTCAAGTGTATTATGCTAAGCAAAACAAGTCAGTCAGAGAAAGACAAATGGCATATGATTTCACCCATATGTAGAGTATAAAAAACAAAATGGATTAACATAGGGGAAGGGGGAAAAAAAAAAGAGAGGGAAGCAAACCATAAGAAACTCTCTCTCTCTCTCTCTTTTTTTTTTTTTTTTTTTTTGGTAAGCTCCATACCCAACATGGGGCTTGAACTCACAACTCTGAGATGAAGACCTGAGCTGAGATCAAGAGTTGAACACTTAACCAACTGAACCAACCAAGTGCCCCTAAGAAACTCCTAAGGAGGGGTGCCTGGGTGGCTCAGTGGATTAAAGTCTTTGCCTTCCACTCAAGTCATGATCTCAGGGTCCTGGGATTGAGCCCTGCATCTGGCTCTCTGTTCAGGAGGCAGCCTGTTTCCCCTCTCTCTCTGCCTGCCTCTCTACCTACTTGTGATCTATATCTATAAATAAATAAATAAAATCTTTAAAAAAAAAAAGGAAAGAAACTCTTAAGGATAGAGAATAAACGGAGAGTTGTTGGAGGGGAGATGGGTGGAGAGGATGGGGTAAATGGGTGATGGGTATTAAAGAGGGCACTTATCATGATGAGCACAGGCCAATTACTAACTTCTCCTAAAATTAGTATTAGACTATATTTTAACTAACTGGAATTTAAATGAAAACTTGAAATTAATTTTTTAAAAAATGTTATAAATAAATAAATAAATGATTGTTTTCAACTGTAGGGGGGTAGGAATTTAAATCATGAAGATCTGACACATAACAGCTTATATTACTGTTAAACTCATGTTTCAAAATGTCAATTAAAGAAGTAATCTATAACCATTGTAGTTAACATGCATATCTAAGGTTTTTATTATATGTTATATATAAAGATATATAATATATAAATTATATATAATATTACATAATAATATAATATATATTATAGGTTAATGTATTATAATATTAATATATTTAATATATATCTGACATTATTACAACATTACTCCCTACCCATGTTTCCCAGTATGTATTAATATCACACTGGGAATTCTGTAGGAATGAGGACTTGGTCAATACTTCCATGTTACTATATATAGGGCAATTATAGTGGTTAACAGAGGTTTAAAAAAAGTTAATAATAATTAAAAATGATCTTGATTCATAAGTTTAATTATTTTAGTACTCATTTGGATTCACCCCCTTGCAAGTCTGACTTAGCACCTTCCAACACCTTGATTTTACCTTCAGTTACTTCTCTAACACTATGCCTTGAATCTAAGACAAAAAGTAGCATGGGCCATCAAGATTCCCAGTAATTCCTCAATTAAAATTCAAATATTTATGCTTTTAAAGTATAAGATAAGTTTTCTCCCTTATGTCATTTCATTTAAAATGTTCTTTTTATTTGTTAATTATTCACTGAGAGTGGGATTATGTGAATTAAATTCACCTGGATATATCTGAGAAATATTCACTAATATTTAGAAAGGAAAGGATTGATCAAACATTATAATTCTCATATGGCAGATGAAAAAAAGGCATCTGTTTTCTTTTGGTACAAAACATATTAAATAATAGTTGTATTCCTGAAATGAGCCCCTCTCTCAATATAATTTTTTTCTCTTGAAACAAACAAAAAAAGAATTAAAAAGAAATGTCTTCTTAACTGAAACATTGAAAAGAAATTAAATTAAAGTAAATTTTAAAAAATTTTAAAAAAGAACTGTCTTCTTAATCAAAATAAGTTCTAAAGCAAAAATATATATATTTAAGATTCCAACATATTCACAGTCTTCTAATTTTTTTCCTGTATTTTTAGGTTATGCAGATTGAATTAACAGGCATCTTGAACCTTTTTTATTATTTTGAGTACTGTTACATAGCTTAAAATTTCTTCTAATGTTTAAGTAGATCATATAAAGTAAGATTGTCTAAATGGTCTAGTTTAATAAATGCCATCCAAACACATCAACCTAACTATTTCTCATTAAGAACATAATCTGCTCTCCTATCTTCATTAAGAAGAAGAAATGTTTCCAAAGAAATATTTTGCCAAGTAGCTTAGTTCAAAATGTTATAACTATGCATGTGGAAAATTGGAAACTCAAGTACTGATGATTCTTTTTACATTAATTTTCAAGTAGCCAACATATAGACTGCACTTAGTAAAATCAAGGTTTAATTGTTTCATTGGTCCCATTAAAATAATCTTTATCAAAATATATACTGGCAATGATTTGTGCATTAATTACAAATGCTGAGCATCACAAAACAGCATGATCTTTCATTCAAAAAACACAGCTCTTTGCCCAGTTAAGTAATGTAGCAAAAGGAAATGTGATTCAGGAACTAGGCACTATAGTAGAAGTTCTGGGATTTTTTAAAATCTCAATTTACCTACAGAATGACCTTAGATTAATCACTAGATACTAGCTAATTCCCCAAGTTTCATTATTAGAACATAGTTAGAAATTGAGAAAGCTTATTTAACAATATGTTGTGCAGAATAAGCAGGTGCTAAGGCTGGCCATTTGTTTGGAAATAAACTCTGAGACTATGCAAAATAAAAGAACCATAGTAACTTCATCAAAAACAGAATTGCTGCCGTTATGAACAACGACAATTTTCCAATGAGATAATGTTAGCTACAAGTTACTATTTATTTATCCACCTTGGCCTAATTCTTTATTTTGACTCATAGCATTCAAAAATATTTACAAATAATATAATTACAATGTGTTACAAGTTAGAGGGAGAGAATACATAACAGTGTGATGTCATAAAGTCCAGTGCTTGGAGAGGTTAGATCTTCCTTTAAGCCCATGTCTATTACTGATTTGATGATTGAACATGGGCAGCAAACTGAATATACTGTTTTCTTATCTTTACAAGTATGATATACAAAACATTCTTCCTCATCTATATCTCATGCCTGAGAGAATCCGATTAGAAAATACCTGTAAGATTAAGAGTCACTTATGGTTTGTCTCCCTCCCAATCCCATCTTGTTTCATTTATTCTTCTCCTACCCACTTAACAAACTGAGGGTTGCTGGGGGGAGTGGGTTTGGGAGAAGGGGGTGGGATTATGGACATTGGGGAGGGTATGTGCTTTGGTGAGTGCTGTGAAGTGTGTAAACCTGGTGATTCACAGACCTGTACCCCTGGGGATAAAAATATATGTTTATAAAAAATAAAAAGTTAAAAAAAAAAAAAAAAGAAAATACCTGTAAATAGCAATCCACTCTTGCAACTTAAACCAGCACAATCATTACCGTGGATCTTTACTTATAGCTAGTAACTAAAGGTAACATGGGCCCAGTCATGCCTAAGCCATGGCTTTATTCTAACTGTTGAAATTCTAACTGCTTTTATTATAGGCAACATATGAGACATGTGTGTAAGTACTTGCCTCATCCGTGGTGGACAAATACGGTGTGAGAAGTGGACATGTGAGGATGGTAATAGGAAAGAGATAAAAAGATGATAAATATTTTTTCATCTGCTTGTCTTGGCATAGAAAATAGCCTATTATTTGTTGGTGAACCTAAGAGTTGTGTGTTTGTGTTAATTTTTCAGAAAATACGTCATTTAATCTCAGTTTACTTAGCTTTACTAGAATTGTATTCCAGTGTGGATCCCAAGACAATCAGAATATTTTCATGGTTTTTGGAACTAAAACCTATACTAGCTATCTCTTGTTATCAAAACCAATTTTCTACAGACACAGGAATGATACCAAGAAAAAAGCTGTTACTTTTTGAGTTAAATGGATTCTTGAAAGGAATGTATTATCCTGTGAATAAGTCTTTTTTATTTGATTGGCAGACTAAACTACTATGACAGAATAAACATTATTTCAGTTTTACTGTACTCCATTGCTTTTCAAAAAATATATTTGTAATCAGTGTAAAAAAAATACACCTTAGTAACCTAGCACCTGTTTCCATTCCCCCAGAACAATGCAGAGACCATAGCAAGCAGTCATCAAAACACACTCAGCCAGCCACTAATTGAAACTCAGTCTTCTAATTTTTTTCCTGTATTTTTAGGTCATGCAGATTTAAGGCTCTATTTCATTGCTACAGATCTATCATTTGCTTCCTAGCTCCCCCCCCCCAAAATTCTCTCTTTCTTTATTTTTGTGCCAAATAACCATATTCTAGAAACCTCCTTCAATCTGCAGCTGTTTATGTTTACATCTTCTGCTCATGGACACTTTCACACTCGAATTATAGATAATGTATGCTAGTATATCATAAATGCTAGCAGGTTTAAAATCCATGAAAACAAGAAACTGTATTTTTGCAGCCTCTACAACACAAAGCAGTGTGTCAGTGTTTTGCACATGGTAGTTAACACATTTTTCAGATAGTCAGAATAACAGGATGTTTAGATAAATCCAGTCATTGAGTATTTATTTCTAGATGTAGGAGTGTTTGTGAAAGATTTTAGACACTTGTCAAAATGAATCTTATGTGTGTGTGCTTTTAAGCACAAAATTTCAAAATACCTTAAAAAAAAAAAAGCATGTTTTTAGGTCAAAGACTGATCACCAAAAAAATGTACTTGCACAAAAATACTTTGTTCGTGAAATAAACATTAATTAAATTGCATGTGTATGGGACCATTTAAAGTCAAGATACAAAAATAGTTACATGTTACTAATAATAGCAATATGTTCTTATAAACCAAAATGCATTTTAGTAATAAAAATGAAGCAGATTTTTCTTTTCAATTTTAATATGCAAGTTTTAGATTATTTTTAGTTATTGCTATTCATTCTCATACATGATAGAAAAGGCACAATGATCAATATAGCTGCAGAATTCAAGTATCTGTTCAAGAAAGAAAGGGAGAGAGAGGAGAAGGGAGAGAAGAAAACAGGAGGGGAAAAGGAAGGAAGGAGGGAAGGGAGGAAACAGGGAGAGGAAAGAACAAGAAAGAAAGAGGGAGGGAGGCAGGAAGAAGACGGAGAGAAGGGAAAAAAGAAATTACAGGGATAGTAGCAACATGCCCTAATTTTAACTCCCCATTAGGAAAAAAAGAAACTCTTCCACATATGAAGTAATTCTCAAACTTGACTCATCTGCATGTTAATGGGAAAATATTTCAATTTTACCGGTGTCTATTACAGACTGGGTATGACCCAACTCCCTGCTATTTCAGAAATCGTCATTAGAATTTAATATTGCTGTCTGTTGCATTCACAGTCTGAATATTTTAATACATAGGAGGAAATGATTCTGTATGAGAAATGCTTGAAAATGCTGTATTTAATTAATGCCCAGGGGAAGCCATGAAAAAGAAAAAAAAAATTGTTCTTGTCTCATACTAATTTTAAACACTGTTTACCAGATTTACTTACATGCACTGCTCTAGCCTCCCACTCAGCAGTTTGATAATAGCAGAGCAGTTCCGTGCAGCACAGATCCTTGATTTCTGGAATTCAGTGGGAGGAATAGGATACAAAGAATATAAGAAGAAGCTGCACTTTAGTGCATCTGAATTCTAAGGCTTTGGGCAGACCCTCAGTTATAAACACCTGCTCAGAGACAAACAGATACAAGGGAGATTTTATGCTTAAACTGGCATACCAGCTATTTATATCCTTTATGCATTATAGATAGATAGATAGATAGATAGATAGATGATAGATTATAGATAGGTGATAGTAGATTGATAGATGATAGATGATAGGTAAAAGATAGATGGTGATAGATCAATAGATGATACATAGATAATAGATGATAGATAAATTATAGATAGATGATAGATAATACAGGTTTTATCAAACATTTTTAGTCAAATTAATCTAAAATGGTAGTTTGTAAGTGTTTCTCTTCAAAACGAAGAGACATTTCTATGAAGAAAAAGAAAATGAAAAATTACAAGAGGTTCTGTTTCAATTTTACTACATGGCCAGAAGAGGTAAGTCTTATTTCTGACCTGAATGAAGTAAATGTAAACCTCTACTACAAGAGGCAAGAGACCCCTCACATTGGACCACATTGGTGCATCCATATACCCATATAAAAAGAAGGGGAAAAGAACTAGTATGAGAATTGCTTGCCTAGGTGCCATACATTAATTTTTATCTCACTTGACATCCACAGTAATGAAGTGAGGCAAACTTTAACCTCATGTATTCATGAAAATCCTTAGAAAAGCAACTTGTCAACCAGAATACTAAATACTAAATTATGTATCTCTAATTTAAGCATGTGTTGTTTGCACTCATCATGTGTTTTGTGAAATAGAATCAAGCTTGTTGGAGTTAACTATTACTGCTTATCTTCCAAGTCTGCTGGCCAGTCCACAATTACACAATCAAATTGTGGTTATATATTTTCATGGCATCCTCTCCTTCCAGGGCACTCTTTGATGCAATCCTGAGGCCTGGCCTTTGACTTGTACTCTATAATTATCTTCAGGTCTTTCCTTTTTTTTTGTTTGTTTTTTTTTTTTAATCATAGGGGATAAGATGTGGGGTGGAGAAAAGAACATCCAATGGCCTGGATTGACAGTCTCCCCGCAAAACCCATGACCCTGCCAGAACCCCAGTATGTGATCATTTGGAAATACCATCATTGGAAATGTAACTAGTTAAGATAAGGTCATTGGAAATGTAACTAGTTGAGATAAGGTTAAGATACATTAACTAGTTAAGATTAGTTAAGATAAGGTTAAGATAAGGAAATGTAACTAGTTAAGATAAGGAAAACTGGATTAGGGTTGTTCTAATCCAATATGACTTGTGTCTTTATAAGAAAAGAAGCACAGAAACAGAAAGGGGAAGGTGAAAGCCATGTGAAGACAGGGGCCAAGATTGGAGTGAAGGTCCTATAAACCAAGGGACACCCAGGGTTGACATCCATCACTAGAAGCTAGGAAGAGACAAGGAAATATCCTCAACAGAAACTTCAGAGAGAATATGGCCTAGCTGACACTTCAATTTCAGACTTCTAGCCACTCAGGACGTTGAGACAATATATTTCTACGGCTATAAGCCTTGGAGTTTGTAGTAATCTGTTATGCAGCCCTAGGCTACTAATAGACCAACTTTACTGACTGAGAGACATATTCCATATGTCCTTCTTTAATCTAGCCTGCTCTTTATTTTGCTTCTTCAAGAACTATAATCTTTCTTCCATTTCACAGTCTTTCTCTGTTCTATTCCAAGTCTAAATCCTTTCTTTTCTGTGAGAGAATTTCCAGAACCCTTGATCTTGTCTGCTCTTTGCCTCAAACCTTTTGAAAATATCGATGCCTAGATCATTTTTTCATGAAATTTCAAGTAATTTCCCATAATCAGAAGAGTTGGAAGAGAGGTAAGGAACTGAAAGACTGCTTTAAAGTCAGGGGCTCAATATCCCTGGAGAATGAAGAATGTGTCTCAACCTTGTTTGACCTCTCTCTTACTATGGCCAGTCAAAAGGATTTGAATTTTATCTCGATGATCTCTCGGAAGTGACTGTTCTGACTCTTTATTCTCCCCTCAGAACAGGTGGCATATAGAAGAGACAGGGCCATCCTTCATGTTATTTTAGACCACTGTTGGTGAAATAATTCACAGTACCAGACCTAATAATAGTGTTAAAATGGAACAATATAGCAGAGATTTGGCTGTCAATTATTCAGGCTGTTGACAACATGCCCTTGGTGCCCTTTCCATGGAAACAAATAAAAAGATGAACAGGAGTCACCTGCTGTCCTCTGAAGCTTCTTGTCAGGTAGGCTGGTGTCATGGGACTTTGCCAGTGTGTTCTGCGGCAGCACAATGACCCTGCTGAGGTGCCATCTGCACTCTGAGACCTGGAATCCTAACTACAATTACCTGCCAGTGCCAAAGTCAGGGACGGTACAAGTCTCATGTTTACAGTGACAACATTTTTTACCCAAAAATCAGGCCACAGTGTCTGACAGGTACAGCTATACCTGTGGGAATGATGAAATAGGATATTTAAATTCAAGAGTGTCCTAGAAAATCTGAGATATATTTCAGCCTAAAGTTCTCTGACCTGCTGGGTGCAATAGGAATTGGGAGAGAAAAGTAAAATATGGATTAATTCATCTTTTTAAAAAAGTGATTAAAATAACCTTCAAATCACATAAAGTATTTTTAACTTTGATCTCAGAGTGCTGAAAAACTATTTTATTATATTACCAAGTGATCTGTATTATATATTTATATTTCATATACATCTTTAACTATAAAGGTAGGATGAAAAAATGAAACAAAATTTAATGTTAAAGAGGTGTATATATGCAATACTAGGAACTTTTAACTAATTTTCTGTTAAGATTCAAGTCAGATTCATGATAATGGAAATAATGAGAGCTGCTATTAACAACTGAGTGCATTCTATGTGTTAAGCACTGGTAGGTAAGATAACATATGTATTAAGCCTCCTTCACAACTTGTCTCATCTAATTCTCTCAATAATCCATGGGGTAGGAATATTAACTCCACTTTATGAATGAAAAAAAAAAATAGAGTCACATGGCTAGAAAAGCCACAGATCAGGAGTCAAACATAGTTCTATCTACATGCACTGCCACAGTGGTAAATGGGAAATTAGAGTTCACCAGAACATCACTTTAGTGAAACTGCCCTCCACCTTTTTCTACTTGACAGACAATGGAAACAAGCCAACCACGTCCAATTTCAATTCCCAGAATGTTAGCCATAGTTACACCCTTTTCCCTTCCACATTAGAAAGAACGATCAGAGAAGCAAATAAATGGGAATGAAGGGAGTAACTAGGAAACAGATTTGGACTATGGGACATTTTCATTTTCAGTGATGAGGATTTTATTTAAATTTGGTCCAAATATAAGAAATAGGAACATTTTATATTCAGTAGAGATGTGTTATGGATTGGCACATGTATATATGATGGAGATTTTTTTTAATGAAAAAAAACTGTAACTATTAAAAAGGGCTAATCAATTTTGTTTTTATTTTTGTGAGAATCTATTTTACTTTATTTATATACCATACCCCCAAAATATACATAATTATATTAGCAGCAGTATGTGATTGCTTTTTGACAAAGGACAATTTTACTGATTAAAAACCAGGCTGCTGTACTTAAATGTGTAGCAGTTTCCATGGAAACAATTTTACTTTGACTCAGAGCATATCTTGTTTTAGGGAGACTGGTCTGTTGTTATGGCAATGGGAACTTGAGCATTTTTCCCAAAAGAAGACTAGCACAAGATAGATAACAGTGTTGCCAGTTATGAAGCATATAGAAATATGAGTGTATTTACCTTAGCTTACAGAAATCACAGCTGATAAAGATAGTAGACACCATTTTAGTCTTGTTAGAAAAATTTCTTGTTCCATGTGCCCCTCTTGCTTTATTTTTAACTATAACATATAATAATAAAGCCATATTATCCTCAAAATTTTGTTCATTGAAGGCAACAAATTTACATTGTCATTTCTATAGGAACTATAAATGCTGTCTCATTAAAACATTAATATAAACAAAAAAAGACCCATTAATATGAACTACACTTAAGATACTAGAAAAATCAGAAGCACCTAGGTGGCTCAGTCAATTAAACAACTGACTCTTGATTTCGGCTCAGATAATGTTTGGGGGTCCTGAGATTGAGCCCCAAGTCAGGCTCTAAGCTCAGAGGAGTCAGTTTGAGATTCTCTCTCCCTCTGCTCCTCCCCTTACTCACTTTCTCTTTCTCTCTCTAAAATAAATAAATACTTATTCTTAAAAAGTACTAGAAGAATCATAATTTGTCATATATTCATGACATTATGGCAATGATGATGAGAATAGTAAAAAATTTATAGGATATCTCCCATGTGTAGAATACTCTAAGACAGTTATAATCACACATCAAAATTCTCATAATACCTATCTTTGAGTGAAGTACTATTAATATCTCTATTTTACAAAAAACTAAAGCACAGAAGTTAATCAATTTATCCAAGATCACACATCAAAGAAGTGCCAAAGCCAGGAACCAAACCTGTGAAGTCTATCCTCTTAACTACCTCCTTATACTAGCTTTTCTTAATCGCTTCACATATTAGGTTTTATTTTCTTATATTAATATTAAATCCCAAATTAAGTTTGAAATATTTTAAAATTTTATTTATTCTTCTCCTACCCACTTAAGCCTCCATGTTGCATCACCACTTCCTCATATCAGGGAGATCAATGAATACTGTTATGCTGAAAATAAAAAATAAATTAAAAAAAAAATTTTATTTAAATACTAAATTATGTTTAGTATCTAAAGTTTTTCCAAGAATGAGTATAAAATTCAGACAGCAATTGACCATTGGAATTTAGCTGAACCAAATAAAAATACAGTGACTCATCTCAAAAATGACCCTTTGATATTAGTGTATTTAATCTTAGAACTGAGTAATATTTAAGTAATTTAGGGTTGTAAATGTGAAAGCCTTATTCAGAGTGAAAAGAGAAAGATTTCTTGAGGGATTATTCTGAATATATTTGTAAGTCTGAAATATATATGCAAATATGAAAATGGCAACTAAAGGATTTACTGTGATAGGTCTCTAATTATAATTGCAAAATATTTCATTTCAGGGGCTTATGCCTCCTTTCTTCATCAAAAATGTTCAGCCTTTTAAAACCAAAGCCATTTTTCCTACCAGTTTATATGTTGCAGATGAATCATGAATTCATCTCATTTTAGTCTCTGAGGCAACGATTACATAAGTATTTCAATAACACAAAATGTTCATTCCATTTTGTTATTGAAAACACTTGCATTATTAAAAAAAGAAAACAACAAACTGCTTTCCCTGCTACTTTGTTTCAGTATAGACAGAGAAGTTTTGATAATAAGTGGTATGTAAAAAGATAATGACCTGATAAAGGTTATACACATAAAAAATCATTGCAATAAATATTTTCTAAATGCGGGGATATTTAAAGTATTCCCTTTTGAAACAGAAGTAGGACAAGAATGCTACTATTACCACTCCTACAGCATTGCACTAAGACCTGAGCCAGCTAACTAACACAAGCAAGAGTGGTTAGCAGAGGGTTATCAGATGTTCCTTTTATATTAACACTCAAAACACTTAATAGTTGATATTAAGATGTTCTTAAATAAAGAGCACTGCAAACAGTAATTTGCTTAAATAGCAATGTGGGTTAGTAAAAAGCCATTGCTCTAGCTAATGACTTTTCTCTTGTCTGTGTTTGGCAAACCTGCCAATGCACATGTCCTGTGCGGCCCAGACACTCCCACCTTCTTCACATCCCAAAACCTCACCTTAATTTCTTGACTCAGCTTGCACCTCAATTATTAATTGTTCACACAATGCTTATCCTCTACTTTCACTCTAATTTTTGTTCTCACATTCACATATGCTCAGATCTGATTTACTGATAATATGTATCTAGCTATGACCTTGATGCTTCAAATTGCCGAGAAAAACAGGAGTTTACTTCTGGGCATGCTCATTTCCTGATGATTCTGTAATCATTACATAGTTGAAAATATGGACTTGGACCTCAGAGAGAGGACAAATTTAGAGACACAGATAGGAATCATTCACAAATGTGTATGTGTGTGGGTGCTATAATATAATATAGTATGTAGTGTTCTAATACCATACTAATCATAATCACAATTTACTGATTACCAATGAACACACATACTGCTACATCAGCTTTGAAGGTAGGAACTATTTTCATTGAATAGATAATTGAAGTCTAGGGAGAAAAAAATAACCACTAAAGTGAGATAATTTGTCAATTAGTAAATGATGGAGTTGTTATATGAACACAAGTCTCATCAAAAAGCCTTGTTCCAGGGCACCTGGGTGGCTCAGTGGGTTAAGCCACTGCCTTCGGCTCAGGTCATTATCTCAGGGTCTTGGGATCGAGTCCCGCATCGGGCTCTCTGCTCAGCAGGGAGCCTGCTTCCCTTCCTCTCTCTCTGCCTGCCTCTCCATCTACTTGTGATTTCTCTCTGTCAAATAAATAAATAAATAATCTTAAAAAAAACCAAAAAGCCTTGTTCCTTTCTCTATAACACAGTAGATCTCAAAAAACCTTAAAATATTTCAGAATATTGTGGAAAAGGTGTTTTGCCTACCACATTATTACTTTGGAAGCTATGTTTTTATCTTCCTTCATTTTCCACAAGACAAACATTACATTCTATAGTTTCATGAGTTTCAACAGCTCCTAAGGCTTTTTCTTCATGCTTCATAATCTTCTTTATCTCTTAGGTCATATTTGTTTATGTATATCAAATATTCCAAGCTTTTTTAAATGCAACTCCTGCAAGAAACAACAGTTTTGACATTGAGTATATTTGCTCTGTCTCCATCTTTGTTTCTATCCTTTTTTTAAATTTTTTTCTGTGTAAACTTCTCATCTATCTATCATGTGTTTCATATCACTTGTGGGCATTGAAAATGAACAGAATGCACTGTGCTTTGGTCATGTACATTTTCTTTTGCCTGATGCAGAATCTTTTTTACTTCATTTAAAATGTATGATACCTATTATGTCTAGGTTAACATATCATTTTTTTCATCAAATATATTTGTTCCACAACAACCATTTCTGTGTATTATATTTGATACAAAATTATATGCAATCATCTTGGATATTTTTTAATCATCCCTTCATTCTTTCCACATTTATTTAAGCATATTATGAGAAAGGTCCTGAGCTAAGGGTACGATATAGGAGGCAATGACAATCTATGCTGTTAGGGAGTTTACATCCTGGGAAAATAAAAAGGAAAATAACTAGAGCATATAGTAGTATATAAGTACCATTATAGAGATAGCCAAAACTTATGTTTTCTGATTCTGCAGATCTTGGAAGTCCATGCTCCACCATAACAATAAACAAAAAGCTAAATAGACTAAAAAAATCAACAATTCTTCTAGAATATATAATAGAGGGGAGAACATAGGACAAACCAAAGCCCACAAGATTAGAGAGACAGATAGGGAGTCACAGCATACTAGAACAGAGACTCCACAGTAGAAATAGCCACTGAAAGCAGTGTCAGGGTAGGAAAACTTAATTGGGGCTGATGAACTGTTGGATAAGTCAGAGAGTTATCTTATAGAGAATTAGTATCATGTTGCTAGAGGGGAGGTGGGGGGAAAAGGCTAAATAGGTCCTCATAAGGAGGACACTTGTGAGGAGCACTGTGTGTTATATGGACGTGATGAATCACTAAATTCTGCTCCTGAAACCAAGATTACACTATATGTTAATTAACTAGAATTTAAATAAAAACTTGAAACAAAAAAAAATAAATAATTTAATCATTTTTTAAAAAATAGAAACTCCAGGGACCCTCAATCATAGGGAGTCCCAACAATTATGTTAATTTTACCTCCAGGAGTTTAACCAAGTTTCACAGTAAATATGAGAGAAAATTCCCTGGTGCTTCTGACAGCAGAAGAGGAAAGGCAGCCATTTTGAAATACACCAGACATCCCATTCTTAATAAGAACTACCCTCAGAAGAAGCTAGTTAACCAAGCCTAGCCTATTAGGACATGATGAGGAAACATAACTGACCTAGTAGAAGGAAAATACTGAACTCCAGCCAACTATAGCCATCCTGTTCCACCTAGCACAGAGACAAAAAGCCTGAGAGATACCTGTGAAGTCCCATTGTCCAGACACACAGACTCCCTGAGAACTAACCATAGGACTATAGGATGTTTTTCTCCCTCCACACCTCACCACCACATTACTAGAGGCCTACTTATAGCAATTCTCTTATCAAGTCCATCAAGAAAAAAATTACCAGATATACCAGAAGACAAAAAACAAACAAACAAAACCTCCACAAATTACAGAGATAAAACAAGCATCAAAGCCAGACTCAGATATAGGAGGGATACTAAATTATCAAAACAGGAATGTAAAATAATAATATACCAAAGAGACTATAGGATAAAGTAGCAAGGTGGAAAAAGAGATGGTCAATGTAAGCAGAAACATTGAAATCCTAAGAAAGAACTAAAAAGAAATGTCAATGATCAAAAACACTGTAATAAAAATAAAGAGTGCCTTTGATGGCCTTGTTAGGACACTGGACTTGGCTGAGTCTGAAGGTGTCTCAATAGAAACTGCTGAAACTGGAAAAGGAAGGAGATAAAGACTTGAGAAAAAAATATCTGAGAACTGTAAGACAAATACAAAAGGCATCGCATAAGCATGATCATAGCTCCAGAAGAAAAGAGAGGAAGGAACAGAAGAAATACTGAAAAATTAATAACAGAATTTCTCCAAAATGAAGTCAGACACCAATCCACAGACCCAGGAAGCCCAGAGAATACTGAGCAAGGCAATTATCAAAACTATACCTAGACATAGTGCTTTCAAACTGCAGAAAATCAAAGATAAAATCAGTAATGAAAGAAGTCAGAGACAAAAACAAAAAACAAACCAAAAAAACCTTACTTATAGAGGAGCAAAGACAACAATCACAGCCAGCTTTTCTTTGTGGAGGTGAAAACAAGAAAGCACTAGAGTGAATTAGAGTGTTGTGAGAGGGAAAAAAAAAAAATAATAACAACAACAACAACAACAACCCAGAATTCTGTATCCAGTGTAATTATCTTTTAATTATTAAGGGCAGGGGTGCCTGTGGCTCAGTCTGTTGATTTCAACTCAGGTCATGATCTCAGGGTCTGAGCCCTGCACATGTCTGAGCTCAGCATGGAGTCTGCTTGGGATTTTCTCTCTCTCCCTCTGCCCACCCCACTCCCCCGGTCTCTCTTTCTCTCTTTCCCCCTTTCTCTCTAAAATAAATAAAATTAAAAATAGTTTTTTAAAAACATGAAAGGGAAATAAGGAATTCCCAGACAAACAAAAACTGAATTTGTTGCCTGTAAATCTGCTTTACAAACAGTGTTAAGTTCTCTAGAGAAGGAAAACTGTATCAGTCAAAAACTCACATCTATGTAAAGGAAGAACATTTGAGAAAAAATGAGTGAAGATAAAATGCAAAATTTTATTCTTTTACCCTTAACTGATCTAACAGAAGACAATTGGTCCAAAATAGTAATAGCAACACTATATTCGATGATGTATATTTATGGATATATGTATGCATATGTGTAAGTGAAAATAAAAGGCAACAATGATACAAAATGAAGAAAGAAATCATAATTATTTTTTTATCAAGTATTCACACTTAGTATAGTGTTATTTATGGTAACATTTGATACAGTGTTACTTGAAACTGGACTTATGGATTCCTTATAAATGTGTATTACAAACTCTAAGGCAACCTAAATTCTAAAAAGAATTGTAACTGATATGCTAAGAAAGGAAAGAAAATGGAGTTGTACAAAATGCTCAATGAAAACCACAAAAAAAATCAGGAAAAAAAATCACAAAAATAGAGAAATAGAATAGAGTCAAAGGACAAAAGCAACAAATAGAAAACAAGTAGCAAACACAGTCAATGTTAATCCAACCATATCAATAATTACTTTGAAGGTCAATGTTGTAAATATGCCAATTAAAATACAAGGACTATCACAGTGGATCAAAAAGCAAGACCCAACTATATGTCTACCATAAGAAACCCATTTTAAATATAAAGAGGCATATGGACTAAAAGAAAAAGGATTGAGAAAAATGTGCCATGCTAACAGCCAAAAGAAAGCAGAAGTAGCTATATAAATTTTAGACAGAGGAGACTTCAAAGCAAGAGAAGTTATTAGTTATAAAGTAGGGCATTACATGCTGATAAAGAGATCTTAACAAAAAGAAATGAAGGTATTCAAATTGACAAAAAAGAAGTCAAACTGCCTCTCTTCACAGATGACATGATACTTTATATGGAAAACCCAAAAGATTCCACCCCCAAACTAATAGAACTCGTACAGTAATTCAGTGATGTGGCAGGATACAAAATCAGTGCACAGAAATCAGTTGCTTTCTTACACACTAACAGTGAAAATATAGAAAGGGAAATTAGAATTGATTCCAATTACTATAGCACCAAGAATCATAGATACCTTGGAATAAATCTAACCAAAGAGGTAAGGATCTGTACTCAAGGAACTATAGAAAACTCATGCAAGAAATTGAAGAAGACAAAAAGATGGAAAAGCATTCCATGCTCATGGATCTGAAAAATAAACATTGTTAAAATATCTATACTGCCCAGAGCAATCTACACTTTCAATGCCATCCTGAATAAAATTCCACCAGTATATTTCTCAAAGTGCTGGAAAAAATGGTCCTAAAATTTGTATGGAACCAGAAAAGACCCCAAATTGCGAAGGAAATGTTGAAAAAGAAAAACAAAACTGGAGGCATCACATCACCTGATTTCAAGCTTTACTACAAAGCTGTGATCAACAAGACAGCATGACACTGGCACAAAAACAGACACATCGACCAATGGAACAGAGTAGAGAGCCCAGATATGGACCCTCAACTCTATGGTCAAATAGTCTTTGACAAAGCAGTGAAAAATATAGAGCGGATAAAAGACAGTCTCTTCAATAAATGATGCTGGGAAAATAGGACAGCTATGTATAGAAGAATGAAACTTGACATTCTCTTACACCATACACAAAGAGAAACTCAAAATTGATAAAAGACCTCAATGTGATGCAGGAATCTATCAAAATCCTAGAGAAGAACATAGGCAGTAACCTCTTTGACATTGGCCACAGCAACTTCTTTCAAGACCTATCTCCAAAAGGCAAAGGAAACAAAAGCAAAAATGAACTTTTGGGACTTCATCAAGATCAAAAGCTTCTGCACAGCAAAGGAAACAGTCAACAAAACAAAAGAGGCAACCCACAGAATGGGAGAAGACATTTGCAAAGGACACTACAGACAAAGGGCTGATATCCAAGATCTATGAAGAACTCCTCAAACTCGACACTCAAAAAAAAGATAATCATGTCAAAAAATGGGCAGAAGACATGAACAGACATTTCTACAAAGAAGACATAAATGGCTAACAGACACACATGAAAAGATGTTCATCATCATTAGCAATCAGGAGGATTCAAATCAAAACCACATTGAGATATCACCTTACACCAGTAAGAATGGCCAAAATTAACAAGACAGTAAACCACAAATGTTGGAGAGGATGTGGAGAAAGGGAACACTCTTACATTGTTGGTGTGAATAAGTTGGTCAACCACTTTGGAAAAAAGTGTGGAAATTCCTTAAGAAATTAAAAACGGAGCTATCCTATGACCCTGCAATTACACTACTGGGTATTTATCCTAAAGATACAAATGTAGGGAAAAGAAGGGCCATAAGTATCTCAATGTTCATAGCAGCAATGGCCACAGTTGCCAAATTGTAGAAAGAGCCAGGATGCCCTTCAACAGATGAATGGATAAAGAAGAGATGGTCCATATATACAATGGAGTATTATGCCTCCATCAGAAAGGATGATTACCCAACTTTTGTATCCACATGGACTGGACTGTAGGAAATTATGCTGAGTGAAATAAGTCAAGAAGAGCCAATTATCATATGGTTTCACTTACTTGTGGAACATAAGGAATAACATGGAGGACACTGGGAGATGGACAGGAGAGGTGAGTTGGGGGGAGACAAACCATGAGAGACTGTGGATTCTGAGAAACAAGCTGAGGCTTTTGGAGGGGAGGGGTGTGGGGGGTTAGGTGAGCCTGGTGGTGAGTATTAAGGAGGGAACATATTGCATGGGGCACTCTGTGTGGTGCATAAACAATGAAAAAATTAAATTTAAAAAATGATAAAGAGATCAGCTTTCCAAGAAGATATAACAATCCTCAACATGAATGCACCTCACAATGGAGCATCAAACTATGTGAGGCAAGAACTGATAGAACTCTAAATTGAAACAGATGAATCTACTGTCATAAATGAAGTCTTCAGTACCCTCCTCTCAGAAAGTGATAGATCCAGCAAGTAGAAAATCAAGAAGTACATAGTTGAACTCTACAACACCATTAATTAACTGAATATAATGGGCATGTATAGACTGCTTCATCCAATGACAGCAGAAAGCACATTCTTCTAAAACTCACATGGAACTTTCACAAAGATAGACCACAATCTAGACCATAACACATACCTTAAGAGACTTAAAATAATAGAAAGCATAGAGATATCCAGAAAATTCTAAAGGAGCACAAACATAAGTCAGTTACTCAGTCGAGAAAGGAACATAAACCTGGAGATGGAGCTTAAATTTTTTTTTTTAGAATTTTATTTTATTTTGTTATTACTTTTTTTAGTAAACTATATTCCCAATCTGGGGCATGAACTCATAAGCCCAAGATCAGGAGTTGTCTTCTCTACTGACTGAGCCAGCCAGGTATCCCTTAGACTGAGTCATTTTTTAAAAGACAAGGATTTCACAAGATAGAGAAGAAGATAAGGACTTTTATGGGGAGGGAATTGTATGTGTAAAAGTACAGAAGCATGACAGCATGGAACACCTGGGAAACCAGTCAGTACTCAAGAAGGCTGTGAAGCAATGATAAGAGACAATAAATAAAAGAAGCAGGGCCTAGATTAGGAAGTAAACTGTGTACCTGGTGGGTGGTGAAACAAGCCAGATGAAGTAGGAATGTGTAATTTCAGACTGACATCTCTTTTAGAAGCTTTCTGGTAAGGGAGCAAGAAAGAGGATGATGATTAGGTAGGTATGTTAGGCCAATAATTGTGTGTGTGTGTGTGTGTGTGTGTGTGTGTGTGTGTGTGTATTTTGCTTCTTCTAGATAGGAAAAGTTTAAATCTTTCTCTTTATCAAAAG
Organism: Mustela nivalis; assembly: GCF_964662115.1. NCBI lineage: Eukaryota > Metazoa > Chordata > Mammalia > Carnivora > Mustelidae > Mustela > Mustela nivalis. Next base: position 126,344,859 of record NC_139023.1, read on the forward strand.
GGAGGAGGCACCTGAGTGGTTCAATTAGTTAATCAGGTGCCTTGGGCTTAGGTCATGATCTCAGGGTCCTGGAATTGAGTCCCACATTGAGCTTCCTGCTCACCAAAGAGTGCTTCTCCTCTCGCTGGTGCTCATTTTCTGTCTCTTGTGCTCACTCTCCCTTTCTTTATCAAATTAATAAAATCTTAAAAAAAAAAAAAAGGAGAGAAGTGTGGGTTGAAGAATATTGCTTCTACTACTGGAAGAGAATGAGATTAACATTATGGTGAAAGAGACATCCCTTCCACCTCAGAGTAGGATTGGTATGGACGCAAAGGTTGAAGTCAGTGCCTGACACTTCTTTGTAAACAAAAGAAAGTCACAGATATTGGATTATCAGTATTAGATTATCTGATATTGCAGGCATATATTAAATTATCTCTTCTAATAGCATAATGCAATAAAAATCAATACATATATATCTTCAAGCAACTCAGTTTCAAGTTTTAAATTCATTTATATTAGATGATTTGCACTTTATTATCACTTATTATGATTTATCAAGAGCTAATAGATTCTTGACTTTATTCTGGAGATAACTTTTTACTCAGATTTTAGCTAGCAGCAGAAGGCAGGGAACAGGATGTCTTGCTCATCATTATATCACTATGTACCTGAAACATAGTGGTCACTCTGTAGATATTGTCAATGAATAAATTCATGAGCACTAACATTATTGAGAGGGATTCCTTATTCCCCAATCCCATTTAGTATAAGACCCTTGGTGTCTCTCCTCTCTCTTGCTCTTTCCTTTCTGGAGGAAGAGTGTCTTTATCTTATTAAAGAGGTTTGAAAGACAAACCTAGCATCAAATGTCCAGCTCCTTTCTTATTCCTTTCCCGTAGCAACCAGCTGTGGTACAACTAGGGCTACAAAGTGGGCAGGTCTTTCTAGCTCTGGAGTTGTAAACAAGTAAGTCCCTATTCATGAGTTTCACCTTTGTCAGAAAGCTGACAAATTTTTGTCTATATTTGTCAATTCTTTACCCTATTTCTCATTCAATACAGAACTTGAATGATGAAGCTGGTTTATTTATTGATTTCTTTCAAAGTTTGCCAAACATATAGTTTAGCAGAGGAATTAGAGATCAGCTTTGTTTCAGTGGGTTCATACAGAAATATTTATTTCTTAATTAAGATCTAAAGTAAAGTCTTTTCTGACAGTCAGGTCTGTCCCTCATTTGCTACCTGACCTTAAAAAATCACTTATGCGGGGCACCTGGGTGGCTCAGTTGGTTAAGTGACTGCCTTCAGCTCAGGTCATGATCCTGGAGTCCCGGAATTCCAAGTCCCGCATCAGGCTCCCAGCTCCTCAGGGAATCTGCTTCTCCCTCTGACCTTCTCCCCTCTCATGCTCTCTCTCACTCTCTCTCTCAAATAAATAAATAAATAAATAAATAAATAAATAAATAAATAAAAATCTTTTTAAAAAATCACTTATGCTTTCCATACCTAAATGTCCTCATTTGGAATATGAAAATTATCCCTCCCCTACACACTTCACTTAAATGATATAGACATTAATGTGAGGTTTGACATGTACCACTTCCCAATCATTATACTACCTCCTTCTTCCCGAAGATCACCAGTAACCAGACTACCGATACCAGAACTTAGTCTGACAGGTTTTGGATTTTATACAAATGGAATAAGAAAGAGAGAGAGAAAGAGATTTGGATTTAAAAAAATAAGGGAGCAACTTGCAAAAAAATTTAAAAACTAAAATGCTTACAAACAATTTTTGAATATGATGAAGCACTATCTAACTATAAGGCATTTTTATTATATTGGCTGGTATATGTGCTCCATCCCAGCTGGCACTATGCCAGAAAGGACCAGAACCTTGATATTGTTTGCCTTTATCATAACAATGGCCTCCACAGAAGTCTTTCTGTTTCTCTAGGACTATTCCTGTCCCTTAGTGGTCCTCAAACTCAGTGAGAAGTAGAGAGAATCATTAAGGGAGAAAAGTTTATCCTCAGAAGTGGAGGCTGAGACAAAACTTGTGTTCAGGTTGTTTATTTGGGAGGAACTCCCCAGAGGCAGAATTAAGGGAAGGAGGAAAAGACTGATGCAGAGTCATTGTCAAGCTGGTCACTGGCCACAGAGAGTGGATCCGTCTGGAACTACCGCAAAGACTACAGAAGGCTCAGAATCCACCTCCTCGGGATCAGTGGGAAGACGAGTGAATCCATACAACTGCTCTTCTTGAGAACTGCCCTCCGGAATGTTAGCTCCTCCACACAACAGAAAACAAAGGCCCATGTGAGCCTTGAGCTGAGATATGGGCAGCACGAAGTGACGAATCCCTCATGAAACTGTCTGTTGTGGCCAGAGCTGAACGCAGAGGTGAAGCCAAAAGGGCATGAGACAGAGCAGCAGTCAAACTGGGCAGAGGGACTTTGAAAGCTATTTTTATTCTGTGGATATCATGAAACATTTAGAGATTTATTTCAGCACATAAACTGGGGAATTTTTCATAACAGAAACCACAATTTTTTAGATCATAAAGTATACAAACACATCCATAGGCAGTATGCTTGCAAAAACTAAAGTTAAAAAGAAGCATGGAGGGCTGTTTCAATTATTATAGTTAATCATTTTCATCAAATCAACATCACTTATTATATTTGTTTTTTTTAATTGGTGATACTTGTAGGCAAATAAAAGATTTTTTAATGAAAATACAGGTGAAAATTTTACAGTTGAGGAAACTACCAATTTTCCTGCTAGTTAAGCCACTGTTCCTTGATGTGAGCAGCTTTGACTACACCAATATTCTTCAGGCATATAGCTGGAGATTCATTAATCCAGTCTACTTTGCTGCCACATTGATTTTTCTAAAACTCTAATCCGAGCAAGTGACTTTTCTCCTTAAAGTCCTGAGGCCTCATGTCTTACAGCTCTCAGTTCCCTAAGTGCCCCACCCTTGTTCCTGCTACTTTGCTTCAGTACGCATCAGCCCTTTCCTGCAATGTCCACCGCCCCTCTGACTGAACTCTCCATTCATCCTGTAAGGCCAGCACAAGCCTCCCCAGATTCCTGGAGGTGGATGTTCCCTCCTGGGGTTTGCATTTATCCTTTGCAAATGGTGCATCTATTTTTCAAAATTATGGTGGATAACCACTTTGAATATTAACTGAACTCTAACTCCATCTCCAAGTATGCATGCACGCTCTGGTCGGGAGTTACCCCGTTCATGTAGTAGCAGCTGTCTATTCTACCATTCTATCTCTGTTCACCAGTCCAGGGGAAAGTATACGAAATACCAAGCTTTCATCTTGTGCCTAAAATACAATCTTCCTTTAATGCCCTTTGAACTAAAAAATTATTAGGGATGCAGTACCATCTCCTTAAAATATGTCACTCACTGTAATAAAAGCATGATTTTGAATTGAGAACATTGTTGTGGCCATTAATTCTTAAGAGAACCTACCAAAAAGTGAAATTTCAAATTAGCAAACTGGGACTGTAACTGTAGCAGATGGTTTGGGGGGAACGGAATGCAGGCTCACATGCTGTTTGTAATAGGAAGCAGCCTAAAAGTATTTTGGTTTATAAACTTCATGTTCTCTTTCTTTATTCACCTATTGCAAGCTTGCTCTTAATGTTCTCTCTGTAAAGCACTACCATTAAATATTCATTGAGAAAGCTGGGGAGACATAAAGGCAAGGAGAAGGGAAGAAATAAGGGAATGAAAGATAGAAAAATGGAAGAACAATAATGGTGTATAGGCTTTCTGAGACATAGGAGAAAACTTGAATATACAGTCAGCAGGAATGGCATGAGAAATGTTATCTTACCTAGACAGGAGATCATGGCAACCAATACAAAAGCAAACAGTTGTAGTTAGAATCCAAAACAGTAAGCTAAAATGACTTGAAATTCAAATATAGGTATTTATATTTGATCTGATCAGTACCAAATGTCCAATAACCAAGTGCTATGTTACCTTGAATCACTATGGTGGCTACACGCTGTAGGCTGTGGCAAAAATAGAGTTTTAAAGATATAAATCCTCAAAGTGCGGAATGCATCTAAAACAGGGTAATAATCCATCATGAACTAACAGGAACTTTCACTAACTGATATAAAAAAGAAGTATATGAAAAAAGCATGCTGGAAAAGTTACAGAATGTGTTATTGGAAAATGAAGACTTTGTTGTACAATAGGCAAAAATGGATTTGGGAAATGCCAGCATGGATGGGATTATAACTGCATGATCAAACAAAAGAAGAGGATGTAGATGAAGACCCTGAGATAACTACCCATTTTATGGATGCTGATTTTCAGGATTTTCATTTTGGGATGATGTGGACACCAAGAAAGATTATGATCCAAACTGAGGATGAGATACACTAAGGACACATGGAAGGCAAAAAAAAGGATTTTAATTCATAGGTTCACCCTTCACAGGAATGTTGTAATTATTTATTTTCCAAGGATAACCATTATTTTCACTTGAGGAAAGGATAGTTTTTTAAAAAAGAAAGTTTTTAAAATGTATATTCTAACTATTAGATATCATCCACATACAGTTAGTCAAACTCAGGAAAGATTTATAATGGAAACATTTACAATGGTAAACAACAGAAAGTGATTTTTCCCTCCTAACTATTGCAGAAAATTCTATCACAACTGACATGTTGATGCGATGTGAGTCAATCTGGGTCAACGAGGATGCTTGATTTCACAGAAAATTAGTTCTCTTTTTTCCTGTTCATGACATCCAGGACTATTTGAAGAAAGGGGGGTCCAACAGTGTCAGATGCTCTCCATTCTCTCTTGTATCTGTGGGATGTTAGCATATGGTATAGCATTTGGGTACCAGTCTCTGCAACGGGGTGTAGTAGACAGGCTGAAACCTGCAGTGTTTGTAAATGTCAGGTTGGAAGGCTTCTTTTTTCTAAAACCCTAAGGGAGTTATCTCTTTGACAGATAATGCATGACTATCAAGCTACATCCTTCAGACAACTTTGCTTGTCAACCCCAACCTATGAAATACTGAGTTGGAAGTGTGGGAGGTGTGTTAAAATGGAAACCTACGAACTACGCTTCCTCCCCTCCCCTCGGCTTATTCTTACACCTTAAAGTCTCAGAGAGCCACTGCATGGCTCACTGGAAGGTGGACCCGGGTGGTTGGACTGCCATGTTGTAGGGTTTATTTCTATGGAGTCTAAAGCAATAAAACGAGTTAAAACAAACAACTCAAAAATTTGAACAACATTCATACATCTGATTGTCCAACACTGGGTTCAGTACAGAACCACCACAGACCTGACGGATTTTTTTCTACCCACATTTCCCCACTTCTTGCGAATCTAGATTAGGCAAATCTAACCCAGGGTCTCCCAGAATACTACACACTCAACAAAACACAAACTGCTTCTTCTCAGCAGTCTTGAATGTTTGCTGCAGGAATAACCCTGGCTTGCAAATATTTCTCATGCTGTGCAGCTGACAACCTAAAGGATCTTGTAAATATCTGGTCTAGATCCCCTGCCTTTAGTACATGAGGAACTTTGCCCAGTGCCTCTGCAGGCACCTGAATACTGAACTTTTCCCTCTAAAAGCATTTATGGATTAGTCACCATAGAAAACTGAACTTAATTCTTTTCCTAAAAAACTTTGTCAGTTTATCCTTCACAGAACATCACCTCAACCATTTACAGATGTCCCTTCGGATGCCAGATCAATATCAGACTTTTGTGTAGAACCATCAGTGAGCAAAGCCCAGGCAGGGCATTCTCTTCAAGCATGTCTCAAACTCCCTTATTAAAGCAGCCTCACCACAGAACTGTGAAGGTCTTGGCAACGGCTTTGTCACAATGCCGCTGCATATGGAGGAACTCCTGAGCAAAGTTTAAGATTGAAAAAGGTAATTCCTCTTTTCTCTCTTTCCAGCTGATTTTTATAAAGGCCTACACCTAACAAATTAAACTTTATTTTATGAATTTGGTTTTCAAATGTCTCCATAGAGTGCTTGCTTTAAAAATGAAGCAATGATCTGTCAGCATGAGTCACTCCACGGTACTCATGAGGTTTAGTCATTTGTGAAAAAACTCACATTTATAACATAAGGAACCAGATTTGAACTTTTAAAAAAGATAACATTGAGGAAAATCTTTATGAAAGCTTTACTTGTACCACCTAAATTAGATGTGCCTTATATGGTTCAATAATGTTGCTGTCCTGTTTAAATAAAGCATTAGACTTCCAGTTTTTTTGTTTTCACCTTTTCCTCCCAGTAAGGATGATTGACTTGTGCAGACACAGAAATATTCTCTTGCTAAAACTCCAGATTAATGGAAAACTCCAATTTTATCTAGGTACATTTGGCTGTTGTTGTATATTCTGTCTAAGCCTGGGCCGCTATCATGTAAGGTCACGCAGGTGAGAGAGTGAGAGGGGACTGAAATCCAGTTTATGTTCGGCATGGGTCAGCAAGAGTCACCTTTTCAAACCAGATGGATCCTAGTAGGTTAGCAGCTGCCCTCAATCTAAAGCAATGTTCGCAACCTATAATGGTTAAGGACTCAGGCGGGTGAGTTGGAACAGAAACAAAATGCGTGGGCTGAGGAAGGGGAATGGAGAGGCCTCCAAAGGAAGCAGCAGCTTCCCTGCTCCCACCAGTTGGTCTCTTGTAGGGCATATGTGTATGAGCTCAGAGAGTTTTGGCTTTTTTTTTTTTTTAAAGTAATCTCTCTACCCAACGTGGGACTCGCTCTCAGAACCCCAAGATCAAGATTTGGATGCTGTACCATTGGACACCACAGAGCTGCTGCTTTTTAAATAAAAATTAGAAATCGAGATATTCCTGTTGTGTCTTAGCAATAATAAACATTTAGAAATGAGGTCCTAAGGAGACATCAGAAATTTCAATCTTATATGCAGGCCATGAATTAGCAAACTGAGTTATGGTTAGGGATGCACATGGGCATGCAGTCTCTAAGAATACAACTTTAAAACTCATACAGGGATGAAACTCACAGCCTTGTTTGCCTCCAAAGTCATGATGCTCTACACAACTCTCAACTCCACATATTTTATGGCATTCAAATCAATCTTCAAAAGAGGAAAAACATTTATGGCTCTTTGGCTTGTCTTTTCTGAGTGTTAGAGATAAAAACAAATTAAAGGTGTCTTCTTCCATCGACCACACTTTACAAATTTGCAGGGAAGCTGTAGCCATTTTGACAAAATGCAAGGGCTAACTCACTCCAATATAATTTGTAACTGGCTCCGTAGACCAACAAGGCTCAGAAAGAAGACATCCTTACCTTAGAGCTATAGAATTCCTAAGCCTGGCATGTTTGAAAGGGAGAGACCAATATAACATTTTTTTTCCTTTTTTTAAATTATTTTTTAATTTTTTATAAACATATATTTTTATCCCCAGGGGTACAGGTCTGTGAATCACCAGGTTTACACACTTCACAGCACTCACCAAAGCACATACCCTCCCCAATGTCCATAATCCCACCCCCTTCTCCCAAACCCCCTCCCCCCAGCAACCCTCAGTTTGTTTTGTGAGATTAAGATGGGGGCTTAAGTGGGTAGGAGAAGAATAAATGAAACAAGATGGGATTGGGAGGGAGACAATATAACATTTTGATATGAGTTGTCTTTAATTCTGAAAAGTGTCATTTTTCAACAAGCCTTGCAGTTTATTAACAGAATGAAAAACAGGCATAAACCCATAATTTTATAGGGTTCACATACTCAAAATGGTTTCCTATCAAATTGTTTGCAGAGAATTATTTATTAAAGAAGTTGTGTTTTTCTCTAGCACTAAAAAAGAAGAGTTCCTGAACAAGCAAACAAAAATATACAGGGGGAAAAAAATAAGAACGTTTGTATTCCTTACTTTTGAGCTCTCCCTTTTCTCAAAAACTGATTACTACAACAACAAAAATATAGAACTATAGAGTTGCCATAGTAGAATAAGCATAATAGGTGAATTCTGAAAGATAACTGGGTATGACATCATATAATATGATACATGTCTCTCCATGATCAGACATAGAGTAAAACTAAAACACAGTGGATCCCTACCTTTATTTTAATATATCTATATTTACATTTAAATTACTATAAACACTAAATCTCTACAAGCTGTTATGTGTAATGTTGACTGAGGATTTACAAAGCCAATAATGAGCATGCACTGAAACAGGAAGCAATCCTTAACTACCTTTCTTCCCGATTCCCATATTTCCATGGCAGTCTTTTTAACACTATAGGCTAAATAAGTACACATGACATTAGCAAACTGACTGTCTATAACCAAACAGGAGTCAAGGCCAGAGGTAGGGGACTTTAGAATGAGAACTTATCTGGCAAGTTTCCTTCCCTCCCTTCCTTCCTCCCTCCTTCTTTCAGTGAGATTTGTTCCTAGAAGTTGAATTCCAATTTATCAGAGCTCTACAAAGAAAAGCCTACTGATCTCTGCACAGTGAATAAGACACCTAGCCCCTGACAGGAGAGTATGCACACTGGTATCCACAATGGCACAATGGTATAAATGGTAAGCAAAAGTGAACAACCACATAAAAATACAGCTGTACCTAGGAAGATGTTGCTGCGGCTGAGGTCGAAGAGATTGCTGCCTGTGTTCTCCTCAAGGATTTTGATGGATTCCTTTCGCACATTGAGGTCCTTCATCCATTTTGAGTCTATTTTTGTGTGTGGTGTAAGGAAATGGTCCAATTTCATTTTTCTGCATGTGGCTGTCCAGTTTTCCCAACACCATTTATTGAAGAGGCTGTCTTTTTTCCATTGGACATTCTTTCCTGCTTTGTCGAAGATTAGTTGACTGTAGAGTTGAGGGTCTATTTCTGGGCTCTCTATTCTGTTCCATTGATCTATGTGTCTGTTTTTGTGCCAGTACCATGCTGTCTTGATGATGACAGCTTTGTAATAGAGCTTAGAGTCCGGAATTGTGATGCCACTAACGTTGGCTTTCTTTTTCAATATCCCTTTGGCTATTCGAGGTCTTTTCTGGTTCCATATAAATTTTAGAATTGTTTGTTCCATTTCTTTGAAAAAGATGGATGGTACTTTGATAGGAATTGCATTAAATGTGTAGATTGCTTTAGGTAGCATAGACATTTTCACAATATTTATTCTTCCAATCCAGGAGCATGGAACATTTTTCCATTTCTTTGTGTCTTCCTCAATTTCTTTCATGAGTACTTTCTAGTTTTCTGAGTATAGATTCTGTGCCTCTTCGGTTAGGTTTATTCCTAGGTATCTTATGGTTTTGGGTGCAATTGTAAATGGGATTGTCTCCTTAATTTCTCTTTCTTCTGTCTTGCCGAATGTTTATAGCAGCAATGTCCACAATAGCCAAACTATGGAAAGAACCTAGATGTCCATCAACAGATGAATGGATCAAGAAGATGTGGTATATATACACAATGGAATACTATGCAGCCATCAAAAGAAATGAAATCTTGCCATTTGCGACAACATGGATGGAACTAGAGCGTATCATGCTTAGCGAAATAAGTCAAGCAGAGAAAGACAACTATCATATGATCTCCCTGATATGAGGAAGTGGTGATGCAACATGGGGGCTTAAGTGGGTAGGAGAAGAATCAATGAAACAAGATGGGATTGGGAGGGAGACAAACCATAAGTGACTCTTAATCTCACAAAACAAACTGAGGGTTGCTGGGGGGTAGGGGGGTTGGGAGAAGGGGAGTGGGTTTATGGACACTGGGTAGGGTATGTGCTTTGGTGAGTGCTGTGAAGTGTGTAAACCTGGTGATTCACAGACCTGTACCCCTGGGGATAAAAATATATGTTTATAAAAAATAAAAAAATTAAAAAAAAATGCAGCTGTGTTTTAATTAGTGCAGAAAGCAACACTTCCTGCTGTAGATGTAGTGCCTCACTTCCATTGCTATAGTACTTTTATTGTTAACATTAGTACACACTCTAATTTCTATCCCTCTCAAGAATTCAGTAGCTTCAATTACTAAGTGTTTTAGACACATTTTGTAAATCCGAGGTCATTTTTGTCCACTTCAAAATGGCCATGTTTCCTTAAACCCCATGGGAGTGAAGAATAAGTATCATGCAATCTTAAAAACTTTATGTTCTCAGAGTTCAAAATAAATATTTGTATATTTCTTAATTTGATATTAATGCCAGTAGTGGTGGGGGAAAGTGATTATGAAAATGTCATTTTCACAAAATCATTTCACTGTAGTAAACTATGAATAAAAACCTATTACTGTTTTTCGTTTTGGAACATGAAGCCTAATGTGCAACTAGAGTGAAATTGGAATGTTTTGCTAATGTACAATAGAAAATAAAAGTGCCCTTATTATAGTAATGAGAAAGACAACTGCATCTCCCTAAACAGTAATGCATTGTTGACTATTTCCCATGTATACAGCTCGTCAAACATATTTCTAGTGGATATAATATATGTCATCCTATCCCTAAAATGTCCTACCTTGAAAAAGTAGAAGTGTTCTTTCAAGGGCGCTTGGGTGGCTCAGTCAGTTAAACGTCTGCCTTTGGCCCAGGACATGATCCCAGGGTCCTGGGATCCAGTTCCATATCAGGTTCCTTGATCAGCTGGGAGCCTGCTTCTCCCTCTGCCTGCTGTTCCCCCTTCCTGTGTGTCCTCTCTCTCTCTTCATTATAAACAAATAAACAAATAAAGTCTTAAAAAAAAGTGTTCTTTCAAATTTCAGAGAAGGAAAGGAATAAGAGAAAAATGAGAAAAATTAAAATGGGAAGTAAGAATTTAAAAATAGAAAGAAAGAAAGGAAATTGTGTCATATTTTGGTAAATACCTAGGCATGGGCCAGTTAAAAACTGGAGAAGCTCTGAAAGGTTCAAAAACAAGGAATTTGATCCCAGCCAACAAGAAAGACAGTGATTAGTAAATCTAAGGGCAAACCACAGACAATAAAAATTCAACACATAAAAGTAGAAGCAAGTGTCTCCTTAGGTTGGGCATGGTGAAGGACACCCCAGGTGCAAGGAATTTGGGGAAATCTAATGAACAAGTAGTTGGCAATCAGTGATAATTGTGTACTGGTGGGCTGGCTGGGATTCCAGATTAGGACTCTGGTACCAAGGAAGGAGACTGCAAAGCAAGCCATTTTCCAGAGGCACACAAGTACCAAGCAGATTACCAAAGCAGGTATTGATTTACCATGCTAATACATAGGGAGAGGATTAGATTTGGGAGAGTTCCATTATTCAGATAATTATAAAGTATTAAAGTATTTAGATCGGCTTGCTACAAAAACATTATTAAACTGGTAATAAGGGAGTAGGGCATCTTAATCTACAAGGACAAAAGAATGGGAAGAGAAGCAACAGTAGCTGGTAGAAATCAGCAGATTTTTAGAAAGAATGGAAGTGCATAATAAATCCAAAAATTTCTCTAGCATCTATTATATGTGTCAGGCACATTTATAAGTGCTTTCATTATGTTAGAAGCTCTTTGGGATAGGTACGATTATTATCCACAATTCACAGGTGAGGAAGACCCAATGTTGAAGAATTTGCTCAGATCATACCCTTAATATAAGTGGCAGAGTTAGCGTTTGAAGCAAGGCAGTTCATCTCCTGAGTCAGGACACCTAAACCGTATTAGCTCTATTGCTGTGAGTAGTAAATGACATAGAAGAATATAGAAAGTTCCACCCTATGTGCTTGCCTATGAAGAAAACTGGAGGAATTAATCTGGTTTGAGTCACATAATCTCAGACTCAGAAATTGAAGGTATGTACTTTTGAAAGGGGTTGGGGTTGAAGTGTGTAGGAAGTAGGGGTGACTTGAAAGCCAGAGCATTGACTCTCTGTACAGGAAGCAATTAATCCTGCAGACCTGGAAACATAGCTCAAGGAGAGCTGACATGCTGTACCAAACACTAGGAATTAAGTGAATGATGGGATTCTTAGTCTTCTTCACACACTAGTTTACAGAATGTGACAACCAGGCAGAAGACCAGATGAAGAAAATGGAGAAATCAAGAAAAAAAGACACATCTTCACAGTTGGCAGTATGTCCTCTCATGCGCCTTAATGGGTAAGCCCCATGTGTGCACTCAAAGCTTCCATTTACTCTTTAATATGAATGTGCAACCAGGGAGAACTGAGAAAACTTTATAACATTAAAGATAGAAACCAAATAAGAAAACACAATTTTTTTTAAGAGAAAAAGAAAAAGGAACAGTCTCAAAGAAAGGGGACACAGGAGTAGGGAACAGATGAAATTTGCAGAAAACCTACAATTAATGTTCTTAGAAACATTAGAGAAAAATATTGTTTTTGTGACAACAGATCCTAAAAATAGACTGATATTTTAAGCAGGAAATAGCTCAGCTGGAAGAGAGGCAGGCTGTGGAGAAAGGAAATGGGTAGAGCCTTATGATAAATGTCTGGCTGAAGGGTGAAGGGCCACTAATGACTGTCAGAAAAGGAATGCTGTACCAGTAGGAGAATCTCTACTCCAAAGTCTAGGATCTTTCATGAGAGTATTGATCTTCTACTTGCTGACCCAAAAAGATATAAAATCTATAGGTATTTTTCTAATGTTATTTTTGTAAGAAAAAAAAAGGGTAGAATAAAAATGTTATGTATAAGGATGAAGATAGAAATCCTAATTCTAGCAGCATGTATTATTAGAAGGAAAACAGAGTATAGACAGAGAGATAACTGGGTTCACATCACAATCACAGCTCTACTTTGGACATGTTGCTTTTACTCTCTAGATTTCAGTATCCTGGGCGCCTGGGTGGCTCAGTCCTTAAGCGTCTGCCTTCAGTTCAGTTCATGATCCCTGGGTCCTGGGATCCAGCCCGATGTTAGGCTGCCTGCTCAGTAGGAAGCCTGCTTCTCCTTATCCCACTCCCTCTGCTTCTGTTTCATCTCTCACTGTGTCTCTCTCTGTCAAATAAATAACTAAAATATCAATCAATCAATCAATCAATCAATCGATTTCAGTATCTTCATTGGTAAAATGGGAAGAATATCATGTACTATGTAGAGTAGATTTATATGAAACAATCAGAAAATTCAAAATGCCTCAAATGTTCTGGATGTATAAGAAAGATTATCTCTCCCCCATAAATATAGTATTTTTAGCTATGAGACTGAATGATATCACTAAGGGAATGAATGTAGACAGAGCAAAGAAGAGATATGGGACTGTGCCTGGAAAATTCAATGTAACCATCACTAAATCAATGGAGCTGGAATCAAGGTAAGACAAAATTATGGAGGTTTTTAGAGAAAACCTAAGATAATGAATGCCTAAGTTATTTGCCTATGTTGAATGAGCAATTAATATTATTGAATAAGCAAATAAAACCAGACTGCAGAGAGTAAAATGGAGATGAGCAAAATCAGGTTGAGATAGAAAGATACAAATTGCTTGACAATTCTTCAATTCCTATTTACTCCAGCTGTATTTTATGCCCTAAACTTTTATGGTTCCTGTATATCCTTTTAGCTCAATCCCTTATTATCTGAGTAAGTTTCAGCAATTGTCTCCCCCTCACCAACAAATTACCACTGGCAACAAATTACTCACTTGCTGTACCCCTAAACCCTCCTAGTTTAATTTGCCCTCCCTACAGCTTCTAGAAAGGTGTAAGCCTAATACTATACAACCTAATTTTGCACCCAGGGTACAGCTAGACATCTGACACAAGAGAAATCATGGAGTTGAGACCAAATTTTTTATCTCTAGAAATTTTAAACTAAGGTCAAAATGCAAATTAAGAATCACAATTCATGTGGCCTATAAACTCATGTGGACATAAGGCGGGACTAAATCAAAACAAGCCAGAGATATATGCAATTTTAAGTTATGGGGAACAGAGAAGTCTTCTGTGAGCACAGAAACTTGAGTGACCATAAAGAAGTTAGGTGCCACAGATACACAGGAACATTGATAAGCCTTCATGATTTCAGCCTATGGTGCCATAAAGGAATACACTTAGACCCTGCCTCCAACTTCAGCCTCAGAGGGCAAACTATTCTTTGTGTTTTGTCTTTGGACAGTCATGATCCCGTTTGTTTCTTTGTTTCTTTGTTTGTTTTTCAATAAATCTTTATAAGTTTTGCTCTTGCTTTCAGTTTTAGCCTTGACTAGGATGAGAAGCATTGTAGGAGCCTCAAAAGCTTGGACTTGAAGGACAATTTTTTTTTTTTTGAAGGATGGATTTTTGCATTTAGAAAGAAAAGGAAAAGATTAATAATAATAACTGAAGTTATCATCTACTGAGTACTTGCAATGTGTGTCAAGTATTTATAAAAATTCTCTCATTTAATTCTTACCACATCCCCATGGAAGAGGTATAATCATCTTATCCCCATGCAATAGGTCTTCATTTTAAGGATGAGAAGTAGAGAAGACTAATGCATCCCTAGATCATACAGCTAATAACTGGTGTGGTCCAGGAGTCATTTCTGGTCTGTCATACTCAAAATTTCTCTTAAACAGTTTGCTATAATGTTTCCAATTTGGGAGAATAACAACAATAAAAAAATAGGAATCAGAACTTCACAATGCTTATGGCATATCCCGTGATACAATTGGCCTAATCATAAGAGTGGTTATCTATGATCTGGGAAGCATTGGAACATAGGAACGAGTATGAATAAACCAAACTCAGTCATACTATAGGGCGCCATGAAAGCTCAGCAGGTGAGTTTTCACTTTATATTGTGTGCAATTTTGCAGAGCTATTTTAAGTTATTAAGTAAAGAGATAATTGGCACTATTAAAGTAAATTTTTAAGTCTAAAATGGCTGCAATAAACATAATGCCTTATCACAAAAAGAAGCTAAAAGCCTATGAATCTGTTTATTTCTCTACCCTTGATTTTACCTCTAAGCTTTAGAATTAATTAAACTTAGAATCACCATTTAAGTGTCTAATGGCTATCTTAGATATTAAAATGTTACCACCATCTATCTAGGTCCTCAAACCTAGAAATTATACTTGATTCTTCTTTTCCTCTCCATCCTCCATATTTATGCCAAAAGAAACTCTTTTTGACTCTTCTTTCAAATAATTAAGAGTCTGAAGATTTTCTTTATTGCTGTGACACTAGTCCAAGCCAAAATGGTCATTTACCTGATCACTGCACTAGCCTCTATGGTGAATATTTGTCACTTTATTATCTGTCAAACATATGAATCCTTTTCACATTTAAAGAATATGCCATGCAAAACTTGCTTCCTGCTTTAAAGCTGAAATCACAAGACGTACATTTCCCCAGATTTTCTTCTTGCAGAACTTCAGCAAACCAGATGCAACTGCTCAGGACCTTGAGTCTGAAGTCAGTGACCCACAGAAATGGAGCAATTAGAACAGCTGCAGGAGTCAACACCCAGAGTCTGGATACTGAAAGGCCTCCGGGTATTCAGAGCTCAGTGAAGCCTCAACTGCAGCCCTATTATCCAGATTATGTGTTGGGATCCTGGTTGTGTTTCTGCCTATTTCTTCAACCTTCTGGGTGATTCTCTGTGCTAACCAATATGCTAACCAAAAAATCACTTTCTGTTTAAACCAGCCAAAACTGGGGAGTTTTGTTTGTTTGTTTTGCTTTGTTTTGTTTTGTTTTTTGGTTTTTGGTTTTTATTTTGTATTTGTTTTTTTGTTTTTGTTTTTGTTTTTGTTTTGCTGACAACCAGGGACTCATTGAATGAGGCTCATAATTTGTATCCATTGTTCATAGAGAAACCCAAATGCTTGTATGAAATCTGATATTGTCATTCCTTGACTTCAGTCCACCAATGGAATCCCATCTTGCTTAGAATCAGTGACAACTCCTCAAATGAAATCTTAGAGGGCCTACAAGATCAAATGTGATTTGACCTATAACCTACTTCCTGCCACTCAGTTGTTGTTGTTGTTGTTGTTTTATATACCACACAGAAAGGCCTTCTTTATATGTCTCTGAGGCAAAGGATGTATTCTTCCCTAAGGTTCCAGCACTCACCCTTCTACCTATACGAATGCTCCACCCACAAATTTTCACACACTCAGCTCTTTCAGATCAGTCAGAACTTCGCACAGATTGACTCTTCAAATAGGTCTTCCTTGAATACCCAGTTCAATTAGCCTCCCTCAAACCTAGCCATACCCGGGAAAATTACCCACATTTCCTTCTTAACACTTACTACTATTAGAAACTACTTTGTTGTTTGATTTGTTGACTTAGTATGGTGCATACGCACATAAGCTTTAAGAGTGCAAGTTTTGTTTACCTCTATGTTGCAGGGCCCAGAACAGTGTCTGGAATGGAGGTAGGTACTCTATTAATAAAATGTAAATCTGAAAGAAGTTTTTAAATCAAAAGCAAAAAACAACAAATTTAACGTCGATTAAAAAAAAATATCTTCAATATTGTTTACTTGCAAGGGAGTAAGCAAGTAAGTAGAATAAAAGATGTTTCATGTGGCATAACTCAGAAGAACTGGGATAATGGTGCTATTATTTTTGGAGACAGATATTTTGAACCCCCAAAACTCTCAAGCATGAGCACAATAGTCTAGAATTTTATCAGAACTCATTGTATTTGTAAAGGTCATCATAGGAAAATTCTGATGAGGAAAAATAATTAGAAATGCTCAGGACATGAAGGATTTCATATTGTCAATGAAGAGAGCCAGAGCCAAATGCATTTTTACAAAGAAGAGGTCTAAATGAAGAGCCCAGATCCCTCAAGAAGCTCACAATGAGTGACATAAAGGAAAGTCACACAATTCCAGGTAAACTTTTCTTGCTAGTCATACCTAAGTACAATTACTGAATTAAATAGATACATTTGTGCCTGTATAATTAGTCACCCAATAAAAATGGTCAAAGAAACCTTCTGTGCTCCCTGGAAGAGGATGAACAGAAAAGGTAGGGCAAGGAGAACTGTAGGGGACAGCGGGAGAAGGAGGAGGAGAGGGAGAGAGACCCAGAGAACAGGAGAGAACATTGTTGTTGGTCTGCTAGTAGGTAAATCTTCAGTAAACCCAGGGTTACAACACTGAATCTCTTCCTTCTTTTTCTCTCTCCACTGGAATACTTCTTTCCCTCTGATTTCATTGTATTTATTGTATTTCCATCTGAGCTCAAAACTCAAGAAAGCTTTTTTTTTTTTTTTTCTAACTGGTTCTTGTCTCCCATACAACAGAACATACTGTGCATTATGTACTATAAAAGAATAAATATTCAACTCAACCTAATGGAATAGAGATAAAGCATTATCTTACTTATGTAAGCAATTTACTTGATACACTTGAAATATTGCATGAGAGGCAGATGTTCAATCAGTACTGCAGAGATACCATATGTCAGCTTCCATTCTGAGTTCTTCAGGTAATCAAATATGGAGTAAAAGAAGTAAAATTAGCAGCTAATAAATTAAACATAACTAATATTTCATGTCTTAAGACAGACCAATGATGTACACTAAAAGCTTAGCATTAATAGCAAAAATGAAGAAAAAAAGTAATTTTCAGGATTTATCACAACAGAATTGTGAAAGCCAGTACCCCAATTTATGAGATGATTTCTTCTGTCCTTTATTTATAAACCAAATTCAAAAGGAATGAAGGAATTGCTTGGAAATGTGGGGTGGAGGTGGATTTGAGCTTCTTTTCTAGTACTATCTGCCCCCAAGCAAGTGCAATGAAATAAACTTCATACAATCATGGGATAAACAGATCCATCCAGCATATGCAACTTGCTGACAACAAATCAATATGCTTTTTGGATTCAGGTCTGACAAAACCTAACAGCAAACAAGGAATAATATTTCTCTGAAACAATTCTATACAGCAGTGCAAAAGATCTCTATCAAGCTTTTCTTTCTAAATACAATTCATATCCTACCTCTTTCAAAACTGCTGACACTCTGCAGATGAGTTCTGATATGATCTCTATAAGCTCCAAATAGCTTAAATTTACTAATGTATTATTAAAAAAAAATAGAGGTGCAGTGCTGTTCTCAAAAAGCTCTAGATGGAATTGTAGCACCTAACGTTTTTAAAGGTTCCTGCATCAGTTTTCATTTACATAATACTTACTTGAAAGAATAGCATTCAAAAATCAATATGCATAATTAGATTAAGTGCTGGATTTTTCTAGATTTTGCTATATCCAAAAGAAAAAATTTTATGCCAAATATATGCATTTGTAGTTAAATCACACGTAGACTTAGAGTGTCTGGAAATACATGATCATAACTAACATTCTGTTTTGTTTGCTGCCAGTGAATGTGAGGAGAAACTTGGAAAAATCCCCTTGCTAAGTATGAAAGAAATGGATGCCGGTGCCATTTCTAAAGCATTCGAGTCCTATATTGTACAGTGGAAAATATCATAAAATATGCTATTAATATCAACCTGTCTAGAAGTTCTCAGAAAGACCCATATTTATTTTCAGATGTCCCAGAAGAAAAATAACTTTAAACTTTACTGTGAATTTTTATAACACCTACATGATGGAGAAGGTCTACCAGGTCCCCAGTCTAGTAAGGAAATAAAACACACCCTCCAGGGAGAGGAAGGGAAGAAAAAACAAAACAAAACTAAATAGTAACTCTAAATTTAATTAAAAGCCTCTTTGAAACTAAGCACCCATTATGTCATGACACTCTATTATACACTACCTACTTTATAAATGTGGTAAAGGAAATTTTTTAGTATTAAAAAAGAAATGCTCTTTTGGTCGAAAACATTATAGTTTGATATTGAAATACTACAGTTGTAACAGAAAGTAACATTGATAACTTGGGTTATGGTATGAAAAGCATTATAACACCAACCAAAATGAAGTGAAATATGCATGAAAACTCAAAATATATTCCTTGAGGCAGAGGGAAGTAAGAGTTGTCATAAGATAAGGAATAAGTAAACCCAACTTGTCCTTAAGTAAAGAACCTCCAAGGGTAAAGGTATAGGGGAGAGAATATTTCTATAGATAAACCTGGATGGAAGAGATATCTGGTTTTACCTAATGGATACTGTTTTCCCAAACACTCTAAGTAAAGCTACCCTGACTCCTCTCCCTATAAATTCAGACTGTATGAGGCAACCTGAGGAAAACCTATGTTCCAGAATTCATGTTTTAGCTTTCCCTCCCCTTCATGCCTTCTCTATTAGCCCTGACTCTTCTTGGACACAAATTCTCCCTGCCATACTTCTATCTGTGACTTCTATCTGTGGCCAACTTAATTTGATGACTTTCTGAGCTTCCTTCTCGCAGTCCCTTGCTTTTCCTCCATAGATTTTATTCTCTCAATACTTTGAATTCTGGCACTCCTCAATAAGAAACTTCTGCTCCATCCTTTAGTGCCAAGAAACTCTAACTGCATTTTGTCAAAACTCAGGTCTCAAAAGTGTGTTGTACACTTAAGAAGATGTTATACTCTTAGGATGTGTACATCAACATTTTGTATCAGGTGTAACTCTCTGTAAACACAAGATAATATTCTGGTTAATTCATACAAAAGGAAATTTATAGGAAGCATATTGGGAGCCCACAGAACAATTGAGTAAACTGAAGCTTCAGACTTAGAAATGCATAGAAACCAATACCAACATCCCGGGACTAGAAAGCAAAAACTACAAGAATACTTTTATAGCAAGAATAGTCTATAGAGCATGTGACCTTTGATAAGGATGAACACCAATGTTTTTCAGTCTATATATTATCTTAAGATTAATATTCCATAGAGGGAAAGTCTCGTTTTCTAGCTTAAGGGATATGACTTTGGATTACAGTGCCATCTAAATAGGCCCAAAGGGGAAAATTAAACAATGCTATTTAGAAAGGACAAAAGGAAAGATTAGCCAACACTACGACTATTACTATGACTACAATTAATTCTGCTCCTCCTACTATTACTACTAATCCATTGGGTTTCCCAGAAGAACAGTGGCCTGACCAGAGACTATATTTAGCAAATACAATATAATCTTAAAATCATGTCAGTGAACTGTTTCTTCTGTGTTAAAAATACAATTCTATTAGAATTTCAGAACCTATTTAACTCTTAAATACATATACTTTCCAGCTAATCAAAGTCCAAAAATCTCTAGAACAAGAGATTCTTATTACAGATATAAAGATTAAAAAAATCAAAATGATAATGTATATAATTGAATTAATCTTTCAGTGTGAACCAAAGTATATTATTTGGGTTAGATAGTTCCATATACTTAACAAATTTAATGCTCACAAAATCTAATGGGTGTTACTAGCCATCTTTAAAAGTGAGAAAACAGCTTAGAGATCAAAAATACTTTTAAATTCCTGAGGGCAGTAGTACTGGAGCCTGGATATGTCTGCCTATAAAAGTAATATCATGCTTTGTGTGGTGAAATCAAGATATGCAGGGGCAATGTTAGTCATGGTTGTGAAAATGACCCAAAGGAAGCTAGATTATACACTGATAAGGGGACTATTAAGAAGTTTAGAGAAAAAAAAATATCTTTCTTAGAAATTTGAACTGAGAAATACGGAGTAGATAAGGCAGCTGTTATCCATGCATCCAACTGTCTATTTGACCTGGCCCCTTGCATGTCAAATTAGTATTTCAGAAATAGTGTTCCAAAAATAAAACTCTTCATCTTCTCAAACTTCTTGTTCCAATAATCTGGGCTAGCCCAGCAAAAGACACCATCATCAAGATCACCGCCATTAACTATGTGTATCTTGATTTTATTTTGGAATTATCCTTTCAAAAAATTAAGTTCTGAGAGGTTCGACATGTTTTCTATCCTATTAACAATAATTTTACTTTGACTTCTAATGCCTGACACAAAGTAGATGGTAAATAAATAATTCTCAAATTAACAAGAGACCATGACCAGTCTTATGAATAAATAACCATAAGCTAGACAATAAAAAAGTAGACTAGAAAAAGTGATCATGAGGATTTCCAGTTTCTCTTCCTTCACTATTGGAAGAAGTCACTATTCTGTCCTAATAATTAAAAGCCTAAACAAACTGAAAAGTCAACAACTCCATTTAGATTTGTCAAAGTGAGGTTGCAGGCAATCTCTTGGCTGTAAAATTGGAGATATCAATAAGAGAATAGAGAGTATTGCAACTTACCAGAGCAGAAACACTTGAGCAGAAATCTCCATGGGAACCAGCGCTAAAGTAGGGAAACCTGAACTGTAACTGATAAAATACTGGACGGCTCAGTATGGACAAGTCAGAGATAAAAGCTCCAAGGTTACCCAGTCATAGGAGGGGGAAGAGTCCCCATACATTAATGAATTTTACCTTCAAGAGCTCAACCAGATTCTCACAGTATATATTACAGAAAAATCTTGTGCTTCCTTAGGGAGGAAGAGAAAATGTACCATTTTGAAGTATGCCAGAGCACACTGTTTCTCTTAAAATCAGCCCTCAGAAGAAACTAACCAGATCCTAACCTACTGTGGTATTATCAGAGCCTAACTGACCTAAGGGAAGAAAAATGCCCAGCTCTAGCTGGCTCTAGCTATCCTGTCTGATCTAAGGAAAAACAGAGAATACTAATGTGTAAAGGTCATAGCCTAGAGTTGCAGACCCACTAAAAGACTGAGACCTAATCATAGAACTGTAGAGCAATTTTCCTCCCCTATATCTTACCACCACATTAATAAAAGACTGTCTAAAACCATAAGTGACTCTTAATCTCACAAAACAAACTGAGGGTTGCTGGGGGGAGGGGTTTGGGAGAAGAGGGGTGGGGTTATGGACATTGGAGAGGGTATGTGCTTTGGTGAGTGCTGTGAAGTGTGTAAACCTGGCGATTCACAGACCTATACCCCTGGGGATAAAAATATATTATATGTTTAGAAAAAATAATTAAAAAAAATAAAAAATAAAAGACTGTCTACACCAGTTCCTTTTACCCAATATATCATGTCTGGCAATCAAAGATATAGTAAAAGGAAAAAAAAATACAGTTTAAAAAGACAAAGCAGGGGTGCCTGAGAGGTTTAGTCATTAAGTGTCTGCCTTTGGTTCAGATGTGGATTCCAGAGTCCTGGGCTGGAGCCCCTCAGCCAGAAGTCTGCTTCTCCCTCTCCCACTCCCCCTGCTTATGTTCCTTCTCTACTGTGCATCTCTCTATCAAATAAATAAATAAAATCTTTAAAAAATAATAAAAAATTAAAAACAAATAAAAAGACAAAGCAACCATCAGAACCAGACTTGAAAAGGACAGGGGTGTTGGTATTATCAGGCCAGGAATTAAAGCAACTATTTTTAAGATGCATAGGGCAGACAACATGCAAAACAAAAACAAACAAACAAGCAAACAAAAAACAGAAGGGTAATGTAAGAAAAGAGATGGGAATCCTAAGAAAGAACCAGAAACAAATGTGAGAAACCAAAACCACTATAGGAATGAAGAATGTCTTTAATTAGCTCATTAGGACATGGGACACAACTGAGAAAAGAATCCCTGAGTTTGAGAATATCTTAAACTGACAAATCTAATTAAGACAAAAAAGATTGAGGGTGGGGGGACCTGAAATATCCAAGAATGGTGGGACAACTATAAAAGGTATAATATATGCATAATGGAAATTTCAGAAGAATAAATAGAGAAAAGTAGAGGATAAACATTTAAAACAATAGTTACTGAAAATTTCTCCAAAATAAAATCAGACACCAAACTACAGGTCTAGAAAACTCAGAAAATAATAAGCAGGAATATATATATATATATATATATATATATATATATATATACATATATACATATGTGCACATACATACACATACAAATACATAAACATACACAAAATATATATAATTTTAAACTACAAAAAATCAAAGATAAAGATGCCAGACAGGGAAAAACACCTAATTTGCAGAGGAACAAAGATACCAGTTATACCCAACTTTTTTTTATCAGGGACCATGCAAACAAGGCAAAAGTGGGGTACAATATTTAAAGTTTTGGGAGAAAAAAAACAGCAACACAGAATACCATATCCAATGTAATTATCCTTTAAAGGTGAAGAAGAAATAAAACTTTCTCAGATAAACAAAAATTGAAAGGATTTGTTGCCAGTAGACCTGCCTTGTAAGCAATGTTAGAAGAAAGTCTTTAGAGAGAAAGAAAATGACATAGGTCAGAAACTCACATCCACAAAAAGAAGGAAGAGCATCTCAAAAGGAGTAAGTTTTTTTTATTTTTTATTTTTATTTTTTATTCTTATTCTTTTTATTTTTAATTTTGTATCCTTAATTGATCTGATAACATTGTGTTCAAAATAATTACAAGAAAAATACATTATATATATATATGCTTATGTATATATGCACACATATATAAGTGAAATGAATGATAGCAATTATATAAAGGATAGGAGGGAAAAATTAGCATTATTTTGTTATTAGATACTCACTCAACTCATGAAGTGGTATAGTGTTATTGGAAAGTGGACTTGGACTAGTTGTAAGTGTATATTGCAAACTCTAGGGCAACTACTAAAAAGGTTTTTAAAAAGAACTGTAATTGATACTTGAAGGAGAAAAAATGGATCATATAAAATGTTCAATTAAAACTTCAAAAAAAAAAAACCAACAGACTTGGAAGACAAGAACAGAGTCAAAATACAGGATAACAAATAGAAAGAGTAACAAATCTGGGTGGTATCAATCCAATTTATCAATGATCATTATGAACTCAGTAGTCTAAACACCTATTAAAAGAGATAGAGTGGATAAAAAAATAAGACTTATATACCTACTGTCTTCAAGAGGCATTTATTTGCTTATTTATTTATTTATTTATTTATTTATGGGAGAGAGGTAAGAAAGACAGAGAACACAAGTGTGATGAGGGACAGTGGAGAAGCAAACTCCCTACTGAGCAGGGAGCCTAGTGAGGGGTTCAATCTTGGGACTCCAGGATCTAGGATCACAACCTGAGGAAGAGCCTTATCTGACTGAGCTCCCCAGGTACCCAAGAAACCCATTTTAAATATAAAGACTTGTAAATATAAAAGTCAGTGGTATACTCAGCCCATAGTATTTGAATTACTGTGAAAGAATTTCTGTTCCTCACAACTATAAGAATTTCAAGGAAGATAAACTAAAAATGAGTGGTGAGAGAGGAATATATAGGAGGAAAAGAAAAAAAAAACAGTGTCAATAAATATGAAAAAAAATTAAAGTGTATGTGTGTGCTTAATGTGTATATATACGTACATATGCATACTTAGTTATGGTGCTGGTACTGAGGTTAGAAATAGTGAAAGAGGGAAAGGGTAGGAGCTTATGACAGATTGCATCAAATTTAAATCCAATTTTTAATTCTTAGAAATGAATAGAACACAAATGAATTAAAACCTTTAAAGTTTGGGCGCCTGGGTGGCTCAGTGGGTTAAGCCGCTGCCTTCAGCTCAGGTCATGATCTCAGGGTCCTGGGATTGAGCCCCGCATCGGGCTCTCTGCTCAGCAGGGAGCCTGCTTTCCTCTCTCTCTCTCTGCCTCCCTCTCTGCCTACTGTGATCTCACTCTGTCAAATAAATAAATAAAATCTTTAAGGAAATAAAAAAAAACCTTTAAAGTTTTACTATACCTTTGGGAATATAAAACTTTATTCATAAGGCTACTACTTTTAAGGGCAGAGCCATAACTAACTTTATTATTACAAAGAAACAAATACACAGATAGAGGGAAATCCCACAAATAGAGGGAAATGTTCCAGATAAAATAACAAGACAAAATCACGGCAAGAGAGCTAAATTAAATGGAGATATGTAACCTGTCTTATGATGAATTTGAAGCAATAATCATAAAGATACTCACTAGACATTAGAAAAGAGTGGAGGACCTCAGTGAAATCTTCAACAAAGAGATGGAAAACATAATAAAAGTACCAATCCGAGATGAAGAGTTCAAGGACTGAAATTAAACATATACTAGATGCAATAAAGAGACTAGAGGAAGCAGAAGAATGGATCAGCATCTTAGAGAACAGAGTAATGGAAAGCAATCAAACTGAACAGAAGAGAGAAAAAAATAATGATAAATGAAAATAGACTTAGGGAACTCAATGACACCACCAAGTGAAATAACATTTGTATCATAGGGATGCCAGAAGGAGAAGTGAGAGAAAAGGAGGCAGATGATTTATTTGCAGAAATAATAGCTGAAAACTTCTTGAGTCTGGGGATGGAAACAGAAATACAAGTCTAGGAGGCACAGAGAGCTCCCCAAAAGTCAACCCAAAGAGAGTCATACCAAGACATGTAACAATTAACATGGAAAAAGTAGTGGTAAATTTGGAATTTTAAAAACAGCAAGAGAAAAGAAAATACTTACATACAAGGGAAATCTCATAATATCAGCTGAGTTTTCAGCAGAAACCCTACAGGTCAAAAGAGAATGGCATGATATATTCTAAGTGCTGAAAGGAAAAAACAAAAACAAAAGCAAAAAACCTGCAGCAAGGCTACTGTATCCAGCAAGGCTATCATTCAGAAAATAAGAAGAGAAAAAAGAATTTCCCAGACAAATAATAGTTAAAAGAATTCATGACAAGTAAACCAGTTCTATACGAAATGTTAAAGGGGACTCTTTAAGTGGAAATCAAAGACCATAAATAGGAGTAAGGAAAGTAGGAAGCACAGAAGCAGTAAAATTAAGTATATCTATAAAAATCAGTGAAGAAATTGATAAAAATAAAGAATGCAAAATATGATACCATGTACCTAAAACATAGAGGTGGTAGGCAAAGAGAAAAGAATGTTCAAAATGTGAGCAACTCTTAACTTAATATAGACTGCTATTGCATTAGATGTTATACACAAACTTAATGTACCCATGAATCAAAAACCAGTAATAGATATGCAAAAAATAAAGAAAAAAAGAATCTAAATATATCACTAAAGAAAGCCAGCAGAAGAAAAGAAGAAAGACAATACAAAAACAACAATAAAGTAACAGAATGGCAATAACTACATATCAGTAATTACTTTGAATATAAATTGACTTAATGCTCCAATCAAGAGACACAGGGTGACAAAATAGATACAAAAGCAAGACCCATCTATATGCTGCTTATAAAAAATTCATTTCAGACCTAAAGGCACATGCAAATTGAAAGTGAAAGGATGGAAAAAGATTTATCATACAAATGGAAACAAAAAGGAAATAGGGTAGAAATACTTATATCAAGCAAAACATATTAAAACAAAGACTGTAACAAGGAACAAATAGAGGACATTATATAAGAATAAAGGAAAAATTTCAATAAAAATATATAACAATAGTAAATATTAACATGGGAGGACTCAAATTAATAAAGCTGCTATAAAACAAACAATAAGGAAGTAATCAATAGTAATACAATAATAGTAGGGCCTTTAACATCCCACTTACATCAATGGATAGATCACTTAAGCAGAAAATCAACAAAGAAATAGTGACTTTAAATGACACATTGGATTAAACAAATCTAAAAGATATATTTAGAATATTCAATTTTAAAGCAGAAGAATACACTTTTTTTTAAGTGTAAAGGAACATTTTGTAGAATAGATCACATATTAGGCCACAAATCAAGTGTCAACAAATTCAGAAAACAAAGTCATACTGTGCATCTTTACCAACCATAATGCTATGAAACCAGAAATCAACCACAAGAAAAAATCTAGAAAGAACACACATACATGGATTTCAAATGACACTACAAAACAATAAATAGGACAGTCAATAAATCAAAGAAGAAGTTAAAAATTCATGGAGGAAAATGGAAATGAAACACAATGGTCCAAAATCTTTGGGATGAGGCAAAAGCTGTTTTAAGAGCGAAGTGTAATGCAAAAGAGGACTACCTCAAGAAGCAAGAAAAATATCAAATAGAAAACCTAACCCTATACCACAATGAGCTAGAAAAAGAACAAACAAAACCCAAAACTAGTAGAAGGAAGGAAATAATAAAGATTAGAACAGATGGGTGTTTGGGTGGCTCCGTCAGTAAAGCAGCCAACTCTTGGTTTCAGCTCAGGTCATGATCTCAGGCTCCTGAGACTAGGTAAAGCATGGGACTCCACACTCAAAGGGGAGTTGGCTTGTGGATTCTCTCATCCTACATCTCTGCCCCACCCCCTGCTGATGTTCTTTCTCTTGCTTTCAAATAAATAAATATTTTTTAAAAAATTATTAGAACAGAGGTAAATAAATAAAATAGAAACTAAAAAAAAATAATAGAACAGATCAGTGAAATCAGGAGCTGTTCTTTGAAAAGATCAACAAAATTGATAAACCTTTAGCCAGACTCATGAAAAGAAAAAAACAAAACAAAACAAACAAACAAACAAACACAAAAGGAGTCAAATAAACAAAATCAGAAAAGAAAGAGGAAAAATAATAACCAACACCATAGAAATATAAAGGATTAGAAGAGAATATTGTGAAAAATCCATTTACCAAAACATTGAACAACCTGTAAGGAATGGATAAATTCTTAGAAGCATAAAATTTCCCAAACTGAATCAAGAAGAAATAGAAATATTAAACAGACCTAATACCAGCAATTAAATTGAATTAGTAATAAAAAAAATTCCCAACAAACAAAAGCCCGGGGCCGGAAGTCTTCATAAGTGAATTTTATCACACATTTAAAAAAGAGTTAATACCTATTCTTCTCAAACTATTCCAAAAAATAAAAAGGAAGTAAAGCTTCCAAATTCATGCTATGGAACCATCATTACCTCGAAACCAAAACCAGTCAAAGATGCTACAACAAAGGAGAACTACAGGCCAATATTTCTGATGAATATACATGCAAAAATTCTTAATAAAATATTAGAAACTAAATCCAACAATACCTTAAAAAATCATTCACTATGATCAAGACAGATTCATTCTCAAGATGCAAGGAGAGATTCAATATTCATATATCAATCAACATGATATATCACATCAGTAGAAAAAAGTATAAAAACCATATGATCATTTCAATAAACACAGAAAAAGTGTTTTACAAAGTACAGCATCCATTCATGATAAAAATCCTCAACAAAAGAGGTTTAAAGGGAATATACCTCAACATAATAAAGGTTATGTATTAAAAGACCCACAGCTAACATCATACTCAGTGGTGAAAACCTAAAAGCTTTCCCTCTAAGATCAGGAACAAGACAAGGATGTTCACTCTCACCACTTTTATTCAACATAGTACTAGAATTTCTAGTACTAGAAGCAATCAGAGAAGAAAAGGAATAAAAGCCATCCAAATTGATAAGGAAGAAGTAAAACTTTCACTATTTGAAGATGACATAATACTATACATAAAAACCCAAAGACGCCACCATAAAACTACTAGAATTGATAAATTAATTCAATAAGGTCAAGAATACAAAATTGATAAACAGAAATCCATTGCATTTCTCTACACTAATAATGAAGTAGCAAAAAGTAAGAAAAAAAAATCCCATTTACAATTGCACCAAAAATAATAAAGTACCTGAAAATAAACTTAACTAAAGAGGTGAAAGAAGGAGTTGTACTCTGAACACTATAAAACATTGGTGAAAGGAATTGAAGATGATACCAAAACATGGAAAGACATTCCCTGCTCATGGACTGAATGAACAAATATTGTTAAAATGTCTATATTACTCAAAGCAATCTACAGATTTAATATAATCTTTATCAAGATACAAACAGCATTTTTCACAGAACTAGAACAAATAATCTTAACCTTTGTATGGAACTGTAAAAGACTCTGAATAACCTAAGCAATCTTGAAAAAGTAGAATAAAATTGGAGACCACAATCCCAGATTTCAAGATATACTACAAAGCTATAGTAATCAAAACAGTATGGCATTGACACACCAATAGACACACAGGTCAATCGAACAGAAGAGGAAGCCCAGAAATAAACCCACAATTACATGGTGAGTTAATCTTCAACAAAGGAGGCAAGCATATGCAATGAGAAAGACACTCTCTTCAATAGTGGTGTTGGGAAAATTGGACAGCTACATGCAAAACAATGAAACTGGACCACTTTCTTATACCACACACTAAATAAATTCAAAATGGATTAAAGACCTAAACTGTGAGACCTGGAACCATGAAAATCCTAGAAAATAACACAGGCAGTAATTTCTCTGACATTGGCCATAACATTTTTCTAGCTATGTCTCCTGGGCCAAGGGAGACACAAGCAAAAATAAACTATAGAGCCTACATAAAAATAAAAAGCTTCCTCACAGCAAAGGAAACAATCAACAAAATTAAAAACAGCATACTGAATGAGAGAAGAGATTTGCAAATGACATAACTGATAAAGGGTTAGTATCCAAAATATATAAAGAACTTATATAACCCAACACACACACAAAAACAAATAATTCGATTAAAACATGGGCAAAAGACTTGTACAGATATTTCTCCAAATAAGACATACAGATGACCAACACACACACTAAAAGATGCTCAGCATCACTCATCATCAGAGAAATGCAGATTAAAACCACAATGAGATACCACCTCACAACTGTCAGAATGGCTAAAGTCAAAAATACAAGAAATAGCAAGGTTTGGCAAGGATGTGGAGAAAAAGGATCCCTTTTACACCGTTGGTGGGAACACAAACTGGGGCAACCACTGTGGAAAAATTTTTTAAAAATTATCATGTGATCCAGTAATTCCACCACTGGCATTTACCTCCAAAATACAAAATCACTAATTCAAAAAGATGTGTGCACCCTTATGTTTATTGCAACATTATTTACAACATTCAAATTATGGAAGCAGCCTGAGGGTCCATCAATAGATGAATGGATAAAGAAGATAGAATTTTACTCAGGCATAAAAAAGAATGAAACTTTGCCATCTGCAACATCATAGATAGACCTACAGAGTATAATGCTAAGAAAAATAAGTTGTCAGAGAAAGATTAATGCCATATGATTTCAACCATATGTGGAGTTTAAGAAACAAGATAAATGAACAAAGAAAAAAAAATCCAAGAAACAAATTTTTTTTTAAGATTTTATTTATTTATTTATTTGACAGAGAAAGAGAGATCACAAGCAGGCAGAGAGGCAGGCGGGGGAGGGGGTAGCAGGCTCCCTGCTGAGCAGAAAGTCTGATGCTGGCCTCCACCCCAGGACCCCAGGACCCTGAGATAATGACCTGAGCCAAAGGCAGAGGCTTAACCCACTGAGCCACCCAGGTGCCCCCAAACAGATTCTTAACTAGAAAACAAATTGATGGTTACCAGAGGGGAAGTGGTTGGGGTATGAGTGATATAGGTGGAGTGGATTAAGAGTACATGTATTATGGTGAGCACTGAATATATGTAGAACTGCTGAATCAATATGTTGTACATCTGAAACTAATACAACACTGTATATTAACTATATTGGAATTAATTTTTAAATGAATATAAAACTTTAAATGATATGTCTACCATCCCCTCGGATCTGTTTACACTTTGCCTGAATATCACTAGCAAAATCATTTCTGCTGATTTCTGTAAGCTTATTTACTCACTGTATTTGTTTTCTACTTCTATGATAATTTAGCAGAGATTTAGTGTCTTTAATCCACACAAAATGTCTTACCTTACAGTTCTGCCATTGAAAAGCCTACTATAAGTCCCATTGGGCTAAAATTAAAGGGTTAACTTTCTGGAGTCTCTAAGGGAGAATCCATCTGCTTGCTTCTTCCAACTTCTAGAAGCTACCCATATTCCTTAAATCCTCTCCCTTCCTCCATCTGCAAAACAAGAACAGTTGCTCTGTCTCTAATCATATCACTCTTATCTTCCCACCTCATTCTTCCACTTTAAAGATTTTTGTGATTACATTGGGCCCACCAATTAATCCAGAATAATCTCTATATTTTAAAATAAACGAATTAGCAACCATAACTCCATATGAAACCTATTCCCCTTTGCCGTATAACAAAATACATCTCAGATCCTGGGGATTATAATGTGGACATCTTTGGGAGACCATTATTCTGCCCATTGTACTCAGGTACCTCTCTCCACCTTCTAGGGAGTTGTACCAAGTCTCTTAATTTTAATCCATTCAATAGAGTGCCACCTAATTACCAATCAATGTGCCAAGCATGTTATTAATTATATAAACAAATATATCTGGGTAGGGGGAGTAGGGAAGGAGACGGTCATTTTAACTTTGCATACCGGAAACCTCCTACTCCTGCTTCATCTCAGGAATGCAGTTCACTTAGTCTCCTTCCCTGCCTTATGGACTTTTAGCCAAAATAAAATAGTTGTCTTCTGGAAAAAAGAAGACGTAAGAATACAGTTTTCCTTCCCCAGCACATCCATGCCCCTATTGTGTATATATGCCCCATCATCACCATTTTTGTGCTTGCTGATACCTCTAATCCAATTTTTATTTTTACTTTTTTAAAAAATATTTTATGTATTTACTTGAGAGAAACTGAGAGAGAGAGAGAGAGAAAGTGAGAGTGCACAGAGGGAAAAGAGAAGCAGACTCCCCACTGAGCAGAGCCTGACCCAGGCTCAATCCCAGGACCCTGCAATCATGACCTGAGTCAAAAAGACAGACTCTTAACCAACTGAGCCACCCAGGTGCCCCCTTATAATCTAAAGTAACCCTAGTTTGAATTCTTTCTATTTTCTGAGATCAAGCATTCTATTTTAAGTAGACTTCTTTCACCTAAGAATGTTAATTATTACTAAGGATGTAAAAATTATCTACAAATCATAGATGCATACCGGCACAGAAGATAAAATTTCCATCGATTATTTAGGGACCAAGTAAGTAACAACAATTTAATATTTATTTATTTTTCAGAACAGAAATGAAATTGGTATTATAAGACAAAAATTCAGTCTTTTATAACAGCCAGTATAAGACAAGACATTTAAAAGACTCATTTTATTTGATATCTTGGTGTCCTTTCATTCTGTAGTACAATCAGTTACTATGATATATCCATTTCTGGAGTTACTCTGTACTGATCTTCCTATCATAACGCAGGAGCTCTCAGTGTTTGGCTAACCACTCAAGACTGCTAAAGTTGACTTTCTTTTTCTTTTTTTTTTTTTTTTAAGATTTTATTTGTTTATTTGACAGACATTGCAAGTAGGCAGAGAGGCAGGCAGAGAGAGAGGAGGAAGCAGGCTCCCTGTTGAGCAGAGAGCCAGATTCGGGGCTCAATCCCAGGACCCTGGGATCATGACCCAAGCGGAAAGCAGAGACTTTAACCCACTGAGCCACCCAGGTGCCCCTGAAGTTGACTTTCAATGATGATTTTGTGCTCCTTCTTCAAATACCCCATTTTCTCTCACTTTTCTCCATCCCATCATCTTTCCACAAGCATTTGCTGCCTACTTGTTCTACATCAGAAGCTATATTCTGAGGATTCAAATGTAAAACATTTTATGAAATGATCTGGTTCTTTCCTCACAGAGTTCAGTCAAATGAGGCAAAGATATATAAGCAAGGTGATGAGTGGTCTAGTACAATGTCTTTCAAACTTTTTAAAACATTGTCTATAATAAAATAAATAAACATTATGTTTCAGTTTAGTTGATACATATGTTGGAGTGGGAGGGATGATTCACAAAGCAATACTTATTATTGTACATGATGCAGTCTGATAGTTTCTATTTTATTTTTTCTATTATTTTTCATGCTGATCAAGACCTATTTTTTTAATGATCTACTATGTTACAACTCAAAGTTTAAAAAATGTGGTTCTAGACAATGTATACAGATTTTAAAAATCCAAAAGAGGGGGACTCCTGGGTGGCTCAGTGGATTAACGCCTCTGCCTTCGGCTCGGGTCATGATCCCAGGGTCCTGGAAATGAGCCCCACATCGGGTTCTCTCCTTAGCAGAGATCCTGCTTGCCTTCCTCTCTCTCTCTGCTTGCCTCTCAGCCTACTTGTGATCTCTGTCTGTCAAATAAATAAATAAACTCTTAAAAAAATAGTTCAAAAAAATCCTAAAGATGGGGATTAGTACCTTAGTACCTTAGTACTTTAGTACCTTGTATTTACTGTGGCATTCCCAAATGACTAGCAAACTCTCCAACGATAGGTTAGCTTAACATAACCCAGCTCATAAGTCTGTTAGGTGGATGGACAGATGGATGAATGGATAAAATAAATATTTTCACTAGTCCCTAATTCTTCATAAGTAATCAGGAAAAGTTTTACTGAAGAGGTAAGACTTGAGATAAGACACATAAGATTAGATTTATTTTGCAGAGAAAATTATTACCTACCTGTCTGCAAAGACCCAAAGGCATGAGAGATCATGGAATGCTTGGGATATAGCAAATAAATCAGAATGATGACTGTGTTTTCTTTCAAGGTGATAAACTCATTTGGCCTCTTAGTTTAACATGTCATCCATATGCTAATGATACCCAAATTTATATCTTCAGTTTCAGCCTTCATCTGAGGACCAAATACTTATATACAACTCTCTACCTTGTGTCCACTTGGATATCTAATAGGTATGCCATGCTTGGCATTTCTAAAGCAAAAATCCTCTATTTCCTATTCTTTCCAACTTGCTTCCTTCTCCTCTGATGTTAATGGGCTCACAGTCTACATATTCAATGCCCCCAAATTAAGAGTCTTCCTTGATAATCTTATTTCAGAGTCTCTACTTCTCATCAACTGGCAAATCTTTTATCCTTACCTTCAAGATGAACATTGGAATTTGATGAATTCTCATGAGCTTTCTTACTAACAGTTAGTCCAAAACATGGTCACTGTTCGCTGAATGACTGCATTTGTCCTTTAACTGATCCTTTTTCCTTCCATTTTTGCAAGTACTCCATCTTAAACACACACATGACCAGAAGACACTTTTTAAAGGGCAACTCTTACCCTCTTTGTTTGACGTTTATTAGCTTCTCATTGCACTTAGAAGTAATCAAAATACTTATTTGGTCTGACAAATGTCTATATATGGTATAGAATGGTGATTCAATTTTGAAGCTTGACTGCTTATTTAATAACAGATTCTACCATTTACTAGATATGACTTTTTCTATGTTATCTGGGGCAAGCCATTTGTTTACTTGGGCTCAGTTTCCTCATTTGCAAAACAGTGATTAATAACAGTACCTTTGCAATGAGATATTGTTAAGATTAAATGAGTTAATGTTTCTTTGAAATAATATTTGACGTATTATGTATGTTATATAGTGTTATTATTGTTACTATTCTTCTTGTTAACAGAATAGTTATTAGACACAATTTGAACCTGCTGACTTTTTCACTTTAACTTTCAACCAATCCTCTCCATCCTTTTTCAACTGTATTCCACCTACTCTGGCCTTTTCAGTTTGGGGGGCCTATAATTCTTGTTCTTCTCTGACTTCTTATTCCAGCTATTTGTGTAAATGGATTACTTCAAGTCTTACCTCAGACATCAACCACTTCCTCCCGGTGGCTCTCCCTTCACCATTCTGAAATAGCCCTCATTCCCTATCCCCACATTAGTCACTCTAATTCATGCCCTCTTTTATTTTTCTCAGCACACATTGCTATCTTTACTTATTTTAATTGTTTTAAGGGAGGGTTTGTTTATTATTTATCTCTGCCGATGGAAATGTAAGCTCCTCTAATGAAAAATGCAAACAGTGAGTGCTCAGAAAGTATTCAAAAAATGACAATTGTATGTATGTATGCAGGTGTGTTTATATACTACATACACCCACATTTATGTGTTCTACATACACGTTCAATTTATGAGAGAGAATTGCAAAAGTCAGGGCTAGACACATTTTCATGGTTCCTGGAAAGGGATTTCATTTTGTTTTATAAGTCAGGGGCCACCACTGAAGTCATTAAAGCACTAAATAACTTGATCAAATTTTTAAGTTATAAAGATGACTCTGGCAGCAGAGTAGAGAATGACTTGGAATGGACAGGACTAGAGAACATTCTGTCATTTGTAAGTCTTGAGAAGAATCCATTTGAGATATGTGTCTAAACTACATCAATGCCAAGAGAGATAAAACATGAGTGCAAGTATTCAAGAGATACCTAAGTGCAATTGCTGTGTCTTAGTTCTCCCTAGCCAGTAAGTCCCAGTGTGGGGGATTCTTTTGGCTCACCGAAGTAGTGTTCCCAAATAGAATGTACTCAAATCCAAAGGCTTAGGAGGAGTGACCATGGTGATTAAATATGTAAATTAAATGTAACTATTAATTTTAGAGTCTTAGGTAGAAGCTACTTTTCCTGTTGAGACCTAAAGATAACAGCATCTCAACTGAACCAAAGCTTTTGTCTTTTGTTGACATGTCCTACAGCATTATTAAACGTGTTATTAAACCCAGTTTACATGCTGGCTCCTGTAAGGAGTGAGATGCTAAGTGAGCAGGAAATATATTAAGTATATTTCACATTATACCTGGGATACTTTTCCTTGCAATATTCTGGTAGTGCCTTACTATAACAGACATTGCCAAGGTTTTAGCTTACTCATTTTTTTTTAAGATTTTGTTCCTCCATTCTATTCAGCTTCTGTTAGAATCCTCTCTATCAAACAGGTCTGATATCCAAAGCCTACCATGTTCAAATAATTTTTCATTAGACCCTAAGTCCCAAATACATTAATGAATGGACTCAGTTTATGTTTTACTTTTCATGCCATGTAAGCTAATAAGCTACAAAATTTGAAAGACTAGTTGGTTCAGAATAACTTGAGATCCTCTAAAAAAGGCAATGTTGCCTAACTTCACATGCTGGCCTACCAGACTATGTTAGCCCTGTTTAAATACTATTAACATGGATTTAAAATTGGGTATGGAATTAAGTATGATTCACATATTTTTGACTTGGATGACTAGGTAGATGGTCATTCACCAAAAGACACAATAAAGGTATAGATTTGATAAGGTTTTAAAAAAAATTTGCTTTTAGAAACCCTTGAGATTTCTCTTATGTTAATTATGTATACCTCCTATCTCTTTGAGACAGATTTAAAAACATGGATTTGGGGGCAACTGGGTGACTCAGTGGGTTAAAAACTCTGCCTTTGGTTCAGGTCATGATCCCAAGGTCCTGGGATCAAGCCCCACATCGGGCTCCCTGCTCAGAAGGGAGCCTGCTTCCTCCCCTCTCTGCCTGCTTCTCTAACTACTTGTGATCTCTCTCTGTCAAATAAATAAAATCTTAAAAAAAAAAAAAACACAAGGATTTTGTCATTTACAAACCCGTATGATACAGGCTTCAAAGCCATATCATCCTTATCTTTTGGAGATAGAGGTCAACCCAAACCAAAATGTCAACTAGCTAGTTAGTGTATACTTAAAATTAGAAACCAGATATTTTTTCTTCTACCATGAGTTTTTTGTTTCTATTAACCTTCAAAGTAAATTATTTCACACATTTTTCTCATTTGCTTCCTCTATAATCAAAATTCTAATGGTCCTCTCTCATGTCCTCTTCTTTTTTAGAAGACATAATATGTGCAAGATTAAGAGAAGAAATGGATAAAGTGCAGGAAGAACACATATTAAAATATTCAACCCTATAGACTGCATGAACTCTAAGTTCTGTCTGCTGGTCACAGGAAATGCTGTGAAATATCCAGCACTTTTCTTGTCTCTATACTAACAATTTCCTTGCTATAATAATTTTCTTATAATATTGAATAATGCAATTCTTTAGGAGTTCCATATTTATTTTTAGATTTATTGATACTCTGACAAAATCCTAATTATTGGTCACCTGAGAGAATAAAAGAAGTTCACGAACTTCATTTTACTAGACATATATTTAGAAACGCAGACTTTTTCTATGTAATTTCCTAATATAGAATTGGAAAGAATAACTGTCAGGCCACCATCTGTCTCTCACCTTCCTCTGGCAGTTGCTGTTCCAGGCATGATCTCACTCTTGGAAAGGAGTTCCTGGAAACCATCACATGCAAAAACTGGCAAAGAAGAGACAGTGCACTCACACCTGATAGAACAGAGGAACCAGTTTAAAAGAGTCTATGTGTCCTATTTTATCTCAATGTCTAGACTAATAAAATTAGGTTAGGATTAGCAAAAATCATGGTTATTTGAAAACTATTGCCGAGATAGTTTAGACGTAATAGACGTTCCAGAGGTCTTTGACCAAATACTGCCTTTTTTACTATTAAAAAGGCCATCATGACACTTTCTAACTGATATATTAGGCTGACCTTTGGCCATGAAATATTAGGGCTGTTGTGACGAAACCTCACCCATTTCTATAGAGACACACAATATCTGGTTTCTGCTTCCTCCCTCAAGCCTCAGATAATGAAAAGCACACCACTTGAAAAGCATACCACTTGAACAAATTTAAAACAAAACAAAGAAATAGAAATAGTTCACATTTGTCTCTGATGGCATTTTATCTTTTGTCAGCGATGGCCTAATAGTCACCCTTTTTTTAACTTTAGCACCTCTGAACAGGATGTTTATATCATTTTTAAATGATTAACAATTCTTAACTTGCATTATATAATAAAAGAGAAAAGAAATACTCAGATATAAGGTTAAACATTCTCTTTCTGCTAAATCCATTGTAAATCACTGCAGCACATAAATGTTAGAGTTCAAAAGTTGAATAAATTGACTGACCTTAAAGTCCATGTTTCTGATTCTCAAAACATATATTTTATTTTTATAAATCTCAACTTTCACAGGTTTGTCTGTATAGTAAAATTAGTTTTGGAGGATACCAATAGATACAGAGAAATCAAATTTGTTTTTACTCCAATAGAATGCATCCTTGACTTAGTTGTAATAATGGTTTTGGGGCAAGGAAATGAGAGAAGAAATAATTTCAAAAACTATATTTTCACAAGATTTACTCAGATAATATATATTAATTAATCCTATGTGCTGGGCAAGAAAGTATTACCCTCATTCTATTGACAAGGAACCTTAGGTTTAGTTAAGAAATTTCCCAAGGTTATTCTTAGTGTAAATGGGAACACAAAAACTATCACAGATCCTTCTGACTCCTCACCTTGTTTTTCTTTCTTTTAAATATAAAATTTATTTATGTATACAGTAGTCCCCCCTTATCCATGGGGAATATGTTCCAGGACCCCCAGGGGATGCCTAAAACTGCAGATAGTCCCAAACCCAATGTACACTGTGCTTTTTCCTGTATATAAACACACATGATAAAGTTTGATTTATATATTAGGCACAGTTAAAGATGAACAATACTTATTAATAAAATAGAACAATTATAACAATATGCTATAATAAAAGTTATATAAATATGGCCTCTCTTTCAAAATTTCTTAGCATACTATGCTCACCCTTCTTCTTATGATAATGTGGGATGATAAAATACTCACATAACAAGATGAAGTAAAGAGACTGAAATACACATTGTGACACAGAGTTAGGCAACTATTGACATTTTGACCATACGTCACAAGGAAGACTATGTCTTCCAGATGAACCATGCTTGATCTGGGTAACTTGAAACATCATGAAGCAAAACCACATAGAAGGGGCAACTACTGTTATTTACACATATGAAATAAACCTATTTTTAGGGTGTGGTATGATAAATTTTGACAACTGGCTACATGGTTTAACCACCATAGCCATCAAGATCATAGACTGTTATAGCGCCTCAGATTTTTGTTGTTGTTCCTTCCTAGGCTACACTCTCGACTCCAGGCTCTAAGCAGCCACTGAACTATTTTCTGGTATAAACGATTAAATTTTGTGGGGTGCCTGGGTGGCTCAGTGGGTTAAAGCCTCTGCCTTCGGCTCAGGTCATGATCCCAGGGTCCTGGGATCAAGCCCCACATCCTGCTGAGCAGAGAGCCTGCTTCCTCCTCTCTCTCTCTGCCTGCCTCTCTGCCTACTTGTGGTCTCTCTCTCTCTGTCAAATAAATAAATAAAATCTTTAATTACCAATCCTCTGTAACAACATAATTACAAATTTAAAACATCTTAAAACACACACCTTTATTTTCTTTTTTTCTGTGAGTCAGGAGTCCAGCATGGTTTAGACTGGTCTTTGGGCTCTACAATATTTTATTACCTGTAAAGGTAATCCCATACATTCTATCACTTTTTATGTATTCTCAAGTTAGTATTTTTAAATTTAGCCATTCCAGTGGGTGTGAAATAATATAACAGTGTGGTTTTAACTTCTATTTTATGTTATTTTAGTTATAAATTTTACTTTTATTAACATTATACCTTCAAAACTCATGGTTACTATTTTTGCTTTTGATATTCAACTATCTTTATAAGCATATAAAATAATAAAAATGCATTTGATATTCATCTGCATTTTAACTATTTGTGGAATTCTACATTTCTCTGTGTGGATCCAATTTTCTACCTGGTGTCATATTCTTTATGATAGAAGAACTTGCCTTAGCATTTCTTGTAGTGAGGTTGTGCTGATAAAGAAAACTTCTTAGCT
This sequence comes from Mustela nivalis, assembly GCF_964662115.1. Taxonomy (NCBI): domain Eukaryota; kingdom Metazoa; phylum Chordata; class Mammalia; order Carnivora; family Mustelidae; genus Mustela; species Mustela nivalis. Next base: position 126,384,312 of record NC_139023.1, read on the forward strand.
TTTATTTCTCTGAAAAACTTCTCTGAAAAAAAAAATCTTTATTCTTTTTTAATTTTCTGGGAGATATTTTTGCTATATATACCTAAATTGATGGGGGTGATTTGGGTTCTTCCTTGTTTTCTGGGTTACATGGTTCCTGGTGGGAATTCTGGCATGTTTATATTTATTCTTCAATATAATATAACATTTTTTCTCTAACTACTTTTAAGATTTTTCTTTATCACTTGTATTTAGCAAGTTGATTTTGATGTTCCTTGGTATTGTTTTATTTGTATTTATCCTGCTCATAGTTCACTGAACTTTTGAATCAGTAAGTTTATAATTTTTCAGCATTTCGGAATCATTTGTTTACTATTTCTTCAGGTAATTTTCCTAACTTTTTTCCTTCTGGGCTTCACATTATATCTATATTACATTTTTTATATTTTCCCAGAAAATGCTATGGCTCTATCAATTTACTATTAGTCTTTATTGTTCTCTGATCTCTTCATTTTGGTTTGTTTCCACTGCTATGTCTTCAAGTTCAAGAATCATCTCCTCTGCAGAATTCAATTCATTTATAATTTCATCCAGTCAAATTTTTATTTCAGATATTGATTTTTAACTCAAAAGTTCTGTTTGTTTATTTTTAATTTTTTTCTTCTTTTTTACTGTTTTTTTTTTCCTTTGAGCATATTAAGAATATCTAATTTGAGCATATTAAGAAAATTAGTTTTAATGTTCTTATTTACAAATACATCATCTCTCATTTCTGTGTCTGTTTCTACAGACTATTTTCTTAAAATTGTGGGTCACATTTCTTCCTTCTTCACATGACTAGTAATTTTTAGATTGCATATTTGACCTCATAAATTTTATGCTACTGAGTGTTAGATCTTGTTTATTTTTTGAAAAATTTTGGAATTGGCTCTGTCAGGCAGTAAGGTAGCTTGCAAATCTGTTTTTATCTTTTAGAGGTTTATTTTGTTTCATTTTGTTTTGTCATTCCCCACCCCCCATGAATTGGAGTATTTATTCAGATTTAATGTAAGATTTGCTATCATTTTCTCTTTGAACCAATTTTTTAAGGTTTTTAAAGGGCAGATCTTGGGGCGCCTGGGTGGCTAGGTGGGTTAAGCCTCTGCCTTCGGCTCAGGTCATGATCCCAGGGTCCTGGGATCAAGCCTCACATTGGGTTCTCTGCTGAGCAGGGAGCCTGCTTCCCTTCCTCTCTCTCTGCCTGCCTCTCTGCCTGCTTGTGATCTCTGACTGTCGAATAAATAAATAAAATCTTTAAAAAAAAATAAAATAAATAAAGGGCAGATCTTCAGTATTCTTTTTTGTTTGTTAAGCTGCACTAAAGCAGGTCCTTTTGGAGGTCTGTACTGAAAGCCTTTTGTTGCCAACAGTGTTTCTCACTCTGATTGGTGAAAACAGAAATGATTCTTGTTCCTGTGTGAGCTCTGGATAGTTTAGGCTTCAGTTGGTCCCTGGTAATCGTTCTTTCCTTGGAATTACTTTTTGATACTGCACTCTACCCATATGAAGAATGGTGATGGTGTTCAAAGACTCAGAAATTTTCATAGAGATTTCTAGAACTTTCTGTTGACAGATTTTTCTTCTTGGTACTCTGTCATCACAAATTCTCTGTTTCACCCTCCTTGAACTCTGATCTATGCCTCATACCATTCATGAGAAAAGTGGCCTCTATCTGGGTTCCTTTTTCTGTGTCACAGTACAAATATATCCTCCAGCCAGTAAGCTAGTAAGACTTAATAATTCAACTGTTGCTCTGTGTTGGGCTCCCTGCTCAGTGAGCAGTCTTCTTCTCCCTCTATACCCTCCCCTTGCCCCTGCTTGTACTTGCTTTCTCTCTCTCTCACTGTCTCAAATAAATAAATAATATCTTTGAGGAAAACAAACAACAAACAACAAAAACAAAAACAAAACACAATTATTTTCCTTCTCACAAGTATCTACTATCTGTTGACCCATGTCTGAAAACCCTTGTTCCAGATTTCTCCAGTTTTCTGTTCATTGATAACTGAGGATTGTTCCAGTCTTTACTACTCCTTTATGACTGGAGTTCATCTTGAATTGTTTCAGTAAGAGGAAGTGGGGTATACTGGTAAAGAACACAGACTCTGGAAGAAATGGGCACATAGTCCAATATCAGAGCTACATGGTATTAATTATGTGAGCTTCAACAATTTGTTTTCTGTAGCTCAGTTTGTTCGTCTGTAAAATAAGAATGGTAATAATGGTGCTTACCTCATGGTTCATTGTTGTGATTAAGTGAGTCTATATATGCCAAGCTCTTAGAAGAGTGGGTGCATTTAGTAACCACTTTTTTTTTTTTTTTATCTTTATAATTCCCACCCTCCTGCCTGCTTTGGGTTTATTTTGCTGTTCTTTTCCTGGTTTATTGAAGTCAGAGCTTAGATAATTGATCTGAGACTTTCCTCATTTCTTTTTTTTTTTTCTTCTTTTTTTTAATATAATTTTTTATTTTTTATAAACATATATTTTTATCCCCAGGGGTACAGGTCTGTGAATCACCAGGTTTACACACTTCACAGCACTCACCAAAGCACATACCCTCCCCAATGTCCATAATCCCACCCCTTCTCCCAAACCCCCTCCCCCCAGCAACCCTCAGTTTGTTTTGTGAGATTAAGAGTCACTTATGGTTTGTCTCCCTCCCAATCCCATCTTGTTTCATTTATTCTTCTCCTACCCACTTAAGCCCCCATGTTGCATCACCTCTTCCTCATATCAGGGAGATCATATGATAGTTGTCTTTCTCTGCTTGACTTATTTCACTAAGCATGATACGCTCTAGTTCCATCCATGTTGTCGCAAATGGCAAGATTTCATTTCTTTTGATGGCTGCATAGTATTCCATTGTGTATATATACCACATCTTTTTGATCCATTCATCTTATCTGGACAAAATAACAAGACGGAAAAATTCAACACAAAAAAAAGAACAAGAGGCAGTACCGAAGGCTAGGGACCTAATCAAATTTATTTATTTGACAGAGAGAGAGAGCACAGGGAGGGGAAGCATCAGGCCGAGGAAGAGGGAGAAGCAGGTTGCCTGCTGAGCAAGAATCCCAACATGGGGTTCATGGGGTTCAATCCCATGGCATTATGATCCAAGCCAAAGGGAGCCACTGCTTAATGACTGAGCCACCCAGTTGCCCCATCAACTTCCGGCTGACAGGAAGAATGATGATTCTCAGAGTAACATTAAATATGCCATGTGGGAAAGATGATTAATTCTCCTCAGTCCAGATTCCCTTAAGGAGAACCATTTGGGCAATTCATTTACACAAATATTAATTTTAATTTTCTGAAAGTTTACAAACGAGGAGGGGAGTCCTTGGCCATCTGACCCAAAGTTATGTTCTTTAAATTACTCTTTTAATTGACCTACCTACGAACAACAGGGAAAATGTATAAGAAAGCAAAATTGGCTCCAGGTGTTGAAATTATTTTCTAAACCGAGACCAGAAAAGACTACTGAATATGGTCAACATTTCTGGAAGTTTCTAAAGCAAAACAAAACAAAAAAGAACAGAATTATCACGAAAAGTTATAGAGGGTACTGATATGCTAAATAAAAGGTATCAGATAAGGATTAATCTTTAAGATGCTATAACTATATATTCAAGTCACTCACACTTGAAGCACCAATATCCAGTAGAAGCACCAATATAACTTGAGAGCAGATGATCTGCATTTTTGCAAAAAGTCGATTAAAAGAAATTTGGGGGGGGGGGCACGTGGGTGGCTGAGTGGGTTAAAGCCTCTGCCTTGGGCTCAGGTCATGATCTCAGGATCCTGGGATCAAGCCCCACATCGGGCTCTTTGTTCAACAGGGAGCCTTCTTCCCCCTCTTTCTCCCTGCCTCTCTGCCTGCTTGTGATTTCTCTCTCTCAAGTAAATAAAATCTAAAAAGAAAAAAAAAATTAAAAAATGAAAGAAATTTCGGGGGGAGATACTCAGTAGTGCCAGGTCATAAGGTAGCTCCATTTTTAATTTCTTAAGGAACAGCTACACTGTTTTCTAAAGTGGCTGACAAACTTGCATTCCCACCAACAGTGTAAGAGGGTTCCCCTTTCTCCACCCTTGTGGGTTACTGTCTTGTTAATTTTGGCCATTCTAACTGGAGTAAAGTGGTATCTCAATGTGGTTTTGATTTGAATCTCCCTGATTGCTAATGATGATGAACATTTTTTCTTGTGTGTCTGTTAGCCATTTGTATGTCTTCTTTGGAGAAGTGTCTGTTCATGTCTTCTGCCCATTTTTTGATGTGATTTTTTTGAGTGAGTGTCGAGTTTGAGGAGTTCTTTATAGATCTTGGATATCAGCCCTTTTTCTGTAGTGTCCTTTGTGAATAACTTCTCCCATTCTGTGGGTTATCTCTTTGTTTGGTTGACTGTTTCCTTTGCTGTGCAGAAGATTTTGATCTTGATGAAGTCCCAAAAGTTGATTTTTGCTTTTGTTTTCTTTGCCTTTGGAGACATGTCTTGAAAGAAGTTGCTGCGGCCAATGTTGAAGAGGTTACTGTCTATGTTCTCATCTAGAATTTTGATTGATTACTTATCAATTATTGAGGTATTTTATCTATTTTGAGTTTATCTTTGTGTATGGCCTAAGAGAATGGTCAAGTTCAATTCTTCTATGCATAGCTATCCAATTTTCTCAGGGTCACATGTACCCCAATGTTCACAGCAGCAATGGTCACAGTCACCAAACTGTAGAAAGAGCCAAGATGCCCTTCAACAGATGAATGGATAAAGAATTCATGGTCTATGTATACAACAGAATACTATGCCTCCATCAGAAAGGATGAATACTCAGCTTTTGTATCAACATGGACTGGACTGGAGGAGATTATGCTGAGTGAAATAAGTCAAGCAGAGTCAATTATCATAGGATTTCACTTACTTGTGGAGCATAAAGTATAACATGGAGGACATTAGGAGAAGGAAAGGAAAAGTGAGTTGGGGGAAATTGGGGGAAGAGACAAAGCATGAGATACTATGGACTCTGAGAAACAAACTGAGGGTTTTGGAGGGGAAAGGGGTAGGGGTTGAGTGAATCTGGTGGTGGATATTAAGGAGGGCACGTATTGCATGGAGCACTGGGTGTGGTTCATTAACAATGAATCTTGGAACACAGAAGAAGAAAATTAAAACAAAAAGAAATTTTTATTTGACCCCATAGGTGGAAAAGAGAGTGTCGATCACTATGCTCCCTGAACTCATCTTCCAGGTAGTAAAACATGCAGCTTCACCTCAAAGAAGCAGATTAGGACTGAGTTTTAGGTAGACTCATCTTAAGATCTATCACCTACTAGCTCAGTGTTCTTTCATAATTTATCAAAATATCCTTAATTATCTCATTTGAAAAATAGAGGCTAATGAGAGCTTTCTCATTTAAAGGATAAGTGTAAAAACAAACAAAAAGTATACCTGTACCTTCAACAGCCTTTTTAAACTGATATCACATGGAATTCTAGAAGGCCAAGTATCCTCACATGAAGAAAGACCTGGGTTAATGTTTTATGCATATTTCAAATGATCTGTAATTTTGCAAAGCCTGTGTCTCTTCATGGAGCACAATAAAAGTGATGTTTCATATATTTATCAAGGAATTTCCTTTACTGTATTTGACCCCCCAAAATTGTACTTTAATTCAAGAGTATATATGTTTCATAGGTCTTAAGAGACCTAAGGTAGTGTTTTTTGACTTCACACCGAAGGGCACTGCTCACAAAAATCATGGTCTTATCTGATGTATTCTGTTAATGAAGAATTTATTTGGAGGGGAAAAAAAGTATCTGTAGTCTCAATTTCAGAGTCACTCTGTTGCTTCAATTTTATTGTTAAACTCCAAAAACAAGAACCACACTTGTTTTAATGTTCTTGATCCTCTTGGTATTTGGCAAAATGTCAAGGGCATCAAAAGCATTCATATCACCTTCATGTTGTTCTTTATTTCCTCACACACAGATTTCACTGACAGAAAAATATTTTGAGGATTATTCTGTTGTCATCCCTCTTCATGTATAAATTTAAGGTCCTTAAATTCAGCAGTGCTCAAAGGATAGCCTGCTCCAAATCCCCAAATTCTTTAAGATCTCAGTTGCATATATTTTTCAGTTTAATATTTGACACAAGTTCAATAATCACAATATAAGCATGCCTTTTACTAGAACAAGAAAATATCTCTGCTGAACAAAAATTCCTCTATTATTAGAGATGGACAGAAAGATTATCATATTAATAAGGGAGATTTAAAACTTTGTTAAAAATCAACATTGTTTTTCATTGCTCCTATACAAATAATGTGTTTCCTTATTGAATTCTTGCAATCAAATTGATTGCCACAATAGATAAGAAATTGAATATCTAAAGACAGAATATTATCCCCAAATTTATAAGAACACAAAGTAGAATTCAATAATGGATTTAAAACTTTTAAAGCAGAAGGATCATAGGGAGAAAAAAAAAAGAAGTGTATTCTTATCTGTGTTTTAGAGTTTTAAAATGGATGTATTTGTTCCAAATACAACTTCTCAATTTCCATAGCATTTAAAATACCATCAAGGCCAGAAGAATTGATATGTTAAGAAGACATTCCTTCTGTGGGCCTGAAAAGAGCTATTCTTTAGAGAAGAAATATGTGGACTAATAAAATCAAAACTTTGTTCGCCCAAAATTGCCAAAAATTAACCTGAAGTGTTTTTATGCAACACTGTAAAATTTGTTAAAATAATAATAATCAGGGGCGCCTGGGTGGCTCAGTAGGTTAAGCCGCTGCCTTCGGCTCAGGTCATGATCTCAGGGTACTGGGATCGAGTCCCGCATCGGGCTCTCTGCTCAGCGGGGAGCCTGCTTCCCTCTCTCTCTCTCTGCCTGCCTCTCCGTCTACTTGTGATTTCTCTCTGTCAAATAAATAAATAAATAAATAAATCTATCTTAAAAAAAAAATAAATAATAATAATAATAATCATAGTACTTTATGTGCCCATGAAAATCAGCATCAATAGAACCTGATGATTCACAGACCTGTACCCCTGGGGATAAAAATATATGTTTATAAAAAATAAAAAATTAATTTAAAAAAAAGAAGTCATTTTTAAAATAAACTTTTAAAAATATAATTTTACAAGTTAAAAAAAAAAAAGAAACTGAGAAACTGAATATTTACAGCTTTAGGGTCTCCTTCACATCTATTTTAAAAAATTTATTTTTATAAAATAAATCTGAAGTTTGATTCCCTTTTAAGATCCATATACTCAACCACCCACAGAATAAAACCCGAAGTTTGTTATATATAAAATTAATTAACATATGACTCCATTTTCTATTTATCAGTTTGTGAAACTTTTTTTTTTTTTGCTGCATAAAGATTATGAGGAAACACCATGCATTAACACATGAAAACAATTATTCTGTAGATCAGTAATTTATTATGAATTACAGTAGAAAGTTTTGTCATATACATGGAAGTCTTTCTCATTGTTGATGTTTATTTTTACCTGAGAATTAGATAACCATAATTTAAAGGACCACTATAAAGGAAATCTGGTCTAATATTGTTGACCACAATTAGTCAGTAACTGTCTACTACCACTTATGCTTCTTGTGTGTTGCACAGAAGTTTAAGCGCCTGACTCTTGATTTCAGCTCAGGTCATGATGTCAGACTTGTAAGATTGAGCCCTGCAGCCAGCTCCATGTTCAGCAGAGAATCTGCTTGAGATTCTCCTTCTCCCTCCCCCACCATACATCCTCCTGCTTGTACTCCTGCGCATGTGCTCTCTCTCGCTCAAATAAATAAAATTTTTTTTAAAAAACAAAAAGAAATTTTGCTTGGAATTAGCTGTGAGGCTAGGAACTACACTTTTCAGCATGCTTGTTTCTGTTCGCTCTCACGTGTGAGTGGAAATGATGTGTATCACTTCCTATCCCAAACTTGAAAGAAGCAGGTGTCTTTCTCCATACTCTTTTTCCTTTCCTTTTCCTTCCCCACCCCCCTGGAAGCAAATGACATCAAGGCTATATGGAAAAGTGCAACCATCAGAGGAAAGAAACAAATCACTAAATGGAGGGAAGCCACCGCTTTCAAACAAACAAACAAACAAAGTATCTTTGTTTGAGACAGCTGAATGAGCATTAAATAAATTCTTGTTGTTGCTGTTCAGGCCAGGAAGCACTATTCTTATTATAGTCTCAAGCTATTTGTTACAATAGCTAGAGTTACCTTAAACAATACATTCTTATTACAATAGCTGAGAACATTAAAGCAAGATGTCAATTTTCTATCTGTCTGACAAAAGAGGTCATCTGCAGGAAGATTTTCAATGGACTGAGAGATCAACGTGGCTCTAACACTAGTCACCAGAATTGAGTTGACTGTTCTACCTACCGAGGTAGACATCTCTCCCTGCATGCTGATTACTCCAAACTTCCTTCTATACACCTTCTCTGTTGAGGATGTTTCCTCATAAAAGAAATACTTAATTGGTGAAGAATACAGGAATAATCAAGAATTAAGATTTCCTGTTAGAACTTCCAAGGCTAGAAACCCTTGTACAGAATGGGAGAAAACAGTCCTGTTACCTGGAACTTCATTTGACTATGTGTAATAACCTAAAAATCATATCATAAATCAAAAAATGTTATTATGATCTCATGTATAAGGACATTCAGAGTTATATGTGAAAATAGCATAGCTTCTCAAGAAAGTCATCAAAGACTCTGGAAAACAGCTTGGAGCTTACTCAAAAAGTTGAATAGAGCTACCCCATGACCCAGCAATCACACTACTGGTTATTTACCCTAAAGATAAATCTGAGTTTCTTTAGTTCCTTTTGTAACTTAGCTGTCTAAAATGTTAAAACTTTAGCTTTCCTCATTTCATTTGATACAGTTGTAGACATTAGAATGGAATTAGAAAAGGAATATATAACGTCATTCTAATTTGGGTAGTATTTCTAAAATAACTAATATAAAATATAATAAAAACTTTACTATTAAGTCATGTCCCTTGAACCATGATAGCTATATACAGTAAACAGTTTCTTCTCCCCACACATTAAATATCACCCCTTAAATTGTTTTATAAGTCTCCAGACTAATACTTAAATACATCCTCTACCAATCTAGTTTCAAAGATTCGATAGTTTTAAAACTGCGTGTGATATAAATGTGCTTGAAAATCACAGTCTTGTGTTCACTCATTCACCATTTGTATAATAGCACCTATCTTTGTTCTATTATGTTCTAAAGAGGAGTCCTATTCTTTTATAAACTGTGTTCCTAATATTTATAAATAAATATATCAGTATAGCAAAAAAAAAAAAAATAGAAATGTAGTGATCTGAAGGGGCATGTGCACCCAAATGTTTATAGCAGCAATGTCCACAATAGACAAACTATGGAAATAACTTATATGTCCATCAACAGATGAATGGATAAATATTATTATATGTGTACACACACACACACACACACATACACATATGTATATGAATACTATGCAGCCATCAAAAGAAATGAAATCTTGCCATTTACAATGACGTAGATGGAACTAGAGGGTATTATGCTGAGCAAAATAAGTCAATCAGAGGAAGACAATTATCATATTATTTCCCTGATATGAAAAATTTGAGAGGCAGGGTGGGGAGTTTGGGGGATAGGGAAGGAAAATATGAAATAAGATGGGATTGGGAGGGAGACAAACCATAAGAGACTCTTAATCTCACAAAACAAACTGAGGGTTGCTGGGGGGAGGGGGGAGGAAGAGAGTAGTTGAGTTATGTACTTTGGGGAGGGTATGTGCTATGGTGAGTGCTGTGAAGTGCGTAAGCCTGACAATTCACAGACCTATACCCCTGGGGCAAATAATACATTATATGTTAATAAAATATATACATTATATGTTAATAAAAATAATTAATAAAGAAAAAGAAAGTCATCAAAGGCAGAAGAACCTCTCTATATGTGCTCTGCCATATTTGTCCTGTAATTGTCATATGATTGCCCCACAGACAGTTACCAGGCATTCCAAAGAAAGAAAAGAAAAAATGTGAGAGCCAAAAGATATGTCCCCCACTGACTTTACACATTTATTAAGATGGCAACAACTTTTCTGGAAACATACCTAGTAAACTTCCGTTGAAATCATATTAGCTAGGACCGAGTCATGTGGCTACTTCTAGCTACAAAAGAGACTAAAGAAGCAACTACAAGGATTTTCTAGAGAATATCAGCTTTGTTAACATTTTCACATGGATCACCTCCATTCCAAAGCTTTTATAAAGAAGGACTTCAATATGCAAGCCTATTGGATATATGCATGTCTCAATATATTTTTAAGCTAAAGTGTATACTTCTAAAAATGTATATACTAAAAATAAATATATATGGTAATATGTAAATGTGAAGATAATTTTGAGTTAGAATCCAAACACAAATTGGGAACTATGGAAATCATGTGTAGACATTTTAATACACACACTGAAAATTAATAAATGGAACTCATAATTTAAAATATGCATCTCACATATTGATGATCCTAAAGATCCCATGTAAATGCATTTTTAAAAGCTGTTCCTTAATAGCACTTTTAAATAGTATGTGATATTCCAAACATTTTATAACCTAATAGTTTTTTATGTACACTTAAACACTCATATATACATGTACATATGTAAGCATTTTACTGTGTCTTGATTACACTTGAAATACTGGTTGGGTTTTAAAATGTAGTACATTTTATTTAGAATATTTTGTTTTAGCAACAGATTACTGATATTTAGTGGAAGTAGCTTTCTTATATTTTTAAACTCTGTATATTACTACAACGGAAGTTTACCAGGTATGTTTCCTGGTTTCTAGAAGAAAGTAGGGTCAATGGGATATTGAGTATGTAACTAATAGTGTAGACTATACAAACCAAATGAAGTCTTAATATTTTCTATTTTAATTTATTTATTTGACAGACAGAGATCACAAGTAGACAGAGAGGCAGGCAGAGAGAGAGGAAGGGAAGCAGGCTCCCTTACCAAGCAGAGAGCTCGATCCCAGCACCTCAGGATCATGACTCACGCCAAAGGCAGAAGCTTTAACCCACTGATCCACCCAGGCGCCAGAAGTCTTAATATTTTCAAAAGAACTTCATATGGGACATTAAAAATTGCATAAGTAATATTATTCCAATCAATAGCCTAGAAATAGTTAATTTTCTCAGTTTTGTAATGACACTGAGATATAGCATGGATTATTTAATCATAAATGTGCTTTAAAATTGTGGAGTCCAATCAGTGTAGTAACATAAAACTCTAAACTACTCATAAGCAACAGTGTCTTATTTATATTGACCCAGATGGCTAGTTGTAAGTACCGTGTACTTGAAATGATTTCAAGTTGATGTACCTCTGAGTTACTCTAATGAGATTTGAGGACAAGATACAATACAGCTTCAAATATTCACAACATTTTTAGATGCCAGCCCAATATTAATTCAATCTTTGACAACACTTGCCATGTGATTCATATAAGTAATAATAGCCAACATTAATGCCAAACATTATATAATTTCTTTGATCTTCACTGCAGTTATACAATCCACTTATGCTTATCCATGTCACATACTTCAAAAGGTTACATTCCTTGCCCCAGTTCACAGAGCAGAGGGCACAGCTCCTATGTCATAAATACAGGTATCAAACCCTGTCCTTCTATGACTCTAAAAAATTGTAAGAAATGATAGAATCTTCTTCCCCTAAATTTGCAGCCTAGGAGAGGCGATAAGATGTAGTGAGGGTAAAGAAAGTAATTCATGGCAGAAAACAGACTTCTGTATAATGTTATCTTGGAAAGCACTTGGAAATTTAGTTTTGGATATCTTGAGTCGTTGGTTATTTTGTTGTTGTTGTTGTTTCGTTTTTGTTTTTGTTTTTGTTTAATTTCAAAATCATGAGGGGAATCTGGTATAGAGTTTGATATGTTGGAAATAGTAGGAAATAGTAGGCAGAGAGGCAGGCAGAGAGAGAGAAAGAGGAGGAAGCAGGCTCCAGCTGAGCAGAGAGCCTGTTGAGGGGCTCGATCCCAGGACCCTGAGATCAAGACCTGAGCCGAAAGCAGCGACCTAACCCACTGAGCCACCCAGGCGCCCTTGATTCCATTTTTATTTACAGTAAGGATTGGCCAACAATTATTAAAGCTATTAATCTTATACATTTTCCTTTGGTACTATTAATCATCCGCCTTTGAAACACAAATAATTGAAGACCCAGGAGTGCCGTCATTTCCCTTCTCCTGACCCCCAACTCCAAGCTGTCTGTCACTCCTGACTAAAACTGCAACTGGGTTGTATGAACAGCTGAGTGCAGGAAAAAGATGGTGGACACCAGTAGAAAGTCTTGTAGTAGTTTTGTTTTGTTTTGTTTTGCTTTGCTTTTTTCCTGATGGATGGGTTAAATTTCTATAGAACCAGTTTGAAACCTCAGAAAAATAAAAAAAAAAAATTAAAGAAAAGATTCTCCAAAAGAGGCAAAATAATGAATCTCTTATCAATTTAAAATAAACATATGCTGGGGCACCTGGAAGGCTTAGTCAGCAAAGCATCTGATTTAATTTTGGCCCAGGCCATGATCTCAGGGTCCTGAGATCAAGTCCTACTCAGCTAAGATCCTCTCTCTCCCTCTCCCTCTGGCCCTCCCTCCCTCCCACCCAATAAATAAGCATGTGTTAAAAGTTTTATTTAATTAATCATTATTACTTTTTAGCTAATAGGAAAAACAGAACTATGTCATACGGTTAAAAATAGAACTCAAAGTAGCACTCATTTAGAGTCAAATAAGGAATGCTGAAATGAATTTAACAAAGAAATGAAAAACTGGCAAAACTAGTCAATATTCTCAGGACGATGATTAATTGCATTCCATCAAATGCAATTTGTATTTCTATGAATAGAAATTTTTTTTTGCATTACTTCCAGTTTTCTATAAATTAACATCTATCTCTGTAGAGTTACAGAACAGCCCACTCAAAGACAAAGCCAGAGATGACCCAGATGGAAAATGCTTGTCAGGGTACCTTCTACATTTCAAAGTGTTTCACAATTTCTACTTATAAGGACAGAATACAAACAAATAAATCTGAAAGGGACAAAAACAGTCTATTTTGGAGTGGACAAGAGAAATTTAAATAAAATCCTTAAAAGAGACGAAATATAATAGAGTGGAAATGCTAATAATATTTTAAATCTGACAGTATGGAACCACTTATGTAAACACAGGACTGGGGTGCATGGGGGCAGATTTGGTAACTCTCCAAAGTTCTCCTTGGGAGAAAGGGCAGGGAGGGTAGGAAATGTAAGAAGTGAACATTTTCTAAAAATCTCATCTTACAGAATTGGGAACAAGTAAGGAAGAATGGAAAAAATTTGAGAAAATACAAATATCTCAGCGGAGTAATTGTCATTTTCTGTCCAAGTCATGGTAGACACATATATTTTGGATACTGAGAATAGGGACAAGGAGGGAAATTCAAAGCAGCACACATTGATGGTCATTCTAAACTTTCCCCATGACTTCACTCAGACCCCCAGACAGCCTTACATTGTCACAGTAACCTGAGCTGTCACTTACTGATAAAGAATCTTTAGACTAAAGGAGGAATGGATGTAGAGCTTGATTTCTTTTATGAGAAACGTCTGCCCTGAAGTACCTTAGCATGAGGCTAGGGGTTTTTGGGGTTGGAGTTTTGTTTTGTTTTGTTTTGTTTTGTTTTGTTTTGTTAAGGGGGGGGTGGTTTTGGCTAAGATTTTACAAATCGTTGTGACATGAAGAAAATGAATAAAGTATGGTTGTCATATCATGTTTTGATGTTGTGTACCTTCTGCTTACATCTCACGCCACTTGGTCTCCAGGTAATTTTAGGATTTAGGTCCAGGAAGTGAAACTAATCAGGGAATCAGAGAAACAGTCTCATGAAAGAGATAAAGTGAGTTTGCTGTATATACATGTAAAATTCGGGAAACAAACTAAGAAAAACTCAAGGAATATAAATGATGGTTTTAAGCTTGCAGCTAATGCAAACTGCTATAATTTGAATATAGCTTCTGCCGGTTAAAAGATGCCAATATTGAGTGCTATGGCATTTAACATCAGGGAAATGAGACTCAGGCACAGATGGGTTTTCAGGCTTCAAGGGAACAAATTCTTAAATTTAAATAACTGTGAGAATAATTACATAGTTTTGTTGCAAGTTACAAGGAACACATCACATTCTTTCAAATAGAGCTCTTTGTCTGCTATAATTACACCTTCTAGAAGAGTGTTTCAAAAAAATACTGAAGCATATCTTCCTCAATCAGCATTATCATCATCAACATTGAAGTTTATTTTTTAATGTTCTTGTGCATGCTTCTGTAAAAAAAACTATTCCAAGCAACCCAAATAAAAGCTCTCTGTCTTTAAAAATTATCATGTAATTATAAAACTTAATATATAAATTTCTAAGCAACACGGATGACCACAATCAATATAAACTATTTAACATATTTATGTAATGCATGTTATGTATTATTTATATGACATTAATATCAACCAACACATATTGGCCCTGATATTTTTCTATCTCTATTTCATAAGGTCTGGGTCAGGCTAGGTGTTTACTTTCTCCAGGGAAACGTTGAACATGCAGGGGCATCTGGAACCCAGATGTGCAGTCAAGCACTGAATGTTATTCAGTTCCTAAGTAAGGTGAGGGGAAATGTCCTCTGAAACAGAAGAATTGGATCTGATCTTGATACATGAAGAGATGGTGTAGCAAGAACAGCCCTTTGAAACCAGGTTCCACAAAACCTATAAAGGTGTGTGGTCATGCAGACCCAGTAGCAGTTCATCCCAACATAGGGACTGTATATGTGGGGTCATGTACACATGGGATCGTGTACACGTAAGGTCAGGCACAAAACATAAATCACAAGAAAGATGCATAAGGAAATCCCCAAACCCTTTCTAAACACCATTCACTGCACCAGTAAAAAGGTAGCGTCTCCCCATAGCTCATATTTATGGCCATATGGGATGTCCTTAAAAAGTAAATAATGAGGGTCTACCAATCTGAGCTGGGTTAAGGAATGAGTTGCCTTGGTATGCAATTATAAATCTAGAATGGACTGTGATTGCACTATGGCCTCCTTCACCCAGGGTGACACTGAAAGGTAACAGTGAAGAGAAATACTCCCAATGGGAGGGGCTTTTATCATTTCACCTGGTCATCTGCTTTGTAGAAAGAAAAGTAGCCTCGAGGAAAATATATTTTGATTCAAAGGTAGTGCTTAATGGTATGGCTATTTGGGCAGGGGCTTGGTAGAAGATTAGAATATTGAGGCAAGGAAATTGTGGAAGACACATGAGGATGGACCTAGGTCTAATGATACAGAATGCAAAGACCTGGGATCACTGACCAGAGGGCAGCCATGACTGGAGAGGTATAAACCACCAAGTAAATAGAATGACTGAACCAGTTAACGTTGCCCTGCTTGTATCATGGTAGCTCTGGTGTTGGCACAAGGGGCATATCATGGAGTAGTCAGGGTTGGGCAGGAATGGAGGCTATGCACTAAGTTCACCTTCCACCTCTCCTCAGTCTTGTTCCTCTCACTCCTTCACCATTGTTGCTAGCAGCATTCCTCCCTGCAACCAAATCTCCATCACAGAGGCTGTCTCTTGGGAACCTGGACCAACAAAACGCTCTTCTGATCTCTTTTCCTCCATCCCTCCATTTCTCCCTCCCTCACTTCTTTCCTTTCTTTCTTCCTTTTGTGTGTGGGACAGCATCTCTAGACTCTGAGGAGTGGAAGCCTGCTTTGGAATGTTTAGTCTGTATGTAGTGATTTCATGACCTCTATCGCTTGGTGATGCCATGCTGTGGAGAAAAACTTTATTCTGTTAGGGCAGAACTGAGCAAACTTTTTTCTCTAAAGGCCCAGGTTATAATATTTTAGGTTTTGCAGACAACATAGTCTCTATTCAACTACTCAATTCTGCCATTTTAGTGCAAAAGTAGCCATGGATGATATGCAAACAGATAAGTCTGGCTATGTTAAAATAAAAGTCTGTCTATAAAAAGAGGTAGCAGGCCAGATTAGGCTCATTAACAACAGACTTGTTTTAAAGCACCAGGGATAGAGTGGGAGTGTAAGTGCCTAGTGGAAGCTAGTGAAGGGAACGGATCCAGCATTTAAGATCCAGGTTCTAGAAACTTCTGTGCATGTCATTAGGCAAAACTTTCTTGGTTCCCTTCTCTCTCTCAAGAGCTCAAAATCATAAAACAGAGACTATTTCATGCTCTCTTGATTTTTTATTTCTATTGCCTTGACATGAGTTTGCTGTGTCTCCACAGCCAGCATCTCTTTCTGCTGCAGAGAATATTGATGCTTTCCTAATACAGCGAAGGCTCACTTAGAGCAACCCAATTCCACCATTGATCACCATGCAGAGACTGAGAACTCAGTGTTGTCACAATAATGAACTTGCCAACAGAAAGAACGACAGTGTGAAGAAAGGAAAAGTCATGTCCCATCAGACAGTCTGGCTTTGCTTTATTTTTTAAAAATTTTTTGATTGACTAGTACATTTGTATGGTTCCAAATCCAGAAAACATAATCAGGTACATTGTTAAAAAAAAAAAAAAAAAAAAAGTCCCTCTACCACCTTTCCCCCTTTCTGTCTGATTATCTTCCTCACATCCCACTAGGCAACCGCTGTATATATCCTTTCAGTGTTCCTTATTTTGCTTGGGTTTTAATTAGCTTGACTATTTGTACTTTGTATTCACTATTTCTGAGGTGATGGGATTTTCATTATTCTCATTGCTATTCATTTTATATTTACAACTTGGAAGGTTTTGTTTTTTTTTCACTTACCCTAAAAGGGGATTTTAATGTGAAATGAGAACTAAATAAACACCTGTTCATCCAAAACACACGTGTTAGAAGTAAATTTTTTAAGTTTTTCTACTCATAAGTCACATCTCTGTGAAGATAGATCATTTGACTGTCTGATTTGGGGAAAAGAATGACATTAGCTCTAACGTACAGAGAGCCTAACTGAGAAAACCCCATGTGACTGGATGATTATAGCACAGATAGCCGTAGAGTTGTGCATTCAAGAAGCAGGTTTATACACCAAGGTGAAATGAAACAAAGCAAACAATGGGAAAGAAAAAAGGCAGTGGGTCAAGGTGACTTTCCAGATGGTGGTAGAACGTAGGAATTGTTGGTCTTCCTAGCCCTGATTCAAATCTAGGCAGCAGTCAGGAAAGTAGTTGTCATGTACAGTGTCTTTAGTTAAAGAAGTTTGAAAGGGAATAAAATCATGCCAGTTACTACCATCACAGTGTGGGACCAGCCCAAGATCTACAAACTTAAAGACAGCTATGTCACGGAGTGCAGAATGATTTTTGTTTATATTACATTTTCTAAAAGTAGTTAATTTATTTACTGCATGGAACACAATCCAAGTTAAATAAATGATAGGTGATAAATATTATTTATTTCCCTCTTGGGTTTTAAAGTTATCTGATCCAAATTTCTATTTTAAATACCCCAAATTGGGGTGCCTGGGTGGCTCAGTGGGTTAAAGCCTCTGCTTTCAGCTCAGGTCATGATCCCAGGGTTCTGGGTTCAAGCCCCACATCAGGGTCTCTGCTCAGCAGGGGGCCTGCTTCCCCTCCTCTGTCTCTGCCTGCCTTTCTGCCTCTGCCTACTTGTGATCTCTGTCTGTCAAATAAATAAATAGAATCTTTATAAATAAATAAATAAATACCCCAAATTATACTCTAGTTCTGAGAATATAAAGTAAGAACAAATTGAATGAAATTTTTTTTAAAAATCACAGTTTTCAAGAAAGCGTGTAAGAGTATAGGGCTTACCTTTTCCAGGACCCAACTCCTAGATCTTAACATCAATCAGGATTTGCCCTGGTGAGGTGATGATAGAGGTGATTAGCTTGATCAAAAAATTCAGAAAGGTACTGGCCAAGACTAGAAGAGAAAATGTGTGCTCTATATTATTTTCAAGAAAATATGGTACAATCTGATGATAGAATGAACTAAATTAAGGTGGTCAGGGTTTTTTGGTTTTGTTTTTTCAAGAACAAATAAGTTAGTTACAGGAATATCTAAACTGTGTCCTCTCTCCAGCTTGTAGTATGTTAGGGGACTCACTTAGTAGTCAATCAATAAGAAAAGAACACATCAATGATGAATTGTTCTATATGAAAATTTTATTACATATTATTATAAATATGTATAGCTTTGAATATGAAATTTTCAAAAAATACTTAATTTCTCTTTCATGCTCTATACATTTCCTATGTTAAAAGTAGAAAAGAATGATGAATTATTTTAAGAAGATTAAAGCATACCATGTGAATTTGGTTTCATTCATGTTCTCTGAATGCAGTTGATTCATTGTCTTACCCTTATAAATACTAACTGATTGGCACTTGAGGAGGGTAAAGAATTTTGAAAATAATTTTAAGAGTTTCGCTTTGTTAATATTTTACATTTCAGGGGAAAAAATTACACAACATCTCTACGCCATTCATGCAATTGCACAGATCTGATAACACAAAAACTTCACACTAAGTCCTTTTATCAAAAAAAGATGAGCTGGCCTTCTGAAACTGATTAATAGATCTTTCTTTTCATCTGGAAGTTGCTGTGTATTTGGAGATTAGGTAATAAATCAAACCTTCTTTAATTTCTGATCTTGATGACACACAATTGGATTTGAAGGGAATTTCCACAGATTTTAAATATGTTGGGGGAAAAAGAAATCCTGACTCAACTTTTTCTTTATCACATCATCACACGTTCTACACTTTTCCTGAAGATAAACTGTTTGGGGCCAGCCTGAATTACTGTAAATGCCTCCCCAACACGCAATTTGAGTGAAACATATTCTCTTCCCAGCCTAGCACTGAGGCATTCCGGGCCTGCTTGTTTCCCTGCCAGCTGTTTGCTCATCTTCTCTTACTTCCTAAGCAGCTTTCTCTTTTCCTCCCTCCCTCTAATGGCATTGCTGTGGGTGCCATAAATCCTTAGCTTTGCTAGTAAAACTGTCTCTGTGTTAAGTTGTGCAATAAACTAGTCAATTAATTCCCTTTAAATATAATTGATACAAATGGCAAGTCAAACAACAAACATGAGGGTACCGGGACCATCTAATGTATAACATTTTCCTCCAAATATTTCTATATATTTGCACTAACACTAATAAAATTATGTAGCCAAAGTCATATATGCAATAGCAATGGTATGTCCTTTCTTAATTGAGAAATATATAGTCTAATGCACCTTCTAAAAAAGGCTATGAGGTAAGTTCAAAATATAAGAAAATGAGATAATTTAATGTATTATGACATCCTCAGGCTTTTTTTTTTAAATGAGGTGAGTGAGGTTAAAAATAAAAATAGTAAATAACTGTATTAAAATATTTCAAATCAAACTCTTTAATGCTAGGATATTCACTCAAGTCTAGAAAATGTTCTCTAATCACACAAATTTGAAAATGTTTATGAACTCTCTTTTCAGCTTGCTGAAGATCAGAGATGCAGAGTTTGATGTTTGTGTTTTTGAACTGCTCCTGGCCAAATTCATGATTTGGATGAAGATACTGCAGTACATGTCTCAAGGCAACTGGAATTTGCATCTGTATCTCTGTAACAATGTTAAAATTTTCTACACATTAATTAATACTTCATAATAAAAATTGATCCATACATTTCAGAAAAACTCTAAAACATGAAATATTCTATTATCTCAAATAAAAATTATTTTAGAATATGTTTAAGGTGAAAATTAACCCACTGAGCCACCCAGGTGCCCTAGGTGAAAATTAAAATAACATTAATCTTCTATAGTGTATATTGAGCCAGTCATTCTTCCTAATTACACAAATACCCATCCAAATAGAACTCTGTCCTCCAACTTAATCCCTTTTTTTTTTAATTTAATTTAATTTTATTATTTGTGAGAGACAGCATGCACATGTGCATGTGCAAGCAGGGATGGGGTACAGAGGGACAGCGAGAGAATCTCAAGCAGATGCCCCAATGAACGTGGAGCCCTTCTCTGGGCTCGACTCAGAGCTCAGTCTCACGACCCTGATTTCATGGCCTGAGCCACAATCAAGTGTCAGGCACTTAACTGAGAGCCACCCAGAAGCCCCTCCAAACTGATATTACAGTTCCTCAGCTGTAAATACAGATTTTTGCGAGGATTAAATAAGTTAACAAATATAGTACAAGGGTATTTGATATCTAGTATGAATTAAATACATGGTTTGAAATAATTCTTAGTTTTCCTTTTCCAACCTTCATTTGCTTTTTCAAAGATACCTTTTACCTTCCAAACCACCTAAACTTGAAACATTCAAGTTATCCCTAAGTTGAAAAGATACCCTAACTCTTCCTACTTCTTTGTAACCATAATAAGCAGTTATATCTTGCAGTTTTCCCATATATATGTAGCTGGCACGCATATTGCACGGTCTTACTAAAAAATTGGACTTTCCACACTTGGGAATTTGTCAAGTGAGTATGTAAGTGTTGGAGAAAGTCTTAATTGCTCTCTATGGTTAAAATGCTACTAAAGATATTTAGCAGACCACTATATTTTTTTCTCTTCTAAATACACTAAAATTCAGGTATAATTTTATAAAAAATAGTAATATGCAAAATCCTAGTTAAAAGATACTATAATATCAAGTTCTGTATAACTTCACATTCAAATGTTCTAAGACTACACATGCTATTACTTTCTTACTAACACAGAAACAAACTTCTAAAGAAAATTCTAAAGAATCCTTGTAATGATGTCATTCACAGAACTCATGTTTCATGTTGTTAACTTGCCAGTTTATATACGGTTAGTTAAAAATACCCTCATATTTTAGTGACTCCCAGAGGGAAACCCCCATTCTCTTTCATGTTCTGTATTTTTAAAAAGATTTTATTCATTTATTTGATAGAGACAGAGAGAAGGAGGGAGAAGAAGAGAGAAGCTGAAGCACATCTGCACTGAGCACAGAGCCCATGGGGCTTGATCCCACGAATATGAGTTCATGACCTGAGCCGAAGCCAAGAGTCAGACCCTTATCAGACTGAGCCACCCAGGTGCCCTGTTATTATTTTTTTAAGATTTTATTTATTTATTTGAGAGACAGAGAGTGTGCAAGCAGGGGGAGGGGCAGAAGGAGAGGAAGTAGACCTCTTACTGAGCAGGGAGTCCAATGTGGGGCTTTATCTCAGGACCCTGAGATCATGACCTGAGCCAAAGGCAGACACTTAACCAGGTGCCCCTCATGTTCTGTATTTCAAAACTTTTGACTTCTTGACACCTACTGAGAACTACTACTACTAAGACCATCTTGAAGCAGTATATTTTTCTACTTCTTTCATTTTATGTCACAATTACCTCAGAGTAGTTTGAATTGTCCTATTTTCCTCATTAATAGTCTGGAGTGTGATCCCTAATGACAAAAGGGAAAGAAGAGCGAAAAAAAGTCTGTGTTCCAAACACAGGAACATCCCCTTAGCCCCCAACACCTGCCCACTCATTGGTTTCCCATCTTTTTATTTATTTATTTATTTATTTATTTATTTATTTTAATTTTTTTTAAAGATTTTATTTATTTATTTGACAGAGAGAGATCACAAGTAGACAGAGAGGCAGGCAAAGAGAGAGAGAGGGAAGCAGGCTCCCTGCTGAGCAGAGAGCCCGATATGGGACTCGATCCCAGGACCCTGAGATCATGACCTGAGCCGAAGGCAGCGGCTTAACCCACTGAGCCACCCAGGCGCCCCTGGTTTCCCATCTTATTCATTGCTTTCCAAAAGATAATCCATGACCCCATTTTAAAGTTTAAAGACAAAATGCCCAACTGATTATTTAAATCACAGTCTGCTAATAAAATACAAATAAGTCCTATTATAGGTATGTATGTCCATAAAGAATATTTTAATCAACTTAGTGCATCTATGCTTTTTTGCTAATGCTTATGAGGAAAGGAAATGCTATGTATTAGGAAGAAAAAGGATAAACATCTAAAGGCAAGAATAGAGGGTGGAAACATTTAATTAATATTTATTTTTCATTAATTGTAAAACAGTAAATATTCCAAAACCTATATATTCTTATATACCTGCTTTAGAAAGTAGAGAGAGAAGTTTAGACATATGGAGATTTCATTTTGTCCTACCTTAGGCCAAAAAAATCAATGAAATTTATGAATGTCAATCATAAATAACTAGGATAACCACATAATTTTTTAAAATTATTTTTTTATTTTTTATAAACATGTATTTTTATCCCCAGGGGTACAGGTCTGTGAATCACCAGGTTTACACACTTCACAGCACTCACCAAAGCACATACCCTCCCCAATGTCCATAATCCCACCGCCTTCTCCCAAACCCCCTCCCCCCAGCAACCCTCAGTTTGTTTTGTGAGATTAAGAGTCACTTATGGTTTGTCTCCCTCCCAATCCCATCTTGTTTCATTTATTCTTCTCCTACCCACTTAAGCCCCCATGTTGCATCACCACTTCCTCATATCAGGGAGATCATATGATAGTTGTCTTTCTCTGCTTGACTTATTTCGCTAAGCATGATACGCTCTAGTTCCATCCATTTTGTCGCAAATGGCAAGATTTCATTTCTTTTGATGGCTGCATAGTATTCCATTGTGTATATATACCACATCTTCTTGATCCATTCATCTGTTTTTAATCCAAATCAGGTCATTTTTTATGGAAGAGGCAGGATGTTGTATCAATGTTAAAATTAAGGCTCCAAATTATGTGCTGCCTTGACATTCAGTGAAATCAGAGGGCCTTGGGTTGCCTACCCAAGTATCTTCCTACTCTGTTCCTTTGGATTAGGTCCCCTGGCCATATCACCCTCCTTGATAGGGGTAACAGGCACAGCTCCTGCCTATGCCTGGTTTCAGTTGCCTGCCAGTCCACTGAATTATTCAGTCAATTGCATCCTTCCACTGGAACCAGGGAGCACCCACACTCTAGACATGACAAAGACTACTTCCCACAGTCCCTGATTGTTTACTCAGTCCCCAAGAATGGTCTTGTGCTGCACATAATATTCTCTTGCACTGGGCTGTGAGTGTTATGTGACCAACAAATTACTGTCAGTCTTGTCCCAGTTTCAGGTGTCATGTTTGGACATTCCCAGAAGCACAGGGCAGGAATATTTCTCTCACCAGTGGTTGAATAGAAGCTATTTATAATAACAGAAAAACAAGTGTAGA
Organism: Mustela nivalis; assembly: GCF_964662115.1. Classification (NCBI taxonomy): domain Eukaryota; kingdom Metazoa; phylum Chordata; class Mammalia; order Carnivora; family Mustelidae; genus Mustela; species Mustela nivalis. The sequence continues at coordinate 126,407,656 of NC_139023.1, forward strand.
AACCTCCTAAGCCAACTGGGACATATGATCATCCTAGTCAGAACATTTGTCCCTGGGAACTTAAACAGACACACAGAATAAAGAGGAGCTGGAGGAGAACAAGTTCCCAATCTGTAGCCTCAGACAGAAAGATTGAGTCACTTCGACTGCAACTACAAAAATCACATTTTTAACTGACTGTTCATTCATGTATTATTCACCCATTTAATAATTTCTCTAGTCCTTAAAAATATTCTTGATTTTATATCATATATTAGGTACTTTATCAGAAACTGAAACGACAGAAGTGAACACACAGATCTTGCCCTTGAAGAGTATTTGACTGAACAAAGAAAGGAAAAGCTCTTGCCATGGGAATCTGAAAGCCTAAATACAATTTCCCATAGCACTTTTTATTTACGATAGGAGTCTAGAATAGAAATCTATAAATAGAAATAGAAATCTGTCCAATAGAAATTTATGGAAGCCACAGAAGTAATTTTACATTTTTTGATAGCCACATTTTAAAAAGGGGGGGGAAAGCAGAAATTACTATTAATAATACATTTTATTTAACCCAATATATCTGGTATATTATAATCTCAATATTTAATCAATATAAAATTATTAATGATATATTTTGCATCCCACAATTCATATGACATCTTCAAAGCCTGATATGCATTTTACATTTACAGCATATTTCAATTCTGGTCCTAAAGTTCTATTAAACTATGTGGCCTGCATTTAGATTTTATTTATTTATTTATTTGTTTGTTTGTTTGTTTATTTCAGAGAGGGGGTGTGGGGAGGGGCAGAGGCATAGGAAGAGAATCTTCAACAGTCTCCACACCCAGTGGAGAGCCTGACATGGGACTCCATCTCACAATCTTGATATTGCAACCTGAGCATAAATAAAAATAAACAGTTAACAGACAAAAAGTGCCCTTGCATTTATATTTTCTAACATTCATTGTTGAAAATGATTCAGATACCCAGCTTTAGGACCAGAATTGAAATATGCTGTAAATGTAAAATGCATATCAGGCTTTGGAGATTTCATATGAATTGTGGGATTTAAAATATATCATTAATAATTTTATATTGATTAAATATTGAGATTATAATATGCCAGACATATTGGGTTAAATAAAATGTATTATTAAAAGTAATTTCTGCTTTTTCCCCCCTTTTTTAAATGTGGCTATCAATGATTCAGATACCCAAACTATGTAAAAGGAACTTAATATTTTAACAGTTTTTCTAATAGTTTTGATATTTCTAATAGTTTTATTTTATTTTATTTCTCTTCAGTGTTCCAGAATTCACCTTTTATGCATCATACCCAGTGCTCCATGCAATGTGCCCTCCATAATACCCACCACCAGGCTCACCTAAACCCCCACCCGCTCCCCTCCAAAACCCTGTTTGTTTCTCAGAGTCCACAGTCTCTCATGGTTTGTATCCCCCTCCAATTTCCCTCAACTCACTTCTCCTCTCTATCTCCCAATGTCCTCCATGTTATTTCTTAAGCTCCCAAATAAGTGAAACCATATGATAATTATTGACTCTCTGCTTGACTTATTTCACTCAGCATAATCTCTTCCAGTCCCATCCCTGTTGATACAAAAGTTGGGTATTCATCCTTTCTGATGGAGGCATAATACTCCAATGTATTATATATAGAGACCATATCTTCTTTATCCATTTGTCTGTTGAAGGGCATCTTTGTTCTTTCCACAGTTTGGTGACTGTGGCCATTGCTGCTATGAACATTGGGGTACAGATGGCCCTTCTTTTCACTACATCTGTATCTTTGGGGCAAATACCCAGAAGTGCAATTGCAGGGTCATAGGGTAGCTCCATTTTTAATTTCTTAAGGAATCTCCACACTGTTTTCCAAAGTGACTGACCAACGTGCATTCCGACCAACAGTGTAAGAGGGTTCCCCTTTCTCCATATCCTCTCCAACACTTGTGGTTTACAGTCTTATTAATTTTGGCTATTCTAACCAGTGTAAGGTGATATTTAAATATGGTTTTGATTTGAATTCCCCTGATTGCTAATGATGATGAATACTTTTTCAATGTGTCTGTTAGTCATTTGTATGTCTTCTTTGGAGAGGTGTCTGTTCATGTCTTCTGCCCATTTTTTGACGTGATTATCTGTTTTGTGTGTGTTGAGTTTAAGGAGTTCTTTATAGATCTTGGATATCAGCCCATTGTCTGTAGGGTCATTTGTGAATATCTTCTCCCATTCTGTGGGTTGTCTCTTTGTTTTGTTGACTGTTTCCTTTGCTGTGCAGAAGCTTTGGATCTTGATGAAGTCCCAAAAGTGATCACAGCTTTGTAGTAAAGCTTGAAATCAGGCAATGTGATATCCCCAGTTTTGTTTCTCTTTTTCAACATCTCCTTAGCAATTGTGGGTCTCTTCTGGTTCCATACAAATTTTAGGATTGTTTTTTCCAGCTCCTTGAAAAATGCCAGTGAAATTTTGATTGCGATGATATTTGTAATAGTTTTAATATTTTTTTTCAATACCGAATTGAGTACAACCCAGTTTCATTTAATGTCGTCCTTCATATTAACAAAACTAGTTTGTCTTTTTTAGAGTTAATTTAAGCAAAGTGAAAGCACTTCAGCTTCAAAACAAGTCTTTCTGAGTATCTTAAATATTCGTGGGTCAACTCAGTATTATGAACATAAAAAAACCCAAATGGGAATTGCACAATCTGAAAAGCAACTCTAAATTTGTAAATATCAATTAAATTTTCTTCAAATGTTTCTTCTAGTATTTAGAAATTTATATAACACTATTCATTACAATGAACATTTTTTGCATTCATGTTAGAAAACTGTGTAATATAATTATTACTGATTTGTATTTATGGAAAGTTTCAATTTCAACTGAAGATTCAAACCTGTCCAACAAAGTCACAAATAAACTTTTCATTTTGGGATTTCAAACTGATCTCCTTCTAATGTAGTATACATTGGTGAAAAAATGAAAATCACACTCACAGTTTGTCTATGACAACTAAACATTAGGCAAACATTGTTTTTGTTTAGGAAAATCCTGAAATGGAATAATGATATAGTGTATCTTTGTAAAACTCTTTCATGATTAAACCAACAAACATAAGCAACAATGCAAGATCATTAGATCCATTGTCTTTTATTTATTTCTAGCAACTCTATACATGACACTGTTTACAGAATCTGCTTCAAAAAACTGGGAACATTTTTTTCACAAATACTTTCAATTTGTATCATACCATTGAACCAAGCAATAGAGGGAAAATCCATTGTTTACTTTAAAATTTGATTTTTTTTAAGATTTTATTTATTTATTTGTCAGAGAGAGAGCGAGCGAGAGCGAGCACAGGCAGAGTGGCAGGCAGAGTCAGAGAGAGAAGCAGGCTCCCTGTGGAGCAAGGTGCCTGATGTGGGACTCGATTCCAGGACGCTGGGATCATGACCTGAGCTGAAGGCAGCTGCTTAGCCAACTGAGCCACCCAGGCATCCCTAAAATTTGATTTTTTTACCTCACATAGCCAGACCATCATCTACCATGATTGAAGGCAAGTTTTTTTTTATACTAGCAGAACATTTTTATTTGATGAATATGTAGGATTTTCAAATATCTAAGCCACACTTGAATGTTTTAGGCCACAAACTGATAGCATTTCTTCATAAATTTGGAAGCCTTTAGAAATAAACTGTGTCCAGAGAATTAACCATGCAATGCCTCATGTCACACAAATCATCTAAAAGTAAAGAAAAATACTTAAAAATTGTATAACTATTAGGAGAATTGATATTTGATATTAACAGAAAATTTCATATTCTAAAGACAAATGTTTAGTGGTTTAAAGACCTTTAATTTTTAAAAAATTCTATGTAGTCATTTCCTTATAATTTTTTACCAGAATTTCTATAATTGAAAAAAATAATTTATTTAACATCTTTATATCTAAAAGTCAGTTTCTTTTTTTAATGCAAGTAATCAAACCATTTTATAGGTTAACTGAGTACAGCTTGACTGTTATTGAAAATAATTTTGAATGTTTTGCTAGACATTTAATTCTGATTTCAAGTGACTAATTTTGTTGATTCTTTTGGACTTACCAAATCCATTAGGTATTTATTGAAATCTATTGTACAATTTATCCCATTATTTTTGTACACAACAAACACTTTTTTAATTCTGCTCTGTCCTGACAAATTGCAAATATGATTCACTGTAAACTTTGCAACATAACTTTTTCTGGTTTCTTTTTCTCTTTACTATCTGGCAGTAGTAGTTGCTTTTGCATTTCTCTTCAGTTCTGCACCAGTATGGTACCTGCATTTTTATTTAGACTTTTTTATTTGAGAGAGAGTGAGTGAGAGAAAGCACAAATGGGGAAGGGGCTGAGAGAGAGAGAAAAGCAGATTCCCGGCTGAGCAGACAGCCAGCTGCCTATACTGGGTCTTGATCTCAGAATGCTGGGATCATGACCTGAGCTGAAGGCAGACACTTAACGGACTGAGCCACCCAGGTGCTCCACGGCACATGCATTTTTTTTAATTTTTAATTTTTAATTTTTTATAAACATATATTTTTATCCCCAGGGGTACAGGTCTGTGAATCACCAGGTTTACACACTTCACAGCACTCACCAAAGCACACACCCTCCCCAATGTCCATAATCCCACCCCCTTCTCCAACCCCCTCCCCACAGCAAGGCACATGCATTTTTAATTTAAAACTTTGCCCATGCTTATTCTTTTCAACTAACAGCATAATTTAATTTCATTATAATCAAAATCATAGTTGATTATATTAATAACAGAAAAAAAAATCATGCAAACTAATTTAATCCACTGACTAAAACCAGGCTGGAGATGTGTTCATGTGTAATAAGAGAAATAATGCACACACCTAACAAATGCACTCTAAAATAAAATAATAGGGGTACCTGGGTGGCTCAGTGGGTTAAGCCTCGGCCTTTGGCCCAGGTCATGATCTTAGGGTCCTGGGATCACGCCCCACATCGGGCTCTCTGCTCAGTGGGGAGCCTGCTTCCCTCTCTCTCTGTCTGCCTGCCGCTCTGCCTATGTGTGATCTCTCTCTGTCAAGTAAATAAATAAAATCTTTAAAAATAAAATAAAATAAAATAATATCTCAGACAATGCAAAGATAAAGGTGAAATGTAGTCCTACCAAAACAGTTTTGTTTACTGGAAAAATATTTTATAGTACTAAAGTTTTTATTTAAATTTTAATTTTAATTAATTAAAATTAAAAATTTAATTCCTCAGTTGCAATAGTCACATTTCATTGGACAACACAGATATAAAAATATTTGCACCATTGCAGAAAGTTATTTTAGACAAACTGGTCTAGATTATGAATAATATATAAATTATAAGTTAAATAGCCTTTTACGGAAGTCATGGAAACAGAATACCATGAAAAATATTATTTCAATGGGAAAATGTAATCCAGGTCTCACACATCTTGTCCATGATTTAGGATTGCCTGCATAATCCATATTTAATAATTTGCATTGGTAGGATTGTTGAATAGAACAGTAATGCAAATTCAGTCTAGAAAACCCAAATATAAAAATAACTGCATATCTTTTCACACCATTTTTCATTTAACAATACAATATCAGGGGGAGCCTGGGTGGCTCAGTTGGTTAAGCCACTGCCTTCAGCTCAGGTCATGATCCCAGAGCCCAGGAATCGAGTCCTGCATCAGGCTCCCACCTCTGCAAGGAGTCTGCTTCTCCCTCCTACCTTCTCCCCTCTCATACTCTCTCTCACTCTCTCTCTCTCTCAAATAAATAGATAAATAAATTTTTTAAAAAATATATCATTTTCTCCTGAAATCAAACATGAGCAATAACATTTGAAACACTATCTCATCAGTTAACTTGGGTTTGGATTATATAAAATAAACCATTAAAATAACTTAATTTTATGATATCTTTACTCTGAGAAAACCATGACAGATTTTGATCATTTCTTTCCTTCCAAACCAAGTTTCTCTTTTTCTTTTCTTTTTTCTTTTTTAAGATTTATTTATTTATTTCAAAGAGAGAAAGAGGCAAAGAGAACATGATGGGAGGGGCAGAGAGAGAGGAAGAGAGAATCTCAAGCAGACTCTGAGCTCGGTGTGGAGCCCAATAAAGGCTGAGATCTCAGGACCCTGAGATTGCGACCTGATCCCAAATCAAGAGTCGGATGCTCAGCCAACTATGCCATGTAGGTGCCCCCATATAAGCCTTTTCTAACAAACAAACAAAAATTACTTTTTTATCTGTTCTCAAGGTTCATTAAATGGTTAGTGTTTTTTCTAGGCAGAGGAGAAGCTCAGTTTAGGAGACTTTCTTCAGAGCTGCTTCACCTGCTTACAACACAATATTCTTATGTTCCCACTCTGGACCTTATTCTTTCAAACATTTTCTCAATTATATCTTGAAATCAACACTTACATGACCAGGTAAATAAACTACCTTCATCTGAATTTTACCTTCTAGAATGGCAGATTCAGTATTTTTATTTTTACAAGTATTTGTTGTTAGAAGGATAAAACCTTCTGTGCTTTATTATCAATTAGAAAAAAAATTTTCTGTTGTTGACAAAACAGTCTAATTCCTTTATAGGTATGTAGTTATGCCCTTGGCTTTGCCAAAGTAGAATGAGAATAACTTGTTTTCCAGGTCACCAGACTTGTATTGTGACCCTGAGCAGTAGGTATTTGTCAAAATTAATGATGACCTGAACCTAGAATTATAAGTGAAAAAAAAAAAAAATGGGAGGGCTAACATCATTTTTTAAAATGTAAGGTGTTCAAAAGTTCTGAAAAGCATTGTTGGATTGTACATTCTCTTGGAATAAAAGGAAAAGCATAACTACTTTTGTACTCTTATTTTTCAACATTGACATAGTTAGAAATAAATGTAGGGTTTGTTTTTTTTTATGAAGAGAAAGCATATTTAAAGTTTTGACAGCTAATAAAACCATGACACAGTGAAAGAAGATTTGAATGTATAATTGTTCAGTTGCCTCGTGTATACCCTGTATCTAGGTGAGTAAGTGGTACTCGATAGAGGGACTCATTTTGAGTTAGTCAATCCTATTGAACTAAACTACAGACAGACATGAAAAAGGAATAGATAACAACTTTAAATTCCTGCAATTCCTTTTCGTGAATCATGCTGAAATTTGTAATTAAAACTGTTTCTTACCTGTAAAATCTGAAAGGCATTATGTGTTAGTCCACTCCGGGTGCCATAACAAGGCCCCATAGATCAGGGGACTTAAGCACAGAAATTTATTTTCTTCACAGTTCTAGAGATTGGGAAGTACAAGACCAGAAGACCAGTATAGTCCGTCTCTTAAGAGCCCTCTTCCTAGCTTGCAGATGACCACCTACTTGCTGTGTCCTCTCATGGCAGAGAAAGAGAGAGAGAGAGAGAGAGAGCAATCTCTCTGGTGTCCCTCTTTATAAAGACATTAATCTCACCATGAGGGGTTTGCCCTCATGACATCATCTAAAATCTATTTATCTCCCAAAGGCCACATCTCTAAATACCATAACACTGGAGATTAAAGCTTTTACACATAAATGGAAAGAGAAACAATTCAGTCCATAAGAGAGGACCAAGCTGAACTGGTATGATTTCTTTCCTTTGTTCCATGAACCTAAACTCTCATGTGTGAGTATGAGTCTAAGTCTAAGGAGGTTTTAATGATAGAGGATAATCTGGACTAATAATTCGTTCACTGAAAGAAAGAATACATTCCTTCCCACCACTTTCAGCCATCCACATAAATATTTTATCTGTTTGAGTGACTAAGCACTAAGAATGATGAGATTCTAATTTCTAGAATTATACTAAAATAATATAAAGTAATGTGTAGTGTAAATTGAGTACAATTTACGACTTTCTGTGGGATCAAATTAAGTCCCTGAACAGATTTTTCACCAGGTGAAAAATCTATAAAAACTGCTGGAGGCCCCAGGTTTGTAACCTTTCCAAGATTACATTTCATCTGAATTGTATTTTGCTTGGAGGGCTCACCTCCTGCACTGAGTTGTATGGTTGAAAAAAGAAGAAATATGGCAGCCACCTTCATATATGGTTTCCTTTCTTGCACTTTTAGTTACCTGCCATCCCCAGTGTCTGGAAGCACATGCTCCTCCTCCCCACGTACTATCAGAAGATCAGTAGTACCTAACACTATAGGACAGTGCCTTCATCATTCCCCTCCCTTCATCTCATCTTGTAGGCATTGGATCATCTCACATCACCACAAGAAGAAGGATGAGTACAGTACAAAAACATATTTTGAAAAGAGATAGAACAAGAGACAACATGTACATAACTTGTCTTGCAACATATTGTTATCATTATTCTCTTTTATTATGAGTTTCTGCCATTAATCTCTTACTGTGCCTCATTTATAAATAAGCTTTATCATAGGTATGTATAGGAAAAAAAACACAGTGTATAGTATAAAGTTTAGTATTATTTATGGTTTCAGAAATCCACCGGGGGTCCTGGAACATATCCCCCATGCATAAAGTTAGTAAACACTAGAATTTTACCCAGAGAAACTTCTATGTAGGATATTAAATTTCCTAATAATTTTGGTGAATTATTTTCTACAGTAGCACTTGAATGTTTTAATTTTTATTTCCAATAGATGAGCTTACTTTCTCTTTTATTTTAACTATATATTGTAATTAAAATTTCATTATTAGAAACTCTTGCTCTCACTTATTTAAAAATTTGTAAAATGTTGAAAATTAATTTTCAAATAATTTAATTATAATTTATGTTGGATTCTTTACCAGTATAAATTGACTTTCTTTTTTTTTTTCTTAAATTCCTGTGTAATGCTGGCCTTTTAATGTTTATTCCCTGATTTCCATGTCTCATTACACCCTTCAAAAATAAAACTTCCATACATCACAGTGGTGCCAAATCAGCTAGTGCTTCACTTAATTAAAAAAAAAATAGTGCTATAAAAAGAACACCATTGGGAATATGAATAATCCTTTTATATTGAGAAATCTGGTAAGATACTTTGTGAAACTTTCACATTACATGGCTTTTGTAGTGTATGATGTAAGCCTGTTTTGAATATGATATGAAATCAATCATGTGGCTTTGAAAAAAATTAAAAGAAGAATAACAAATTTCTACAGAGCTTACTACTAGAAGGAAAAAAATGATAAAAGTCAGCATATAGTTTAAATCAGGAGTCAAAAACTTATGGCTCATGGGTCAAATTCACCTGCTGTCTGTTTTTGTATGGCTCATGAGCTAAAAATAGATTTTGCATTTTTAAATAGATGGAAAATCAAAATAATGTTATTTTGTGACATGTGAAAATTATACAAAACTCAAGTTTCAGTATCCAAAAGCAAAGCTTTATTGGAACATAAAAACACTAATTCATTTGAGTATTGTCTGTGACTGCTTTTAAGTGGCAAGGACAGAGCTGAATAGCTGTGGCAGAGGTGGCACGGTCCACGAAGTAAAAAATATTTGCTACATTGTTCTTACCAAAAAGAATCTGTTGATCTCTGAGTTAAATAAAGACAATGACACATCAGTGTTTTTTATAAAAATATGATTCAATAATATATTTTGTGATGTGAAGTTTAATATACCTATGTTTAGAAAAGTATTTGCTCCTTTATTTAGAAAAATGATTGTTCAGTATGAAAAAAAGAACACTACTTTGTAATATTTTGTGTGCATTTTTCTTTTTAGTCTAGTTAACCTTGATTATTTTTCCTGGTTATCTGCCAAATTTTCAATTAACATTATTGTCAGTGGATCCGACCAAATTAACTATGGCAAAATGTATTTAAAAACTTGTGTTATGGTGAGATTAAGAGTCACTTATATAAATAAATAAAATCTTTAAAAAAAAAAAAAAAACTTGTGTCATGGATGATGTTACAGTATATTGAACAAACTATTTGCTAACTCAAGTTGGTCATTTTAAATAACCAGCAATCAACCATAACAAAATCAATGTTTCTTTGAGTTACTCATACGTAGATTTGTGTCTGAGAAATGTAAAGTAAATATAATCTTAAATGCTGATTGTTAATTTGTTTAATTTTTCCAAAGCATAAAAATGAACACTGGAAAATGCCCCCTTTGACCTTTCTCTGAATTTAGCTTCTTAGTTTACAGTAAGTTATACTTTAAGACATCAGTGCATTCTAATTCATAATTGCTTGAAAAGTGATATTCTTTAGATAAATAGAATTAGACTATTAAAAGGGATTATTAGGAGTATTTTTAAGGATTAGAAACATATATTCAGCTATGTACTACCATAAAGATATATAATAAGCTGTGAAAACTATGGCCATATTTTCAAAGATTCAAACTAAATGAGGATGTAACCATTAACATGAAAATGGTAGAGAGATAGGAAAAGTAATCTAGGCTGTTTTAACCCACCCCATTTTTTTCCTCCAAACTCTTTTATCTGGAAAGAAAGTTCATCTAAGATATTTTATATAAATGCTTCCTACTGTGCTAACATAGAAATAACCACAAAGGGTTTTGATGCAATTTCTTAGATTTTTATGTGGATTTTGATGTGCATTGAGTCTATCGAACTTCAGTCATTTGTGTGGTTCATTAGAATCATGCAGTACTTAACACATGGGTCTAAAAAATGCAGTGACTCATTCACCAGATGTATAGACAAAAAGGAAAAATAAAAATGAAAAAAAAAAAAAAAAAAAACACTGAATAAGCCAGGGTACAAATTTTCATGTCTTTAAGCATTCTTCCCATTAAGACAGAGCCGCTAAAAAGACAGTGTTTAGGTTCCCCCTGGACAATCACACTCCTAGCCAAGTCATCTCTCCTGTTCTAAGGTGAACAGAGGAATGGTGTTGGGCCTTTAGACATCATCCTAACAGGATGCTTATAACATGTCAAGAAGACCAACCTCGAGCTTACTTTAGAGCTCAGATCTTCTAATAACATGGAACTTCTGTCCAGAGTAAAGTCATCTTCTCCCTTCCTGGTCCCTCTTCCTCTAAGGTAATACTTTCTGGGCTGCAAGTTTATCTTTACTTTGATTACCAAATAGAGGAGGTATGTGTGGGATATGAGTGTGTGTGTGTGTGTGTGTGTGTGTGTGTGTGTGTGTGTCAGAGTTTTATCTAATTATTTTTGATTCAACTTTGTTTCTACTGAGGAAAATAAGCTTAGTGACTTGGCTGTGCCAGGTTGACCAGTGCGAAGTTCTCATTTGACTCATGACAAAAGACTAAAAATTGTTACTAAAAATAAAATCAAACTAATTATTTGAACCTTATGTAAACTGTATATATATATATATACATACATATATATATATATAACAAAATATAAACTGGTTTTATTTTCAAGAGCAGAAAATCATTTTCAAAAAAGAAGTCCCAATTTCTCTTTTTCCTTCTATTTACCTTTCATAACAAACTACAAGATTAGCTAATCACAAACAATGCAAAATGTCTTTCATAATAAGAAAGCTGTATATTTGAAAATTGTTAGAAAATATTTGATTAGAAACCAAATAACTAGAACTTTTAGAAATAATACTAAATAACAAATAATAATAAACTTAGAAGTAATACAAATTCAGACATTCATTTAAACACAATTAGTTTAACATGAAAATATTTTAATGTAAAAGATGATTCACTTGAATCTCCAAAGAATTTAAAGTTTCTTTTGTAAGATATCCCGAAAATGTTAATCTAGTTACGTTTGTTTTCAAGACTCATAAAGACTCACACATATCAGGCCATTCTCACATTAAGAGAGCTGAGCCTCAGCCACCTGGGTGGCTCAGTTTGCTAAGGGTCTACCTTCGGCTCAGGTCATGATCCTGGGGTCCTGGGATTGAGCCCTGCCTCATCACCCTCCATGCTCAGTGGGGAGTCTGCTTCTCCCTCTCCCAGTGCTCCTTCCCCTCTCTTGTTCTCTCTCTCTCTCTTTCAAAATAAATCAACAAAATTTAGAAAGAGAGAGAGGGCTGGTCCCAAGAGCTGCTTAAAATTATTAAAGTCCTACTTAGGAGGGCATGTGATATTTTGTCAAAAAACATTTTATCAAAAGGAAAGTAGACAAGGAAACTGACATTTTAACTTGCCTGCTCTAAATATACTCTGAAATTCATGTAAAATGCAACACAATCATTTTTGGTTGGTTTGCTTAGCTGACTTAAGAGTTGTCAAAAATCACAGCAGGGTAACATGACTCCTGTATTATGCTATCTTTTAAAAATTGAATTAATGCCTAAAGCAATATAGTCAGTGAAGCGTGTGCAAGCTTGAATAGTACATCTCATTAACAACATCTTGATATTGTGGCCAAAAATAAGAATACTCGTGAGACACTGACTGAATTCTCTTTGTCATCATCCACTCATCTAACATGACCCTCTGGTGGTTTGTTACCATTTGAAAAACAAGTCTGCAAAATGTCAATGTCACCAAATTGTAACAATGCTTTATAATTTTGAAAACTAAGATTGGCCTAATCAGCTTATTTTTAAATATTAACCACATATTAAGATATAAATATATTCCAGGTAAAATGATCCAATGAATAAAACATCATAATTAAGCAGCATTAGGAACATGATCCCTTATGATATCTTCACCTTTCTTTCCTGGTTGACATTTAATTGGAGTTTTTAGATCACAGCCATAAAAGCTTATTAAAAACACAAAGCATTCTCATGCATTTTTACAGAGTTTTTAAATGAAGAATATTTAAAGAGGTGGGAGCTACATTTGTTTTTATATTGATTTCCAGAGGGTACTCCAAAGTTAAGGAAAGAGTTGGAGGGAGGAAGGAGACCATAGAAGATACATCCTGGGAAGGCTGGAGAAGTCTGGCTAAAGAATTACTGTCACCTTGAGTGCCTAAGGCAGACATGCCTAAAGTTATGGCAGACAGAACTTAGAAGAATTTTTTTTAGAGAAATGCATTACAATACACAGAATTCAGATATCACAGAAAAGTCAGTGTCTGAGAAGGTTGTCTAAAACAAGGATATTTGAGTATTTGAGGGGCGCCTGTGTGGCTCAGTGGGTTAAAGCCTCTGCCTTCAGCTCATGTCATGATCTCAAGGTCCTGGGATCGAGCCCCACATAGGGCTCTCTGCTCAGCGGGGATCCTGCTACCCTCCTCTCTCTCTGCCTGCCTCTCGGCCTACTGTATGTGACCTCTCTCTGTCAAATAAATAAAAAAACAAAATCTTTAAAAAAAGATACTTGAAAATAATGGTACTGCATATAATCTAATTATTGCCTATGAAACCCCTGATGATGGAAAGAGAAGAATTTAGCAAGTGGTGTAGATGACAATGTGCCAACAAGTCATGGCAGACGAAAGACAAGCCTCCCACTGATGTGACTCATCATTCTCATTATCATGTAATGGCCTTGACATGTAGGTTATTATCAAATAAACTACTGTCTCAGTCAGCTCAGGCTGCCATAACAAAATACCCTAAACCAGATGGCTTAAGCAACAGACACTTATTTTCTCACAGGTTTAGAGGATGGAAGAGTAAAATCAAGGACCAAACATGTCCCATGGTCGGCTTCTGGTGAGATCTCTCTGCTGGTTTGCAGATGTTTACCTTCTTGTGTGTGTGTGTGTGTGTGTGTGTGTGTGTGTGTGTGTGTGTGTGAGAGAGAGAGAGAGAGAGAAAACAGGAAGATCTCTCTTCCTCTTCTTATAAGGCCACAATCTCATCATGAAGACCCTATACTCCAACTTCTCAAACTCTAAATATCCCCCAAAGGACCCATTTCAAAATACCATCATTGTGGGGAACACAAATATTGAGTTCATATAACCATGTTAGCTGAAAGTGAAGCTTATTGATTAAAATTAAATTAGTGAAACCAACATACTAAAATACATTTTTTCTAGTTTGTACTTCATGCAAGATGTTTATAAATTTTATTTGGCCATCACTAATATAAACATTGTTATCCATATCAGAGATTTTTAGGATTCTAAATAAAAACCCCTACCTTCAGTAAAAGTATTTAATTAAATTAAATAGTATTATTTAAATTCTTACTGTTAGGAATTTTATAGAGTATTGTATGATTGTCAGGCATTCTATGATTACATCAAACTACTACACAGAAGCTAGATTTGTGTCATATTTAAATAAATCAGCTCAGGTCATGATCTCATGGTCGTGGGACAGAGCCCCACATCTGGCTCTCTGTTCAGTGGAGAGTCTGCTTTTCCCTCTTCCTTTGTGCTCTCTCTCCCTTCTCTCACCCTTTTTCAAATAAAAAATAAAACCTTTAAAGATTTTATTTATTTATCAGAGAGAGAGAGGGGGAGAGAGCGAGCACAGGCAGACAGAATGGCAGGCAGAGGCAGAGGAAGAAGCAAGCTCCCTGCTGAGCAAGGAGCCCGATGCGGGACTCGATCCCAGGACACTGGGATCATGACCTGAGCTGAAGGCAGCTGCTTAACCAACTGAGCCACCCAGGCGTCCCAAAATAAAACCTTTAAAAAAAAAAAAAAAAGACCTCAGACACTCAGACTCCTTAAAACTTTCTCTTCACTCCTTTCTAGGCATGGCCTTCATAATCATAGAATTTCTGCCATCATATCCATGCTCCTGTTGGGCAGAAAAAAATTTTCCCTCTTCCCTTCTCGTTTCTTTGGCAGATCTAATAATTACATTGACGTAATACATATTTACAGGAGAAAAGACAAATTTAATTATGTATGTAATTATGTATGTACCCGAGACTTCCAGGCACTTAAGCAAATGAAGCTGATTACGTATTCTGAGCTAAAGAAAATTGGTGTAGGGGTCTGTGGCTTCAAAGAGGAGGAAGGCAATTCACAAGAAGACAAGGAAAAGCAAATGCCTGCTAAATAAATGTTTTTCATGTCATGCAGAAAAGTCTTTTTGTTATAAACAATTATCTTTAGGGGTGACTGGGTGATTCCACTGGTTAAGCATCTGACTCTTGGTTTCAGTTCAGGTCAAGATCTCAGACAGGTGACATCAAGTCCCACCTTGGGTTGTTTGCTTAGCGTGGCATCTGCTTGAGATTCTTTCCCCCTTCCTCACCTTACTCCTCAGTCCTTCCCCCTCAAATAAATAAATAAATAAATAAAATCTTTTAAAAAATTACTTTGGTAATAGATCTCTTCCTGGTATAGACCCCCCCAATCTAAAATATTTTAGGGAGTTAAGGGGGAGATTAAAAATTCTTCCTGAGGGGCATCTGGGTGGCTCAGTGGGTTAAGCCACTGCCTTTGGCTAGGGTCATGATCTCAGGGTCCTGGGATCGAGTCCCGCATCGGGCTCTCTGCTCAGCAGGGAGCCTGCTTCCCTCTCTCTCTCTCTGCCTGCCTCTCCATCTACTTGTGATTTCTCTCTGTCAAATAAATACATAAAATCTTAAAAAAAAAAAAAAATTCTTCCTGAGTCTACTGGGTCTCAACAGTCTTCAGTTTAAAATAATCTACATGCCAAAGTGGCATATTTTGGGGCAGTCTAACCAAAAACTCTACTTTCCAAATCACAGAATAGAAAAAGAGGAGACAAAAAGCAAAAGGTGTCCTCCCGGTGGCTGGTTGGTTGGTTTGTTTGTTTATTTTGTTTGTTTGTTTGTTTTTCCATTTTTCTTTGTTTTTTAGTTTTTTTGTTTTTAATATTTTATTTATTTGCTTGAGAAAAAACAAGTGCAAGGAAGAGAGAAGCAGACTGCCTCCCGAGCAGGGACCCTGACCCGGGGCTCCATCCCATGACCCTGAGACCATGACCTGAGCCAATGGCAGATGCTTCACTAATGGAGCTACCCAGGACCCCCTCCAGGTAGTTTTGAGGTGATGTTCCTAGAAGTTACCTTGGATCACTTCCATTATAACTCCAGTGGCTAGAACCCAGTCATCAAACCTCATCTAAGTAGCAAGACAGGTTGGAAAATGCAGTCTTTATTCTTGAAAGCCAAATGTTCTGCTAAAATTTTCATTTCTTTGGAAGTAAAAGAGAGACTGGAGGACAGCTAGATTAGAATGACTTTTCCCATATTTCCAAATGAATGTTTTGTCCTTTTGATAAGACCATCATTTCCTCACTCTAAACTGCAGTCTTATGCAGAAATAGGAACATGAGATTGCTGAGCTGGACAAAGAAGTAGCACAACTAAGGAAAAAAAAAAAAAAAAGGAAGAAGAAGGAGAAGAAGAAAGATAAAATTAGTCTGACATCCGTTTTAAACCAAAACAGCTCAATTGGCAGTTTTTTGCCTGAGGGGAAGTAGGATGAAAGCCAATCCTGAATTTCCTTTCATCTACGGAAAGCTTGGCCTTCATTCAGGGCACAGATTTGGCAGCTCATAACAAATTTTGAAACCACACTTCACTAACCTATCTGCCAGATCTCTTCCACTGGCAAACACTACCCTTCCAGAGAATAACATTGAGACATGGAAAGGGGAATTTCAGGTGTGGAGATTCTGAGGGCAAGAAACTCAGAAGTCACTCATAGATGCGTTGTCAAACTTAAGGGCTAATGAGCAAACAACTTCAGCCAAACAACTAGATCAATTATCTTTAAATTGAGGTTCAAAGGCCAAAGACTATCACCTTTTGGGATAACTATCAAAAAATCATTCACCACCTTCTCTCTCTTCCTGACATATACCATAACTTTACCACTGATCTTCAAAGTAATTTTAAAGTTCTGGGGAAGACATTCTTTCTTTGATGTGGTGTATGTAATCTCTAACCATTCAGCCCTAAATCCTGATTAACACTTTTGATCAGTATATAGTATCATTTCATTATATCTTACTAATAACTTCTATATGGTGTCTGTATTCAGCAACAAATAGCATGACTATTTATAAACATCCAGGCAGAAGTATGGTATCCTTTCCTCTCCCCTTTACCTTCTGCTATGGATATAAGAGCCAAAGTTGTTGTTTTCCCTCATTATTTTCTGATGATAATGGAAGCTAAGCATCAGAATCTGCCATTTGAATTTAAAAATATTAAATTCCACTTCCTAAGTCTATCCAAAGAAAGCCTAATAGGAAAAAGAAGAATCATGGATCTAGTAAGGGCAGTCAAACAACAGGGGATCTGATTTAAAGATAAAATGGGTTCTAACCATGAACGAGAAGATTAAGTGTTTTCTTGAATGACTGAAAACTGTATATCCATGACAATCTCAAAAATTGATTGGCAACATGGAAGAGTTTTGCCTACTCAAAAACATAAATTGTTACAGAGGGGGAAAATCCTCCCCTAAAACAGAAAAGACATAACAGAAAAATTATTCAGAATTCCCAAGATCGAGAATATGGCTTCACCTGTACAAATAAAACAACTGGGATCAAGAAGGATGAGATTTGTCAGAAAGATGGTATGACTTACTGCGCATAGATATTTTACTTCACCCCACATGAAATATCTGTGCTCCTTAAAGTCACACATGCTATCCATGGTTTTGTGAATCTGTTCAATTATTTAGTGAGCATTCAAAATATTCCAGCATGAACCTGACATGCCTCAGTCTTCTGTTTATTTTCTTCCTGCTTCTATCACACATATTTTTTTACAGTAATCGCAAATAATCATTTCTCTCTTTATCTACAAGGTGAAGAGACACTGCCTATGAAGTTGAATAAAATATATTTTGTTTTTAATTGTTGCTTTAACTAGGTTTTACATTTTAAATAATTTTGCTATTTTCTCATTTTCATCTCTTTATGACATTAATAATAGTGTTCAATTTATTAAAGAATATTGAACCAATCTTGAAATTTTATACTTTGAAAGTATTTCTATGAGAAACTATCATGAGCTCCTGAATCATGTTTTGCAGGGACCTGAAGTTTTAATAATAGGGACTGCATGAAAATATAATACCAGGTTAATAATGCTCTGGGCTTTTTCCTGAGGCAATTTAAAATGAGAACATTTATTTTTATTCTTCCTGTTGGGTCCAGAATGGCAGTGGGTAAACAGCTGGAACGTTTTATTCTCTCTTATTCTGACAGGGGGCTGACAGCGGCTACTTACCTCCCAAGCAAACATTTCACTGGGAAACTAAATAAGGTGATGAAGCCTTGCTCATCAATGCTTTTCAGTCAAATAGAATCGGGCTGACATGCCCTGATGAGCCAAAAGTTGGGTGGGAAAGAGAAGTGCACCTTGGGGAACAACTGAGCAAACAAGAATTTCTAACCAGCACAACCACCCTGAAATAACAAAAGGAAGCAGAATTCCTTCCAGAAATAAAGAAGATGAAGCAAAAGCTATAAATTTTCTAAAAAAGAAAAGCATTTACAAATAACTCATTCAACTTTTGCTTTCATTAACTTATTTATTTCATTCTTAAATTGATAAAGATGATCAAATAAAGTACACCTCCTTTGGAGGATTTCTGTGACAAATAAGATAAAATGTTGATGTTATTTATGGTAAAGTACTATGCAAATATTAAATTCATGTTATTTAGTTAAAAATATGAAAAAAGAAACCTTTTCCAACACCATGAACACAGTAAGCAGTTGATATATTTTTAAATAATTTTGTAGCAAAGAACCCCATTTGACTGCTTTCCTGAAGGTCTTCCTGTCCTTGCATTTGGAAAATCAACCATGCCCTTGTGGTATTGTTACAACCTGCTAGAAGTATTCCCACTTGACTAACCCTGTAAGTGTGTTTATATATCCGTTTGTTTTTTTTATTTGGGTTCCCAGGCCATACAAAAACTTCTCAAAATGGAGAAGTATTGACCCCTATATCATTTGACTGAAGAGTAGGCATGAAATCAATTCATATTCTGTCAGTGAAAGCTGCTGCTCACCAGGATTCTTTAATCATATACCTTTATTCCAAAATCTAAACAAGTAGCAAAAATATAACTAAGCTACATATTATATATATATATAATCATTTATATGATGGTCTCCTGCTTCAGCCCTGATGCACTACCAGTTTCAATTTGTTCCATCCTGATTCATAGCAAAAGAGAATACCTATTGTTTCTAAAGCAGTAATATGTTTCTCCTTACCAAAAGACACTTAGTATTAGAAGTGGCTCTTAGCGATGAAAAGACCATTTTTAAGCACATAATATTATGCCATTCAGATAACTACAGCTCTCTCTCCAATGACATTCTATGATTTGGTCTACAGGATATATGGACTTTATTTTCTTCCTGTTCCCTATTTTTCATGTGATTTTAATGGCCTATTTATGGTATGTGTTGTGTCTAGATAGTTTTTCAGAGAACCAATGAGACCCTGACCATTTCAGTCCACAGTGACTTTACTTCCACTCCATTCTCATCATCACATTTGACAGCACTTATACCATTTGATATTTATTACTTACTAATATATATTATATTTATATAATAAACACAGTATATGAGAAATATAATCTAATTATCTAATTAGAATTCTCTTTGTTAAACTACTAATTGATTCAGGGACCTGTTGTAGTTATCTCCACATAGGAGACGTTCAGCAAACATTTGTTGGTAAAATTCATGATACTGATAATATATTCAAAAACAAAAAAGAAATATATGAATTCCACCAATCAACAAGTAAACTATATAGTCCATCCATTTTCTACTTAAATTTAAAAAAATAAATGAAACAAGATGGGATTGGGAGGGAGACAAACTATAAGTGACTCTTAATCTCACAAAACAAACTGAGGGTTGCTGGGGGGAGGGGGTTTGGGAGAAGGGGGTGGGATTATGGACATTGGGGAGGGTATGTGCTTCGGTGAGTGCTGTGAAGTGTGTAAACCTGGTGATTCACAGACCTGTACCCCTGGGGATAAAAATATATGTTTATAAAAAATAAAAAATTAAACATGCAAAAAATAAGTAAATGAATAAATAAATAAATAAATAAATAAATTTAAAATGATTATGAAAATGCTACATGCATATTTTAGCCTTCTGGAAATTCAGTTACTCATTTTATTTTCCCCTTAAATAATAATAATAATAAAAAAAACACATAATGTCGCTCTATCTACAACTCTTTTAGAAGACCACATAATTTTGATCTCTCTGCCTTGAGTAAATATTAACCAGAAAAATCTAAATCAAAGACAAAACTATTTGAAATTTATTTCACTTTTGAAATGCAGACTCAAATATTAACTTATATAATATTTCTCCTATAATGTTACTATCAATATTTTTAGTGTCCAGAAGCAAAGACTGCTTTATTTCTTTTTCTGATCCCTCTGTTTTCCCTATAGCTACAAATATAATAGATTAGAAAGTAGCTGATTCTGTCAGTTGCTCTTAAGCAAAAAAAAATTGTGAGCAGACAAGACTTCATGAGAAGGCTTTATGGCTTGAAAAGTACCTGATTACTCATCTCCTCACAAAATAACAGATCCCAGTCATGTGTTATCTTACCTGAAATGTTACTACTATGGATTAACTGATTTAGCATATCCATTGCCTTTTCCAGGAGTCTCCTGTTAGGGAAAACAAATTAAGATAGGCTTTTATTTCTTCTATTTTCTCAAAGAAGGTCAACTTTGCCACCTTCATGTGATCCTTAAAACAAACAAATCATCCTTAACTGTCACAAATATCCTATTAGGGAAAACACATTAAGGTATACTTTTATTTCTTCTATTTTCTCAAAGAAGGTCAACTTTGCTACGTTGGTGTGGTCCTTAAAACAAATAAATCACCCTTAACTGTCACACTAGAGACCTGAACAGCAAGACTAAGTTAAAGAGCAAAACAACCAGCTGTCCACTGCTGAAATGTTCCCCAAACCCAGCTAGCAAAAATAACATGTATTGGAATTTTTTTAAAGAATTAGAATCTACATAGACACAATTATTTTCAGGGCTCAAACTGAGCCATGAGAAACTGACTTCATTGGACCCTGTTATATTGGCCTCTCTGGAATTACTCCCCAGTAATGTGTGTATTTAAAGTAGGCTCTGCATCTCATCAGGAAAAAAATACCAAATATAGCCTATCAGAATTGGTGTCTTCATTTGTTGAAAAAATTTAGATGACTTTTCTGAGTTTACTTCACATAATTCCATTAAAAACCAAACCAAACAAAAACATAATATTTTAGAATAAATACAAGGAAAGATTTTGTTTCCCTTGAAAAATGACACACATTTAATTCAAGGACAAGGAGAACTATGTAAGCAGTCTTTTTTTTTTTTTTTTTCCCTTACTGCTTTAAAACCTCCTAGATAATCAAAACCAAATTCTCAGGGCAGCAATAATACCTGTATGAAACCTTACATATTGAATAAAAATACATTTCACTTTTCTTCTATGACATCTTGACAACCTACTCCTTTATATTTTCTGTAGTTTTCTTCACTAAATGTACCATCAGTAGCCTCATATTTTTCTGTAGAATGAAGCATTGTACATTTTTAAAAAGAGAAAAATAAAATTATTCATTTCTTAATAGAAATTATGTGGCCAATTTTTTGGTTTTTTTGGTCTTTTCTTATAAGGATCTAGCATGTAAAGACATCAGGAAACAGAGAAGTGGTGAATGCAGGAAAGGCATTTTGTGAATATAGCTTCCAAGATTTAGGTCCTTGTGTGATATCCTCCACTCTAGTGTCAGTGAGACCTCTTACCAACCAAATATGGCAAAGATAGCAGGATATCTTGTCTGTGATTAAGTTACATAAGATGGTGACTTTTGCCTTGCTATGAGGCCTTCTCTCTCTTATTGATTACTTAGAAGATGCTATGATGGAGAGGACCACTTAGCCAAGGAAGTAAAGGTGGTCTCCAGCTAACAGCCACCAGGAAGTCAAGCCTTCAGTTTCACCCTCCTCCAGAAACTGAATCCTATCAACAATCATAAAAGTAAAGTCTGCAGCAGTTCCTTCCTCAGTAAGTTCTTCAGATGAGGCCTCTCTACTGAACAGTTTTCCCTCCCCACTTTCAAGCAGATGGGTATTATAAGCTATCATTTTATCCATTTTTATGTAATTAATATCAAGAATAATCTTTCATTTTTTAATAATTTTTTTTAATTTTTTATTTTTTATAAACATATATTTTTATCCCCAGGGGTACAGGTCTGTGAATCACCAGGTTTACACACTTCACAACACTCACCATAGCACATACCCTCCCCAATGTCCATAACCCCACCCCCCTTCTCCCAACCTCCCTCCCCCAAGCAGCCCTCATTTTTTAACCATTGGTAAGACTATGTAGTTTAGCGGATTGCCATTTTAAAAAATCATGTTAGTAAATAGGTTATTTTCCAGATATCAGTAGGACCTTTGAACACATGGGTGAAAGGGAGAAAAAAGCCATTACCTAGTGGTCCAAGAACTGAAGGACAAATATAAATGAATATGAAATAGGTTGATGGTATGCTTTTTCTCACTCTACTTTTACAGAATCTCCATAAAGCAAATCAAAAAGTTTTTAAAATGAATTTACATATCCTATATAAATAATTACATTTTCTTGATGATTAACAACGTCTTCGAGTCCTAATTCCATCATTGGAATTTATTTCTTTTTTACATTGCAACATAATTGATGTATGCATCTTGTGAAATCCCTAGGAGGTTAGTTATTTTATTATCCAATATCGTCCATCATATAGAATACTGCCAAAAAATGTTTCCGTTTTTTTCTCCAGAAGCAGCCAAGATTTATTAAACTATATTCATCCTAGTTAGCCCACTGTGTATCACAGAAATCCTACTTTCTAACTAGTTCATACTATTTTACTGCTTCTCTCTGACTTCTTCAGTCTTTCATAACAGATCTCAGATTGCAAAGCAGTTAAAATTAATGACTTAGCCAAACATGGTAGAAGTTTGACTCTGTGTTCTTTGCTCTCCTTTTCAGCCTCTTTGGGACATCTGACAACTTTTGTGCTCTAGAAACTTCTAATTGGCATAGAGAAGGCTGGTAAGTCACCCTAGTGTAGCAACAGTGATCCAGTGTTTATTTTTCCTGCCTAATGATGCTAAAGCACATTCAATATATATTATTCACCTGAAATCTTAGCATTGTTACAGGCATATTTTTGGTATTTGGAATGAAGTTGTATAAATCTCCTTTGCTCCATTTCATAGTTTAATTCTATGTTTACTATATGTTTACTTCTATAGTGTATTCCTTCCTCTTTATATAGATCAGTGTAACCCTAGAATATTTACTATGAGTAAATACTCTAGATCTAGGATTTGTTGGATTTTAATAGCAAGCACCTGCTGGTCATATAATTGGGATTATCTACACTGAAGTAGAAAAAAACTTTACAAATTATGTTTCTCTATATAGTCTCAAATCTTATACTCATATCTGTATTACTGGTTTGATAGCTAGCAGTTTCTGCTACTTTTATTTATATCCTGCTACTTTCATAAAAGTGTTTAACTTACTGAATGCTCTTATGAAACCAAATAATAATAAAATAGACATATATACATTAGACAGATCTTGAGGTTGGGTATACATGCTAAACCCTCATGGAGACCTTCCCGAGTTACTTATCCAGCCCCAGTCTTCCAGTTCTTCTCTATCACAGCACCTGTAAGTTTGTTTCCTGTCACTTTTAAATACTTATGGGGATAATTAAATTATTAAATTAAGGGGAATTAAATTATGGGGAAATGGGGGAAGAGAAAACTCTTACGTAGGTAAATGTTGGTGCCATGAAAATGGACCCTGGTAGCTGATTCCATTTGAGGGGATTCCGTTGAATCATTTTTTTTTTTTCCCCAGAACATTGGTCTCAGCACCTGGAATACAACGGTGGTGTATGTGGTTTGAGAGAGATGTCAGTGCAGAGCCTGTAAACAGCAAACACCACACTTCACCACTGAGGCATCAGTGACCCATGTTGCGTGGGGCTCAGATTCAATGGAAGCCCATGAGTGGCAATAAAAAACCTTCCTAAGATCACACCCAGGGTCTCCAAGCTTAATAGTGGAAGGTGAGTCACAATATGGGAGTTAAGATTTTATTTTTCCAAATTAACACTTTGAGACTCATTTGTTCCCACTCTTTCCATTGCAAATATTAAAATATCTTAGGAAATAAACAGATTTCATAACTATGACTTGGTGATTTAATTATTTAAGAAGTATTCAGATCTTTTAACTTCATCATGGCCTAAGAAATCAAGAGGCTCTAAGGGATAAAGAAAAATGTTTTCTTTATATCTTCCCTAATCTTTAAACCCCTAAAAGAGAGCTTAAATTAGAGCTTGAAGTTAGAGCATTAAAAAAATCAGTGAGAAAAATCAGTGAGTGGGATAAGTATTATATTTATCATTGTTTTTACAGGGACTATATGTACAAAGCCTAGAAAAGAGATCTCTCAGGGGAAAAAAAAAATCAACACATGTTAAGTAATATCCAGAAGGTCAGGACAGAGGGCAGGGGTGGAAAGCAACTTGTAGTGCTATATCGCTTCTGTGGTTGCAATGTACTTATGTCTCTAAATTTCTATTAGTAAAAAGAAAAAAAGAAACCTGGATTTTTGAGAAATAAAAATAGTTGGTAAGAAAAAAAATACCTTCCAAATAGTAAATTTTATGTAAAATGTTCATGGCACAGAATGAGAAAAAAATAAATCTTACCCACAGCTTTATTTATTGACCCACAGTGCTTCCATTATTCCTACTTTTCATCCAATCAATCAACATAAAACTAAATTAAGTTGACAATTACTGCACAAATTTGACTTACATAAAAATAATGTAGGCTACCAAATAATGATAAGAAACTTCCCTTTTATACAACTATACTAAATAACTATACCAAACAATGATAACAAACAATACTTTGTACTGTGCAAAGAAGTTCTTGAATGAGTGATTTCATCATGTTGACCTCTGAGATCCACAAAACTCGATTAAGCAATGAAAAAGTCCACTATCATGTTATCATAAGACAGTCAGTGACTTAAATAATCCAAAGAAGTCTAGCTTTACCTCTCTCTTTGATTAATGGTTACACAGAAATAAAGACATTTTTCTTCAAGATTTTTCAGTCAATAAAAGCTAAAAACCTTTCCTTCATTTTTATAACTATAATAAAATTATGTTTGTAATCTATCTAGTTAAAATGCCAGACAATATTGGGTCCTTCTCAAAATGGATAGAGGTGAGAAACCTCAGAATTTTTTAATTAGATTCAATGAAAAAGAAACACAAACACTAAACTATTAATTCAATTTAAACCAATTAAAATATGGTCAAGAGGCTGAAAGGAAGCCAATACGAATTGTTCCCCCAAATACTATAGCAATCATTAACCATTCTGATGATGAATATTGCCACTACCACTTGGAGCCAAGGCATGGGCTTACATGTTATTATCACCCCTTCTGGTCTTGAACAAGGTAAAAAGAGTCAGTGTGGTATTGTGATGAGGAGCACAAGCTCTGGGGCCACAGGGTCTAGTTTTGACCTCTGGCTCAATCAGCTGTATTATCTTGGATCATTTAATTGATCTCTCTGTCCCTCAATTTTCTTATTTGAACAATGAGGATAAAAGCAGTACCTTATAAAGCTGTTAAAGAAGTCCACACTTACAAAGAACAACTCCTCCTTCAATAGGTGTAATGATTATTTCTACTGACTTGTATCTTGTATTTTATCTTGTATATATTGCATGTTCCCAAAGAACATATACACTCTCTGCATAAAGAAGAAGCATAATTAAAACTCCTTGAATTGTGTAAAAGCAATACTGTAGCTCATTGTTGATATGATTTTTCCTTGTAGAAATAATATTAGCATGGTGGTAAAATACCTAACTGATGACTTATCACATGAATAAATACAGTATTACTTACTTTCCTTTGAGTTAATTTTTTAGGGACACCCACATCCAACATACACCCCCATTCCATCGTTGAGGACACCTATGTAAAGGGAGCAAGAAGTCATCTGAATCATAATCAGTTCAGCTTTAATACTACAATGACTTTTTCAATACTTGACACCTTTGCTCTGAATAGTGTATACATGAGCCACAATGTTAGAATTTTAAATTCATAAGATTCTAGTTTCGTTTTTCAAAAAAAAATATTAAAGTGACATTTGAAATTATGAAAGCTATAAATTTGAGGGAAGTTCATCTAAAAATATATGTGACTGAACTATAAAATTTCTTTTGTCTCTTCCAGTTAATTTGTCATATCAACTATTTACATATTCTAGATTCTTTGGAGAGACAACCTTAGCAAATAACTGGATGTCAAACATTCCTGTTTTGTCCACTAAACTTGAAATTCTTCCTTCTTTTTTTCAGGAAAAGTTTCCATTTTAGAAGTTTAAGACAAATCACTGACAGACAGAGATAAGTCACCTCTGAATTTTTATGAGTTAATAAAAATATGATTCCATTTTAAAAATCAATTGACAAACATCTTTTGAAGAATATAGCTACTGCTTAAAATGAGGAATGCAAACAGTTAAATCCCCTCTTATTCTTATTTCTTCCTGAATTTGAATCAGACTGAAAAATCTATTAACACTTTTTTTTTTTAAGAGTGCCCAGTAGCATCTTAATTTTTAAGTAATGGTTGAATAAAAAGTGCAAGCATATAAACAATTTAAATCCTTAAGATGGGAACTGCAATTTCTCTCTAACAGTGCAAATCTTTTAACCAGATTCCTTTTAAACCCTAACAAAATGCCATCTTTATAATTCTCTCAAACATATGCCGTACTAAAAAAACAGATGCCTTGATACTAAAAATACATTTAGAAACTGAGAAATTTCTGAATCTTAAGGATGATACAGTAGAACATATCAGTCACAAAAATGACTTGTAACTTGAAAAAAAGAGAGGAAATAAACCATTTTTTTTTAACTTTTTATTTTTTATAAACATATATTTTTATCCCCAGGGGTACAGGTCTGTGAATCACCAAGTTTACACACTTCACAGCACTCACCAAAGCACATACCCTCCCCAATGTCCATAATCCCACCCCCTTCTCCCAAACCCCCTCCCCCCAGCAACCCTCTTAAGATACATAATCCTATCTTATTTTATGCAGTGAATTTAAATCACTTAAAACAATAGAAACTCAGTTGTTATTGGTGACCTGATTGATCTGGGGTAAAATTGGGTTTTTGAACTATTCATTGGGGGAAAGGCAAAAACATATTTAAAAAGAATGTTTCAACTGTGAAGACCCATATCAAGACTTTTATTATTAACAAAATACACCACAGGAAAGAGTTGAAAATGCAGGAGCTATGCTGTTGCACATTTGCAATTGCAACCCATTTCATTATATTTTTCAACATTTTTCTTAGACTTCCAAAAATCCATTTTGTATAATTGGGCTTTGCTCAAAAAATGAAAAAATACCCTTATAATTCTCAACTTAAATAAATTCTTACAGTCCCAATAATTCATTCTCTAAAAATTGTGAGAATGTCTGTTTCAATTCTTTTCAGGATATGTTGAAATAATCCTTCCTTCGTTCCCTCCCTTGAATACTTAAATGCAATGTCTTTGCATTATAACATATTTTCTTCTATCAGATTCTCCCTATGCTTTCTATCTTTCCTTCCATATTTTAATGGTGTGTGACTTATTTGGGTTGAGGGCAGAGTGAGTGAGACTGTTCTTTGTTAAGAACGGTTTTCTACCCGATGTTCCACTGCCCTCTAGTGGTTCATAACTAAACATTTGGAGGCTCCCACCATCTGGAAAGCAAAAGACACCATTTTACGCTTCACTAAGAGACAAGGAATATTCCTGCTGAGTTATCAGAGCAATTTCATCTCACCATGAGAAAACATGGTCTTTGTATTTGACCAAAATTTTATGGTTTTTGTCTGAATCATTTAGAAGTACTTGTATTCTTTTATTACATACCTTATTCTTTACTACTTTTCATTTTTCTTCCTTCTTTCCTCCCTCTCCTCATCCCTCTCTGTCAACACAATTGTATTTAGTAAAGGAGAACTTGTGAATTGTGGGTAATTAAAGTCATAATTAGTTACAAAGTTGCTTGTAGTAATTACGAATTCTTCCTCACAAAAACTTCAACTGACATATTAAATCTAGACATCATGTTAGACAAAGTCTGAGAATGCAGTGCCCTGAGTAAAATTTTAAAGACCGTATGTCATCACTCTATAAGGAACTCATATTTGTATTCTATTTCCATAAAAGTAACCAGAGGACTAAAATGTAAAAATAACCCCATTCTATCAAAGAGAAATTCATATTAAGCCTCTTTTTTTTTAAGATTTTATTTATTTATTTGACAGAGAGAGATCATAAGTAGGCAGAGAGGCAGGCAGAGAGAGAGGAGGAAGCCGACTTCCCGCTGAGCAGAGAGCCCGATGTGGGGCTCGATCCCAGGACCCTGAGATCATGACCCAAGCTGAAGGCAGAGGCTTTAACCCACTGAGCCACCCAGGTGCCCCCATATTAAGCCTCTTATATGGTGTGATTTTTAATAACACTCCCTTTTGTTCTCAAAGTGAAATGATTTGTGTAAAAAATTATATGATCACCCTGAATAGCAACTCTCAAATCTTACTACTTAAATCCCCGAAGAGCAAACATAAAGCTTTCCCTTTTTTTACCCTCTGAGTGTTAATGACAAGAAACAAAAATACTAAGACAAAGAGAAAAGCAAATTAGCGAACAGTCACCAACTATGGTCATTTAATTTATGTTTCATTTTTTATATTTAAGTGTTCGTTTCCAGAACATTTCTCTAGACTAGGATAAAGGACTTGTAATTGACACTTTAACAACATGTAACATAAATCATCACTCTATTATAGGTGAAATAAACTTTCATCTATAAAAATCAGTGCTCTATAGTAAGCAATACAGATTTTCATCTCCATGCCCTTATTTGTAGTAGGAATGTTTGAGAAGATGCATGTGAGAGGGATAGGCAGGGGCTAGCACAATGACTTTATAGGTTATTATGTTTCTGTAACTGCACTGATCTTTCTAAATTCAGGTGACTTGATGTTTACATGAAAGAGCAGAACCATCTCTCACTCAGTACCATGTCATTTGCTCCCAGAAATTGAGTGTCCCCAAATAACTAAGAGTTTAGAGCCTCATTTGAAAAACATAATCTAAGAATGTTGTTTCTTCGGGATGCATATCAGTTGTGATGTTGTCAATACCACCACCATTTCTTCACTAATGAAAAGGTCACATTTCATAAACTCTGATGTGTTTACTGAAAAGCCACCCTTATGGGAACCAAAAACCCACAATTTC
The DNA here is from genome assembly GCF_964662115.1 of Mustela nivalis. Lineage (NCBI taxonomy): Eukaryota > Metazoa > Chordata > Mammalia > Carnivora > Mustelidae > Mustela > Mustela nivalis. Next base: position 126,436,943 of record NC_139023.1, read on the forward strand.
CAACCCTATTTGGTCTCTGCTACAGAGTAGCGTATGTGATCCAAACCTGTGACTTCTGAAGATTTGGGTTCTTTCTTGCTTGAGAATGACCTGGTGGCACCTATTGTTAGAGCCCATGGATCCAGCTACTTCCTTCTGATCATAAAGGTCCCATGCATCACTGTCCTGATTCCCACTCAGGACTCTGCCTTTCCACGGACCCTCTCATACATCAAATCCTTCTATTATCTACTGGACACTTCTGGAGTCCCTGCACCATTTACTTAAGCCATAAAGAGCTAGGAGGGGGCTGCCTCAAATTCATCTATTTAAGCCACCAAATCAAATATCATCTCTTCTCTTCAGAGAATGTAAATATGTATGTGTTTTTAACTACCGAGAGGAAGTAAACCACCAATGAGTAAATCTGCCATTTTGCCTTACAGATTTTTGTTAGCATGTATGTGGAGAATGACATTTATTATTATAAGTATATTTAATAGAAAAAAAATGAAGAAAATGCGAATGAAAGGCTTAAATACTATAAGTTGACAACCCAAATCCATGTGGAAACCTTGCTGTTTGGGACAATTAATCAGTTAGAATGTAGAGATGTTGGAGTATGAGCTTAGAATCACTTGGAAGTACCTTAACTTTTCATTATCTTTCACTTACTGATGTTTGTATGAGAAGGGGAAAACAGAGAAATATGTTCTTACAAATCAAGCCTGACCAAGTTTGATGCCTTTAGATCGACAAACAGGAAGTATGTCAACCACAAAGCTGAACGTGATTAAATTGAGTTTGTAGAGGAGAAAGTTCTTCATAAATCCAATAAATAAATTAATGGAAAGAATGGTGAGTGTGCCAATATTGAATATGTGTCAGGACAGATTTTTTGTTAATCATAAGGGACATAAATTTAACATGTCTGTCAAGTTTTATATCTTATCTGGTGTCAGATTGTCATTAGAACAAATTGTTCTTAGGCTAATTGTACTCTTATCCCTTGCAAAGAATTTTTTAAATCAATTTTCTGCTGATCGAAAAATCCAGATTCAGAGACTAAATGAAAACACCAGCTATCTAACCTGTAAATGAGAGCATATTTTATAGGATTATATTAAAGAAATAATACATTTATATGCAAACAGCTATCTAATAAAACTTTGATTTAATGTATATCCATCCACATGTATTTAAACATTTTATATGTAATTAGCTTTTCAAACTATAAAGTAATACAGACAACAAGGGGCAACCAAGTAAAGCAGTAATTATTTGCAAGCAGCAAAGTCTTTCTTTCTCCCTTTGATAATTTTAGAGCTGAGGTGGCCATTCTGCAACTCTGATAGAAAATTCCAGAAATATTGGCTCTGACACATTGAGACCTAAAGCAGAATTAGGCCCTGCCCATCTCCACGGCTCTTGTTATGGGGGGGAGGGGGGATAAAATGAATTCTATTTAATTTGCTGTGTGGAGAATTTTCAGTGACTTTCAGCCAAGCCCAGCTTCAGGGTAGCAAGATGAAATAGAATTTCTGAACTAGTTGATAATAACGTAAGAACTGGAAATCCATCCAAGTATAGGCTGTAATCCAAAGCTCAGTGTAGAGAGAATAGTTTAACATCAGGAAGTATGTCCAGCAGAGACCCAGGTTTTGGGCTGAGCAGCTTTCACATCCTCCACAGGAAAAGAAGAAAATAGAAGCAAAAGAAGCCAGGGGTAGGCAGGGTTGCCACTGGCTCTAGATGAAAACGCACAGGTAATTTAGTTATCAGATCTAAACTAAAGATCAGAGTCAGGGGAAGGTAATAGAGCTTCATGTGTTTGGTCACAGAAGCTCCTCAAAGCCTTTAAGGACAAGGAGAATGACAGACGATGAGATATAAACCATAGTATACAAACATACTATATAAACATAGTATACTATAGAAATAATCAGTAATATAAAGTATTAAGCCTAGTAATTTGAGGTGCAAGTAACTAAAAATTGCAATATTAGCATTTACTTGGTTTAGATTATCAATAGTTTTATCAGTAATCAATGACCAATAATCTATTTTGTTAGATAAGTCATAATTTGAATTTTTTAAAAGATTTCACTATTCATCCAAAAGAGAGACAGAGACCGAGAGACTTAGAGATTCAGAAAGGATGACCAGGGGGAGGGAAGCAAACTCCCCGCTGAGCAGGGAGCCTGACACAGGGCTCCATCCCAGGACCCAGAGATCATGACCTGAGCTGAAGTCAGCTGCTTAACTGACTGAGCCACCCAGGTGCCCCATTATTTTGAATTTTTGTTTTGTTCGTTTGTATTATCTGTGGGGTAGGTGGAAGACTTGAGACTAGCATATAACGCTGTAATGCATTCTTTCAGTAATTTTAAATATTCGCATCTTTCCTCACACGGTTGCTTTCTTAGAGATTGGTTTCCCGCTCTACTTTCCACAGTATACTTCAATGCTGTTCATCTGGCATAAATAGATTTCAATCTGTTCATTCTCTGAATAATTATAAATCGACCCCTAGTTTGTGGTAGAAAATGTGGATGGAATGGTGGTGGCTTTGCTATTGCCTCAGCCCTCCCAGAGGGCCCTTTTACTTTTTCATATGGGATTCCAATTGTTCTTACTAACTCTTCAGAAAAGAACCTACTAGTCTTCGCCCCTCTACCCACCTCACGAGAAAGTATTACAGACACTGAGAGGGTTTGTGTTTTTTGTTTTGTTTTGTTTCCAGTGGTATGTTGTGCCACAAACTGAGATTGCAATGCAAAGTCTATAAAACAGCTTACATTCTAGTCGGCCTGGCAGAAGATGAAACAAAACATGACCGGGAATTACATAATGGAGAGGCAAGTGCTACATTCAATGTACCAGCATAGAGTTATGAACTCCCAGAGAGTTAACTAACCCGCAGGACCTAACCCGCGTCTGAGGGTTCAGTAAAGATTTATGGAAAATATAACATCTAGGCTGATAAAGTACACATGCATAGATGTCGATTACATCAAAAGGGCTTAAGTGCAGTAAGCTGGGTGGAGGAAACTGTTCATGAAAGGTTCCTTGTTCAAAGAAAATACAGAGCGTTGGGCAAAATTAAAGATGCAAGAAATAGGAGCATACTGAAGCTTATCTCAATCACCAAAAATTTATTATAAATGTAAATGGAAAGGGAAAAAGTCAACAAATATTCTCAAGTGTCACAGACCTAGGTCTCATGAAAAATATTTATACATGGTTTAGAGAGAAGCGTTTAAACATCACAGATTTTTTGAGAGATTAACTTGGGCCCATTTCGATTCTGAAGCTACAGTGATGACAAAGGCAAACAAGGAACTCACTTTTTAACTAGCTAGCCACCAAAAATAAACAAATCACACACGCAAAAATTAAGTGAACAAACAAACTCACAAAGAATATCAAAGTTGTGTTAGAGATTTAAAATGCGTGATGTGGCAGACCGTGAAATGAAAGTTACTTAAGATTAGGTGTGCAAAAGTAGGGTATTTTATCTTTATAGAAGGTTTAAGTTTTGATTATTAATTAATAATAATAGAAAAATTAATTATTCATTGAAAGATCCTTACTAATGAAGATGAATGGGAAATTATGGTGACTTGACTAAGTTTTCACCCAGTGGGAAAACAGGCCTCCTGGAATAAACATAAAGGAAGATAAAAATAAAGTTTTATGATAACATCCTATGAGTCCTGCTTGTTTAATGCAACAGATACATCTGTTTTAGCCCTGATCATATTCAGCCCTGTTTTATTATGCTCCTGTCTCCTTATATATGTCTTTCTTTTTCTCACTGTATGTTTTATTTATTTATTTATTTATTTATTTATTTGTTGTTGTTGTTTGTTTTTTGTTTTTTGTTTTTGAGAGAACAAGTGGGCATCCAGGGTGGGAGGGAGAGAAAAATCTCAAGTAGACCCCCCTCTGAACGTGGAGCCCAATGCACGGCTCCGTCCCGCAACCCTGAGATGACCTGAGCTGAAACCAAGAGTTGGATGCTGAACAAATTGAGCCACACAGGCAATCCTTCCTTTTTATATTTTAAACTCCTTGAGAGTACAAGGCTGCTATCATGCTTCGTATTTTACTAAAAAAACAGAAGCAGTTAAAAGAACATCCATATACTCCCATCTCCCCATCTTTTCATCAAATTTCGGGTAGGTATGTCTAACCCTCATATCACCTATTTTGAGAGAAGAATTGTATATGCTCCTTGTCAATGCTAAGTCCTGAGGTTGTGTTCAAGATATTGTTACCTCTCCCTGATGGAAGGATGTGATTTCACCAATTCTCCTCTCCCTGCTTCATCATTTTGTCTCCTGCTGGATCATTTTTATCAGCATAAAAATATGCAGTTGCTTCCTCCTTAATTCTTCCCCTCTTATTTTCATGAACCCATGTCAATAAGACTTTTATCCTCTTTGTCAAAATTATTCTTGAAAACGTTACCAAAGAGCTTCCCATTGCTAAATGCAGAGGTCGGTACTCAGTCTGCATCTTACACAGGCTGTCAAAAGCATTTGGCATAGCTGATGACTGCCCCTCATGGAAGCTCCTCTAGGATGACACACTGGTTTTCCTCCTCCCACTCTCACCTCTCCATCTCAGTCTCTTTTGCTACTTTCTCCACCTCCTCAAAATCTTAAGCTTGTTTGCTCTTAGGCACACTGTTTCCTGTGGTAATATCATGCAACCTTAACTATTATATAAATATGAAATTCCCAAATATTGTATTTCCAGAATAATTCTAGCTCGGCCTCTCTCCTCAATCCCAGGTTCATGTATCCAACTGCCTACTCTACATTCTCCTTGTAAGTTTATTCATTCTCTCAACATGTTTAAAATCAACTTCCTAATCTTTCCTAAAGCTTGATACACTCATTCCTTCTTCATTACTATTAATCACTATGTCATCCTTACATTTGCTCAGGCTCTAAAGCATGGACATAATTTTAATTTCCCTCTTCCACATGCCACACTCTTGCAGCAAAAAATTTTATAAGAGGTACCCTCATCCACTACAAGTCTGACAATATCTCACCACCTTCACCCCTACCAAACATCAATATTAACTCTTGACTAAATTATTAATAGCTGCACAAGCAATCACCTCCTGCTTCTACATTTTCTTCTTCTTGGTTTTTTTAAAAAATTTTAGGTGAGTCAATTAGAAGAGAGCATTCACCAACTCCTACTTTCTTTTTCTTTGTCTTTTCTTTTCTTTTTTTTTTTTTTTAGAGAGAGAGAAAGCATCAGGGGAGGGAGGGTCAGAGGGAGAAGCAAACTCCTCACCAAGCAGGGGCCTGATGTGGGACTCGATCAGCAGAAGGCAGTCGCCCAACCAAATGAGCCACCCAGACACCCTACTTCATTTTTCTTATTAAAAATTAGCCATATTATGTCACTACTCTGCTTAAAACTTTTAATGATTTTCCATATCACCCAGAACAAAAGTTTAAGTCCTTTTAAGTGGTCTACATGATCTACTTTCCCCCTCTTTGATATCATATGGTTACTCTCCTTCTCTACATCTCTGCTTTACTTGCCTTAACCATTTTTCTGGACCCTGAATCTGGCTTACCCTCTGGCCTCAGGGCCTTTGCACTTGCTATCTACTCTGTCTCAAATGATCTCCCTTCAGGTATCCTCACAGCTGGCTCCTTTACTTCCTAGGTTTTTAATCCTATGCCACCTTCTCAGAGAAGCCTTCATTTGTTTACTCTGTTTGGAATTGACTGGACTGGCAACCCTCTGCTTGCTTTATTTTTTTCCACAGCACTCCAACATCTAGCATGTGCTACACTTACTACTTTTGCTTATTATTTGTCTCTCCACTATAACATGAGCTGCATCAGAGCAGAGGTTTTACTAAATGGTCATCTGAGTTACCCGATAGAATGTCAAGCATATGGGTACACTCAAAAAAATATCTGAAAGGGAAACCTACTCATTCCCTACTCCTACCGCTGTCCCATGCACCTATATCCAGTTACACAAATGAGTCCTAGCAGAGTATTTTGCATTTAACAGGTGCCTAAAAGGGGCGCCTGGGTGGCTCAGTGGTTTAAGCCGCTGCCTTCGGCTCAGGTCATGATCTCAGGGTCCTGAGATCAAGTCCCACGTCGGGCTCTGCTCAGCAGGGGGCCTGCTTCCCTTCCTCTCTCTCTGCCTGCCTCTCTGCCTACTTGTAATCTCTCTCTGTCAAATAAATAAATAAAATCTTTAAAAAAAAAAAAAAAACAGGTGCCTAATGAATGATAGTTGACTTTTATATTAAAAGGAGCAATATAGTGGAGTATTTATTTACATACTCTCTTAATTGAATTCATACTGATATTAGAGCAAGGTAGCAGACCAGAATCCAAGAATGACTATGATTTAATTCCTTAGGTTTCTAACTCTCAGAAAGTATTGAAAATTGTGGGAGTTTTATATATCTTTCAAAAATAATAAACCACATAGCATAAATAATAAACTACACAGAATAATGCATTGTATTCATGTCTATCTAGATTTTGTCTATTTTGGTAAGCTTTTTTGTTTGATTCATTAAGAGAAAATTTAATCATTATTGCACAACATTATGTGACAAAACTAGAAAATATCTACCACAAATATTTTCTTCTGAGAGCTTGCCAAGGATTTGTAGGCAGTAGATGAGTATTCTTCTCACATTTTCAAAGAAGTCTTAACTCCTTTGTATAGACCTACACCAGTCAGTTCAACAAAAATATGGAGAGAGGGAAAGAGAGAATGCCTAGTTACTCCTCAAAATTAAAGCTAGGAAAGAAACGAGGCAAAATAATGAGTAAGAGCAATCCATATGTTCACAATCCCATTTTCTGCTTATCCCCAGAATCATAGGGCATTTTTACTCCAGAGAAGCATAGATCTTTTAATGTCCATCTTTCTTAGGAATTTTCTTTAAGTTCTTCTCTCTACTGATGTATTCATCTGTACAAATATGTAAATGGATTTCATGTGTTATTAATTTACCTCTGCTATGCTGCCTTTTTTTTTTTTTATGGTAACAGGTGCCTCCTAAAGACTCAAATATCTAGTACAAAAAAATCAAAAATAAGAGTGTCTTAGGCATATTGTCAGGGACATGATTGGAAATTTTCTGGGAAGAATCATCTTTCAACCCTCCTTTAATCATTACCTCATATGACATTATCATTAATAAAGCAGGAAAGTGTCTTCTGTATAGTCGCAGGAGAAAAAATAACTCATAGGAGTCAACAACAGGGCATTCATTCATTTGTTCATTTCAATTAATATCTGAAAGCTCTGTGCTTAAAGTGCTTTAGTAATCACAAAACATTTTTATATACTTCTTATTTAATTCTTACAATCATCTAATTTTTGAGGAAAACTATTTTGCCTTAACAAATAAGAAAATTGAGACCCCAAGAGTTTAAGGAGTTGACTAAAGTCACAAAGTTATAGGCAGAATTGTTGATATAAAACTTTATATATTCTGAGGCTGAAAGTATTATCCTTCCCACTATATATACTTCTTAGCATTTCCAATATACTAATATGGTGAAATATAAAAGATGAGTAACCATAGTCCTATATTCCAATAATTTATAGATAGGTGGAGTTTTTTTTATAAATAAAAGAGTGTGATTTTGTAAAATTATAGAATAAGTGAAGCAAGTCTATTGTGATTAGACATAGAAAATTTCTTTACCATGTAAATTTAACTGAAAAGCTAACAAATAACAAAGTAACCCTCTTAAATACATGAAATCTATCCTTAAAAATTGTGAAGAGAAGAATATAAAATTCTTCCTGGAAGGTGAGTGACATTCACATCCTGGGGTTAGAAAGTTTCCTCTGACGTTTAGAGAGACCTAGTCTTCAACAGTTCTAAGTGTTTTATTAACTTACAATAGCCCCTTTCTGCAAATGCCAGACCACTTGGCATACAGGCTCAATAACTCTTTGAGCTGTGGACCAACCCTGTCTAAGATAAAGAGATGTAAAGACTCCATTAAGTAACTCAAGTGAATTCTATACCAAGTCATCTTGCTTTTAGTAATGTACTGACCTCTTGTCCCTTGACTAAAAAAGAAACAACATCCTTATTCTTCATCCACTTGTGGATATAAACCATAGAAATGGGTCCTTGTCTTATTTTCATTTCCTGTAAGGCTGTAGAGGTGGCTTGTTTTTGTCCATCCTCTCAGAAATTGAAGTCTCCTTTCTCAACTCCAGCTGACAACTGGATCTTATTCTCAGTTTTCAGTCTTTCTGGAAACTACTGCCTTCCTGCCTTTGTCTTTACCTAAAGAAAGCCTGAAGGAATTTTAGCACAGGACTTGACACACAGTAGGTATTACCAGTTTTAAAAGGGGCTATACAACAATAAATATGTCAGATTAATATGTCTTAAGTGCAAGTTAGAGTATAGAAGAGATAAATAAATATTTTTTAAAAACTAAGTGTTGCAGATGTTATAATGAAAGGAAAAGGATGTAAACTGGTGTAAAGATTTTTTTTCTTTTTTTTTTTTTTGAGACTCAGAGAATACTTCTTGGAGAAAAGTAGAAGAATAAGTAAGATTAGGTGAGCAGAATTTTCCTAAAACATGGGAATACAAGCACATTTTTCTGAAGACAATGAGTAAAGTTATTTTTTTGAGGAAAATATTCATATTGAAACATGGTAAAATATAAGAAATTTGGGTATATGATGGGTGGGTTGGAAATTTACTTTTTTGGACATTTGAAAATAGCTGGAGTTTTGTAAGCAGGAGAGTGATAAAATCAGAGTGATATCTTAGGGATGTTTTTTTGATGGTAGTTATCAGGATTTATTAGTTGAAAAAAAAAAAAACATGGGAAAGGGAAGTCAGTTAGTTAGGAATGCATCTAATTATCCCCATGTTAAGTGTAAGGGGTGATCTGAGGCAGTGGAAATAAGATATTTAAAAAGGGAGTTATTGAATTCTAGTGAATCATGTAAAATCATCTTATAATGCTACAAAAAATCAGTACAGAGATTTTTTTTTAAATACATAAATTACAAATGAAAAATCAGAAATTGGACAACAAAATTGAGATGCAAAAAGAAAAACTAAAAGATATAGAGCAGAAAATTAAGACAAGATGAAGAAGAAATATTTTGTCTGCCAGATTGGGAGTCAAGATACTAGTGAATTCATGCTCCGGAATCCAGGAAAGACCCAGGAGTTAGAGGCATCAGGTTTCTGTAAAGGACGCCATGTACAACAAGCAGACGATATGAAGAGTTGTTAAAACTCTTCTTAAGAAGCCTTTAATCCTTAGTAACCCCCTCAAATTCTATATGAGAATAAGTCAGATCCTAAAACTGGCCCCCACCCAACAGAAAACTGAGGATACTTCTCTAGAAAGACTTCGAACCCAGAGACACCAGACAAAGTCAAGGGTCGGAGGCCATACTGAAATCAAGAGAATTCCATGAAGGTCCACGCACTGAACAATGAAACCCATTTAATACTTTTCTCACTTTTCCACAGCTTTACCTACCAGACTTCCCTCACAGGTGGAGGGTTAATGGGCTCATCTCTTTGGAATCTCAGTGGCTCAAGGAAAAACACTTGACATCTGGGGAGAGAGAGTATCCTTGATTAAAAAAAAAAAAAAAAACTGGATTTCTGCCTAATTATCCTGCAGAAAAGCTCACTGGTCAATAAGACTTGTAATTGTACACAAAGCTTCTAATCTATTTTTAGGGCTCTACTCTTTACCATCAAATATCAGCCAAGGATTAAAAAAGCCATGCCACTTACTAGAAATAAAGAGGACAAAGAGAATAAACAAGATAGAAGAGAAAGAGCAATGCAGGAAATAGGAGAAAGCATTCAAGAAACCCTATAATCAATAACCTTATACAGATCATATATATATGTATATATATGTATATATATAATACAAGCCATAAACTAACAATACTGAGAAGATTTTGTTAAAATAAGAGGAAAGATTTCAAACAGTAAAAACTCTTAGATAATAAAAAATATAGTAGCAGAAACAAAACTAAATGGAAATGTTGGACTATAAATATAAGTAAATCTCCAGAAGGTATAAAATAACCAAAAGGCAAAATGGAAGCTAAGTAAGACCGATAAAATTTTAGAGGTTTAAGCTTAAAGTCCAAACAGTCAAATAATAGGATCTCAGAAAAGACAAAAGAAAATTTGAAAGAAAAGAAATCATATAGAAAGAAATAAGAAAACATCCAGGACTGAAATTTCTGAATTTACAGATCAAAGTGATGATTTGTATCCACCTCAATGAATGAAAAGATTTTCACAGCAAAGTACAGAATTGCAGAATTTCAGAGAAGTGAGATATAGGCTAAAAACAAGCAGTCAGAATGGTCTCAGACCTCTCAACAGTAACTTTGAAGCTGAAAAGAAAATAGAATCATGCCTTCAATGTTCTGTGAAAAATAATTTTCAATCTAGATTTTGAACTCACACAAATGATAATCAAATGAGGAAGTAGAATAAGTTTTTTCATATAGGCAAGCTCTAAAACCAACTGGCAAAATTGACTTCATTAAAATGAAAGAATAACCAAGAAGCAGAAAACTTGGAATTCTAGTAGCAAGTTTACAAGAGAGGTATAAGAAACTCCCACAATCATAGAGAAGGGAGATCCTGGAAGAGCAGATATGCAGCAGCTAGAGAACAAAGCATCTAAGTCAGTTGTAACAGAAGGCTCTAAGAATAAAACAAAATTGATTAATCATCTGGTAGGTTTCATGTGTTGAGGAAGGACTTACTTTTCTCTCCAAGTGTTCATAGATGAAACAGTAATAGGTACAGAAAAAAAATTAATAAATGAAAATAAAACAAGTACTAATTCTTGGGAAAACCAAAAGTTACACAGGGAAGAACTCATAATCATAGTATACTTACATGACTCTGATTTCAGTAACTTTTATTTAAAAGTAGTAATGAAAATGCTGAATGCTTATCTGAAATAATTACATTAAGATGTTCAGAGAAAGAGATGAGAAGGGAAGATTGTTAATACTTTAGAGAAATAAATTCTTATTTTTCAAGGAGGGAAGTAAAAAGTTATTACATAACAAAATAGAAAATTGAAAAATAATAGCATATCCCTATTTTTTAAGATACATGGAGGTGAATCTCAGGGAGAAAAAAAAAAGGTAAACAATTCAAGACCATCTGCCTCTTAGGACAGAAATCAAGGATGAGAAAGAAATGTAGATATGGCCCATTAGTTTTGTTATAGGCTTTGTAGAACTCTTGATATTAATTGATTTGACTGAAAAATTTTTAAGAGAGATAGATGTTATTGCAAAAAATAATCAATGGATCAATGAAATGGAACAGTCTGACCAGATTTGGGGGCAAAGAAGAATAAATTTTTTAAATCCTGATTTCATACCTGGGTGACTGAAGATAATTTTGGAAAGAACCATGCAGGAGAGGAAATCTGAAATTAGCCAGCGAATAAGAAGTTTGGTGTGGTAGGAAGAATCCTGCATTGATTGGCAGTTACTCTCAATTACTGTGTGAGCTTGGTTAAGTAAATTTGCTTCTGTAGCCTCAGTTTTTTTTTTTTTAATTTATTATTTTCAGTGTTCCAAGAGTCATTGTTTATGCACCACACCCAGGGCTCCATCCAATACCTGCCCTCCTGAATACCCACCACCAGGCTCACCAAACCTCCCACATCCCTCCCCTCCAAAACCTCAGTTAGTTTCTCAGAGTCCACAGTCTCTCATGGTTCTTCCCCACTCCGATTTCTCCCAATTCCTTTCGCCTCTCCATCTCCCAGTGTCCTCTGTGTTATTCCTTATGCTCCACAGGTAAGTGAAACCATATGATAATTGACTCTCTCTGCTTGACTTATTTCACTCAGCATAGCCTCAGTTTTTTTACCTAAAAGGGGATTGAACTCAATAATGGCTACCATCCCCCCGCCCCAGTATGTTTAAGAGGAACTTAATTTTACACTTTGTGTTGAAGGTGACAGTGACCTGTGTGAGGGAGACTACTAGAAATGCAGAATGGGAATGAGAAAAGCAGTCAAGGAGATAATTCTTAAGGCTTGAGAGAGTAGAACAGAGAGAAAGAAAGGGAAAGACAAAGAACAAAACCTTAAAAGGTGGCCACTTTCAGGGAGAAATAGAAGGTGGTAACAAGAAAATCATAGATGAATATTTTTAAGAGAAAATACTAGAATCGTGGAGGTGTTAAGTTTCAAAAAATAGAACAGAAGGATAACTTCAGCTAGTCATCCATTTGGCTTTAAAATAGTTTGAAGAGTTTGATGGTGCTATGAATCTAACAATGACCTCTGAAATTAAACTAGTAGAAACACTTTGACAATAGACCAGATTAAAAAAAAGTTCTAAAATTCACCAAAGGTAAGGTTTGTTTCCCTTTTTCATTAAGTCATTTTAGGCATCACATCATAGATGTCACCATCTGGGGCATCTGTGTGGGTAAAGGTGGGCTTTCTATTTATCACCTTGAGAGATGTGGCAGTGATTGAAATCTTGCCTGAGACCATGAATTTTTCATCATAGCCGTGTGGCTATTCAGCCTGGCACACTAAATCTATAAACCTCAGCTGTGATCCAAGCAAGGTTAAATGGAAATAATACTAAACAATATTTCACCATCATGTATGCACATGCCACTTACTTTCATTTCTTTTTCATGCATAATTACTCATCCATACAGTAAAAGCAAACCGGTTACACAAAAATACAAATTCACTTTTCACATACAAGTGGTAAACCCCTTGTTGAATTTTACTGTCTTCATTTTTACATGCTATTTAATTTTATATTTTGTAATTATGTGGCTGAGAAATATGATTATTATCATATGAAATCTGTGTATTTTCTGGTTTTAGTAGCAACATGACACAATTTTATATATAAAATATATATTTATAATATATATAATTTACATTTATATTTATAAATATATATACCTATAAATATATACATACAGTGTATATCTGTATATATAGGTGTATCTCTGTATAGATACATATATCTATATATATCTATATTATATATATCTATCTCTATATGTGTGTGTGTACATATACACGGACAGATATATCAGTATATATATACAGGACTTCTCAATTTCACTCATATTACACACCCTTAATTTATAATTTTGTTTGGTTATTTATTTCAAAGTTACTAACATCCTTGTAACAATAGTTGGACTTTGTTTAAAATTTTTGGTTACTTTCTTAAGTAATTATTGTATCTAACATGGCATTATTTGGCATAAAATGTGAGAATTTTGTATGACTACACTAAATATTTTTATATTGCCTCCATTCCTTGAGATGGTATATCAAATTACACGTTAGTTATAATAAATTGAAATATTATTTCTCTTTTCAGCAATTTTGTCATTTATGGTGAGTAATCTATCCAATTTATTCCTTAGACCAGTGAGGCTAACCTTAAGACAAGGTAGATATTTTGCCTGCACGCTGGAAATCTTTAAAGTTTGGTTTCCCGTAAATACTTACAGAATAATTACACTAATTGGATATAGACTAAGTAGATTTAAGTAGAAAAAGAAGTGTAGTATGAGGCAGTAGAGGGCAGCAAAGATCAGAGAAAAGGCATGAATTCAAATGCTGATTCTTAATCCAGGCTAATAGAGCAGTGAAAGTTCTAGAGATAACAAAGGACTGGTGCTTTCCCCAAATGTTTTGGTGAATCTTCAAGTGTTGGTGTTGCATCGTCTTGAAATAAAAAGCTGCACTATTCTGTCATCTTTTGGAAAGTTGACTGCCTCTTTAATTTGGTTATCAGTGGACAGTGAACATCTTCAGGCATTCTCAAGAAATGAAACTCTATACTTTTGTGGGTATTTTTCCAAAAAATATGGCTGTTCCAATTTTTTAATGAAATAGTTAGGAAATAAGTCAATTGAGAATTTCTGTTGGATTTCTACTTCTTCAGAGATACTAAATATTTCTTAATGATTTTTGTTTCCTCATCTAGAGCAACAAAAATGAAACAGATTTGTATCTCTTTAAATATGGAGTTATTTCCTGGGTCTTTAAGAAACACAATGTTTATAAAGACAAAAAATAGGGGTGCCTGGGTGGTGCACTCAGTTGAAAATCCAGCTCTTAAGTGTCAGCTCAGCTAGTGATCTTAGGATCCTGAGATCCAGCTCCATCACCAGCTGTGCACTCCTCTTGGAGCTGGTTTGAGATTCTTTCTCCCTCTGCCCTTCCACTGTCCCTTCTCTAATAATAAATAAATAAATAAATAAATAAATAAATAAATAAATCTTTAAAAGATGAGGCAAAAAAATAACATAATTTTAGGTCTATTACTACTAATAGAAAACATTAGAAGGTATTTTTAAGCTTTTAAATATATTAATAGGAAAATTCAATAATGAGTTACATTTTTAAATTCTCAACTTACTGTCTATACATATTCACAGATTTATTGAATGAATATCCATTCTTTCAACATCAGAAGAGGATTCTGAAATTATAATAAATTTTACTTGTGAGTGATATACCCTACTCTCATTCTACATTTTGAAATCCATATTAAAATGGATGGGAAGTTCTAATTCTTTAGTATTATATCAGTATTTATTCTAGCGGTTTTAAGATCCCAGAAAAAATCAAATTTCACAGTTGTTTCTTTGTAAAATAAAACACAGAGTGTAACTGAACACTGGAGTCATCAATTAACAAAATAAAATCATGTTTGTTTTATAATGTCACCTTTCTAATACTGACTTCGTTTAGTGCCCATTGACTATCTTGTCCATGTTGTAGCTTCTTTCCTTGAAATTTAGAAATGAAAGGAAAAACAAAAACGTGTTTATGCAAGTAGAAGTGTTTAAGGCCTAAAACTGCCTGGTCCGTTTAGAAATTGAAAAACTTAAAATTTTTTAAAAAAATTTAGAATAAAAACCTCTGGATATCGTAACAGGTTTTCCATTTATGCAAGAGGCAATAGAAATAATATTAGTTTGAAGATTTCTTTTTTTAAAGGTTTATTTATTAACTAATTTATTTGAGAGAGAGAGAGCACACATGAGTAGGAGGTAAGAGGAGAAGCAGAGGAAAAGGAAGAATTTCCTGGAGCAGACTTCCCACTGAGTGTGGAGTCTGGTGCTGGACTCAGTCCCAGGAACCTGAGATCATGACCGGAGCTGAAATCGAGGTTTGGAAGCTTAACCGACTGAACCACCCAGGTGCCCCATGAAGGCTTCTTAAACAAGACATAACCTAGAAAACAGAGACTATTTCTTTCCCTCATGTTCCCAAATGACCAATCACCAAGCCCTGCTGCTTTTATATTATAAACATTTCTTGAATCTTTCCTCACTTAAAGAGCCCTGATTATGTCACCTACAGTAACTATGGCCACCTGTAGTGACTTCATAGGAGTCCCCTTGAAAAGGCTATCTATATTAGAATGCTAACACAGATCCGTTATTTTACTTACTCCACTACTTAAATACTTGTAATAAATCTCCACTCATCTACAGAATACAGTCCTAATACCTTAATACATCACCATTATTTTTGCATTTGAAGTGTATTCCCATTTATTGACCAGAAAGAACTCGATGCCCAGTATTTCTATGTTTAGACAATGTCAATACAAAGCCAGAATTATTATTGGGAGTTATATCAAAGAATTTAAAGTCAGAAATTTTTAAAAATAGATGTCAGTTTAATATATGTCTTAGCATCAAAGGAAAACCGAGTAGAAAACCAAAGCAGAGTAGACAGTGGTCATGACAAAAACTGATGAGGAAAATATTGTCCAAGTTTTTACCAGAGGCTATATAAAGAGGGGAACTGTATTGGAGATTTGTAGATTTAAATACAACAATACAGCAGCAAAATAGTATTTTTGTCTCTTAGCTACATTCTTTTTTTCTCACATTTCCTTTTCAAAAAACAATCATCAGCTCTGAAAAAAACTAATTCCTTGAGACTTTTATAAACAATGAACAGTCATAGTCATGGTTGGGCATTTTCTCTGAAGAAAAGATGGGAACCAAAACAAAGACGCTTTCATCTTCTGTCTGTGCTTGGTAAACTAGCACTATTAGTTAGAAAGGATCTATCATTTGTTTATTCATCTCCTCATGTGTCCAAGCAGCCACAGAAAGTGTTTACAGAACAAAACAGCTCATTTTGTTCTCCAGAAAATCAAGCTATTGCAACTGGTAGGATTAATTAAAACAGCATGAGTGTGGAAGAAAAAGCAGCTTGTTAGCCAGAAAAGAGACAAGACCAAATAAGCCAATATTTCATTAAATCTTGAAAATGATAATGGTACTTGTTTCTCAATGGATCCTGGACTTCTGAATAAATTTTTTTCAACCAGTTTGATTTTCATTTTGCATGAAAGAATATTCTTAATGATAGAATGGTCTTTAGTCAGTGTAATTGCAGAGAACACTTCCTTTCCGCTATTTTATGCATTTAAAATATTTAACTGAACAGTTAGTTCTCTCTTTCAGTTTGATCATTTGGTATCATCTGTGTCTATTTGACTCATGACACATGCAAAAAAATACTAATTTTGAATAAATTTAACAAAATTCTAAAAGATATTAAAATGAATCAGTAAATAATATTAAAATGAATCAACGCCAAATAATCCCTGTACTAAAGTATAAAACATGATAAAGAAAATACGTGATGAGATACTAGACTTCAATAATTTTTAAATATAGTTCATATGAAAAGAAATGAGCATGTGAAAAATCAAATACTACAAAACCCTAATGAATAATGTCATAAAACCTGTTTGTATTGAAAATTACTACTGAAATTTTGAGTTGAGACCCATGCCATGCACCAATTTGTCTTTCCTCAATATTTAATTTATCAATACAACGATCTCAGCACTTGATTATGCTTATTCCCATTGAAAATGATATAATTTTCTCTCTCTTCTATTGAACATGAGATGACTACAGTCACTTTCCTTACATAGTTATAAACTCCTTATGGTTTCATCATTTTTATTAAGAACTACTAACTCCTTATGGTTCCTTAGTTTGTTAATTTAAAATATTTGTCACTAAATGTCACAATTAATGAATTTGAGTCCATGTTAAATTATTTGGGGGAGGATTTAAGGAAATGGAGTTTTGCTGTGGATGAGATGCAGGAAGCAGGAATAAGTCTATGATTATTTATTTACTTACTTACTTACTTACTTATTTAGATATGATTGCTTATCCTCATACATTTATCTGGAAAGAAGACTAGACTGAAACTGAATCTGTAAGTGGAGAACCAGCAACAGGCACTCCTCTTAGGGACCACAGAATAGTTCGCTCTTTTGCGGCTTAGGTAGAATTTATTTAACTCTCAGATAGGATTACTAGAGATCTTGCTTTTGTCTTGATTTATTCTGGTCACAGAGGCATTTTGTCTGATGCACCACCCTAGCTGATAGTAGCAGGCCAGTCCCAGATGTCAGGGCTGTTTTCTCTTTCTCCACTTAGGCTAAATGAGGTTTTCCTGATCAGGTTTTTGTTTTGTTTTGTCTTGTTTTGTTTTGTTTTGTTTTTTGGAAAATCAAGTAGTCATAATTGGACTAAGATTAGTCACTTGCTCTTTCTGTTGCAGGGTGAGTTGTTGAACTCTCTTATGTGACAGTTGCTACCTAGTAGCATTTGAAGCAGGTCAGAATACACCTGTTAACTATGGTATAAGCAATTATTAGATACAAAATGATTATCAGTCCTTGACAGAAATCTTGACAGGGTTCTAGATTATAAAACCCAGGGAATAGTGCCATCTACGTTTGTTTTAGAAAGTAAGATAACTTTTTTTCCTTAGCTTAGTCATGGGTTCATGTGCTTTCTTGTAGTACAGAAATGCAGCAAGAGCCTTTCCTGCAGTATAAATCTTAGTTAATTAAGAGAAAAGTGAGGATGATATAAATTGTCCATGACGCTTGCTAGTGACTTTAGACTAGTCTGGAGGGCTTTCAGAGTAAAAGTTGTATTATTTGTGGGTTTTGCTACAAAATCAAGTCTTGCACCATTTGCCAGTTGTATTATCTCAAATATGAACATTGCAGCTCAT
This sequence comes from Mustela nivalis, assembly GCF_964662115.1. Classification (NCBI taxonomy): domain Eukaryota; kingdom Metazoa; phylum Chordata; class Mammalia; order Carnivora; family Mustelidae; genus Mustela; species Mustela nivalis. Next base: position 126,455,047 of record NC_139023.1, read on the forward strand.
ATATGTCTGAAGAGTTGTTCTTCTGAGAGTTTTTAAAAGAAGCATGTATATGCATTCTTTTGGAGATTAATGAGCATTTTTCCTCAGGGAAACATAATTTTATACATGATAGTCTTCAATATTTAAAGTCTGTAATGATGATTTGGAAATACAATAGATAAGAAAGCATGTGGAAGGCTCAATGAAGTCACTTATGGGAGAATGTAGCTAGAGAGGATTAAAGGACACAAGGCCACTACAACATTTAAAAGTCAGGTAAAGAGGAAGAAACAGCAAAGTACATAGAGAGAAAGGTCCTGGTGAGTTAAATTTTTAACAATCTGGAAAATACAATGTCAAAGAGTCCATAAGAGGGAAGATTTTCAGGAAGATAGATAGGGTATATGGTCAAACGCTGCTGGAAATCAAAATAGAGAGAAAATGACCATAGGTTGTACAAAGGAGAGGCCAGGGTTATCTTGACAAGGAAATTTTGGTGACTAAGAGGGACAAAAACCATTTGAGTGGAACAGTGATTGGAACAATAATTAGCTGAAAAGTACAATTCTTTAAAAATTCCAGATAACATCAAATTACAAATAAGTCTAACAAAACTCCACAAAATCTATATTAACAAAATATTAAGTAAAACTACCAAAATTATAAAAGAGAAATTAAAGAAGCTGAAATTTCTATTGTATTTGCTCTTTGATGAAATGACTTATCATAAGTATATCAATTTTTTTAAGTATATCAATTTTCCCTAAGATAACTTATTCATTTAACTTGGTCCCAATAAATTTATTCCAGAATTGTTCATTAAGTTTTCTATGTTGACCGTAATGTCTGTAAAGAAAAAAATTAGCTCAATTGCTTAAGCATCTGCCTTCAGCTCAACTCATGATCCCAAGGATCCTGAATTGAGCCCAGGTCAGGTTCCCTGCTCAGCGGAAAGTCTGTTCCTCCTTCTTCCTCTGTCCTTCTACACACTTGTGATCTCTGTCTTTCTCAAATAAATAAATAAAATATTTTAAAAAATAAACTTGCAACAATATGCAGGAAAATCTGAGGTAGAAGAATAATGAGCAAAGATTAGTCATACAAGATAATAAAACATGTTATAAAACAAGAGGAAATGTTAGTACTGGCCACAAATGCTAGATATAACAGAGAAACCTTACATAGTCTTAAATATATATGAATTGTTGGTTACTGGTGAAAGTAGCATTCTAAATCAGTGAGGTAGGTGAGCAGAGTAGGTGTTGATTAAATGGTGCTAGGATTGGGGTATCTAGGTAGCACAATCAGTTAAGCAACCAACTCCTGGTTTTGGCTCAGGTCATGATCTTGGGATCATGAGATCAAGCCCCATTTCAGGCTCTCCACTCAGCTCAGAGTCTACTTGGGACTTATGTTCTCTCTGTGCCCTTCTCACATGCTCCTCAATGTCCATACTCTCTTTCTCTCTCTCTCAAATAAATAAATAAATCTTTTTTAAAATGGTGCTAGGATAATTGGATAGAATCTGGAGAAAATATATGAGTTAGAGTCCTTCTTTCAATGTTTACAATGTTTACAAATTTCAGAAAAGGCAATTTTTTATAAGTAAAAAATTAAAACTGCAAAATGTGGAAGAAAACACTGAAAAATTTTCTTTTATTCTTTATTTTAAAATGTCTTTTTGGGATGGTATAAAACCTTTCTAGTCATTGTGCAGAATCTATTCAAGAAAATATTGATAAATTTGAGTTCATCAAATTAAAAGGTTCTCCATAGCAAGAAAAATTTTAAAAAAATAATAAACTCAGTAACTTAGATTTTTAAATAACTTATATGCTAATAAGCTAATTCTCATATTTGTCCTGTCCATACAAATAAGTTATACAATTATCAGCAACCCACTTTTTAAAAATGTCTACATATAAATTCACAGAAAAAAGAAATAAAATTTTGAAGATCTCAACCTCAATCACAATAAAATGAAGGTACATTAGAATTTACACTCTGACTGCATAACTGAAACTTTATACACACTGAACAACTCCTATCTGCTGAACAAACATTGTACCTATAGTTAACAATACAGTATTGTGTGCTTCAAAATGTGTTGAGAGGGTGTGTCTGCTATTATGTGTTATTACCACAGAAAAAAGGGGATGGGTACAAGGAACCTTTGGGAGATGTTGGATATGTCTATCACCCTGATTGTGGTGATGGTCTCCAGGTGTTTGTATATATCTAAACTCACCAAATTATACACATTAAATGTGAGCAGTTCTTTGTATATCAGTTATTCCTCAATAAAACTGTTTTTAAAAATTACATTTGACTATCAAGTTTTCAACTAAAGCTCTTGGTGAAAAGCAAATTTTCCTAATACACTGAGTTAGGGAAGGCATGGGAAAAAAGTCTCTCTCATGCAGCACTGGTATGAACATGCATTGGTACAACCCCCCGGGAAGGCAATTTCACAACATCTATCAAAACTGTAAATAAACATATCCTTTATTTGATAATTACACTTTTAAGAGTTTATCCTATAAACATATGCCATAAAATATAATAACAAAGACTTTCAGAGTGGCATTTATGGAAGATAGCAAACCATGAACCTGTAAAAAGGAATGAGGCATACCTACATACATTTCCACGAAAGACTTCCTTGATGAATAATTAAGTGGAGAAGCAAAGTGTGCTATACTTTGTATAAAATAACAAAATAAAATCACTTCAAGAAAGAGACCTGAGCATTGGAGATCAATGACAGAAAAATTGTTTACTTTGTACTGCTTGACATTTAGTACAAGTTGAATCTTTACCATAGTCATGTGTTGCTTTCTCAAAAAACTATATCAAAAACATTTTTGAGAAGGACAAAGAATCAATGGGAAGTAGTAATTTGATGACAAAGGGTAGGAAAAATTAACTCTAGTTTGCTGAAGTGGATACAGAAACTAGATTAATATGGGCCAAAGTTTTGTTTTTGTTTTTGTGGTTGCTCTTTAAAAACAAATAGTTTTTAAAGGGGTCTATTACCCATCTGAATAAACCTGAAGGCTGATTGTATACCCATGATAATGAACCAGTTAGGTGGGAAGAAAGGGTGCTTCACACAGAGGCAGGAGATAAGCCCTTGAGAAGGTCCAATCAGTTCAGGTGAACAGAAGACACCACCTGAAGTCACAGCAGGGGTACTACTAATTTAACAAGCAGAGTGAAGAAAGTTGTTAGATTCGTGTGTGTGGGTGACAAAACTCTGGTGGAGATCTTGGCCTGGTTGGAGTAAGGAGATATCTCCCATTTTAACAGGTAGAAGGCAGAATTTGGGAAACAAATCCCAGCTAAGTTTTTATAATTTTAGGTGAGCAGAAGAACCTGCCTCTAATCAATCCATCTTCTAACAGAAAGTCTTGCTGGAGGTAGTTGGAGAATTTTGTAGGAAGAATATCAAGGGTCACATATTCATCTCTGATCATGGGAAATTGAGTACGACTATCAGACCGTTGAGAGCGTTTTGAGGATTGTGGTTAACTTACAGTGAAATGACAGTTATTACAAGAGATGAAGAGGATAATAATGGAGATTAATCTGTTTACAAGGGAGTCTGATGATTCACCTTGCAATCTAAACTAGGCTAAATGTAAGTGAAGATGGGGGTAAGGAGGCCAAAAGGATGTAGTAGTAGGATAAGTGGATTTAAGATCTGAATTAATTCAAATAGCTGTCCTGGGGATTAGCAGAGAAATGGAACCAGAAGGCTAAAAAGCCAGGCTAGAGTAGGATGTTCGGAATAGAGGTCTTAGTGACTGCAGAATACAGAGCAGAACACAAACGTGGGTGGCTGCTAAGACGGGAAACAAAGGATTTTTCTATTCCACATTTTCTAAGAGATTGACAAGTAGTAGGTATTGAATCTTATCCAATATATTTTAGCCTCTTTTGAAATAAGTCTTTTTTATTGAATATATGTATATATGTAATATCTTATATATCATATATATAAAATATATGTCGCTACTTTTTAACTACCTTCTTGTGGAAAAAAAGGTACCTGAAAATAGAAATTACTTGCTTAACAGTCTGTTTTATACAATTTGCTAGGATTTTATTTTGAATTTAACATTTAATATCATAAAATTAAATAAATTTATCATATCATAAAATATCATAAAATTAAATTAAATTTAATATCATAAAAATTACTATACTTTCAGAAAAATATTACCTTAAAAAAGCTGAATTGGATAATTTTCTATCCTTTTCTATACTCCTGACCACATGATTTGGCATGGAAATGTTAAATCTGTTCCTTGTAAATTTGTAATAAATCATCTGTTTTTATTTAGAGTTTTATGTGGAAATAATATTTCAATGTGCACTTTCTCATTTTACTTCCTATTTCTTGGCATACTTTAGAAGTTTGTTATTACCCACAAGATCATTTATTTCACAGAAATCATTTAATATATTAGCATTGGGGAGTATACAGTATGATCTTATAATTTTAATATCCTACTTGTATGTTTTATATTCCTTCTCTCTCATGGAAAATTCACATTTCATGATTACAGTTTCCAGAAATTTAACATTCTATTTTTTTCCCAAAGAATTAACTCACATTTCCTTTGCAGTTCTGCTATTTTTTTCTTTTTTAAATGTACTTATTTTAACTCCTTCCTTCCTTTTTTTCCCCTTTTCTTCCTCCATTCTTCTTTTTTTTCTCTTTGTTTTCTTTTTAAGTTTGATTTATAATATTTTTCTGGGTATCCTAATTTAGACATTGAGTTCATTTTGGTGTTATTGTTTAATCATGGAATTACATCTGGCTTTGAAGGAATTATATCAGTTTTGTAATGTAGGGTTCTCATTTTTATAATAGTCTCCAATGGCTTGTCATCATGTGTAATGATTATTTTATTTTATTTTTAAAGATTTATTTTTTTATTTCAGGGGGTTGTGAGGGGCAGGAGGAGAGGGAGACAAAATCTTAAGCAGACTCCCCAGTGTCTTGATCTTACTACCCCGAGATCACAAGAGCTGAAACCAAGTGTCAGATGCTCAACCAACTGCACCCCCAGGTGCCCCTATAATGATATCTTTAAAGGTTTTATTTTTTTTAAATCTCAAATATCATATTGACAAGCTTGAATTTTTCTTTGTTTCTTTTGCTTTGCAGATGGTTCACTTTTTGAATTTTGTATTACATGTGTGTGTTAAAAGAACTGACCTGAAAATTTTATGCAAAAGAAAGGCCTATGAGTCACTTATTCTTTTGACATGCTTGGCACTGAAATAGTTCACTAACATGATCCTATTTCATGGATAGTCTCTAACTAGCACTTTACCTTTCCTTTGAATTGTTGTGCTTTATTATGGTGGAGGGTTTTTGTTTTGTTTTTGTTTTTGTTTTGGTAGGTTGTTGGACATTTTTTTTTTCTACAAAAACTTACAAGAAAAAAGAAAAGCCACTCTGGGAGCTGGTAATTTTTAATACCTTGGGCAGAAAGAACAAAGGATAGATAAAACGTTATCACTGAAGCAGGCATTATCTTACTAAAGGGATTTTAAAAATATGCAGCATGGCAATAATTGTTGTGCATAATTGCCAATGTTCTGAGAACAAAACAATACTGCTAATATCTATATAATGCTTTGAATTTTATAATTGATACCTGACATTTTATGGTTGAAATTCCTGGACTGGTCATGACATGATTTGCTTTTAAAGTCTGTAATTATAGAGTCGAGCCATGAGAAAATAGATCACTATTCCATAAGTGATAAAATTTATAAGACACTACAAAGATATTACACATCATCGTGCTATCTTCCTGAAAAGCTATAATACAAACCACAAACCCTAAATTTCCCTAAGATTTTCCGTTTAGGTGGTGGCCCTCGTTAAAAAGATGAATTCTAAAAGTCAGAAGTAACTATGAAAGACTAGCAGATTTATGTATGATATATGTGTTTCTTGTTAGGAGGCATTTTAATGTGTTTCTCATAAATAGTAAAATTGGAGTGTCCTAAAATGTTATAGTACTTAGTGAAAATTGGACTCATACAGTCATCCTACGATAAACTTAGATAAACTGTCAAATCCTCATATAACTCTTTTTTTTCTAAGAACAGACGTGTTTTATTCAGTTCCTGCCTTTGAAGTTGTTTTTATTTTGTTATTAATTCAAACTTACTTCCTTCTTATAAAAAAAATCCATTTCTGATTTATTTGTTCAAAGTTGTGCAGTACCATGAGTGCATTCAAAAATTGCTTAAGCAGATAAACAATTTCCCTGAGTGCTAGTCCATGTATTAGTCTAATGAAGTCACAAAAAAACTTACTCCAGTTTCCTTTATACATTTTTATTGTTTGTCATTCTTCTTTATTATCACTTTTTCCTTTGCCTTTTAACATTTGCATATTCCAGAATTCCGGCCTAGTGTCCTCTTTCCAGGCAAGTCCATAATTCTGGTTCAGTTACTTCCCACTTATCTATACTTCACATAGTATCTGACCATCTTTCAAAAACATAGGTTATAATATTCACAACAACTATGTTGTAGGCACAATGCTAGAGTGGAGAAAACAAAACTAAATGATATATTGATCTCAACATTGAGACATTAGAAGTCTTTGGGATTCTGTAAGTCCCCTACTTTGAGAAATTCTCAGTGATTCTCCAATACTATAAAATTTGCCCAAACTTTAAGGCCACCACAGATTATAGTTCACCTTATAATAAACATCTTGAGTTTCCTCTCTCTCTCTCTCTCTCTGGTAACAATACCTTGAAGTCTTTTGAAAATAAACCCTCTTCATTCAATACACCCACTTTTTTAGAAAAAGAACATGTGACTCAGATTTAGCTAATCAATACACTGAATTCCCTAGACCATAGTGATTAATTTAGGGGTGGAAATATGGACAGACCAATAAGCACGGTGTTCTCTTCCTGGTCACAGACATTGATAGAAAATTAATAATGACCCAAGATGATCCAATAAGAATCCTTGTACTTAAAAAAGACCCAAGCCTTTTCCATAGAGCTTGAACTTGGGAAGATGTCATATGAAGTTATTTTTTCCATATTGTGAATACAGAAAGAGAACCTATCTGTATTGTTAGGGTTTGACCAGAGAATGGAGCAACTACAAGCAATATGGTATAAGGGATTTATTACTAAAATAAGACATGACACAATTGAGAAGGGCTGCTGAAGAAATCCATGGGAAGGACATTGGCTCTATGTCTCGTAATAGGCTTGAAACTGATATTTAAGAAGTAAAACTTGGCATGAAATGAGGTGAGAGAATGAGAGAAAATTGGGACCCATGAGTTCTTGTTGGAAACCACAAAAATAAACTGGAGTGCACAAGAGTAAACTGGAACCTGAGCCTATCTCTCCCCTTCTCTAACCTTGACCTCGTAGGTTCCCTGTAAAAGAAGCTGATGCATTTCTCAATGACACTCCATGTATGCTCTACCTGGACCCTGAGAAGCTGACAGATAAGGTATACCAGGGGATAAAAGAGCTATAGGCTACATGGCTGTCACATATCAATACGGTAAAACAACAAATCCACATGTGCAGTCAACATCACTTGACATCTTACCTTACAGTATCTTCAGAACTTAATGCCTACAGCTTCACGTCTACTTTCTTTTTTTTTTAATATTTTATCCATTTATTTGATAGGGATGATAAGTAGGCAGAGAGGCAGGCAGAGAGACAGTAGAAAGCAGGCTCTCCACGGAGCAGAGAGCCCGATGTGGGGCTCGATCCCAGGACCCTGGGATCATGACCTGAGCCGAAGGCAGAGGCCTTAACCCACTGAGCCACCCAGGCGCCCCTCACGTCTACTTTCTAAAGCTTGCTGCATTCCACTTGTGGCAAACCCTAATCCAAAATCATAGGGAAAAAACAAAAACAAAAACAAAAAACAAAAAACTGTGGTTCCAGGTTAGCAAAAATGGCACAAAACCAGCACACTATGTAAAAAGGGAATCGCGGGGCACCTAGGTGGCTCAGTCAGTTAAGCATCTGACTTTGGCTCAGGTCATGATCCCAAGGTCCTGGGTTTGAGTCCTGCATCAGGCTCCCTGCTCAGAGGGGAGTCTGTTTCTCCCTCTCCCTCTGCTGCTCCCCCTGCTCTCTCTCGTTCTCTCTCTCTCTCTCTCAAATAAATAAAACCTTTAAATAAATAAATAATCAATAATCAACACAAAAACATGAATCTAAAACATGAACAAAAGAAACCCGATCCTCTTAACATCCCCCAAGATCAAGCAAGCCCTGGAGTTTTCAGTTGTGAGTTAATACACTTTCTTTGTGACAAAGTACTCTGGATTGTATTTTCTCTCACTTATCAAAAGATATGAGAACTGGCACTAAGACTGGAACATTGCCAATGGCTGACAGCAAATTCAAAATTGAGAGAATCAAGGAGAGGGGAGAACTCTCCCACTTCTGTTGGGGACAGATAATAGCATTTGTAATTTGGTTGTAGAAAGTAGAGATAGGTAAATACACATCCATTTTAGCTTGGTGCTCAGAATTTATCCTTACTGAGACAACAGCATTCCTGGTCTTGATATGAAAAATGTGAGATTTTGGACTGTGGTTCTTATTTCTATGGCTCTCTATAAGTCTTATAAGAAAAAGACAAGCTTATGTTGAAATTGGTTTACTTAAATGCAGCCAGGAAGAAAATGTGGCTTTACTGAGAAATACCTTTCTCGCCTGAGACCTATTCAAGGTCACTGAGAAATTTAAAAGATTAGAAAGCTGAATTCTTTCTTCCAAACTAAAGTTACTGCCAGCAAAAGTGGGGAAATAGGAACAATAGGAGGAAATAATATTAAAACCTGTGAGAAGCCGCTGTCATCAGTTTCCTCCAAAGAAGTTTCTATTTTAAACTACTTAGAAAAGAGGACTGTTACCCTACCTGAAAGATGCCACATGATGTGTAGTTGGGAGCAAGAGTCAGAGTGGTTCTATCTCCCACCCGAGTCAATGTGGTAAACTGTCCCAAGTCAGAAGCAAGGTTTAGACAAGCAGATGAAAGCAATGTGTCTGGGGGATACTAAGAGAAAAATATGGGACATGGTTTTAATAAAACGACTTGCTTACAGAGATATCTGGGTGGCTCAGTGGGTTAAGCATCTGATCCTTGGTTCCGGCTCAGGTCATGATCTCAGGGTTGAGGGATTGAGCCCCACATTATGTAGGGCTCCACACTCAATGCAGAGTCTGCTGGAGATTCGCTCTCTCCCTCCCTCTCTGCCCCTGCCCCTAACTCTAAATAAATAAATAAAATCTTTAAAAAAAAAAAAAAAGACTACTTTGAAGAGATTTCTGACCTTTAGTAGTAATCCATGGAATTGTTTGGAACACATATATTGAAAGTACACTTAAATTTTAAGAGTTGTCCCATCAGCATTGGAAAACAATAGCTATAATTACAATCTCTAAGGCATATCCCAAATTCTTAATCATATCACAGTGGAAGGGGATGGGGCATACTCCATATGTATATCTCACATTTAATTACTGGAGCAACAACAAAAAAAGAAAAAAATGAGGAAAACCTCAATAAATCAAATAATAAATAAATAAATACATAAATAAATAAGGAAAGCCATCCAGAAGAGAAGAATCAGGCCAACTGATTCAAAGCTACTAACAAAACAATTCCTTCTAGCACCAGAGCAAACAGGGCAAAGAACGCTTGCTATTTTTTTTTAACCACATATCATATGTGGTATGAACTCTTGGCCACTATATTTATTTGTCATTTGCCCCACCCAATAGTTGTTTTATTGCAAATATTTCTTTTCTCTGTCATTTTTTTTTTTTTAACAAATGATAGGTTATTGTATAAAGGTAAATTTCTTGTTAGTTTGCTGACCCATGAGGAGTTACATTCAGGCCTAATGAATAAGATTTGAAATTAACCAGAGGCATATATCTGGACCCGGATACAGTAACTGGGAATGGCGAACTTAAGAATAAGGCTGTTTTATGATAGATGGCCAAAGGGACAGACTATTATGGACCTTTGTTATTTTTCAACTGCCATGACCCATGACCTCTGTTATTCAAGGGGGGAGGTGCTCTATCCTCAGCTCCAAGAACGGAGTATCAGCACACATCTGGCCAATGGTACATGGCAGTTTTGGAGCAGAAGTGGGAACCTGATGAAATGGATCCAACCATAATAACTTCTAGATCAAGCACAGGAGTGGTCAAAAAAAGTTCACTCTCTTTCCTTCCAGATTTCAACCAGGAAAGGAACATAGGGCAGAAAGCACACACCATGGTAAGGCATATGTCTAGCAAAATATGAACCCAACAGACAAGAAGCAGACCTGAGCAATTCAGAGAAAGAAACCAGATCCTGCTAATTGAGAAAGGCTCTGAATTGAAAAAAGACTGAAAGCTTACACTTATCTAACCCTAGATTTGTCAAGAACATAAGCTAATTATCTTTTCAGTTAAAGGTATTTGAGACTGAATTTGTTTTCACTTTTAACATGAAAATGAATCCGAACTAACCTTTTCAAATTACTTCTCCCTCCCTAATCCACAATTTTATGCCATAGTCACCCAAAGCGTAACCAAATCTCACATTTTGAAAACTTGGCTCTTGGAAGGCTTTTGACTGGAATGTCCATTTTCCTTTCCTGCCCGGAAAACTTCTATTTACTTCTGTTTAAGGCTAATGTACATGTTGTCTCCTTTGTGAAAGCCCTGCCAAACATTCTGAATGGATGAATGCGCTTCCAAAGTCATTACCATTTCTAAGTTGACACCTAAAATGACTGGTTTGTCAGTTGTGTCACTCAGATACAATAACAAGATTCTGTTAATTAGCTGGTGGGTTTCTGTTTTGTATACTCTATTAGTTGCTTTGGCTTTCTAGAGAAAATTACTACGCAGACCCTCCCAACATACACACACACTCATTTTCAAAAGTTAGCATTATGTTACTCCACTTTTACGAAAGACGTATTTTTAGTACCTGTTTTTGCTAACTGAAAGAAATCCAAAGAGGATTTTGGCTTTTAGGAGAAAAGGTGAAAAGCAAAAATAGCTTTCAGCATTTGTTTTCTACCAGGCAGCTTGAATCCCAAGCACCAAGTGTGGCCCCGCCAAGCTCCTTCCTTGGAACCCGCACTCAACATCTCAGCACCAAGCTCGGCAGCCTTGAACTCTATCTATGAGCATCTGTGCTTCATCTTGATTGATTTTGTGCATCCCTTAGCAAGATGTGCCCTATGCTATCAGAAAAGCCTAAGAGGGTTTATTTTTTTTAGGTCTGGTAATGCTCAAAAGTTTTTCCAAATAAATTAGTGATAACTTCTTTGCCTTATGCTTGAAAGGTTTCCTAGGAACGCTCTATTTTGGGATAGCACAGGAGAAACCTGCATGTAGGTTTTAAAACAATTTGTAACAAGATACTGGCAGTTGCAGTTCCATTGTAATTTCCAAAAAGAGTATTCCTTCTCTAAAATCTTTTTTTTTAAGATTTTATTTATTTATTTGACGGACAGAGATCACAAGTAGGCAGAGAGGCAGACAGAGAGGGGGAAGCAGGCTCCCCACTGAGCAGAGAGCCCGATGTGGGGCTCGATCCCAGGACCCTGAGATCATGACCTGAGCAGAAGGCAGAGGCTTTAACTTACTGAGCCACCCAGGCGCCCCTCTAAAATCATTTTTTAAATGAAGCATATCACTCCTTTTCTGAGTCACAAGTTGTAATTCTTAAATAACACTATGTTTATTTGTAATATTTTTCCATCAAGTAGAGACTCACTGAGTGTCGACCCCTAATTATATTTAAACATTGTGTGTTTTTCTGTGCTAAGCCTTTCCAGAATTTTTACTTTTCTTTTTATTTACTCCCATTTCAGAAAGTACTTAAGTTGGCTGAAAATAATAATTTCCCAAAAGCCCATAAACACGAGTATTTTAAAGCTGACAACGCTCTGTTAAAGTTATGTTTTAAATGTCTTGCATAATGTAGCTATCCTATCTGATACTTATGAGGTAGAATGGCATAAATACAAATGGTGATTACCAAAACTATTTTAGGTATTATCTTGGGGAATCAAAACAAAGAACGTTTATTTTTAAATGGAGATGTTACAAAAAATATCATATCCTCTCTTTTCCATTGTTCAGTAAGTTCTAGCATGGTGTTTTATAAGCTATTTTTCATATGTTTATGGCACAATGCTAACTGTTTTTATTAGGAAATGGCCTGCTGGCTGAGTTCCCATTCATTGTACCCCAGCATTTTCCCTCAGCTGCATCAGAGCAACAAACTAAGAAGTTCACTACTTCCTCATTAATTCTGGAAAACTCATACCATGAGTAACATATCATGAACCCAGGAACCGTTTTATGTCTTGACAATTGCTGGAAGTGTTTTATTTTGTAACAGAATTTAAGAATATCCAATTTAAATAGCAAACAGTGCATATTGTGGAAACCGAGTCTGTAAATCTCATAATTTTCTTAAAGGATAATAATTGTGACTCAAACCCTGTGAGTCAGGTACTAATAACTTATAAGCCTATTTCCCTTTTCAATGGCTTCTCATTTGTTGGATATATTACCATAATTTTTTATTGTGAAAGATAACACAAGGGATCATTTTTAGTTTGACGTTTCCTATAATTTATGAGGACAATTCAAATTGCTCAAGTCCTAAAGGTAAAACTGGAAAGCTTGTGAATATTTAGGATAGAAGTAATGCCAAGAGAGGGAAAACTGTGGATTAACAGAAAAATGAAGTTTTAGCCTATTTATGCTTTAATTCCCATCCACTCACAGCTCTGTTTTCTGCTTTTCAATTAGAATCCCATTCTTCAGCTAAATATTTACAATGCAAAGTAAGAGAATGACTTTGGGCCCTGGACACAAACAATCTAAGTCTGATTCTGACCTCCTGCCTATGCAACTTAGTTCAATTAATTTAGTATTTCTAAAGTTTAAGGCCATTTGCTAAAAGATGAGAAATTAATTTCACTTACAAGTCTGTTATGACTATATTAAAGAAACTAAATAGAAATTATGTTATAAAAAAGGCCTGGTGAGACTCAATAAATAGAAGGTGTTCATAATAAGCCCTCAACTAACATCATCAACAACAGCAGTATTTATCAACTATGAGTATCTACTTAGGGTCTTTACAAATCGAGCTATTACAGCTGTAAATTCTAATAGTTACGATTGCCTTGTTGTTATTACTACTGTTCTGTTATTTTGCTATTATTACCCCAAGTTTAGAAATAATGTACTTCCCTAAATTGAATACTTTGATTGGGAGAAAACGAGATTGTTATTCTGGAATAGAAAATAAACAAAACAAAACTTAAGAGGACCACACACGTTCCGTTCATTTTCCTCAAAAGCAAATCGTCCAGCTCATAAGCTGCTGTCCTGGTACAGGTTTCCACCACTATCCGGAAGAAAACCATTCCTAGGAAAACTTTCATAAACCAAAGGAGCATAAGGCTAAGCAATTACCATTAATTTATATAGAAAAATGTTTGAGCATTCCCAGACTCCTAAAAATAACCTCTCATAAGCTTTTCTGATATTGGAGGACACATCTTGCTAATGGATGCACAAAATAAATCAAGCTAAAGCACAGATGCTTATACACACAATTCAGAACTGTGGAGCCTCCTGCTGACTCAGGACACCTGAGTTCCCAGGGAAGGAGCCTGGGGGGACCACAGTGGCTGCCTCTGTACAGGTGGGCATGGAACACAACTTTGGCTTATCCCCTTTCTTTGATGGAAGTAAAAATCCTCTTCAGATTTCTTTTGGTTTGGCGAAAACAGGCACTAAGTAGGTCTTTCATAAAAGTGAAGTGGCATAGTGTGAACTCTTGAAATGGAGGGCATACCTGCATTTACCTCTGGCTCTGCTACTGCTGGTTCCCTGCAGGATGCACATCGTCTCTCTGTCTTCACTATTCCCCTATGTTGTCCCTTTCAAACCTCAAGCAGCTCCTCCTGCCTAATATGTCTCCCAGATGAAAATCAATACAAGATTTTCTAGACATATATTTATTTGTTTTGGTAGAAGAAGCTTCAGATTGGCCATTAACCAAAGATTACAGAGATTCATTGGGTCTCCCAGGGCCTGCCGCTGTGGGTTTTGGGGGAGGTCTGTCCAGATGTCTTGCTATTTTTATCCGTCAACCCCATCTGTTTACTGATGACCTACAAGGGCCATAACCATGTCAGAGGTGTCACAAGAAATATTTATCCTGGGATACAAAAAAAAAAAAAAAGAAAGAAAGAAAGAAAAGAAAAGAAAGAAAGAAGACAGAGAACCATTTTCTTTGGAAATTGATGAATCCCATTTGGTTCATTGGTCTTGAACTTGACACAGTAAAGAAACAGAACGATGGCTCAGTTTATCAGCTGCAGCCCTGATACTTGACAACCCGGAGAGCACTTTCATCCACCTCTCTACAGGGCTTATGCTCAGATCCCTCCAACCTGATTGGGGATTTGGAAAGTTCTCAGAACATCTTTTGTACCAGTCCTCATGTATTTCACAAAATGACCTTAAATATATGCTAATGACTTTTTCCGAGGGCTATTACAAAACACGCATGTCCATACATGTAAGTACACATCATACCAAATTAAATAAATTACCATTCTAATGTATAAAGTCAGAAGAGTAAATTTTGTCCAACTTTGCCAGGGGGATAGGCTTCTACTGTTGTTAAGAAGAGATTGGTAAGGTTTAGCCCAGGCTGTACGACCTACTCTCTTTGAGACTTGGGCAAGTTACTTAACTTCTTTGTGCCTCACGACATAAGATAGCTATACTCAGAAGTTGGTTCTGAGAATTCAGTTTATTGGTATGAGTTTAGAACATTTTTTTTTTGTAAAACCTTTAATATTTGTTAGACAGTATTACTTTAAAAATATCCAGGAAATTACTATTATTCTACACCAATTTACATTGTTCAGATTCAGAAGTCTTTAAAATAATTTTTTTTTTCTTTTTAGTTTTTGATAAACCACAACATTTGGTCATAGAAAATATAAACCAATTATTGGGATAAATCCAGAAATCTCTTTAGGTTTGCATTTGAATATGTTCAAATAAGATAATGCATTCAGCCTTCCAATAATTCATTTAACTAAATATTTATCTAGCTGCACACATACCGAGCTTCTTTCTATTTTTTGTATATGCAAAGTTTGTTTCCAGTCCAGAGTTTTCTATAGTTGGTTCTTTTCATAATTCATGTATGAACTCAGATTTCACCTCCTCAGAATGGCCTTGCTTGAATACCCAATCTATTTTTGCTCCCCCCAAATTCTCCATACCTTTACCCTGTTCCATTGTCCATGCAATCTCAATTGCAATTAAAGTATATCTAAATTATCTGCTACTTATTTAATCTGTCTTCCTCCACTCCTGCTATTTTTGTTTACTGTTATATCACCAGGGCCCAGAATCGTTCCAGACTAGCAGTAGTAATAGCAATAGCTTACCTTTATGCATTTTGTGCACAACTTACCTTATGCCCTTCACATCATTGACAATTTAATCCTGGTAACAACCTTGCACAATAAATGCTATACTACACTCATCTTACAAATGAGGAAAAGGAGGCAAAGATTGGTAAAGCAAGTGCCCATAATCACACAGCTGATGAGTTCTTTACCATCACCCTAGTCTACCTCTGAGTAGGCATTTAACACATTATTGTTAAATAAAGGACTAGATGTGCTGGGTGTGGAGCAAGTAGCTGAATATGCAAAAGTCATGTCATGGGGCACAGGAGTCTACATAAGGGAAATAGATATGGTAAGTTAATTAGTAAGATAACTCTTTAAACTTATACAGCGATATATGTCAATTATATCTCAATAAAAGTGAAAAAATAAGCAAGATGAATAGATTGATTCAATGAATCACTAGGTGCTCTGAAATAAGCTTTCACAGAGCGCATGCAGAGTATAGATGAGGGCATGGCATTTCCTTTGGTGGTAAGTCCAGTTTTCCTAAGGAAGATGATGGCTAATGTCATTTTGAGGGAAAACAGTGAATATGGGGGTCTTAAATTATGCAGCATTGGAATCTCTAAGTGAAACATTATATAATAGAAAATGCCTGAAACATAGAATCTGTCCTGACATCCCCCTAAAAACACTGCGTGGGATTTGTTCATACTGCAGCTCTTCTATGGCTGTAGCTGGATATGTAGTTCAGTGCAGGCCAAGTGGTTACCATGGACATGTGAACAAATGACAGTGTGGAGATGGTCTGGAACCATCGCTTAACTCTTAGAGAATGAATGCCAGTGAGCACTCATCCATTATACACGATGCATTCTTTGTGTATAATTAAGCATAGGAAATTGCATCATTTATTTCAAGAAAAGTAACATTTAAAATTTATAACCACTGGTCATAGCTGTCATTAGATAGAATTAAACTATTTGCTCACTGTTATTAAAGGCTACATAGTCACTAAATCCATGGTTTAAATATTGTCCTTTTAAAATTTAGGGGTTTGGTTTGACAATATCAAATAGCATTAATAAATTGTTAAATTTTACAAGGTATTTTATAATGAAAAATGTGTATCTTCAGCTTAAGAACACTAAAAACCTTAATAACAAGGTTAACATATGTCAACCATTTAAAGAAGAAATAGCAAGAAATAGCAGCCTGGTAGTTGCCAAAGTTTTATCCTCTAAAATCATTAAATTCTAATAAAGTGGCATTAGCTGGCATCTTATAGCATATTTCTGTATATATGGTAATTTTGTAGATAATTTAAATTTTATTTTCAAATTTCTGAATTCCTGTATAAGTTCTAGCAGTTTTGGAGTGGAGTCTTTTGGGTTTTCCACATATAGTATCATATCATATGCAAAGAGTGATAATTTGACTTCTTCTTTACCGATTTGGATGCCTTTAATTTCCTTTTGTTGTCTGATTGCTGAGGCTAGGACCACTAGTACTATGTTGAATAGCAGTGGTGATAATGGACATCCCTGCCGTGTTCCTGACCTTAGCGGAAAAGCTTTCAGTTTTTCTCCATTGAGAATGATATTTGCGGTGGGTTTTTCATAGATGACTTTGATGATATTGAGGTATGTGCCCTCTATCCCTACACTTTGAAGAGTTTTGATCAGGAAGGGATGCTGTACTTTGTCAAATGCTTTTTCAGCATCTATTGAGAGTATCATATGGTTCTTGTTCTTTCTTTTATTGATGTGTTGTATCACATTGACTGATTTGCGGATGTTGAACCAACCTTGCAGCCCTGGAATAAATCCCACTTGGACGTGGTGAATAATCTTTTTAATGTACTGTTGAATCCTATTGGCTAGTATTTTGTTGAGTATTTTCGCATCTGTGTTCATCAAGGATATTGGTCTATAGCTCTCTTTTTTGGTGGGATCCTTGTCTGGTTTTGGGATCAAGGTGATGCTGGCTTCATAAAATGAGCTTGGAAGTTTTCCTTCCATTTCTATTTTTTGGAACAGTTTCAGGAGAATAGGAATTAGTTCTTCTTTAAATGTTTGGTAGAATTCCCCCGGGGAAGCCGTCTGGCCCTGGGCTTTTGTTTGTTTGGAGATTTTTAATGACTGTTTCAATCTCCTTACTGGTTATGGGTCTGTTCAGGCTTGCTATTTTTTCCTGGTTCAGTTGTGGTAGGTTATATGTTTCTAGGAATGCATCCATTTCTTCCAGATTGTCAAATTTGTTGGCATAGAGATGCTCATAGTATGTTCTTATAATTGTTTGTATTTCCTTGGTGTTAGTTGTGATCTCTCCTCTTTCATTCATGATTTTATTTATTTGGGTCCTTTCTCTTTTCTTTTTGATAAGTCGGGCCAGGGGTTTATCAATTTTATTAATTCTTTCAAAGAACCAGCTCCTAGTTTTGTTGATTTGTTCTATTGTTTTTTTGGTTTCTATTTCATTGATTTCTGCTCTGATCTTTATGATTTCTCTTCTCCTGCTGGGCTTAGGGTTTCTTTCTTGTTCTTTCTCCAGCTCCTTTAGGTGTAGGGTTAGGTTGTGTACCTGAGACCTATCTTGTTTCTTGAGAAAGGCTTGTACCGCTCTATATTTTCCTCTCAGGACTGCCTTTGTTGTGTCCCACAGATTTTGAACCATTGTATTTTCATTATCATTTGTTTCCATGATTTTTTTCAATTCTTCTTTAATTTCCCGGTTGACCTATTCATTCTTTAGAAGGATGCTGTTTAGTCTCCATGTATTTGGGTTCTTTCCAAACTTCCTTTTGTGGTTGAGTTCTAGCTTTAGAGCATTGTGGTCTGAAAATATGCAGGGAATGATCCCAATCTTTTGATACCGGTTGAGTCCTGATTTAGGACCAAGGATGTGATCTATTCTGGAGAATGTTCCATGTGCACTAGAGAAGAATGTGTATTCTGTTGCTTTGGGATGAAATATTCTGAATATATCTGTGATGTCCATCTGGTCCAGTGTGTCATTTAAGGCCTTTATTTCCTTGCTGATCTTTTGCTTGGATGATCTGTCCATTTCAGTGAGGGGAGTGTTAAAGTCCCCTACTATTATTGTATTATTGTTGATGTGTTTCTTTGATTTTGTTATTAATTGGTTTATATAGTTGGCTGCTCCCATGTTGGGGGCATAGATATTTAAAATTGTTAAATCTTCTTGTTGGACAGACCCTTTGAGTATGATATAGTGTCCTTCCTCATCTCTTATTATAGTCTTTGGCTTAAAATCTAATTGATCTGATATAAGGATTGCCACTCCTGCTTTCTTCTGATATCCATTAGCATGGTAAATTCTTTTCCACACCCTCACTTTAAATCTGGAGGTGTCAAATTTCATTTTTTACTTTTCAATTTTTAAATTAATTATCAAGGTTACTTTGGATTTATGTACTTTAAGAATATTATTCTTAATCATTACAGAAGACTTAATGTAGTTATTTGGAGAGGTCCCTGCTTGCAAATTTATGGTCTTTCTCAATTTCTTTGAGAGATTAAAAAACTAGAAAGCGACTGTGTAGACTGTGAACTAAATATGTTATGTCATATGATGTTAGAATATTTTTAATTAGACTATGTTGAAGATGAGAAACTTTTTTCACATATTACAGTTTCTTAGATATAAAGGTAGAATTTAAACTGTCCAACCAAATATATTTATGAATATTAATTTAAAGTGATTTTCTTGTGTTATCCTTAAGAAACAATTTTGAATTAAATTGACTTGAATCTTGGGGACCCTGGGTGGCTCAGCTGGTTAAGATCTGACTCTTGATATTAGCTCAGGGCCATGAGATCTAGTCCCCCACCACTGCCCTGCTCTCGTACATGCACATGAACTCTCAAAAAAAAAAAAAAAAAAGGAAAAAAATCTTGAATTGACATAATCTTTAATAGATGATTTTTAAGTACTTCAGGAGAAGAATTGTTTTTCCATATGTGTGTCATTTGCCTTCCTGTCATTAATAATTAATGTTATAGCTTCATAATTTGTTTCTTTTGTCTAATATAGCCCTACAAATTTTTTATCCTATAACCAAACAATCAGAAAAGAAATTTTAAAGTTGAAGGGTATTTTTTCTTTGACAAAGCAGAGTGGCACAGTGTGTTAGATTATTATGCTGAGCTTGGCAAAGTTGAAGTAAGATTTCTTGCTCTTAATAGACAATAAAAAAATCCTTTTTTTATTTAGACAATTAAAAAGTGCTTTTTCGGGGCGCCTGGGTGGCTCAGTGGGTTAAGCCGCTGCCTTCAGCTCAGGTCATGATCTCAGGGTCCTGGGATCGAGTCCCACATCGGGCTCTCTGCTCAGCAGGGAGCCTGCTTCCCTGTCTCTCTCTCTGCCTGCCTCTCTGTCTACTTGTGATCTCTCTCTGTCAAATAAATAAATAAAATCTTTAAAAAAAAAAAATAAAATAAAAAATAAAAAGTGCTTTTTCTCCTAGAAATTTTCTGGGTTAACACTAGGATGACCTTTAGAATGTACTTCCAGTTAATACAAAGTTTATATTATATTAAAGTTTAAATTCCCTGAAAAAAAGAAACAATTATTAAAAGTGTGTATTCTGAAAAATATGCTGATATTCATTTTCTAAATAGCTCATTTCATGCTATTTAATAGTATTTGAAGGAACAGGAATATGAGAACAAAGAACATATGTAATATGAGCAGAGAGAGGAAATTAAAGGACATATGGTATCTATTCTGAAAATGGGGAAACCAAATTGTAAAAATATTTAATATTAAAATTTTAAAGAGATATGAAGAGAAACAAAATGTTATCAATGGATAGTGATAAAAAATGGTTCGATTTTACTTTTGTAAGAAAGTGAACTAAATTTTTATTCAAATCCCTCAAATTTGCTCACTCATATATTTTCATTTTTTTCTTTAATGGAAGCTACATTTAAAAAAAATATTTGAATTGAAGCTATACTTTTTCTGTCAGATATATTCTATTTATCTTGCCTTTTCATAAACACAAACAAGATTCTTCTACTTCTGTTAATTTTTTCTTTTGCAAATTGGGCTTATTTATTCTTTTTAATTTAATACATGGAGAAGGTTTTAAAATTCCACATACAATCACTGCCCACTTGACTCACTGATATAACTTTTCAGAGATTTTTCTGAGCTCTTATTATTTTTCTTTAATTACACTGGTGATTGCCGCACATGACATTTTCAATAGTCATATAAGTCATGAAAAATTTCTGGCCACAGCACTTTAGGGAATTATTAGGGGGATATTCTTTGAGTCATATTTAAACTACTGGCTTTAACATTTTTAACACTGTGTTTCATTCATCTAACAAATGTGCATTTTATGTGACTCTGCTCAGTATAGTTTCAGGTACTTTGCTTTTAGAGTATTGTCTGAGTAATAAACAGTGACTATTTATGACTATATATTTAGTACCTGGAATTATTATTATTATTCCTGTTTATTACTATATCCTCAGTCATGGGGAAAACTTAAAAAGTGTAATTAATAAATGCTCTATGATCTACCTCATAATATGACCAGGAATAGTTCTAAATTGTGAATTATTTATTTTGAAACTTGAAATTTTTGATAGTTAAATCATATAAAATTTATAAAAAGACAATAACATCATATATGTTTTGTTTTCAGTTGTTTAAGTAATTTTTTCCCCTATCACTAATCTTTTTTTTTTTTTTTTTTTTTTTTAAGTAGGTTCTACACCCTACGTGGAATACAAAGCAGGGCTTGAACACAAGCCTGTGATCAAGACCTGAGCTGAAATCAAGAGTCAGATACTTAATAAACCAAGTCACCCAGGTGCCCCCACTAGAATAATTTATTTTTAATTCCTGGGAAATACCTTTTCAGAGCATAAAATAAACAGCTTAATATATATTTATTTTCAATTATTGAATTTAATTATAGTTCTAAAATATTAACATTAGAAAGTATGAAACCATCAAGCCTCAAAGTAATCTCAATGTTCAGCTGTCATTTTCATTCAATCTTAAAGAAACTGAAGCTTTTCTTAAGTCACTCAGCACTTGACAGAAATAAAATAAAAATTCAGGTCTCCTACTTTCAGAATATATCCTCTTTATTGAAACTTTTTTTTCTCTATCAAGGCTTTAGGTTAAAAAAATATTCCACAGTATCCACAATATAAAATAAATTGTCACTCTATTTTAAATTTAAAGCAACAAACATGAAATTGGGATGATTACTGAGCAAATAATAATTTTAGTATCTTTTTAAACTTATTTTCTCCTAATATAACTTTTCTTGTGAAATATTAGTGATAGCTAGAGATGGTTAGTTGTTTGCCAAAGATTCCACATAAGCTGGGTACTTCTGTAGAAGTAGTAGAGTTGTTCCAGGAACTGGAGGACCTCACCATCTTACATCGAGGGGGTCATATGGCCAAGAGAGAATCTGAGTAGAAATGGTATTAATTAGACATTCTCGAACTTTAGTTTGTATTAAAATCACCTGAAGAACTGGCTAAAACATCTATTTCTGGGCTATAGAAACATATAGAGTTTCTAATATAGTAGAACTAGAATGAAGTCTATGAATTTAAATTTTAACCACTTAGTAGGTAATAGTGATGTTCCCTACCTATGACCCATACCTTGATATACATCGCTACTACTTTGCCCATGTCCAGAAAAAAAAAAGTGTTTTTTTGTGAAGTCATTAGTTTTTAGTTATAAACAGACAAAATGTAATTGCCATCGATGTATAATATGACGTATGAATACATTTTTCTACTACCACCAATATTAGCTACAAAAGTTGTAGACATTTACAAATTCAGTTTTAACAAAAAGTTTTAATATTTCAAAAGAAGAAAATCCTGTTCCACCTGGAGATAGTTTTTTGGAAAATGATGTAGGAAGGAGATCTAGAATAAGAGCTATGAATATAGGGCATGATTTTTCTTCTCCAAGTTATCCCTAAGAAAGCATAACCAGAAGAACAAAATGATGCAAATACAATGAAAAAAATACATATTTTATAGAGCTTGGAAGATCTCTACTGACCTCTGTGATGACGTTAATTATTTTCTAATGTAAACTGTAACACTGAAGACATTCCTAGTCCACTTACAATGAGCTTTAGAAAATCACAAGCATATGAACCCGACTAAACAACTTAAATCAGACTCCCATTTTCAATACAAAAATAATGAGATATTCTACTAGTATTCCAGGAATAATACTTTGGCTTAAGAAACTTTCCTTCCAGGGACGCCTGGGTGGCTCAGTTGGTTAAGCGGCTGCCTTCGGCTCAGGTCATGATCTCAGCGTCCTGGGATGGAGTCCCACATCAGACTCCTTGCTCTGCAGGGAGCCTGCTTCTCCCTCTGACTCTGCCTGCCACTCTTGTCTGCCTGTGCTTACTCTCTCTCTCTCTCTCTCTCTCTCTGACAAATAAATAAATAAATTTAAAAAAAAAAAAGAAAGAAAGAAAGAAACTTTACTTCCAGGGCCATATTATGCACTCAGTACACTTCCTAGTTTATGTGTGACCTGGCTCAATGGTCTCACTCCTCATCTTCTTCCATTCCCCTCTGGCACAACATGTAAACAGCTTATCCAATTATCACTCTGTCTCCACGGTTTTATCCCATACTTCAGCATCCTTAGGAAAACAAGTACTCCTAGAGTAAAATTTGATTTTGCAATATGCCTACTATACCTAATCTTCTTTATCTTCTTAAACCTGTAACCTTTCAAATTAGGCCCATTCAGGTAGCTCCCCCTTATTAACTTGAGATCATGGATTAGGCTCTCCTAGGTAATAATCATTCAAGGTGGACAAAGGCATTTCTGTTTGTCTTCCTTGCCCTACCACAGAGCTGAGAATTTACCAAAAACTTAAGTCATCATTTTCTCCAGAATCTGTGATAGGTATTATCGTCGTTTTGCAGATGAGATACTTGAAGTAAAAAAGTAGTTGCAACTTGTCTAATAACACAGTCAATATTTTAGCAAAACTAAGGTTAGAATAAAAGCCTTGTAAATCCAATGCATATGTTTTAAGGTATCTCTCTTTATGGAAAGGCTTACACTACAAAAATTAAAATAGACCTAGGGCACCCAAACCTGTGTTTACGATGCATACAAAATTAACAAACAATTTGTTTTTAATGATCTCTCTACACATTTCATGTGGCAGATATGCACGTGAACACAACTTTAATGCAGACTCTAATATTCTTTTTTTAAGATTTATTTATTTTGAGAGAGAGCGAGAGCTGGGGGAGAGGTACAGGGAGAGAGAGAATCTCAAGCATACTCTCTACTGAGTGCTGAGTCCCATGTGAGGCTCCATCTTACGACCCTGAGATCATGACTTGAGCTGAAATCAAGAGTCAGATGCTTAACTGACTGACCCACACAGGCACCCCATGCAGACTCTCGTTTTCAACTTAATAAGATGTTCTACTGGTATGCTAGGAAAAACTCTTTGCCTTAAAATCTCCCCTTCCAGAGCCATACTATGCACTTACTTTCAGTCTACTTTTTAGTTTATGTGTGATCTGCTCACAGTTCAATAACTACATTTGTGTTAGTCACCATAATAACAGCAGTACAATGCAGTACCTTGAACTGAGAAGGCACTTGAAAAATATTAGCTGAATGACTGTTTTATTATACTAATAAAATCATAAGGCATATTTAAAGAAATTCAATTTCTTCCTGGCTTGTTTTTCTTTTCCTTTAACATGAATATAAAGAGGATAGTTTCTGAAATCAGACTTGGCTTTGCTCAGTTTTCTCAGCTAAAAAATGGTATAGTAACACCACCTAACTCACAGAATTTTCATGGGAACTAAATGAAAAAAATTCACGTTAGTCTTTTAAATCAACATTGGACACAGTGTAATGACTCAGTAACTATACATCATTATAAGACTTTCCATTTTGTACTGGTAAATAGCTTTTTTTTTTTTAACTCATGATAAATGTACTAATCATAAAACATTACAAAGGACATAAATTGATCAGAGAATATTGCAAAAAGATATATTCATCCTTAAATTAGTAAAAGGCTTCATTATTATTTTTAAATAATCCTCAACATTGTCTAAGATACATTCCATCCTGATAAAGTCCTTAATAGGTAGACAAAGTTTTTTTTATTATCCAGTTCTTTTGTTCCAAGACAGAAAGATATACCATACTTCAAAGTTGCACAATCTCTAACAAAACACCTAACGGTCAACTTCAGTCCTTGGAAACACGGTCACCAACCAACTGGATAACATAATTCAATTAAAACCACTGAGCGGAATCGCTGCATATCTCCCACCATTTTGCCTCCTTTTCTCTTCCTTTGCTCTCTCCCTTCAATTTCATCTGCTCCTCTATAATAATTGGAGTTGGTCATTTCGTTTTTGTCATTGTTGGAGGTGATGCTGGTAGTGGTGGGTTTTGGAGCAACAGCGCATTCTTTTCTCAGTGTCTTTTGACTCTTCTCTCTCCTTGACCTAAGAAAGAAAAGTGACCACTCATCCTCAAGAGCCATGCTTTGCTAACAGAATTTGGGATTCAAACTATATGACCTCTCTGTTGTTCCAAGGAAGTTTTCTTTAAAGAACCCTTTAGAAACAAGCCAATACTTTCAGACATTCTCTGGTGACTGGCAGCATTTGCCATCCATCTTTCAGTGGATAATTCCCCTGTCAAAGGTATAGTCTCCCAGATAACTATATACAATGCAGCATTATTCATTTTCTCCAACAATACACTGGAATCATACCAACTAAATCATATGCTATGGTAACATGCTGGTGAGCCACATGAACATGAGGCTTCAGGGTGGCATGTCCTAGGAATCAAAAGTACTTGTGTTTTGACACAATTATCTCACTCGCTCAGGAGCTGACCCAGGGTTCAGAAAACAGACAGTAACATCATAATGTTACAAAGGATACATATGCACTTCCTTACATGAAGAAGATTTCCTCTTCTGGAGGATGACCTCTTATTTAATTTTAGAGAGACCTGAACAGCTCTGTTGATACAAGTCATTTATATAGTTGTTAAGCAAAAACTTAGTTGTTGTTGTTGTTGTTGTTGTTGTTGTTGTTGTTGTTTCCCCAGGTGATCCTTCTGGACATATTAAAGATAAAAAGGACACATAAATCTCCAGCCACCAAGTGGGCTTAGTTAAATGTCATGTTCTGCATAACATTGGCATTAAGGGATCATACAGAAGAGAATTCTCTTCTCAAAAGATGGGATGGGGAGCTGCTTTCAAAAATAAGTTTTAGAAATAGCTTTCTCTTGCCATTAGATATGTTCATGTTATAGTAATAGATGCAATAAGTAGGACATGATCCTGATTTGTAATTACATTTTATTGTCTTAATTATGTATGTAAATCATACATACACAAAAAAGACCAAATGGAAATAAAATGTCATTTTTGGATAATGAGATTGATTATTGATGACATTTTTCCCTTTTACTTTTCTATACTGCCACATTCTCTACAATGAGTTTTAATTATATGCACATTTGAAAAAATAAAGCTGTTTCTAAAAATATTTTTAATGTTAAAGCATAGCATATCAAGGTATTTTCTTCCTACTTTGTTAATTTCTAATCATGTTTCTTACCATTCTTTTCTCTTTAACTTGTACTATTACTACAAATAACAAACACCAAGGTCTTATTGTATTAAAATTACTTGAATTAATATGCTTTCTCTTAAAAATTTAATGTGTCATAATTGCAACACTAATATATAATATAGCTCAAAATATAAAACATGAGCCAGACCATCTGGAAGGAAGAGAAGCTCAACTCCAAAACTTGGTGGCTGGATTGACCCTGGGCAATTAACTTAGCCTTTCTGTGTTTTATTTTCCTCACACATAAAGAGAGATATTAACAAAATTCATTTCACAGGTTGTTGTAAGCTGAAATGAGCTGTCCTAGGTAAATGTTTAGAACATTGTCTCACACATATTAAATGCTATATGAGTATTCATTTTCTTCCTAGATTTTGGTGGATCTACTTGTCTTGGCTTTATAACTACATAAATAATAATCATTTCCTCTGGGTGTTTCTCTAATACTCCTAGTAAGTTTCATGACTACAGAGAACTTGCTAGACTCATTCACTACCAAGTCCCACCTCCTACCATAATGTACGACGCCTGGTAGATATTCTATAAATATTTCTTGAATAAATAAATTCATAATAAATATTATAGTCATAAAGCTGTGTCTAAAATGGAAACTGGTCTTTGAATCTAATCTGTTTTCTGAAAGCTCTCTAATTTCAAGGCTACTCCTTTTTTACTAAGAGCAATTAGAAAATGTATCAGCTGAACTATTTTTGTGGGCTCTTACACTATTGTTTATATATTTCAAGTGAGAATATGTTGTCATTTAATGACCTTGCATTCTTTCTTGATATAAAGCTGATGTTGAATCTAAGGCAAGAGTCATGTTTTCTGAATGAAATCGACATGTGTTTCCCATCTGACTTTTCTCTGTGTTGCTTTCAAAGTGCATATACTGAAAGATGGTACAAGTTTCCCTATGCCACAGAAAACACTCCATACTGAGAAGTTCCACTGGCCAGGTCCCCTGACCATGAGTCATAGTTACTCAGAACATTGTTTGAGAATAACTTTACAAGGCATTAAAAGCACAAAAGATTTTAATGACTGACCCAAATGGTCTGGAATTGTAAGTGCTTCCAAGAATCCATGCTTATGTTGTTTTATTCCATGTGCTTGATGTTTAGAGGCATGTGAAGGATACACAATATTTCTTTTACTTGAGGAGATAATTTATAACTCAGTATGATGATGGATTTGAATCTCAAATTTGCCTGTTATTCATATTTAATACATCTTGGTAAACTTTATTTTCAGATCCTTAACTGTATTGTGAAAAAGAAAAAGTATGGTATTTTAACCCTTGGATCAAGCTCAAGTTGTTGAGCTCTTTTCAATTCTGATTAAGTACAATTACAGGATGTGGGAGGGAATTTCAAAATATTCAAGTGGTTCTAGAAGTCTGAGACTGGAAACAAATCACAGAACCACTTTTCATCTTGTCAGTTGCCGACATCATGCTTAAAGAATTCTTATAGCATAACAAATGCCTGTTTAGAGTATTAGCCGTTCTGTTCCTTGGTATCAATTCAAAGCAGTAGTTCCTACAAAGAACGTTGGAAAATATGCAATCATCATTTTAAAAATATATACATGTGCAAAATTCATTATTACTCAGGCTGTTCATATCTCACAAAGATAATACTACGACACATTTCACAACCCACATTCCCTGGGCCAAATGGCATTAGTCCAGGCCTAAACAATGTTGAGATTATAAAGATATATCTGGATTTCATCTAGCATAAAAGCAGCTATGAATCTGAGCAGAATGATTTTGGTATATTATTGCTGATTTTCAGATATGCTGAGGAAAAGCCATAAGATTTAGTGGCAGACAAGCCTCTATTCACACATCTAGTCGAGTATTTCTTCAGCTTTAGCTTCACTTTAGGATCAGCTGGGGAATTCTTATAAATCCCTGTACCTAGGTCAAACCCCAAACCAATTACATCAAACACACTAGTAGTGGGGGCCCGGGCATCAGTCTTTTTTATAACCTTCCAAGATTCCCCATATAAAGCCAAGGTTAAAAATGACTGCTCTAGTTATAGTCTGCTGGTATGGCCAAGAGTGTGGGAGCTATCTTTGGGAGTGCTGATAAGTGCTGGAGGGCTAAAAGCAGCATTTACTATTAATATAGGCTGGCACTTTTCTAAGTGCTTTCCTCATAGTAACATTTAATCCACCCAAATGGGTAGAAACTATTATTATTATTTTACAGATGAAGAAAGAGATAGGTCATACAACTAGGAATGGTGAAATGGGGATTCCATTGTTCATTTAACAAACTATGTTTAATTTCATTTAATACACCCAAGACAGTGTCAAAATACTCAGAGTCTCCAAATGTGATAAACAAGGAGATGCATTCTACCAATAAACACCAAATAATGAGCAACTGCCTTCTCACCCCATGTGCTAGAATTAAACACGAAAAAATAATGCGGCCCTCAATAGTATTTTGGAAAAACTGTCAATGTAACTGAATTAATAGACAAAGCTAACTAAAAGTGACCAAAATTCTATTTCCATTGACTTATGTCTGGCTTCCAAGAGGTCAGCAAAGTAGAATCATAGCCACTGTGATTCTAGCAACACTGAACCAAATTGTAACCATACTATTCACACACATTTAGCACCCAGATTAAGCAATGTTGAAGGAATAGAGCTCATAAGAGCTGAATAAGGATTCCAAAGTGTAATTCATATTATCTCTAACCCTCTGGAAATGGAGTACTGTTTAAGACATGCTTTCTGCAGGAGTAATCCCAGGGTAAGGCAACCACAATTAAAATGACTTCATTTATGTGCAGTATAAGAAACATGTTTCTCCTTATCCTACATCCTGGTGCTGACTTTCTGCGTTCACAAAGAAAACACGTAAAAAGACCATTGAAGACCTAAGCTACATTTATGCCACTGTTTACATGAAAAGTATTTCCTATACTTAAGAGAATCCTACAGGTTGAAAAGCAACAGTTTGAAGATATTACATACATTGTCTCTGATGTTTGGAGATGAACAAACCAATTAAGACCCAAATACAAATTAAAATGGCTTTATATAAGTAAATTTCAGAAAATTAATAGATGTGAGTTTGAAAAAAATTTTTTGATTACCTAGAATTGTTATTTTAGGACCGTCAAAAAGAGTTAATGCCACATTCAAAAACTTTCACCATTTTCT
This sequence comes from Mustela nivalis, assembly GCF_964662115.1. Lineage (NCBI taxonomy): Eukaryota > Metazoa > Chordata > Mammalia > Carnivora > Mustelidae > Mustela > Mustela nivalis. The sequence goes on from NC_139023.1 coordinate 126,484,390, forward strand.
GGTAAATCTACAATAAGTTCTTCCTTAGCTATTTCACCATTTGAAAGTATTTCAAGAGTATTCAGAGTCGTTTATAATACAGTGTGAATTAATCATTTAAGAGTAAGATTTTCTATGGTTTTAAGAAAGAGACCTGGGTTCTGAGACCTGGAAAAGGTGGGGAGAAGAGCTGATATCCAGAATGGAAGAAACAGAATGTATGCAATCTGTGGGAATGTCAACGGCAAAGTCAATCATTTCACAAGTTTATCTTGGAACCACTTTCAATAAGAAAGCAGGAGGCATCTGAGAAGGGAAACTAAAAAAAATTATTTTCTTTTGTTTTTGATAATACATATTTCCTATGGCTAATTAAGACTATGATTTTTATGATACACAGAGTACAGACATTTTAATTATAGGTAACTCCTTTTGCACTGAGCAAAATATGGAAACAACTCTAATGAAATCCTTAAAAAAGAACAAAGAGAAGAAGAAAAAAAAAGGGGGAAAGAAGAATTCATATCATCATCACCATCATCCTCATGCCCATCGTCATAATTTGGCTCAATAAGACACCAGAGAGATTAGGTGCTTCATGAAGTTGGGCCAAATGAGGCAAGATTGATTGCAAAGAACCAAATTGGCATAAATTTAAAAAGTCACTGAGCTGACCATACTGAAATGCAGAGAAAGCACACCAAAACATGAAGATTCAAACATGTAATAAAAATCAGATTTAAAAAATGAGGTTTAAGAAGCAAAGAATAAACAGAAACCCATGATGATCTCTAAATGATAGAAATATTGAAGTAATTTCAAAAAATATTATGCATAATATAAAGGTAACTTCATATGCTTAAAGAAAATACTGCTGATTCTTATCAAGTACTGATGCCAAAAGCAACGCCTCATACTCTTGCTGTCACTCTCATTTATGAAATTTAGATTCATTTCTCCAAAAAGAGATGGAAATAAGGAAGAGAAGGTGAGAATTGTGACCCTCACAAATTTAAAAATGTTAATTTCTGCAATAAATATGAGGAGAAAATCTCAACTCTAGAAATTAAATATCCCATTCTTAAGACAGTAAGTACAATGTGGCAATAAATGAAATATTTCCAATCATTGAGGAAACATTTTAAGAGATAAATTTGAGATAGGGTGGAAAAATCATCATATCAGTTCCCAGTGCTGTAAAACAAATCTCCCCAAAACTTAGTGACACAAAACTATAGCAATGCTATTATTTCACATGATTTCTATTTGTTAAGAATCCTGGGCAGACGTGGCTCAGATTCCTTCATGATGCTCTAGTCAGACTGTAGGTCAAAGTGGAGCAGCTGGTGGCTGAGCAACCATCTCTCCCTTTGTGCGGTCTCCTAGCTTTTCTGCGTGATCTCTGCAGGTGGAATCTTTTGGACTTCCTTACAGATTGGTGATCTCAAGACAGTGGGATTACTCACATTAGCTCAGGACTCCAAAGCAAGTTGTCCAGTAAGCAAGGTGAAGGCTGAATTTCCTTTTATGATCTAGCCCTGGAAGGCATCTAACAACACTTCCGTCAAAATTTTTAGTCAAAATAACTTCAGCATTTGGGCACCTGGATAGCTCAGTTGGTTAAACATCTGCCTTTACATCAGGTCATGATCCCTGGACCCTGCTCTGCCAGGAGCCTGCTTCTCCCTCTTCTCCTCCACTGCTCTTTCCCCCTGCTCGTGTTCAAGTGTTCCATGCATACACATGCACTCTCTCAAATGAACAAAGTCTTTTAAAAATTAAGGGAAAAAAAAAAAAGCTTCAACAGTCTTCTCTGTTTCAAGTGCATGGGATATAAATCTAATCTCTCCTTGGAAGGAGTATGAAAGACATTGCCAGCAGATCATGCAGGTGGAAGACACCATGGAGATCATCTTTGGAAAGTATAATCTATCATGGCAGTTTTCCATGCCACATGACCTTTGGATAATATGTCTTTCATATTTCTTCCATTGAAAGGTTAGCTTTATATCCAATGCTAACTTATTTTTTGCTAGACTCTGGCAACAATAAAGATGCTAATTGAATAAAATAGCAAAGTATTTCACTTAGTACTATCATTACTCCCATTTATAGTTAAAAATTTATAGTTTAGGGGCGCCTGGGTGGCTCAGTGGGTTAAGCCGCTGCCTTCGGCTCAGGTCATGATCTCAGGGTCCTGGGATCGAGTCCTGCATCGGGCTCTCTGCTCGGCAGGGAGCCTGCTTCCTTCCCTTCCTCTCTCTCTGCCTGCCTCTCTGCCTACTTGTGATCTCTCCGCTGTCAAATAAATAAATAAAATCTTTAAAAAAAATTATAGTTTAAAAAAGGGAGACTCAGAAAGTCTACTTAGCATGTTCAAGAGCACACTGCAAATAGCTAATATAACCAATCACCTTCATAAATCACTTTATCGCTGAATTCTTATTTATTATAATGGTCTACTTCTCAAAACACTTTTAAGTGGAAGCTCAGCAGTAGACCCACCAAAATTGATGGGAAAATGTGAGGTTGCCCCCACGAATGTCTCGCCAACACTGCAAAGATCAGATTCTTCTCTTGTCCATCAGTACTGTTCTACAGTATATTATTTAAAATTTCGTTCATATCTCTTTCCCATTTCATATCAGTTGTTACAATTTTATTTTAACTTTATTTAATCTAATGTCAGTCTTCTTACTCCTAGCAAGTAACCAAGTCTCCAATTTAAAAAAGAAAATACCGTCTGATATGAATTCCTTCAAATTCCCTCCACTCCGCATCAGGTTTATTTTGAACCATGTATCTCTTTTCATTGGATTGCTACTTCTACTCAAAGCTAATTCCTTCCCTTGTACTTAGGATCCCCTCCCTTCCTGTCTGCTTTGAGAATTTTCTGTCTTAATTATGTCCATTTATTTTACCTTCTACTTCTTTTCTCTATTGGATCTTTGTCTTCCTTTTAAAAACAAGTTCACATTCCTTATTCTGGAAAAAATAACCCTGCCCTAGTCTCTTTCCTTCTCATTTATGCTGCTTCCCCTTTCGGGTTTCCTTTCGGGTCCAAACTGCTTATCACAATGGTTTGCACTGCATGGATTCCCTTTATTATATCCTTCTTACTCTGACTCATTTTAGTCTGGTTTCAGGTCTCATTTCCTTCAAGCTATTCTTTAAAATGACACAGCTCTTTAATGCAACTTTGTGACTAGGAATATGAGAGTGGCATATGTATCCTTTCTTAGTAAATATCCTTCTCATAGCATTTATCCCAGGGTATTTGCCATGGTGAAGTTTTTACCTGATGCATTTTATCGGCTTCTCACTAAAAGTATTTATTGCCTTTCCTTTGTGTTTATGCCCAGAAGTGGAGATGCTGGATCATATGGTAGTTCTATTTTTAATTTATTAAGCAACCTCCATATGTTTTCCGTAGTGGCTGCACCAGTTTACATTCCTGCCAATAGTTTACAAGGGTTCCTTTTCCTCTCATCCTTGCCGGTATTTGTTATGCCTTATTGTTTTCATAATAACCATCCTAACAAGTGTGAAGTGATAACTCACTGTGATTCTAATATGCATTTCCCTAGTGATTAATGATGTTGAGTGTGATTTCAAGTACCTGTTGGTCACTTATATGTTTTCTTTGAAAAAATGTCTATTTAGGTTCTTTGCATATTTTTTAGTTGGGTCATTCAGGTAGTTTGTTTCTTTGCTATTGAGTTATATGAATTCCTTATATATTTTGGATATTAACCCTTATCAGATATGTGGCTTGTAAATATTTTCTCCCATTTGATATGTTCCCTTTTCATTTTATCTATGGTTCCCTTTGCTGTGTAAAAGATTTTTAGTTTGATATAGTCCCACTTGTTTGTTTTTGTTTTTGTTGCCTTTGCTTTTGTTGTAAAATCCCCTCAAAAAAGCATTGCTAAGATCATTGTCAGGGAGTTTACCACCTCCTCTTTTTTTGGAGTTTTATAACTTCAGGTCTCATATTTAGGTTTTTAATCCATTTGGAGTTAATTTTTGTGTATTGTGTAAGATAATGGCCCAGTTTCATTCTTTTGGATATGGCTGTCCAGTTTTCCCAACACTATTTATTGAAAAGACTATCCTTACCCCATTGTATTTTCTGGGCTCCTTTGTCAAAAATCAATTGAACATATATGTGGGGTTTATATCTGGTCTATTTTGTTCCATTGATTTATATTTGTCTGTTTTTATACCAATGCCATTCTGTTTTATTGAATTTAACTTTACAATATGGTTGGAAATCATGCAGTATGATGCCTTCTACTTTGTTTTTTCTTAAATTTGTTTTGGCTACTCAAGATATTTTGTAGTTCCATATAAGTTTTAGGATTGTTTTTCTCCCACAAATGAGACAAAATCATTATCTCAAAGAAATATCTGTACTCTTTTTTTTTAAGATTTTATTGATTTATTTGACAGAGAGAGAGATCACAAGTAGGCAGAGAGGCAGACAGAGAGAGAGGGAGAAGCAGGCTCCCCACTGAGCAGAGAGCCTGTTGAGGGGCTCGATCCCAGGACCTTGAGATCAAGACCTGAGATGAAGGCAGAGGCTTAACCAATGGAGCCATCCAGGCACCCTTCAAAGAGATATCAGTAGTCTTATGTTCATAGAACATTATTTACAGTAGTCGAAGTATGGAAGCAACCATAGTCTGTCAATGGATGAATAGCTGTTTTTTTTTTTTAATATAAGATATATAAATGTAACCATAGTTTAAAAAAAAATGGAAAGAAAATCCTGTCATTCATAGTCTCATGGATAGATGAACCTGGAGGGCATTGGCTTAAGTTTAATAAGCCAGAGAGAGAAAAACAAATACTTCATAGTATTTTTATATGTGGGATTCAAACAAATAAACAACAACAACAACAAAAAAACATAGAACTTATAAAAAAGGAAGTAGAAAAGTGGTTGCTAGGTACAGGGAGGTGAAGAAATAAGAAAAGTAGGTCAAAGGGTACAAACTTTCAGTTATAACATGAACAAAGTCTAGGGCTCTAAAATGTAACATGATCACGATAGTAGATAGTAGATAACACTGTATTGTATTAAGTGAACTTTGCTAAGAGAGTAGAACTTAAATGTTCTTACAGAAAGAAGAAAGGAAGGAAGGAAGGAAGAGGAGAAAGGAAGGAAGTAAGAAAGAGGTAAATATGTGAGGTGATGGAAGTGTTAATTACCTCTATGGGAAGACTGCTTTTACAATGTAAACATGTATCAAATCATCATGGACATTTAAATATCTTATAATCCTATTTGTCAAGTGTATCTCAATAAAGAAAAATAAATAGCCTCATGACTTAAAATACAGCTAGAAGAGTGAGGACAAAAATGTTTTCACTTCTCTACTACTCTTAAGCCTACCTGGCTTTCAGAGTTCAAATTTTACCCATAATTAATATCCAGATGCTGCTTATAGTTAAGTGCTTATCCCCTGAAGTCCAGCATGGCAAGCTCAGCCAAAGAGTCAGGAGTACTAGCAAAGGCTATAATGACGTATTTTATCATTAGTGTCCTCACAGGCAGGGTTGGCCACTGTCTTAGTCTGCTCAGGCTGCCATAACAAAATACAATAGAATGACTGGATTAAAGAAGAGAAATTTATTTCTCACAGTGCTGAAATCTGGAAAGTCTAAGATCAAGGTGTCAGCATATTTGGTTCCAGCTGAGCGCTCTCTTTCTGGCTTACAGACGCCACCTTCTCACAGTGTCCTCACTTTGCCTTTCCTCAGTATATACACACAAAGAGAGGAAATGATTTTTTATTTTCTTAAAAGTTCACTAATCCCATCATGATATTTCAACCCTTATGACCTAATATAACCCTAACTACATTCCAAAAGCTGCACCTCTTTTGCATGCCATAACATTGCGAGTTTGGGATTTAATATATGAATTTAGGGAAGATACAAAAATTCAATAATAGCTATCTTGCCATTGGTTCCAAAATTCCCAAGACTAACAACTGCAGTTAGTCTGATTGCAGTTCAATTCAGAATTATGAACTTCCTCATGAACTCTGAGTGTGACAAGAACCATAAATGGTAGTTTTTGTTCCAAGGTTAATGTCAGGCTTGTGGTAATCACCGACATTCTACATCATACATGAATAAGTCTCTGAAATTTTCACAATCTTGGGTCATGGTGAATCTTTATTAGCTTTGAGTATTCTTGTGGATTCCAAATTAGGACATATTGAAGAATAGCAGCCAAAGAGGTAGATGCCTAGGTAAAGACAGGGGATTGAGCATACATATTTAATTTTAACCCTTCCTGGGATTACACCAAAACTACAACTAAAAGATTTTTTTTTTCTTTAAATCATAGGAGCTCCTGGGTGGCAGAGTCAGTTAAGCATCTGACTCTTGATCTAGCTCAGGTCTTGATCTCAGGGTCATGAGTTCAAGCCCCCCACTGGCTTCCATTCTGGGCATGGAGCTTACTTAAAAAAAGGCATATTCCAGTAGACACACAGATCAAAGAAACAAAAGAAAGAGCCCAGAAATAAACCCACAATAAAAATTAACTTATGACAAAGATGACAAGAAAATATAGTGGGGAAAAGACTTGACAGTGCTGGATTTCAAGGTCTCATTTCCATTGACGGCAACTGATCATCTTGTGGCCACAAATCCTAGGCTTATTTCTAGGAGTTACATAACAAACAATGCATAATTCCCTGATGGAAAAACTAAGAAAAGAGAATGGGATTTTCTCCTTTGTCCTAGCTAGTCTGTTAATCCTATCTGTTTGGACCAGGAATTTGTAGGTCTAGATTTATATCATAAATTGAGATCCAGTCCAGATCTGTATGGAGTTCAGCATGATGCTACCATTCAGCATAAGACCAAATTTACTAGCTCTGTGGGGCAAGCCAAGAAGGCTTTGGATGTGGCATTAGATCACCTCTTCAGAGATGTAGTAGGTGGGGATGAAAGGAACCATCTGGGAGGTACACCAATCTGGCAATCAAAGAATGGTAGACAAAGGATAAGTCATCAATAGTAATGCATTGCCACACAAATTGATCAGTAGAGATGAATTTCCAGTTATGTAAAGACTAACACCTAGAATGAACTAACATAACTCTTGGAGGGGAAAGTTATCAAAAAGATAAAGAATATTTATCTGAATTATTATCTGACTAGGAAAATTGGAAGCCTAAGTAAATGCCCAAGGGTAAATTGTATATTAGATCCTGAGGTAATAAAACAAACTGGACATAAGCCGATTGAAGAAGAATCAGAGAAGCAATCATGAATTTCAAAAACCTAAATATTTGTTTTATGAAGCAGAATTAGAATTGTTTCTAAGATCTCTTATTTTTATAAGTGAGTATAAGCCACTGAATCTATACCTGGATTAGTCCACAAGGAAGGATGGATCTCCACTCAAATTTGGTTCATATGTAGAGATGGTGTGTTACTATACATACACTAAGAGTGCAAGGAAAGTTTTATTACTCACATAACGAAGCTCTCCAGGGAAAGAAGTTCAGGCTCCCAGGCAGGTCTGAAAAGGGCTTGAGGACAGCAGGGAAAGGATATAAGCTTAGCTTTTACTGCAAGGAAGCAATGGAGCTGGAGCAAGGAGTCCCTCAAGCAGACCAAGGTTTGTGTAGTTCAATCTTTCTGCTGGTGTCAAAGGAGGAAATAAACTGGATTTTCTTATAAGTTTACCCAGATGTAGGGTAAAGTGAGTGATGGAGCTTGAAAGCTGTCAACAACCAAACATCAGTAATAAGGTCAGATTCTTTTTTACAATCTAATATACTGAATTTTGAAATAGTAGAAGTTATACTTAAGAAGAAAAATCTTATTTTCCCAGATTGTAAATATTAAAATGATGAAGAATTTATGGAAGGTTGACTATTGTCTTCTTGAGATTCTATGGCTATACCTTTGCATGATAAATAAGGTACCTTAGAAACATCTAATTATTTCAATTTCTGGATTAAACAAAGATGGTCTCAAATGCAGAACTTTAGAAAAATATTAAAACTGGTTTTGTACAACACATGATACAATATTTGTGTTATAAGAGTTAAATATTAACTAAATCAGATGAATATTTTTACCACTGTTTCACTTCCAAATCTGTTACGTTCTGCATTAAAGAGTACCAGTCAGTGCCCAATGTACTATTTTCTGAGAAAAAAGTAATCACACATATATGTCAGAAATAAAACTAGCTAAGGGTTACCATAAAGGCAAGTGAATAAATATGCATGTTTACTACTTTTGTCAGGGTATGTACTTTTAGCTCTGAACAAAGCTTCAAACTTAAATATGATGGCAAACTAAATGATAACCTATGACTACCTGAAATCCTACAATTGAAGGAGCTAGTTTGAAATTGACAATACTACAAAATAGTGTACAGCTGACCCTTGAATGATATGATTTCAACTGCACAAGTCTGCTTACATGTGGATATATTTTAATAAATATAATACAGTAGTGTAAGTGTATTTTCTTTTCCTCATGAGTTTATTAATAACATTTTCCTTTCTTTTGCTTACTTTATTGAAAGGTTATAGATTACAGTGCCTAATACATATAAGATACCAAATATATGTTTTTTGTGGGGTTTTTTTTGTTTTTTGTTTTTTATAAAATTGCTTTGTTGTATTTTTTTAAGACTTTATTTATTTGACAGACAGATCACAAGTAGGCAGAGAGGCAGGCAGAGAGAGAGAGGAGGAAGCAGGCTCCCCACTGAGCAGAGAGCCCAGTGGGGGCTCGATCCCAGGACCCTAGGATCATGACCTGAGCTGAAGGCAGAGGCTTTAACCCACTGAGCCACCCAGGTGCCCCCACACCGAATATATGTTAATGGACCATTTGTGTTATCAGTAAGGCTACCAATCAACAGTGGAATACCAGGAGTTAAGTTTTTGGGGTGTCAAAACTTATACATGGATGAGAGGCAGTGTCTATGGAGACTTCTCTTCAGGCAATAGATGTTGGCTGGTGCCACTTCCTTACACTGTCCTTCAGCATAATAGTGGAGCCATGATGAGAATCAGCACAGCATTGACACTGGCTCCCTAATTTGCTCACATCAAACCCCCTCCCCTTTGCTTGGGTAGGACTGCCCTTCTCAGTCAAGCTTGCCTCAGTCCCAGTGTGGTAGGCTCCTCCTATGGAAGACCAGCACAAACCACTGCCCACACAATATCTCTAGAGCATGGAGTTTTAAAGGTCAGCAGTCTTGGATAAAATACAGGCAGGAGAACACTGCACGACTCCTGGAGAGAAGGCAGGCAGAAAACCCAGAGGCAGACAGCGTGGGAACACAGAACTGAGAAATTTTCCTAGAATGGCAAATAATCTCCCTCTTTGTACAAAGAAGGAGATTATTTGCCATTCTAGGAGAATCACTGTTTTCATCAGAATCGCTGTTCACAGAGATGACTCTGCTGCAACAAAAGAGCTGACTGGTGCCATTTCCCTCCCCTGACCGTCAGCATAAACACATAGCTACCTGAGGGAAAAGCTCAGTGCTGACAACTTCTATACACTAAGCTCCTATCCCTTACCCCACCCTTGTGTTCTAAAGAAACTGCCCTTCTCAGTCAAGCGTGTCTCAGTCCCAGAGTAGTGGGTCCCCCCCCCCCCCAGAAGACCAGTACAAACCCCTACCCACACCACATCTTCCAACCAGAAAGTTCTTGCAGTGTCTTGGTTATGGTGGAGGTATTGTCAGGTCTCACTTCACAAGCACATCAAAGCATATCTAGTTAAAACTTGCCACATTCAGGCCAGGGACCAAACACTGCCCACAACAGGCAAGGAAAGCCTCTGTAGACAACTGGCCTAAAAGATAAAGCAACCACAACACAGCAGCATAGTACTCGCACCACACTCTGGAGAAAGTCCCTGAATCCTCAGGCACTGGGCACTACAAGACTTCTTCATAAGGCCATTACTTTCAGGAACAGAAGAAATAACTGGCTTTTCCAATACACAGAAGAAGATGGACTTAGACAAAATGCCAAGATGGGGGAATTTATCCCAAATAAAAGAACAAGATATAAGCACAGGAAAAAGATAAGTAAAGAAACATAAGTAACGTATCTGATGGAGAATTTAAAGCAATAATCATAAAGATACTCATTGGACTTGAGAAAGGAACAGAAGACATCAGAGAGATCCTATCCACAGAGATAAAAGTCAAAAAAGAATCAATTTGAAATGAGGAATGCAATAAATGAGATTGGAAACTGGCTTGATGCAATGAACAGCAGGCTGGAAGAAGCAGAGGAGTGAATTAGTGATATAGAAGGCAAAATAATGGAAAATAATGAAGCCAAACAAAAGAGAGAAAGAATTATGGAACATGGTAATAGACTTAGGGAACTCAGTGACTCCATCAAACATAATAATATTTGTATTATAGGAATCCCAGGAGATGAAAAGAGAGAAAAGGAAAAACAAAATTTATTTCAAGAATTAATAGCAGAAAATATCCCTAATTGAGGGAGGAAACAGACATCCAGATCCAAAAGGCACAGGGAACTCCTATCAAAATCAACAAAAGCAGGCCAACACCAAGACCTATTATAATAAATTTGCAAGTATAGTGATAAAGAAAAAAAAAAATCTTAAGAGCAGAAAGACAAAAGAAAGTCCTTAGTTTGCAAGGGAAAACCCATAAGCCTAGCTGGAGATTTCTCAACAGAACGTTCACAGGTCAGAAGGGAGTGGCATGTTATTTTCAAAGTGCTGAATGAGAAAAATCTGCAGCCAAGAATATTCTATCCAGAAAGACTATCATTCAGAATAGAAGGAAATATAAAGAGTTTCCCAGACAAACAAAAACTAAAGGAGTTTGTGACCACTAAACCAGTCCTGTAAGAAACTGTTAAAGGGGATTCCTTAAGTGCAAAGGAGATGCCCAAAGTGAGAAAGACAAGAAAGGATCAGAGAAAATCTCAAGAAACAATGACAAAACAAGTAATAAAATGGCACTAAGTACATACTTATTAATAATTACTTTGAATATAAATGGACTAAACACTACAATCAAAAGATGTAGGGTGTCAGAATGAATTAAAAAAAAAAAAAAGACCCATCTCTATGCTGTCTATAAGAGATTCATTTGAGACCTAAAGGCCACTGCAGATGGAAAGTGAGGGGGTAGAGAAACTCTTAGTACGCAAATGGAAAGCCAGCATAGACATACTTATGTTGGACAAACTAGACTTTAAAACAAAGACTGGAATGAAAAGATAAAGAAGGGCATTATATAATCTTAGAGGGGATGATCCAACAAGAAAATTTAACTGTAAATATTTACGCTTTCAACATGGAAGCACCCAATATATAAAATATTTAACAACAAACATGAAGGAACTCATTGATAAAAGCACAATAATAGTAGGAGAGTTTTACACCCCACTTACACCAACGGACAGATCATCTGAACATAAAATAAGGAAAGAACAGCTTTGAATGACATACTGGACCAGATGGATTTAAAGGATATATTCAGAACATTACATGTTCTGTAATCAGAGCACACATTCTTTTTAAATGTACATGGAATATTCTGTAGAACAAATCATATAGTAGATCACAAAACAGGCCTCAATAATCTAAAAAGGCTGAAATCACATTATGCACCTCTTCTGACAATAATACTAGGAAACTAAATGTCAACCACAAGAATAAATTTGGAAAGACCGCAAATACGTAGAGGCTGCACATCATGCTGCTAAATGATGAATGGGTCAACCAGGAAATCAAAGAAAAATTACAAAAATACATGGAAACAAATGAAAATGAAAACACAATTGTCCAAAACCTTTGGAACGCAGAAAAAGTGGTCATAAGAAGGAAATATATAACAATACAGGCCTACCTCAAGAAGCAAGAAAAATCTCAAATAAAAAACTTAAACTTACACTTAAAGGAGCTAGGAAAAGAATAATAAATAAAGTCTAAAGCCAGCAGAAGAAAGTAAATAATAAAGATTAGAGCATAAATAAATTATATAGCAACTAAAAAAGCAAACAAAGAAACAAACAAAAAAACCCACAAATAATAGATCCTATCAATGAAACCAGGAGCTGGTTCATGGAAAACACTAACAAAATTGACAAACCTACAGCCAGACTTAATCAAAAAGAAAAAAGAAAGAAGACAAAAAAATAAAAATTACAAGTGAGAGAGGAGAAATAACAACCAACATCACAGAAATACAAACAATTATGAGAGAATATTATGGAAAACTATATACCAATAAATTGGACAACCTGGAAGGATTGGACAAATTCTTAGAAAAATATAAACTTCTAAAACTGAAAGAGAAATAAATAGAAAATTTGAACAGACTGATAAACAGCAAAGAAATGAATCAGTAATCAAAAAACTCCCAACAAACAAAAGTCTGGAGCCAGATGAATCCACATACTTATTCTACCAACATTTAAAGAAGAGTTAATACCTATTCTTCTCAAACTGTTCAAAAATTAGAAGGGGAAGGAAATATTCCAAATGCATTCCATAAGGCCAGCGTTACCCTGATACCAAAACCAGATAAGGACTCCACTAAAAAAGAAAACTACATTTATTCTTCTCCTACCCACTTAAGCCTCCATGTTGCATCACCACTTCCTCATATCAGGGAGATCATATGATAGTTGTCTTTCTCTGCTTGACTTATTTCGCTGAGCATGATACAAATGAAACAAGATGGGATTGGGAGGGAGACAAACCATAAGTGACTCTTAATCTCACAAAACAAACTGAGGGTTGCTGGGGGGAGGGGGTTTGGGAGAAGGGGGTGGGATTATGGACATTGGGGAGGGTATGTGCTTTGGTGAGTGCTGTGAAGTGTGTAAACCTGGTGATTCACAGACCTGTACCCCTGGGGATAAAAATATATGTTTATAAAAAATAAAAAGTTAAAAAAAAAAAAAAAAAAAAAGAAAACTACAGGCCAATATCCCTGATGAACATGGATGCAAAAATTCTTAACAAAATAGTATAAAATCAAATCCAACAGTACATTAAAAGAATCATTCACCACAACCAAGTGGGATTTATTCCTGGGTTGCCAGGGTGGTTCAATATTCACAAATTAATCAGCATGATATATCACATTAATAAAAGAAACGATAAGAACCATATGGTCATTTCCACAGAGGCAGAAAAATCATGACAAAGTACAACATCCATTCATAATAAAAATTCTCAACAAAGTAGGCTTAGAAGGAACACACCTCAGCACCATAAAGGCCATATATGAAAAACCCACAGCTAATATCTTCAATTGGGCAAAGAGAGCTTTTCCTCTGTGGTCAGGAACAAGACAGGGATGTCCACTCTCAGCACTTTATTTAATATAATAATGGAAGTCTTCACTACATCAGACAACGAAAAGCAACAAAACGTGTGCAAATCAGCAGAGAAGTCAAACTTTCATTATTTTCAGACGGCATGATACTCCCTATAAAAAATCCCAAAATATTCCACCAAAATACTACTAGAATTGATAAATGAATTCAGTAAAGTCACAGGATATAAAATCAATGTACAGAAGTCTCTTGCATTTCTGTACATCACTAATGAAACAGCAGAAAGAGAAATCAAGGAATCAATTCCATTTACAATTGAACCAAAAACAGTAAGAAACCTAGGAAGAAACCAAACCAAGGAAGTGAACTCAATGGTCAACTAATCTTCAACAAAGTGGAAAAGAATACCCAATGGAAAAAGAACAGTCTCCTCAACAAATGGTTTTGGGAAAACTGGAGATCAGTATGTAAAAGTATAAAACTGGACCACTTTCATGCACCATACACAAAAATAAATTCAAAATGGATGACCTGAAGCCAAAATGCAAGACTTGAAGCTATCAAAATCTTAGAGGAGAACACAGGCAGTAACCTCTTTGATACTGGTTGTAGCAGCTTCCTTTAAGACAAGTCTTCAGGGGCACCTGAGTGGCTCAGTGGGTTAAAGCCTCTGCCTTCGGCTCAGGTCATGATCCCAGGGTCCTGGGATCGAGCCCCGCATCAGGCTGTCTGTTCCGCGGAAAGCCTGCTTCCTCCTCTCTCTCTCTCTCTGCCTGCCTCTCTGCCTACTTGTGATCTCTGTCTGTCAAATAAATAAATAAAATCTTTAAAAAAAAAAAAAAGACAAGTCTTCAGAGGCAAGGGAAACAAAAGCAAAAATAAATTATAGGGACTACATCAAAATAAAAAACTTCTACACAGTGAATGAAACAGTCAACAAAACTAAAAGAAAACCTATGTAATAGGAGAAGATATTTATAAATGACTTATCTGGTAAAGGTTTAGTATTTAAAATATATAAAGAACTTATCAAACTCAACACCCCAAAAAATAATTCATTGAAAAATGGGCAGAAGACATAAATAGACATTTCTCCAAAGAAGGCATCCAGATGGCCAATAAACATATGAAAAGAAGCTCAACATCACTGATCATCAGGGAAATACAAATGAAATCAAGAATGAGATATCACCTCACACCTGTCAGAATGACTTAAATCAACAACACACACAAAAAAACAAAAACAAAACTAAACAAAACAGATCTGGTGAGGACATAAATAAAGGGAAATGCTCTTGCACTATTGTTGGGAATGCACACAGGTTCAGCCACTCTGAAAAAACAGTATGGAGGTTCCTCAAAAAGTTAAAAATAGAGCTACCCTATGTTCCAGCAATTGCACTGCTAGGTATTTATACTAAGGATACAAAATGCTAATTCAAAGTGATACATGTACCCTGACATTTATAGCACAATTATCTGCATTAGCCCAACTATAGAAACAACCGACATGTCCATCGACTGATGAATAGATAAAGAAGATGTGGTAATACATGATGGAATATTACTCAGCCATGAAAAATAATGAATCTTGCTATTTGCAATGACTATGGAGCTAGAGAGTATTAAGCTAAGCAAAATAAGTCAGTCAGAAAAAAGCAAATACCATATGACTTCACTCATATGTGGAACTTAAAACACAAAACAAACACATGGAAAGAAGAGAGAGAAAGAGACAAATCAAGAAACAGTCTCTTAACTATAAGAACAAACAGATGGTTACCAGAGGGAAGTTTGGTGGGGGGATAGGTAATATAGATGAAGGGAATTCAATATGTATGCTTATTATGATGAGCACAGAATAATGTATAGAAATGTTGAATCGTATATGGTACACTTGAAACTAATATTATACCGCATGTTATCTAACTGGAATTTAAATAAAATCATTTATAATAGTTATATGTGGATTTTCAGCTATGTGAGGGGGGTCTGTGCCTCTAATCCCCATGTCATTTGAGGGACAAATGTACTTAGATCCACCTAACAGAATGATCTTCTATATTCCTCAATATTTTCAAGAGGAGGATTAAATCAAGCACATGTGTGCTATACCCACAAAGCTATTTGGTACACACCCACCTCACCAATCTTTGAGAGATCAAAAATTACTTAAGCAGAGGGTCTGACTTTGCTGATCCATCATTCTTGGTCATTACACATATGGTTCCCAGGTGAGTTAACAGTTTAAAGCTGTGTATACTTAAGACTACCAGATCTCCTCTGCTATCTTGAAGTAATCAATGTATCCAATCACATGCTACTAAAAAAGCAGCATTACAATATGCTAGTACATTGCAAACTGACATGGAACAAGTACCAGCCCTAACAAATCTTCAGCCCAGTATCATTCTCAATATCGCTTTCAAAAAGCTTCAAACTGAAGAGAAAATTCTCACAACGTTACCACTTCAGTTAAACAATTCCACAATAATGCAGCTCTCCACTTAATTTTCAATCTATGCTTTTAGTAAAAGGTGCATTTGAAGATTAAACATTTCTCTGTATATATTTCATTCCAATAAAAGTACCTAGTACTTTTTTTGTGATAGCTGCTTAATATTTTTATACCTTTTTTACTCCATTTCTTGGCAATATGTTTACTTAAACTTTATGAAGGGACAGAGAGTTTTTTCATTCCAGTTTCACACATGGTGCTTCAGCATGGAGTTTGGAACTAATCACTGGGAAAGAAGGGAAGAGATGAGAAGCTAGAAGTATGAATCTGCAACCGATCACTGAAACATTGCATTTTGAAGCTGAATTCAATAAAGCAATCATTGGCTGTTCTGATAATCCTGCAAAAATTATTGGTGATGAACTAGAATTAAAGGTAATTAAGTAGAAATAGCCTCCTTCAATAAAAATCTGTAGTTAATTTTTTACTCATGTATACTTAGTAAAGAAACAGGAAACTATTTAAAATAAAAAAAGAAAATTAAAATCACATAATCCTTTCATCTAGTAATATCTTCGTACTATTAACATGCTAGAGTTTTACTTCCAATAATATTAGTTTTTATGTGTGTGTGAGAATGTGTCCCTAAAAATATTTCTGTACATTTATTTCTGCATATAAAAATAAATATGCAAATAGAAGCATGCTGCTAACTTTCACTTTACTTAACGTTATACTATAATTTTCCATGCTATTAAATTTCCTTAAAAAAAACTAATTTGCGGGTGCCTTGATGGCTCATTCAGTTAAGCAACAAACTCTTGATTTCAGCTCGTTCATGATCTCAGGGTCCCGGGATCAAGCCCTTTGTCCAGCTCCACACTCAACCTCTCCCTCAACCCTTCCATCCCCTGGCTCATGCATGCGCTCACACACACACACTCTCTCTCTCTAAAATAAACAGTCATTTAAAAAAATCTAATTTTACATAACTACAAAATTTTCCATTTTATCAATATGCTAAAAATTATTTCCCCTATTATTGAACATTAAGTTTGTGTCAAAGGAAAGGGTTGAATGTCTTTCTCATAAATAACATGTCAACTGTCATATTTTTGTATTTAAAGATTTGTACTCATCTCCTGGTATTTTCTTTGAATATAAGAAATACTCTTCTGGGTCACAGTATTTTGGCATTACACACTTAATCCATAGTTCCTCACAAATGTGTTGCAAAAGTTTACAATCCCATCAGCAGTTCATCATAATGGCTTTGCACCACACCCTTAACCATCCCTGAAATTTACTTCTTTAAAAAGAAATTCTACAATGTTATAAATGATCATGATACTCTATTTCAAGATCATATTAGATGTTCCTATGATTATTTTTCTATGACCTCTATGAAGCCAGGTATATTTCCTTTCTGTGGTGTAGCACTCCATGTTCTTTTCATATTTTTATATTGAGCTACTAAAGAGCTTTTAGTTATTATTTATTTGTAGGGACATGGTTTTTAAAAACTAACTATTTTTAAGTTCTATGTCCACTGTCTAAAATCAAATGCATCTGCTTCAAATAAGCTTTAGTAACTCCCCTATATTTCTAAATAAGCAAAAGATTAGACATAGAAAAGAATACCTCAAAAGAACATTTCTTGTGTTCTTCTTTCACAGTGACCTCTAGGCATAGTTTTTGTATTTGCATCTTTAACTTGAGTAGAAGACATACATTTTGTATGAGATCAGGAGTCATCATTTTTCTCAGACATCCCCTTCAACTTTTTGAGACTTCACTGTGCATAATGGATGTGTCCACTTACACAAGTACAATGAAATTTGATGAAT
Organism: Mustela nivalis; assembly: GCF_964662115.1. Classification (NCBI taxonomy): domain Eukaryota; kingdom Metazoa; phylum Chordata; class Mammalia; order Carnivora; family Mustelidae; genus Mustela; species Mustela nivalis. Next base: position 126,502,011 of record NC_139023.1, read on the forward strand.
TGTGGAAAAGCATTCTTTCGTGGGGAAAGAGTGACACACATGTCTTTGGAATGTAAGGAATTTGACCCTAAGTAGACCGAGTCTCATTTTATATAAATAGTGCTCAATGGCAGTAACTTTCATCAACTTAAGCCATTATGTTCATTTTAGAGAAATAACAAAAGAATTGCTTAATTTTTCATAGGCTTTCATTAGAGCAAAGGACAATGTTCACCAAGCAAGAGTTGGTGTTGAAACTACAAATGCAACATTGTGTGGGAAATTCCATGTCCAGAATCTGCCCTCTTGACAACAGGACAGTTTTTGACCTTTGACTTTAACAAATTGTGGTCAAGTTAAAACACTATCTGGAAATCCTCCAGTTAACATCTGCATTGTATTTCAACTATGTTAAGAAATGGGAGAGAAAGATATTGAACTGTGAAAATCATTTGATCACAATATTTCAATTTTGTTAAATGGCATTACTTACAAAATACATTATTTTTAAAAATCCACCAGATTTTTAAAGACAGATTGCATGGATAAAAAAAACGTACAAGAATAATGAAGACCTAAACAGTATATTTTTTAACACAGGTTTGATGCATTTATGCAAATATTTCCCTGATAATAGGCAGAAGGGCCCATTCCATACACATAAAAAAGATCATATATTGGGCCATAAAAGAATTCATTAATCTAAAAAATATGGAAATAATACTGACCATAATAAAATGAATTCAGTTATTAAAACAAAATAAGGAACAAAAGTCATTCTATTTAGAAATCATTTTGTTCAAATTTTAAAAATTAAAATCTTGTTTGAAAAACTTTTAGATCAGGGACACCTGGGAGGCTCAGTCTTTGAGCATCTGCCTTCAGCTCAGGTCATGATCCCAGGACCCTGGGTTTGAGTCCAGCATTGGGCTCCCTGCTCAGCAGGAGGCCTGATTCTTCCTCTCCCACTCCCCCTGCTTGTGCTCTTTCTCTCACTGTCTCTGTCAAATAAATAAATAAAATCTTCAAGAAAAAAAAATTTTTTTAATCGAAAAATTGTAAACCAAAAAATCAAAATATCGGGGCATCTGGGTGACTCAGTGGGTTAAGCCGCTGCCTTCAGCTCAGGTCATGATCTCAGGGTCCTGGGATCGAGTCCCGCATCCGGCTTTCTGCTCAGCGGGGAGCCTGCTTCCTCCTCTCTCTCTCTACCTGCCTCTCTGCCTACTTGTGATCTCTCTCTGTCAAATAAATAAATAAAATCTTTAAAAAAAAAATCAAAATATCTAGAAAGTACTGATACTGGAGACAGTATACATTTTAGATATAAACCATAAAAAATAAGAAGAAATGAATAAATATAGAAATAAAGCCAAAAATGAATGAAGTAGAACACAAAAAGTGAGAAAAGGCAGATTAGAACTAATAACATTTATTTATCAAAATAAAATAACAGAAGTAATAAAAATCAAAACTAGGTCAAATCTTAGTTATTATAATCAAGGAAAAGAAGGAAGAAAACCAGGTATACAGAGAGATCACGAGAACAAAATAAACATAGACACAGAATAATTTTAAAATGTTAAAAAAACTTTCTTACCTCTAAACATAACAAATTTAAATCTTGGATGAAATAAGTATTTTCTGGGAATATACAATGTATCAAACTTGTCCACAGACTCTACATAAATCCTTAAAAAAAATCTAACTGAAAGTTAAACATAAAAGATTTTCCCCAAAATAATAAACAGTACGCCTTGACAGTTTCACAGAGCATTCTTCTAAACTTAAAAAACAGACTATTTTAAATCACACCTAAAAATAATATTGCAAATTATTCTCATAAATTGTGTTACACTGGTATTAAAATACAAAAAAAGATTGCAAACTGGCAAATAAGCAAAAAAAAAAAAAAAAATGCTGACCAATTTTCACTATTTAAGAAAATCTTAACTAAAACAGTAGTAAGCCAACTAGCAACACATTAAAATAACAGTGCATCAAGGACAAGAGAAATTTATTGCAGGTATAAAAAAATAGCTGAGTGTTAGTAAGTCTTTTATTACATTTAATTCTCTGTATTGCTCCATGATGAAAAATTACATGATTATTTTCCTGGTTGCTGAAATGGCATTTGATAAATTCTCTATTTAATTTTTTTATTTACAAAAAACCCCACAAAGAATAAAAATCAGTGAAATGTCCACTAACACACGTGGGTGCACACATGTGCACACATAAACACATCAAACCCTGAATCCAGGGCACCAGATAGGGAAACAAAACTGGGTGTAGGAACAAGATGAAAACACTCACCATTACCATGACTAATGAGCAAGGTGCTAGAGGCATTAGCCATTGCAATTTGGTACAAAATATATTTATTTAGTTATTTATAAAGATTTTATTTATTTGAGAGAGAGAGAGACAGTACACGCAGGGTGAGTGGCAGGGAGAGGGAGAAATAGACTCCCTGCTGAGCAGAAAGCTTAATGTGGAGCTCCATCCCAGGACTCTGAGATCATGACCTGAGCCGAAGTTAGATGCTTATTAACCAACCGAGCCATTTAGGTGCCCCTACAAAATTTTTTTTCATTTGAAGTTTAAAAACAGAAGAATGAAGTAACATTAACACTCTTTGTAGATGATATAATTGTACAATTGGAAAATCCAAGACAAATTATGTGAATAATATAACATATCTATGCAATATGAAACCATAAGGTATTAAAGAAACGTAGTTGTATATATATATATGTATTTATATACATTGTATTTATTTGATAGAGAGAGACATTATGTGGGTCTCCATGCCAGGACCCTGGGATCCTGACCTAGCCAAAGGTAGATGCTTAACAACTGAGCCACCCAGGTGCCCCGCAGTTGTAATTTTTAATAACAGAGTAGAGAAGGAAGATCGTTCCAAACATGACTCAAAGTGCAGGGGTCATTAAAGTAAGTATGATAAAATTATCAGTGAGTTGGGGTAGGAGTTTTTTTGCTTTTTTTTTAAATTATGTTATTGGATGTGAGGGCAATCTGTCTGTGACATCTGTCACCCCATTGATCACCAGGATTGATTAGGCTGATCTGGCTGGCTAGGTGGGTGTCCCTTCCCTCCTCACCGCTCCATGTGTGTCCCAGGGGAAAAAGATGACCTTCTGCCATAGAGGAGAACGGGTATAAGAGTAGCTGCCGCTCTCCAGGTAGAACCTCCAAACAAGCTATAAGTAAGTTTTGTTAAATGCCACTGTAAGAAAAATGAATCCTAAAGACACCATAAGCAAAAAGAAAGACATTTCTCATACCTAAAAATAAAAGAACCTTGTTGCAGGCAATGTGCAATCCCCAACTATGTAAACACCTAGAAATCAAGAAGAAAAAAGCCAATAGTTCATAGAAAAATAAGCAAAGACATGAACAATTTATTGAAAATTCAATAAAAATATATCCTGAGAAATAAAAAATAAAAATATACTCTCATTCATCATAACTGAAATCTTCATTAAAATATAGTAACATTTTTACCTGTCATTTAGGTCAATATCCAAAATGTTCAACAAAACACTCTGTTGGGGAGGTTATATGGAAAAAAGCATTTTCATTCATTCTTGATAGGAGTACAAAATACCACAACTCCTCATAGAGGACAATTTGATAAAATTTAACAAAATTTAAAATGCATTTACCCTTTTATCCAGCAATTTTTCTTATGGGAATTATTCCTGAAGGAACACCTAAAATGATTTACACTGAGGGTTATTTTCTTGTGGTACTTTTGTGTTAACAAAAGAGTCAGTGACAGCTAGCTATATTCATCTAAAGAGGACTGATTAAATAAACTTTACATATATGAAGTTTTTTTCATATTACCTATTTACATATTACATATGAAAATAAAAGTTACATAAGTGAAGGAAAAAAAAAAAAAAGGCCAAAGAAGCTTCTATACCCTGAAATGGAAAATCTCCGGGACATATAAGTAAGTTAAAAAAATATATTCAAGTACATAACGGTGTCATATCTTTTCATAGGAAGGTAATGATATATCTTGGCAATTGCCTATACTTACTTGAGAAACACTGGAAGGTTACACAATAGCATAATAAAACATGGTTCCCTGTAATATAGGGTGACCGGGGCAAGGGGGATAGCTAAATGGCTAAATGGATATCTTTGTATATATCACTTGGATTTTGAACTTTGTGAATAGACTGTAAATTCAAAAAAAATTTTTTTTTAATTCAATAGGTATCTTCCCAAAGTACAATATATTATTTAACAGAAAGGCTGTGTGGCAGGTACTCAATGAAACTTTGTTCAGAGAGTGAATGTATAAGAATAACAATTGTCTCCTCTGTAAACAAAAAGAAGGAAGAAAAGAGTAGAAGAATGTAGGAGACCGGACAAGGAAGGAGGGGGCCATAAATCCCACTTGACTTTCAAAGTGTTCGCACCTTCCATTTCTATTTGAAATTAATTTTAAGTATGGCATTTGTCTTACCATTCAATTTCATGTGAATGTCATTAGAGAATTTCTCTCAGTAATGTTATTTCAAAACTAAAAGCATATATCTTCTTATGGATACATATTGTGTGATTATTGAGATACCATTTAAGTATACATAGCACCATGCATATAAAACATTGTTTCATTCAAAAGAAAATTTGAGGTGGGTAGCCCTATTATTTAACTTCTTCAATCATTATAAAATGTGATTTAAAAATTTTTAAACTTAGTTTCCAAGAGTTGTGTTTCATTCAACTTGACTGCATGTTTGAAAATGTATTTTAGTCTTGTTCCTCATAGGATGCTTTTAGAGGACATTAAAACTGTTCCGTTTTTTCAGATTGGCAATATGGATGTGTTTACGTAGAAGTGAGAATTCTTCTATATTTATTACTACTGCTAAAAAAAAATACCTTACCCACAAGAGGAAAGGTACATTTCAGGCAGTATAATGCAGTGTGAGTGAAAGATTCAAACAGTAAAAAATTAGGTGTTTTTGAGGATATGGGGAATTCCACAGGTATATCATCCTAACTGTGATCCTTTGCCTTCAGTAAGTAGGTCCTGGCTGAGATTTAATCACACATATTTAATTAACTGCTAAATGTATCTGGCCATGTATGGGGAAGTCTGCAGCTGCAGGATGGACACCATAACTACGAGAGCCCACTTCGTCCAAAGAGTATAGCAATAGGTATGGCACGCCGCTAACATTCAGACCATAAAACATGTGAGTGTATGAGGGGTGGAAGAGTCCTCGATATGCTGCCCAGCAGGATGTCATCATCGTATGGAAAAATTGGTTCCATGAACGCCATTCTTCCCCTTTCCCACAGATGTGTTTGTCATGATTGTCCTGAACATGAGTGGTCATTGTGTATTGAGCATATGCAAGGCTGACTTTCTATATTCATAAATTTCTGGAGCAAGGGGTGCCATACCTGGACTTCATGGAGCAACCCCTAGCCCCACCCCGTGAGGGGCAAGTCTTGCACATCACTAGAGGCCCGCTCTTGCAGCCGCGACTAAATCTGGCTTTTGGATTATTTCCCATAGAGAAGTGTTATATTTTTAATATTGATCTTTATTCATTTTATCCTGAATGAATAAATGAGATGGAGGTATTCTGTCAGAGCCAGACTTTCATTATTCACTTAAAAATATATAATAACATTGTGATCCCTCATACCCTGATTCTTACCTCGGGGGTGATATGAGAAATCAGACAAAATGCTCTACTGCCACAAACTCCGAAGTCTGTATCTCCAAAGGAAGAGAACAATGGATTTTCTTTAGTTTATATCCAGTAGAAAGACAGCTGTTTCTTTCTCTCTAGGGAAAGGAGAAGAAAAAGAAAAACAAAACAAAACAAAACAAAAGCCTTTGCTCCTTTGAGAGGAGATGGCAAGGATACTGAGAATGTAAATATATCTTTCCAAGGGCCAGACAAACACTGGATGTCTCCTGCTTTTGTGACCTAGAGATATTGCCCATCTCTGGACTTCAAAGATTTAGGAATGTAAATACCTAGGAAGAGAGCTCTGCAGTCATTCTGGCATCTTGAAGCTTAACCCAGGGACCTCATCCAAATGGCCACAGAAATAATTTTCATGATCTGTGAAGAGTAAAATGCTTCCAGGAAAAGTGAAAGCAAACACGTCCTAACTTTATGTTCTGTTTACCTCCCTTTCTCAGAAGACTAGGCTTTTTAACAGGAACACTGAGAAATGCAGGGGGTTTTATTTACCCACAAGAGGGAGAATGTATGTTTTTTATGCAGCAAAGAGAATAATGAGCTCAAAATTGGTGACCAGTACTCTCGGCAATCATAATCATTAGTCTTGTTCACCAGTATTTTGATTACCATTTCTTGCTCTCCTCCTTCAGTCATGTGGTAAAGTCATGTTTTGCCATCCCTTGAAGTTAGACATAATCATGTGATTCCTATTGGCCCATAGTATGGGAGTGAATGGAATATGTGCCTTTTGCAGGAAGAAAGCCTGAAAAATCAGGGCACCATGATCTCTTCCCTAAATGATAGACACCCTGACACCTGGGATTCCTGAGTGAGGATGGTGGAGCCTATAGCCAAAAGCAATTCCTTGAAATACATATAGAGTGAGCAGAAAACTCAATCTCTAATGTTTTAAGTTATTCAGATACTGTGATTGCTTGCTATACGGCATACATGAAACTATCCCTTCTAACATAAATACATACAAAGTAATCAAAAAATTGTTATTGATCTAAATTTCTAAAAGTTGATACACTTTGAGCTGTTTTCTCCTCTGGGATATGTTTCTCCCTTCCTCAAGCAGCATGAAATGCTCAAGAAATCAATTTTCCAGAGATTGCATCTCTGGGGTCAGCACAACCCAAGGAGTCTAATCCATTTCTCATCAAAGTACATTAGATATTCAAGTTAAGATGTGAATTCTGTGAGAGCCCTCTGTCAACCAACTTCTAGTTATATATATACTTATACACAGTAGAACTTGAACTCTCTGTAAGAGAGTTGTTTGGTTTAAGAAAATCAATCTTAGTTCATGTGCATGCAAAATTTGGCAACAAACATTATCTTTAGCTTACTTAAATACAAATGGGAATTTATTTGAGTACATCAGACAGTAAGTTTGAAGAGCGCACAGAATATTTCCGTGGCTTTTCAGTATTCCACAAACAGGGTTATTTCATTTCAGAGGAATTGTCTGAAAACGTCCTTTAAAAAGTTTGTTTACTAAATTTCCTTGAGTCAAGACGATTTGTTTCCTATGGTTAACCCTTCTTTATTGAGTTTCCATTAGTGAGTTTTATTTACCCGTAGGTAATTACCCATAGGTAATTAATCAAAAGAATCCTTTTAAATGCAATCATGTACCTACATTTCAAACGTTGAACAGCTGATCTTCATGGACTGTCGTGGCAATTCCAGCAATGCGCTGCATTTGTAAATTGTATTCATGACACTCTAACTGGAAGCCAGGAAATAATTTACTAATAAATTAACTTCTCATTTTATAACCTCGGATTTTAAAACTGGTGTTTTTCATCTAAAGAGACAGTTGCACCTCAGAGAACAACATATAATTATCCATTATATATCAGAAATGTAGGGGGGAGAAACAGATAAATTACTGCCTTTAAAATTTTTACTTATTTAAGGATTTAAGATTAAACATAAACACAGAGTAGGCAATTACTTATACAATTCAACACAAAGATACTTCAATAGAAATGCCCAACGATTTAATTTGAGCTGGTAGTATTTGGAAGGCCTCCATTTATAACACCACTATCTACCTTAGTTGTGACTGTTTTGTCTTAAATGACAGAAACCAGATCCTCCTTCTGATGGCATCAACTAAGTAAGCAAGTTTTGTTACTTTTACCCCCATTCACGGAAAAAATAGTCTTACTTGAGAACTTGTTTGACGTCAGCTCTGATTAAGTTAAGCCTTTTTCAAATTGATTATTTTTCCAAAATTATTTACTTTCTGAATATATCTATAGAGCCTAAAAGAATGACTTTATTAAAAATTAATAAACACAAAAGAATAAATTTCTTTCTACCTAAAATGACTTTTAATAAAAATCCTGAAGTTTTCCAAAGATACTGATAGACCAATGTTTTTTGTTCTGCTTTTTGTTTTATTAAAATTGTTTTTGTTAAAATTGGCCATAGATAAACCAAAATGAGGAAAAAAAGACAAAATTTTTTTTAAATAGACTTAATCAAAGACATATCTGTCATAGATGCAAATTTGGGGAAAAGTTTTATTTTCAATATACTTTCCCAATTGTTTTAAACATTTCTTTTAATGTGTCAAGACTGATTTACATTCACAGATACAACTAGAGGTAAGTTAAGATTTAAGAATACTAACCTTAAACTTTTTCACTGTTACTTACACATTTATCTAATCACTAAGTAAACCTAGATTAATTATGGACAATAAATCCCCTGGATTAACTGAATAAATGAGTGACTTTACTGAACTCTTCTGTGTCTAGATCAATTCTATTCCTTCAGTCAGTGCTTGAAGACATTTTTATTCAGATGTAATTAGAACAGCTCTCAGGCAGCATGTAGGCCAGTCTCTTGATGAACAATATGCGATGAGCTGGTGTTTTTTAAAATAATAATATATCAAATCACATAAATATGATTTTGTAACCAAAAGCAATTCAACATGAGAGTAGCAGTGACACTCTGGATCTTAGTACTATACTAACCTCATCTTAAATTTTAAAAGAATCTAGTCCAGACCAAAAATGTGTGAGAGAGAATTTGGTGTTTGCTGTGTAAAGATCGTGGCCCTTTTATTCTGAGGACAACCAGAGAAGGAAAACTTAGAGATTCCAGTATTTAGCTGTTTCAGAAAAGAAGGTAAAACCCCAGTTTCAGCATGAGTCTGAGAATGGCAGAGGAAATGGATGCTCTGTTACATAGTTGTCAAAATCTAAAAAAGAAAGAAAGAAAGAAAGCTAGCTTTTAAATTCTTAAGAATTAGAATGCCGTCAGACAGATATGCAATTGACATTATCAGAGATTAAACAAAGTATAATACTTTAATTTTAAGATTTAAGAATACTAACAAACTTTTTCAGTGTTTATCACTGAAAAAGTGATAAACTGTCAATTTAATACCAAGTAAGTGTTTGGAACAAATGATCTATTAAGTTTCTCCTTGATCTTAGATCTTTGATTTTATAATGCACAAGGAAGCAAAAGAGTTTGGATTTTTCTCCTCCTTTAATATCTAAATTGTCCTTTTTTTTTTTTTTTTTTCCTTTTTTTAAGTCTCAGAAGAAGAGTTAATAAGAACAGACCTTGAGTTGAGTTCCAACTTTCTCAGCCCTGGCTCCCACACCATCTCTTGGGAAAGAGATGTGAGTGTTCAGTGAACCAACTCCTCCAAGGGCCTTGGGATTCAAGTGGAAGTTTTGCACTGATACTCTGAGGTTTTGGCTCTGAGGAAGAAAGCAGGAATTTTAAGAGTTTTGACATATTATGTTCCTTTGTTCCTGCTCTCTCATAAGTTAAAAAAAAATTTTTTTTTTCAGACGAAATTTTTCCCCAATACCCTGACACCGAAGGCAGCCCAGAGACCTCATAGCAGACTCTAAAGGACTAGCCATCCCTGTGCCCCATCCTTGATGTGGTCTCAGGATACTTGTAGGAAAGAGCATTGGGAGGAGGAGAACTTTAAAGTAACCCAACACTTTTGCATTCCAGGCAGCTGAGCTTAGAATGAGACCTCACTTCCTCACAGCATTACAAAACTGTACCTCTCAACCTTCTAAGGAGCTTGGGATATTTTAAGTTATTTCTGTTGGCCTCATAGAGCACAGAATAGAAGGTCTATAATAAGAAAATAGAGTAATTCTGTCCTCTTTTTACCTCCTTTCCTCACTATTTCTCAAACCAACAACAAAAAAATTTTGGTGATATTTCAGAAAAGGAATGTGACAAGGCCTGTTTCATTTTAAAACAGTAGTTTCTGAAGCTATTTCCTTAAGCATCATGATACCATGTTGCATTCCTTCCAAAGAAGAGGCTAATATCATTTGTTCGTTTTGTTAATCTACTAAATTACATCTCTGAAAAAAAAAAATTGAAATAATGGATGTGAAAATGTCTGAAACAGTGCCTGGCACTTACAAGCCAGTTAATAAAGGTGCCCTTTATGAAATAACTGACATTATTGAATTTATTTGTAAAACTAAATGTTCTTGTTTAAGAAATTTTATACAATTTTAAAAATTCCATTATCCACATGGCTGGAAGAACTAAGCCCTCAAGGGTCAAGGCTTTACAGTGTCATACAAATTTTAGATCAACAAAAGAATAAGAAAATATGGCATATTTGGCAGCAAATCTGTATGGTAAAAGTACATATAACATATATGGTAACTCTTTCTAAAAGTTTTCTTTGAATTCTATTGGAAATTAGAGTATTTTAAAATAAGTCCTTGTCTATTACATAAATTTGCATCTTGAGTATAATCACAATAGGTTAAATGTTACTATTTCTAATTTGTTCAGGAATAAAATGTTGAGGTAAAGGCCTTATTAGGATGAGATTGTTATAAACATGAATGCCTAACTCATTAAATCATATAATGGTGAAACCTTACCCCTGAGGATAAAATAACATGAAGTATGAATTAAAGCATAATTCAATGAGTGATAAAAAATATAGCTTACCTTGACTTATATTTCATTAATAGTTTACTGGTTATCGACATTAACACTCTCACCAAGATAAATAACTACATTGATGGGGGACAAAGAATGCCCAGTAAAATATTTGGTGCACTGTGCTTGTATTTCTCAAGATAACACTGGTAACAAAGTCTCCACGTGTTATATCAGAGCCCATTGGATATCCGAGAGGGCTCTATGTGCTGACTGGTTTTAGAACACTAGGCAGTTATCTCTGTGATATGATTCAAGGATACTAGACAGGCCAGGATGTCCTCCCTAACCCTCCATATGTGCTGACTGACTCATGACATTCCAGAATGCTTTATCCCTCAGATCAGAGGTTGTAAGCAAGAGTGTTTTTCAGGGTTTTAAAATATTCTATTTAAAAATACCAGGGTCCCACCAGATTGCTGAATCAGAATATTTAGGGATTGGATAAAGAATATATGAAACTTTGATGTCTCATAAGACCAATCCCTTTCCGCATCCTATCCACACACCTATTGGAGCCCTCACCTAAAGCTATTTGCAAACATTTGTATTTTAGTATGAATTTTCTGAATGCAGATTTTAAAGAGATAAAGAAAAGAAGAGTGCATCAGTGTACCTGGGGAAAGACCAAGTAAAAAAATTCAGGAAGCGATAAACTTAATCTCATGTGTTACATCCAGAAGAAATTTATAAGAGAACAAAATTTTATAGGACTTAGCATGAACAAGACTTTAGCTTATGTTTTTTACAAAAAAATCTATAAAACAGCAAATATCTGTAATAGTTTGAAAAGCTTACAAAAATATACAAACTAGAGGAAAATTAAGTAGAAAAATTACAAAAAGTCCCACTACTAAAAATGGACAACAATTAATAGAGATAAATAGTATTTTACAGTGCTTATGAACATTTACAGATGCCTTTCACATACTTCGTATCATTTAAGTATTAAAACAACCTTATTGTTTGGTAGAAGTAAGTGCAAGTAGATAGTGATTAACACTATCTTATGGATGAAGAAACTCAACTTTCTCAAAGGAAAAATATTCTTCTCGTGTCCTTCATCAAATCCTAGAGAATCTTCTTGCTAACCATTTCTTAGCTAGGTTCCAAACCTTTCTAAGTGGCCTAGAGAACATTTAGATGTTCTTCTAAAGTTCTTTGGCATTGAAGGAGGCTGTGAATTATGGCAGGCCCTCTCTGTCTACTGCTTCCATGTCATTGTGTTACAGTAAATATCTGACTAACATGACCTAGTATTCCAAATAAAATGAGAGATACTAGTGGTCTATAATCTTGGATTTCCAAATTTATCTTCAGAGTTCCACTATCTGCAATCTATATCTGACAGAGGTAAGTTTAAAATCAACATCTAATGTTGTAGTTCTGCTCTAGCTTCTATCTCTCTTTTATTTTTGTTAGTCTAGCAAAATAACTATTGACTGTGTTGATCTTCACAAAGAAGTTTTAGTTTCATTGATTTTTCTCTAATGGTTTTCTCGCTTCTCTTTCATTGATTTCCACTCTGATGTTATTATTTTCATCTTCCTCTTATTGGCACTGGATTTGGTGCTCTGTTTTTCTAGCATCCTAAGGTGGAAGCTGAGATTATTGATTTTAAATCTTTCTTCCTTTCCACTATGAGTGCTTGATGTTATGATTTTTCCTCTAACCACAGCCTTCTTTCTGTTGTTTACTTCTAATTTAATTCTGTTGTGGTTGGAGAATATATTTGATATGACTTCAATCCATTTCAAATTATTAAAACGTGTTTTATGTCCTAGCAAGAGGTCTGTCTTGAACAATGGGTCTTGTGCACTGAAGAGTGGGTGCATTCTGCTGTTCTCAGAAGAAAAGTTCTCAATATGTCAAGTCAAGCTGGTGATAGAGTTAGCCAAGTCTTCTGTAATCTTACTGCTTTTTTTTTCTAGTTGCCTTGTCAATTACTGTGAGAGGAGTACTGAAATCTCTAACTATAATTACTGAGTTGTCTATTTCTGTTACAATTATGTAAGACTTTGCTTTATTTATTTAGGGACTCTGTTTAAGTCCATTTATTTAAGTGCAGTCACTAAATCTTTCAGTGCATTGGCCACTTTATTAATTAGAAAAGTCTGTTTCTGTCTCTAGTAATATTTCTTGTCTTAAACTCTACTTTGATATTAGTATAACTACTTGTTTGTTTCGAGTTACTGTTTGAAAGGCATATCATTTTTTCCATCCTTTACTTCAACTATTTATTTCTTTGAATATAAATAAAGTATTTGTCTTGTAGAAAGCATAGGAACGAATCTTAGTTTTTTATTCAATTTGAAAACACTGGCTTTGATTATAGTTTAGTCTATTTATATTAACATAATTATTATTAAGGCTGGATTTACACTTTGCTGTGTTATTTTCCTGTATCTCTTATCTTTCTCATTCCTCTTTCATTGCCTTCTTTTGGAATAACATTTTTAGTTTATCATATTACTTTCTCTGATGATTTTTAGCTTTATATATAAAATATATAATATATACACACATACATACACATATATATAATATTTAATTTTTCATTTATTTTATTTTTCTTCATCAATACTCAGCATATTTTATTCCACACTGCATTTTGGTCTTCATTGTTTCCATAAGAAATGAGTTATTAATTGTATTGTTGCACATCGTTTTTACTTTACTGCTTTCAAGATTTTCTTTTATGCCTTTGGCTTTCACAGTCTGACAGTGTGTATAGGTATTATTCTTTTTGTGTTTCCTAATTTCTGGGATCTAGGGCATTCTATTTTTCACCAAATTTGGAAAGTTTTTAGCTATTATTCTTTCAACTTTTTTTTTTCCTCTTCTCTTCTCTATCTCCTTGTAATTCATGGTGATTCTCACATTGATAGTGATTCTTTCTTCTGCCATTTCAAATCTGTTGTTGATCCCCTCGTTCTAGTTATGATTTTCAACTTTAGAATTTATTTCCTTTTTTTTAAGATTTTATTTGTTTATTTGACAGACAGATATCACAAGTAGGCAGAGAAGGAGGCACAGAGAAGGGATGGGGGAAGCAGGCTCCCTGCTGAGCAGAGAACCCAATGGGGGGCTCGATCCCAGGACCCTAGGACCATGACCTAAGCTGAAGGCAGAGGCTTTAACCCACTGAACCACTCAGGCACCCCAGAATTCATTTCCTTTTATATAGTTTACACTTCTTTACTAACATTCCTTATTTACTAACTCATTGTCATCCTAATTTACTTTTATTCTTTGAATAGCATTTTCTTTACTTCTGTGAATGTATTTATAATGGGTGCATTTAAATCTCTGCTAAATTGAGCAGATGAACCCATACAGTCAGTTTTTTATTTACGTCTTCTGCTTCCGTAACTGAGTATAAGTCACACTTTATATTTTTTTTGAAAGTTCTCTTTTAGATGATCTACTCTAGTGGCGGTGTTTTGTTTTGTTTTGTTTTGTGGGTTTATTGGACTTTTAAAAAGTCCTTGTCTGTATTTAAACTGCAGAATCTATCTGCTCTAAAGTTCTCTATGTCTTCGTTCAGGTTTTTCATTCTTATGTTGATTTTTTTAGCCTGGCTTCCTAGGTATGACCCTGTTTTTGCCTAAGGGGTTAGATAATGTTTGAAACTGAGGTTTTGCTTAAACACCTTGACCATGCAGTTTCCACCCTCTGCTGATTTATCTGTATTGGTTTGAGAAATGCAATCAATGTTGCAGCCTGTTTTTGTGTCTTTCTAGTTTTTCTTCTCCTTCTTTTTTTCCCCCTCGACCTTTAGATCTCTCATCTATATGCATAGGTTTCCAGTCAGCTTGTGGACACATGGAAGGCTTATCTCAGCACTTCCATGGCTCCCTCACCTCCCTATAAAATAACTGATTGGAAAATTTTCCTGCCTATTCCCAACTGAAATCATTACCACTGTTAATCAGCAAAGCAAGGGTTTTGCCTCCTATCCTGAATTGGTTCAGTCTGTCTCCTTTGGCAGCAAAGCCACAGGTTTTTGTACCCAACCACAACTTGTGAATCTAGATCCTGTTATCCAACTAGGGACTCAGAATGTGAGCAGTCCCAGGGAAAAGGCCAGGAACTCCTGCTATCCTTACCCAAAGCTCTCACAAGTTTTTAGGAATTAATACTTCTTAAGTTGTTATCTGCCTTGGATCAATTCTCTGCTTGACTTATTTCACTCAGCATAATGTCTGTGCCTTTCCATGATTGGTTTTGACCTTTTTGTCCTGTTTTATATACTTATTTGTGGACATGAATTGCCAAGCTATTCACATAACTATTATTTCATTGATATGTCAATCTGCAAAAGGCAGAAATCATAGAGGCAAAAAGGTCAGTTTCTGGGAACTTGGCTGAAGTGGAAAGACATTCTAACTACAAAGGAGGCATAAGAATTTATTAAAGTGATAGAAATGTTTTATACCTTCACCTTGGTTTTGGTTTCATGCCTACATGTATTTATCAAAACTCATAAAATTGTACAATAAAAAAGAGCAAATTGTGCTATTGGTAAATTATACTGTTGATAAACTTGGGCTTTACAAAAACAAAAATATAGTTATCTAACTTTTTTTTCTTATCCTATCATTGCCAAATAAGTATGATAATTACATTAGTTTCCCATTGTTGCTGGAATAAATTACCATGAGCTCAATGGCCTATCGTAACACAAATGTATTATTATACAGTTCTGGAGTTCAGAAGTTCAAAATGGATCTCCCTGGGCTAAAATTAAGCTGTCAGGAAGGCTGCGTCCTTCCTGTAGCTTAAGAGAAAAATATGTTTACTTGATTTTAACAGCTTCTAGAAGATGCCTATCTTCCTTGACTTACCTCTTCCTTCCTTACCTCTTCCTCTATCTTCAACATGTGCAACAGAGCTTCTTTAAATCTCTCTCTGACTCTGACCTTCTGTCTCCCTCTTCCACATTTAAAGAACGCTTATGATTACATTGGCCCCACTTAGATATTGCAGGATGAGCTCCATATTTTAAGAGCTGATTAATATCCTTAACTCCATCTGAAACCCTTTCCCTTGCCATGGACTATAATATAACATATTCACAGATTCTAAGGATTAGGAACTGAACAACTTTGGGATGCTCACCACAATAATACCTACTTCATGGGTTTTTTGTGAGGATTAAGTGAATTATAAATATGAAAAAACTAAAACAACACTAGGAAATAATAACTATTCAGTACATTAGCTCTATCATTATAAATTATTATTAATATGTAGCTTCTCATATTAGGGTCACACGTGGACAAAAAGAGGAGTATGAGAAAAGGTGGAAAAGCATAGGTCAACACAATCTTGTCACACTCTCAATGGCACGGAATGTGGAAATACCAATATAATAACTTTCACTCAAAGAGTTATAATTTATCCTTTTATCCCTCTAACTTTCTGTTCTAATGTTAAACCTATACATAACCAAATCACTAAATAAGCTACCCAACTAATTTTGCAAGGGAGAAAAAATTTTAAATCCCTTCTAATTTCTAGATCCTCAGGCCATTACCAAGGTGAATAAAGTAACTGTGTATCATGAAAAAATGGGCTTATTCTCAGAATTCCCATAAAACTCAATTTAACTACTTTTTATGAATCCATCCATAGACATATTCAGCCTTCAGGCACTGTGAAGTTCTTTGTTATACCACAGCAGGTTACGTCATTCTCAAGCTTGTGGTTACATGTAAACTGGAACAGGAGCAAGCCAGTTGTATTTTTCAAATTACTAAGAGGTTAGTTAGAATAGAAGTCATTATTCTCGGTCTAGGATATACAAACCAGCTAAGCAAAAGAGAATATTAATGATTCAAACTTAAAACCTTCATGTATTCATTTTTTTATTATTGCTACTCCATGCAATAAAAATGCTTCATTCTTTCAGATGGGAAAAAAATATATTTCCCACGTATGTACTCAGTACCCTATCATGTTATATAGATAGATTTTTGCTTAGTAATTAAACAGAGCTACTCCAAAGTAGCTAACTTCCTTTAAGATTAACTTGGCCCAGTAAGATCAAGTATTAAAAGTGTGTTTGGCATAAGGAAATAACTTCTGAAAGAAAAGCAAGTTCACACTGGAGTAGCAAAACTTTGAACAAACATACGTAACAGAACTATAGCACTGTCAGAGGAAAATCCATAGTTTCAAATATCACATTAACATATAAAATAATAAAATGAATGAATAAAACATTTATCTTGAGAAATTATTTAAAAACCTATGAAAAATAAATAGAAGGAATGAAATATAAACAGACTTTAAGGGTCATCTGGGTTGACTCGGTCAGATAAATGACTGACTCTTCGTTTCAGCTCAGATCATGCTCTCATGGGTGGTGGGACTGAGCTCACATCAGGCTCCCTGCTCAGCAGGGAGTCTGCTTGAAGATTCTCTCACTCTGCCCCTTCTCCAATTTATGTGCATGCTCACTCACTCTCACTCTCTCTAAAATAAATAAATAAATCTTAAAAAAAACTTTAATAGGTTAAAAATCATTAAATTAATAGAACAAAAAATAAATCTAAGAATTATCTTCACTTAAAATATTAAAAAATAAACCATTAATAACCTCATTAAAAACAAAAGAGTAAAAGCACAAATATAAAATATTGAAATGTTTTTATGCAAATAACCATGAATAGAAAAAACACAAAAAGAATTATGAGAAAATGTGTTTTTTTTTAAAGATTTTATTTATTTATTTGACAGAGGTCACAAGTAGGCAGAGAGGCAGGCAGAGAGAGAGGAGGAAGCAGGCTCCCTGCTGAGCAGAGAGCCGGATGCAGGACTCGATCCCAGGACCCTGAGATCATGACCTGAGCCGAAGGCAGCGGCTTAACCCACTGAGCCACCCAGGCGCCCTATGAGAAAATGTTTTGTTCATTACTCTGTTTAATGACAATAAGAACTTGTATGAAGTAAATTGTTTTCTGGGAACACATATATTAAAATTCAACCCCAAAATAGTACGTAATATTACCAAACCAGTTACTCTAGAAGATGTCACTATAAAGTTATTCTTTCCAAAGATTAAAGAAAGGCTCAAAAAGTTTCACAGGGATTTCTATTAAACCTGTAAGGAAAAAATAATTACAGAGAAATTCATACTACTCACAAAAACAGAGAAAGGAATGAAAAGAACTCAAATACTCTTTAGAACATGATCATAGTATAGACCCAGAACCCAAAAACAGTAGCAGAAAAGCAAAACAAAGTAGAAATCATTCTTATTTAATGATTATGAATAAAAAAAATAGATAAAAGAATCCAAGGCACATTAAAATTAATGATGCAGCATAAGAAGTATTATTAATTCTAAAAATGCAAGGATGGTTAAATGTTACTCTAGTTATGTAAATTTGCATATTAATTAAGGAACCAATGAAGAAAAATCATACAGTAATTTCCATACATAATGAAAAGTCATAAGAGAACTAACATAATTATTGGTATTCTCAGTAACATAAGACATTTCAGTTAGTTAAATCATGCTTAATTGGGAAACATTAAGAGCATTTTAATTAAAATCAAGAATAAAACAAATATGTTCTTTTCTACCACTGTAATTAACATTGTTCTGAATATATTCATGCAATTAGATCATAGAAAAAAATGTAAAAATTGAAAATAATGAATGTTATATCATCATTAAATTTAATTTACATCTTTGTTTTCTGGAGCAAAAAATAAGAGAATCAGGAAAAGAATTACAAGCAGTAAGAAAATTTATTGAAGTTGGGTGGAAAATTAAATATACAGAACGAATGATCTGCACATCAACAAATAACCGCTAGTTGTAAGATGCGACCTATTTAAAATAACACAAAAATAAGTAAAATATCAAAAAATAAATTGAAACATGCACAATGTACATAAGAAACATTTTAAATCCTACTGGAGGATGGAAAAAGGGGTTTGTACAACTGTATGACACAACTTACTATGAACAGGAAGATTTCACATAATAAGATGTTAATTTCTAGGGTGCCTGGGTGGTTCAGTGGGTTAAAGCCCCTGCTTCGGCTCAGGTGATGATCCCACGGTCCTGGGAATGAGCCCCAGTTGGGCTCTCTGCTCAGCAGGGGGCCTGCTTCTTTCTCTCTCTGCCTGCTTGTGATCTCTGTCAAATAAATAAATAAAATCTTTTAAAAAATGCGAATTTCTCACAATTAACTTATAATTTTTTAAATTACAATAAAAACACAATATTGATTTATTTTTGGAATTAAACACACTGACTTTAAATTTCATAATAAAATTAATAAGCATATAACATCAAAGGCATATTCCATGAAGAAATATTTGATAAGCTGAACTCCATTACATTTAAAAACCTCTGTTCTGTGAATGAAATGTCAAAAGAATGAGAAGACAAGTCACAAAATGGGAGGAAATACTTGCAAAAGATAAAGCACTGTTATTCAAAATATAGAAAGAGCTCAAAAATAACAAAATAAACAACCCTATTAACAATTAAGTCAATGGCCTTAACAGACACCTAACCAAAAAAAGATGTGCTGATAAGAAATAACTATATGAAAGGTGTTCCATATCATATGGAAATGCAAATTAAAACAACAATGAGATACTACTACACACTTGTTAGAACATCCAAAAGGTAGAATTCACCAAACACTGGCAAGGATGTGGAACAACAGGAATTCTTACTCATTGCTGTGGATATGCAAAATAGTACATACTGCCAGTTTGGAAGGTACTTTGGCAGTTTGGGGTGTGTTTGTGGGTGGGTGATGTGGTATGTTTTAAGAAACTCAGCATAAGTATTACTATAAGATCTAAAAAATCATGCTCCTTGGTATTTACCCAAAGGAGTTGAAAACTTAAATCCAAAAGCACATATGCATGGAATGTTTATAGCAGCTTTATTCGTCATGGCCAAAACATGGAAGAAACCAAGATATCCTTCACTTGGTGAATAAATAATTAAACTGTGGTAGGTTAGACAATGGAATATGATTCAGTGCTAAAAAGAAATTATTTATCAAACCATGAGAAGACATGGAAGAAATGTAAATACATATTACTAAGTGAAAAAAGGCAATCTGAAAAGACAACGTATTGTATGGTTTCAATTATACTGTTCTAGAAAAGGCAAAACTATAGAGATAGTAAAAATATCAGTGGTTGCCAGGCTGAGGTGAGAGGAACAAATGAGTAAGAGGAGCACTGAGATTTTTTAGGACAGTGAAAATTGTATGATGCTATAATGATAAATGCATTTTATTATACATCTGTTCAAACCCATGTAGTATATAAGAACAAGAGTAAATAATAATGTAAACTATGAATTCTGGGTGATAATGATGTATCAATGTATGTTCAAAAATTCTAACAAATGAACCACTCTTGCAAGAGTAATGAGGAAGGCCACGCATGCATGGGGGTAGGGAGAATACGGCAAATCTCTATGTCTTCCCTCCTCATTTTGCTATAAATCTGAACCATTCTAAAGAAACTGAAATCTTAAAAAAAAAAAAAATCAATAAGACAGTTTTCCTCTCACTGAGACAGAAGAGAGCTAAAAAGAATGGTTCCCCTCTAAGAACAAGAAAAAGCCAGATAAACTACAAAATCCTACATATTCTTGAACCTATCAAAAAGCTGGTGTCACAGAGTAACAACAAGTAACCTAGAAATCCAATAAGGGGCAGGCATCCATTAGAGAGAGTGCAAAATTGACCATCTGATCTATGAGAGAACATAGGAAGAAAACAGAACCATCAGACACAATGATAAAAATTTCATCTGAAATTTGAATACATTGCTAAAGATTGAGAATGGGCTAGCATAACATTTTTAAACTGATGACAGCCCCAGACACAAAAGGAATTTGCGTTTACTCATGAAATCTTTTTCAAAAATTTTCCAGTGGGTACATACGAAAGAGTGAGGGCCTCACAAGAGACTGAAGAGAACCATGCCTGCTAATCAAGACATGAAGGAGGGGATTCACTGCCACTGCTGGAAAGGCAAAAATCATGTTTCCCTGCCTGTTTCCTTATCTCCTAAGAAGCAAATGCCTTAGGGAGAGAAAACAAGACTTGTCAAACTTGGGGCATAAAGATCCATTGAGGAATTCCTACAGCCAACTCAGCAGTAGACTTGTCCTGGCTGAGGAAAGAATCCATGAACTTGAAGACAGGTGAGTAGAAATCACCCAAAGGTAAACACAAGGGGAAAAAAAAATAAAAAGAATGAAAGCAAACAGGACAGAGCATCAAAAAGACGTGGGGAAAAGTCAGATCATCTAAATATTTGTATTTGGCGTCCCAGAAGAAGAACAGAGAGCTCATAAGACAGAAGAAATATTTGAAAAGATAAAAATCATAAACTTTCCAAAATTAATGAAAAAATCAAAACTGATATTCAAGACCCTAAGAGAACCCAAAGAAGTATTTAAAAAATATATATACACAGACACACCATATTCAAACTGCTGAAAAAGATAAAAAGAAAATCTTGAAGACAGGGTGGGGGTGGAGGGTGAGGGAAGACCCATCACATATAGAGGAGCAAAGACAAAAACTACAACAGCTTTTTTTTATCAGAAACCACACAAGTGAAAAGATAACAATCAGCATCATTATGTTCTGGAAGAAAAATCTGAAAATCTGTCGTCCCATATCCATGCCTAGAGAAAATGTTTCTCAAAGAAACACACAAATGATTGCCTGCAGAATCCACTGAACTACAGCTTCATTAGCATTAAATATTTATGTTGAAACAGAATAATGTCCCAAATCAGTTATCTAAGTTTCTACCTTAAGAAACTAGGGAAAAAAGGGGGCACCTAGGTGGCCCATTTGGTTGAGCATCTGACGCTTGGCTTCGACTGGGGCCTTGATCTCAGGGTTATGGGATTGAGCCCTGTGGGGAATCTGCTTGAACTCTCTTGCTTTCCCTCTCCCTCCCTCCTAAAATGAAATAAATTTTCTGTCTCTCTAAAATAAATAAACAAATCTTAAAAAAAAAAAAACCTAGAAAAAGAAAAGCAAATTAAACCCAAAACAAGCAGAAAGGAGAAAATAATAAAGAGCAGAACCAAACTCAATTACATTGAAAACAGACCCCAAAATAAATAAATAAATAATAGAAAATAAATAAGTGAAACCACAAGCTTGTTTTCTTTTTTATCTTTAACTAACACAATTGTTAATTAAATTATTTTTGTATTTTGTAAATTATAATTGTATTTTGTAAATTATAATTGTATGATTAAATAACAATTGTTCATTGTTAAATCAGCAAGACTGATGAAGAAAAAAGATGAAGACATCAAAAAACAATATGCATATTCTGCTGATATTACCATGAAAAGAAAAATCATGTAACTGGATTGTGAGATGCACAACATAAAATAAAAGTTGTGTGATGTAAGAACAAGCAGTCAAATTAGGAAATGGGAAAACAGGACCAGTAAAAACTGTCATAGCTAGATAAATTGACAGGGTTATATGTGGAACCACGAAGGAGTGAGCAAAGGAGTGACTGTTTAAGAAATACTGGAGGGACGCCTGGGTGGCTTAGTTGGTTGGACTGCTGCCTTTGGCTTGGGTCATGATCCTGGGGTCCTGGGATCGAGTCCCACATCAGGCTCCTTGCTTGGCAGGGAGCCTGCTTCCTCCTCTCTCTCTGCCTGCCTCTCTGCCTGCTTGTGTGTACTCTCTCTCTCTGACAAATAAATAAGGTCTTAAAAAAAAGTCAATATTTGCCAAATCAGTCAATCTAAATCAGAGCCTCCAAAAATGCATATATAAAAAAGAGAAAGAAATACTGGAAAGATTATTTAAGAACTTTATGAAAAAAAATGAATTTGCTCAAATGAAATTTTGATGTGTTCAGTGTGTGAAAATGTGAAATGTAACACTCTGAAATTAATTTTTAAAAGGTTATCAGAAAGCATCTAGCATAAGGTGAAATACTGATGAGTACCTCAAAATTAAGGATCTTTGCCTTGCAAAGTTTCGAGAGAACATCAGGGGGAAATCCTGCAAACAAACAAACAAACAAAAAACCAAGAAAATGTTATCTAGAATATTAGAGTCTCTTACAAGATTGGAAAACACTGGACTCCTATGTTATAATAGATAGAAATATAATATGAATAAGAAGTGAAACTTCACAGATTGAAAAACATAGGAGGATATTTCAAATCTCCCTAATCATCAGAGAAATACAAAGTTAAATAATGATTTATCACTTTATATGCAACAGATTAAAATAATCAGAGATATGGAATACCAAATGTTGACAAGGATGTGAAAAAATTTGAACCTCACATGTTTTGGGTATAAGCATAACCTGGCACGGCTATGTGTGGAAAACTTGTAGATCACAGCAACAATGTACCCATTGTTGGGTACATTGGGTATGACCCAGCAATGCTATGATGCCCAGGAATTTGGATGTAGAAACATTCATGTATAGCTCCATATAG
The DNA here is from genome assembly GCF_964662115.1 of Mustela nivalis. Lineage (NCBI taxonomy): Eukaryota > Metazoa > Chordata > Mammalia > Carnivora > Mustelidae > Mustela > Mustela nivalis. Next base: position 126,525,192 of record NC_139023.1, read on the forward strand.
GGGTAGATCCACATATGTTTGTTACAGCATTATTTTGATCATGAAAGCTGGAAGCCTCCTATGTGTCAATTGCTGGGAAATAAGACTGAAAAAACAACAGACATGTTAAAAATTATCATGTAGTAATTCAGAAGTCATGACCATGAAGTATAGAATAGATCAATAACATGATACCCTTAATATGATTTTTAAAATACACACACTAACCAATAGTTTACAGTTTATGGAACTATACCCATATCCAAGAAAATACTACACCTTAGAGCAATGCCTATGGTAAAGGGGAATTGAAAAAATGCATTTGGTGATCAAAGACGAAGACAAAGGTAAAAATAGAGCAACACAGAAGACTCACACAAGTCCAATAAAATAGTATGAGTGAGGGGCGCCAGGGTGGCTCAGTGGGTTAAAGCCTCAGGTCATGATCCCAGAGTCCTGGGATTGAACCCCACATCGGGCTCTCTGCTCGGCAAGAAGCCTACTTCCTCCTCTCTCTCTGCCTGCCTCTCTGTCTACTTGTGATTTCTGCCAAATAAATAAATAAAACGTTAAAAAAAATAGTATGAGTGAGCTAAGTAACATAACTTCTGTGCATGAGCCTCCCAATACATGCTCATACACACACATCTAGCACACATCTGTATACACACATACCACACACATACTTACAGTCACAGACACATAAAAACTAAAACAAAGCCAGAAAATTAGATAAAACTTTGATGTGGGAGTTGGATGAAGATCTAAAGATACAGTATACTCATTTGAGAGAATATTATAAAGTTGTTAAAAATAATGAAAAGCTGATAGGAAACCGTTCAAATGTATATTATCAAGATAAAATAATTAAGTTCTGACCTGTATAAAGAGCATGGTACTATTTTCATCATAATATACAGATATAAATTAGATATATAGATATGAGAAGGGGAGACAAGATGGTGGAGAAGTAGGAGGAGGCACCATTTCAACCTGTCCCCTAAAGCGAGCTGATTACCTACTAAAGAACTCTGATCACCCATGAAATCAGCCTGAGATTAGAATTATACACTTCTGGATCTCCATTGGGCAGGTAAAGCGGAGTGGTAACATTGTACTGATATCTGAAGACAAAAAAAAGGGGAGGGAGACACCGGAAGTGACCCATTGGAAAGAAATACTCCAATATGAGAGTGCCCTATGATTGGGGACCAGCATTAACTTGGTGTCTGGTTGAAAGCACTCAAAAAGAGCAAAGGATCGTGAGGGGAAATTGAGGTATCAGGCAGTTAGGGACAGGGGCTTATGCCTGCTGACCCAGAACAGCCACCACTGGCTCTGAGCCAGAGAGAGTGCAGCGAAGAAGCCAGGTCTTGGTTCCTGAGCTGCTGGCATGCCTGAGAGCGTCTGGGTGGCAGCGCCCTTGAGGGTGAGGGAGCCTCGCCTGCCAGAAGACCCACAGCCTTTTGCCCTCTCCGTGGGCGCCTGCACTGTGCAACCAGAGTCCAAGTCACACTCTACACCCTCCCCTGAGAGAAAGGTGCCTGCAGTGCCAGCCAGCGCTCTTTCAGACCAGAGAGTCTGAGCAGTCCCAGCCCTGGCCAGCGTGAAAATCTCAATGCACTCTCTCTGCCTGGGACCTCTCTGGCAGTCTGAACCTACCCAGACAGTCACGGCTAGTATTTCTTGTGGTTTTGGGTACAAGCAGGAGTTCCTGTGACCCCAGAGACCGTGACTGGGAACGTGCTTTGCCAGCTGCCTAGGGGGAAATTATGTGCTCTGGAGCACCCAGAGATGAACAAACTGAGACTTCTCTCTGAGAGGGAGGTCTGGGTGCAGTTTGCTTTCCTCTAAACCGCCAAAAAACAACAAAAGCTGCCAAGGGGAGAGAAAACAAATGAATAAACAAGCAAAAAACATCCAGAGAACAAAAGCCTGAAAAACTGGTTTCCTCAGCACCCAGCCCCTTGATGGGGGCAGGAGGAAATTAGCAACACTGCCTGAAAACCCACACAGTGGCCCCTTCCCCAGAAAGCCAGACAAAAAAAAAAAAAAAAAAAAAACAAGAGGACAACCACCACTACTTCATATATACAACTTTTATTTTTAATTCATTCCTACTATTCTGGTTCTTTTCATATAATATAATATATACTATTATATATATTATTATTATATATATAATATATATAATATAAATTTTTAACCTATTTACTATAACAATGAGATGTTCAGTATATCAAATTCCATAATAACCTTTTAACCTGAACTTTTTGATACATATACCTGTGTTTTGCTTTTGCTTTCCTATTTTTTAATTTATTTTATTTTATTTTATTACTTTTTAATATTCATATAGAGATAAGCTTCAAGGTAATCCCCTTTCCCCAATCAATGCTACCCCTATAGGTGAACCAGTTTTAATCCCTCTTTATCTCAGGAAAGTTGAGTCCTTTAACAAAGATATCAAGATACATCCAGGAAGAATCAAAATAACCTTCCTTGCCCACACTGAGAATTTATAGCCACTCTCCCATTATTTTCTTCTGCCAGTGTTTCTGTGTATTTGTTTTTGTCTTGGTAGTATATAAATCTTATACTTGGGGTTCTTTTTGATGAGGATCTTTTTATTTACTTATTTATTTTTCTTTTTGTCATCTATTTTTGTTGTTCTTTTTGTTTGTCTGTTTTTGTTTTTGTTTGTATACTTCATAAATCTTACCTTGTGGCCCATTTGGGTTGGGCCTTCTCTTTTATTTTATGTTTTTTTTCTCTCTCTCTCTCTCTCTTTTTTTCTTTTTTCTTTCTTTTCAGTGGGGAATCTCAATTGCTCAGAAGCATTCCAGGGTGCACCTTGTCTGCACCACAGTTGATACATTCAGCTACACATCCTTTTAGCCATCTCTCACCAAAATGACTAGGAGGAGGAATGCCCAACTGAAGAAAAGTTCAGAGACTGGGTCCTCTCCATCAGAGCTATTGGATATGGACACAGACAGTATGTCAGAAAGGGAATTCAGGCTAATAATTACCCAGGCAATAGCTAAGTTGGAGAAAGCCTTTGATGACAAAATGGAATTGATTAGGGCAGAAGTGAAAGCCACCAGGGACGATGTTAACAATGTTCTCAATGAGTTACAGTCTAATATAAATTCTCTAAAAGCTAGGATAACTGAGGCAAAAGATAGAATTAGTGATCTAGAGGACAAACAGAGAAAAAGGATCAGGAGGTAGCCTGGAACAAATAGTTTAGAAGCCATGAAAACAGAATTAGGAAAATAAATGACACCATGAAACATTCCATGTCAGAATTATTAGAATCCCTGAGGGGGAGGTGGAAGAAAGAAGACTAGAAGATATAGTTGAACAAATTCTCCATAAAAATTTTCCCAATCTGGCAAATGGAACCAGCATTTGTGTACTAGAGGCAGAAAGGTTTCCCCCCAAGATCATAGAATCTAGAAAAACCTCGAGATATCTGATTGTGAAAATGATGAATCATAATTGTAGACAGGAGCTCTTGAAAGCAGCTAGGACAAAGAAATTCCTTACATACAGAGGAAAGCCCATCAGAATAACATCAGACCTGTCCACAGAAACCTGGCAAGCCAGAAAGGGCTGGCAAGATGTATTCAGGACACTAAATGAGAAGAATACTTTATCCAGCAAGACTGACATCTGAAGTGGATGGAGAGATAAAGAGCTGCCAAGACCAGCAAGATTTAAAAGAGTATGTGACCACCAAGCCGACAGTGCAGGAAATATTAATTTAAGCCAATTCCACACACAAGAAGGGAAATAATCAAGATTAGAGCAGAGATCAATGAGATATAAACTTAGAGATACAGTAGAACACATCAATGAAACTAGAAACCGGTTTTTTGAAAGATTTAATAAGATCAATAAACCACTGGCCAAACTAATCCAAAAGAAAAGAAAGAAGGCCCAAATTAATAAAATTATGAATGAAAAGGGAGAGATCACAACTAACAACAAGGAAATAGAAACAATAATCAGAAATTATTATTGACAGTTATATGTGAATAAGTTAAGCAATCTAGATAAAATGGATGCATTCCTGGAAAACTATATACTTCCAGAATTGAACCAGGAAGAAACTGACAATCTGAATAGACTGATATCTAGTAACAAGATTGAAACAGTGATCAAAAACCTCCCCAAAACAAGAGCCCAGGACCTGACGGATTCCCTGGGAAATTCTATCAAACTTTTAAAGAAGAAATAACACCTATTCTCCTAAAGCTATTTCAAAAAATTGAAGCAGAAGGCAAACTTCCAGACTCTTTTTATGAAGCCAGCATTACCCTGATCCCCAAACCAGGTAAAGACTTAACCAATAGGGAAAATTTTAGACCAATATCCCCGATGAATATGGATGCTAAGATTCTCAACAAGATCCTAGCAAGTAGCATCCAACAGCACATTGAAAAGATTATCCACCAAGACCAGGTGGGATTCATCTCTCGGTTTCAAGGATTGTTCAACATTCACAAATCAATCAATGTGATAGAATAAATCAGTAAAAGAAGAGAGAAGAACCACATGGTCCTCTCAATCGATGCAGAAAAAGCATTTGACAAAATCCAGCATCTGTTCCTGATTAAAATGCTTCAAAGTATAGGGATAGAGAGAAAATTCCTCAACTTCATAAAATCTATCTATGATAAACCCACAGCAAATACCATCCTCAATGGGAAAAAGCTCACAACCTTCCTGTTGAGATCAGGAACATGACAAGGATGCCCACTCTAACCACTCTTGTTCAACATAGTATTAGAAGTCCTAGCAACAGCATTCAGACAACAAAGAGAAAGGGGGCTTCTATAAAAGAGGAAAAAACCCAAGAATATTATCGAACAGAAATATATGGAGACAATCTATAGAAACAAAGACTTCACAGGTAACATGATGATACTTTATATGGAAAACCCAAAAGACTCCACCCCCAAACTACTAGAACTCATACAGCAATTCAGTAATGGGGCAGGATACAAAGTCAATGTACAGAAATCAGCTTTCTTATACACTAACAATGAAAATACAGAAAGGAAAATTAGAGAATCATTTCCATTTACTATAGCACCAAGAACATAAGATACCTGGGAATAAACCTAACCAAAGAGGTAAAGGATCTGTACTCAAGGAACTACAGAACTCTCATGAAAGAAATCAAAGAACACACAAAAAGATGGAAGACCATTCCATACTCATGGATTGGAAGAATAAACATTATTTAAATGTCTATACTGCCTAGAGCAATCTATACTTTCAATGCCATTCCGATCAAAATTCCACTGACATTTTTCAAAGTGCTGGAGCAAACAATCCTAAAATTTGTATGGAATCAGAAGAGACCCCGCATTGCTAAGGAAATGTTGAAAAAGAAAAACAAAACTGGCAGCATCATGTTGCCTGATTTCAAGCTTTACTACAAAGCTGTGATCACAAAGACAGCATGGTACTGGCATAAAAACAGACACATAGACCAGTGGAACAGAGTAGAGAACCCAGATATGGACCCTCAACTCTATGGTCAAATAATCTCTGACAAAGCCGGAAAAAATATACAGTGGAAAAAAGATAGTCTCTTCAATAAATGGTGCTGGGGAAATTGGACAGCTATGTGTAGAATAATGAAGCTCAACCATTCTCTTACACCATACACAAAGATAAACTCAGATAAAAGACCTCAATGTGAGGCAGGAATCCATCAGAATCATAGAGGAGACCATAGGCAAACCTCTTCGATATCAACCATAGCAACTTCTTTCAAGTTATGTCTCCAAAGGCAAAGGAAACAAAGCAAAAATGAATTTTTGGGACTTCATCAAGATCAAAAGCTTCTGCCGAGCAAAGGAAATAGTCAACAAAACAAAGAGGCAAACCACGGAAAGGGAGAAGATATTTGAAAATGACAATACAGACAAAAGGCTGATATCCAGGGTCTATTAAGAACTTCTCAAACTCAACACACACAAAACAGATAACCATGTCAAAAAACGGGCAGATGACATGAACAGACACTTCTCCAATGAAGACATACAAATGGCATCAGACACATGAAAAAAATGTTCATCATCACTAGCCATTAGGGAGATTCAAATCAAAACCATGTTGAGATACCACCTTACACCAGTTAGAATGGCCAAAACTAACAAGACAGGAAACAACATGTGTTGGAGAGGATGTGGAGAAAGGGGAACCCTCTTCCACTGTTGGTGGGAATGCAAGTTGGTGCAGTCACTTTAGAAAACAGTGTGGAGATTCCTTAAGAAATTAAAAATAGAGCTACCCTATGACCCTGCAATTGCACTACTCGGTATTTACCTCAAAGATACAGATGTTGTGAAAAGAAGGTCCATCTGTACCCCAATGTTCATAGCCACAATGACCACAGTCGCCAAACTGTGGAAAGAACCAAGATGCCCTTCAATGGACGAATGCATAAGGAAGTGGTCCATATACACTATGGAGTATTATGCCTCCATCAGAAAGGATGAACACCCAACTTTAGTATCTACATGGAGGTGACTGGAAGAGATCATGCTTAGTGAAATAAGTCAAGCAGAGAGAGTCAATTACCATATGGTTTCACTTATATGTGGAGCATAAGAAATAACATGGAGGACATGGGGAGATGGAGAGGAGAAGGGAGTTGAGGGAAATTGGAGGGGGAGATGAACCATGAGGGACAATGGACTCTGAGAAACAATCTGAGGGTTTTGAAGGGGCTGGGGGTGGGAAGTTGGGTGAGCCTGGTGGTGGGTATTAAGGAGGGCACATACTGCATGTAGCATGGGTGTGGTGCATAAACAATGAATTCTGGTACACTAAAAAGAAATTAAAAAAAATAAATGTTTTTTAAATTTAAAGAAAAGATATAGATATGAGAAATGCTTGCACATGTACAGACTGACTCTGGAAGGACATGGAAGAAAATGGATCAGTGATTGCTTCCATGAAGAAAACTAGTTAGCTGACACATGGTAAGGGAGGGGACAACAACATTTTACAGCATAGCATACCATTTCTTTTAATTTCTTACCCTTATTTGCATGACCACTTCAAAGAAATAAATGAAATGCATTCTTAAAGTAAACATAAGTGAGGAAGAGTTTTCCCTTCTTCCTTTCTAGGTTCTTTGGCTATTCTAACAACTAATTTGACATAAGCTAGATTAACAGGAGAAAAACACATTTAATTTTGTATGAGTGGCAGTCCCATAAAATTATCAGACCCAAAGGCTGCCAGGCATTTGAAGCTTATATAAAAGCCTGCGCCTGAGCCAGAGAAAGGAGTAGAAGTCTGGAGACACGAAGGGGAGGAAAGCCACTCACAAAGGAGAGAGGCAATATTTTAAAAACAAAGGCTTGCCTGTTACTCAGGCAAGTTTCTTAGGTAAAAGGTGTATCTGGTAATAGCTCTCTCCTAGTACAGGCCCCCTTTCCAACATAAATTGGGCAATTTAGGGGGAGGTAAAGAGGTCCTCCTTAATCTGCTGAGCTTTGATTACCTTTAGCTCTAAATAATCCCCATGCCAAAGTGACATATTTTAGGGTCTCCTGTCCTGTTCTCCTTCAAAAACTTGCACCAATAAAATAATTGTCTACTTTGAAATCAGCAATGAGATTATCACAGGCTAAATTACTGGCAAGAGTTAAAAACTTAAGGGTCCCCTGGGTAGCTCAGTGGGTTAAGGCTCTGCCTTTGTTCAGCTCATGTCATGATCTCAGGGTCTTGGGAGGTCCTGGGATCAGCCCGGAATCAGGCTTTCTGTTCAGCAGGGAGCCTGCTTCTCCCTCCCCCTCTGCCTGCCTCTCTGCCTACTTGTGATGTCTGTCAAATGAAAAAATAAAATCTTAAAATTTTTTTTTTAAAAAGATAAAGCAATCAGTCAGAAAGCCTGAAAAGGGCCCAAGCTTTATTTAAAATTTATCTTCTATTCAAACACAGCAGTCTTTATACATACCTGCAATTTCAGTTTTTGTAGTATTTACTGTATCACGATTCCTGCAGGTAAAGCTATATTTTTGATAAATCATGATCTTATTTAGAATTCAGAATAATTAGCAGAATGATCATAATCTCTCCAGGACATACACAAGCATTTTCTATTTTATATAGCCAAGGATCTCTAGATCCTAAGGGCCTTAAAGAATTATCCATGACAAAGCCAAATATATTGATCTGCAGATGTGCTGGAAAGCTTTCCTGGGAGAGTACAAGGACCAATTCCAATTCCTGTCTCTGCTGGAGTACTTTCACTCAGACTTTCAGCACAATTTCAAAGCCATTCACTTAAACTGTCCTTGATATGCTTACTCATCTCTCCCTGGTACACTGTCAAATACCCTTCAACTTGCACTCTAAAAGCTCTGACTCCTTAAAGTGGGGACAGTATCTTTTCTAAGTCCTTCTAAACATCTCACCTAACTGAGAGAGGCCAATTCCATCTTTGAACCATCCTACAAAGATTTTGTCAGTGCAGTTGTCATTTCTAGAGCAGAATCTGTAACTAGTGAAGCCCTCAAAGACCACCCTTACTCAGTAATTGGGCATTGACCATTTTGATCATATCATGATCTTGTCGAAAACAATATTTCCCATAGTGCTCTTAAGGAAGTGCACAGGAATGGGGGAGAAAAGAGAACTTGAGAACAACTCTACTGAAGATTTATACTTCCTCAGATCTAGCTACCAGAGAACTGAAATTATTAGAAAAACTAATTATTCAGCTAAAAGAAATTAAGTTTATTTAATCTTAAAATGTTAGTAAAGATATTCTTAATATTTCTTTACTTAATAATTAAAGCAATTGTTACCATGGATAATCACAGGTAATGTAATTTGTATGGAATTTATAAAATTTAGGGAGATATTCATTACCATTAACTTTGGTAATGTTTTTAAAAGGAAATACTCCCATGTGTTTAGGTAGATAAATTAGCAACACAGTGTTATTCTAAACTTTTGCACTTAATAAAAACAATAAGAATTAAAATATAGTCAGATAAACAGGAATGAATCAGTATCGGTTTTTCTTCCACATAGAAGGGAGATGACGTGAGTTGTTGGCCTTGTTTGATTTTCAACTGTAATGTGTTTCAGGCTTTAGCAAGCTTTTTCGGTAAAGTGCCACTAGTAAGTATTTTAGGCTCTGTAGGTCTCTGTCACAACGGTGTCATTGTAGTGAAGCAACTACAAACAACAGGAAAATGGGCATGTGTTTTTTTTGTTTTTTTTTTAATTTTTTATTTTTTATAAACATATATTTTTATCCCCAGGGGTACAGGTCTGTGAATCACCAGGTTTACACACTTCACAGCACTCACCAAAGCACATACCCTCCCCAATGTCCATAATCCCACCCCCTTCTCCCAAACCCCCTCCCCCCAACAACCCTCAGTTTGTTTTGTGAGATTAAGAGTCACTTATGGTTTGTCTCCCTCCCAATCCCATCTTGTTTCATTTCTTCTTCTTCTACCCACTTAAGCCCCCATGTTGCATCACCACTTCCTCATATCAGGGAGATCATATGATAGTTGTCTTTCTCTGCTTCACTTATTTCGCTAAGCATGATACGCTCTAGTTCCATCCATGATGTCGCAAATGGCAAGATTTCATTTCTTTTGATGGCTGCATAGTATTCCATTGTGTATATATACCACATCTTCTTGATCCATTCATCTGTTGATGGACATCTAGGTTCTTTCCATAGTTTGGCTATTGTGGATATTGCTGCTATAAACATTCGGGTGCATGTGCCCCTTTGGATCACTACGTTTGTATCTTTAGGGTAAATACCCAATAGAGCAATTGCTGGGTCATAGGGCAGTTCTATTTTCAACATTTTGAGGAACCTCCATGCTTTTTTCCAGAGTGGCTGCACCAGCTTGCATTCCCACCAACAGTGTAGGAGGGTTCCCCTTTCTCCGCATCCTCGCCAGCATCTGTCATTTCCTGACTTGTTGATTTTAGCCATTCTGACTGGTGTGAGGTGATATCTCATTGTGGTTTTGATTTGTATTTCCCTGATGCCGAGTGATATGGAGCCCTTTTTCATGTGTCTGTTGGCCATCTGGATGTCTTCTTTGCAGAAATGTCTGTTCATGTCCTCTGCCCATTTCTTGATTGGATTATTTGTTCTTTGGGTGTTGAGTTTGCTAAGTTCTTTATAGATTCTGGACACTAGTCCTTTATCTGATATGTTGTTTGCAAATATCTTCTCCCATTCTGTCAGTTGTCTTTTGATTTTGTTAACTGTTTCCTTTGCTGTGCAAAAGCTTTTGATCTTGATGAAATCCCAATAGTTCATTTTGTCCTTGCTTCCCTTGCCTTTGGCGTTGTTCCTAGGAAGATGTTGCTGCGGCTGAGGTCGAAGGGGTTGCTGCCTGTGTTCTCCTCAAGGATTTTGATGGATTCCTTTCGCACATTGAGGTCCTTCATCCATTTTGAGTCTATTTTCGTGTGTGGTGTAAGGAAATGGTCCAATTTCATTTTTCTGCATGTGGCTGTCCAATTTTCCCAGCACCATTTATTGAAGAGGCTGTCTTTTTTCCATTGGACATTCTTTCCTGCTTTATCGAAGATTAGTTGACTGTAGAGTTGAGGGTCTATTTCTGGGCTTCTATTCTGTTCCATTGATCTGTGTGTCTGTTTTTGTGCCAGTACCATGCTTTCTTGATGATGACAGCTTTGTAATAGAGCTTGAAGTCCGGAATTGTGATGCCACCAACGTTGGCTTTCTTTTTCAATATCCCTTTGGCTATTCGAGGTCTTTTCTGGTTCCATATAAATTTTAGAATTATTTGTTCCATTTCTTTGAAAACGATGGATGGTACTTTGATAGGAATTGCATTAAATGTGTAGATTGCTTTAGGTAGCATAGACATTTTCACAATATTTATTCTTCCAATCCAGGAGCATGGAACATTTTTCCATTTCTTTGTGTCTTCCTCAATTTCTTTCATGAGTACTTTATAGTTTTCTGAGTATAGATTCTGTGCCTCTTTGGTTAGGTTTATTCCTAGGTATCTTATGGTTTGGGGTGCAATTTTAAATGGGCCTTAATTTCTCTTTCTTCTGTCTTGCTGTTAGTGTAGAGAAATGGAACTGATTTCTGTGCATTGATTTTATATCCTGACACTTTACTGAATTCCTGTATAAGTTCTAGCAGTTTTGGAGTGGAGTCTTCTGGGTTTTCCACATATAGTATTCTATCATCTGCAAAGAGTGATAATTTGACTTCTTTGCCGATTTGGATGCCTTTAATTTCCTTTTGTTGTCTGATTGCTGAGGCTAGGACCTCTAGTACTATGTTGAATAGCAGTGGTGATAATGGACATCCTTGCCGTGTTCCTGACCTTAGCGGAAAAGCTTTCAGTTTTTCTCCATTGAGAATGATATTTGCGGTGGGTTTTTCATAGATGGCTTTGATGATATTGAGGTATGTGCCCTCTATCCCTACACTTTGAAGAGTTTTGATCAGGAAGGGATGCTGTACTTTGTCAAATACTTTTTCAGCATCTATTGAGAGTATCATATGGTTCTTGTTCTTTCTTTTATTGATGTGTTGTTATCACATTGACTGATTTGCGGATGTTGAACCAACCTTGCAGCCCTGGAATAAATCCCACTTGGTCGTGGTGAATAATCCTTTTAATGTACTGTTGAATCCTATTGGCTAGTATTTTGTTGAGTATTTCGCATCTGTGTTCATCAAGGATATTGGTCTATAGCTCTCTTTTTTAATGGGATCCTTGTCTGGTTTTGGGATCAAGGTGATGCTGGCCTCATAAAATGATTTTGGAAGTTTTCCTACCATTTCTATTTTTTGGAACAGTTTTAGGAGAATAGGAATTAGTTCTTCTTTAAATGTTTGGTAGAATTCCCCCGGGGAAGCCATCTGGCCCTGGGCTTTTGTTTGTTTGGAGATTTTTAATGACTGTTTCAATCTCCTTACTGGTTATGGGTCTGTTCAGGTTTTCTATTTTTTCCTGGTTCAGTTGTGGTAGTTTATATGTTTCTAGGAATGCATCCATTTCTTCCAGATTGTCAAATTTGTTGGCGTAGAGTTGCTCATAGTATGTTCTTATAATTGTTTGTATTTCCTTGGTGTTAGTTGTGATCTCTCCTCTTTCATTCATGATTTTATTTATTTGGGTCCTTTCTCTTTTCTTTTTGATAAGTCGGGCCAGGGGTTTATCAATTTTATTAATTCTTTCAAAGAACCAGCTTCTAGTTTCGTTGATTTGTTCTATTGTTTTTTTGGTTTCTATTTCATTGATTTCTGCTCTGATCTTTATGATTTCTCTTCTCCTGCTGGGCTTAGGGTTTCTTTCTTGTTCTTTCTCCAGCTCCTTTAGGTGTAGGGTTAGGTTGTGTACCTGAGACCTTTCTTGTTTCTTGAGAAAGGCTTGTACCGCTCTATATTTTCCTCTCAGGACTGCCTTTGTTGTGTCCCACAGATTTTGTACCGTTGTATTTTCATTATCATTTGTTTCCATGATTTTTTTCAATTCTTCTTTAATTTCCCGGTTGACCCATTCATTCTTTAGAAGGATGCTGTTTAGTCTCCATGTATTTGGGTTCTTTTCAAACTTCCTTTTGTGGGTGAGTTCTAGCTTTAGAGCATTGTGGCCTGAAAATATGCAGGGAATGATCCCAATCTTTTGATACCGGTTGAGTCCTGATTTAGGACCGAGGATGTGATCTATTCTGGAGAATGTTCCATGTGCACTAGAGAAGAATGTGTATTCTGTTGCTTTGGGATGAAATGTTCTGAGTATATCTGTGATGTCCATCTGGTCCAGTGTGTCGTTTAAGGCCTTTATTCCTTGCTGATCTTTTGCTTCCATGATCTGTCCACTTCAGTGAGGGGAGTGTTAAAGTCCGCTACTATTATTGAATTATTGTTGATGTGTTTCTTTGATTTTGTTATTAATTGGTTTATATAGTAGGCTGCTCCCACGTTGGGGGCATAGATATTTAAAATTGTTAAATCTTCTTGTTGGACAGACCCTTTGAGTATGATATAGTGTCCTTCATCATCTCTTATTATAGTCTTCGGCTTAAAATCTAATTGATCTGATATAAGGATTGCCACTCCTGCTTTCTTCTGATGTCCATTAGCATGGTAAATTCTATTCCACCCCCTCACTTTAAATCTGGAGGTGTCTTCGGGCTTAAAATGAGTTTCTTGGAGGCAACATATAGATGGGTTTTGTTTTTTTATCCATTCTGATACCCTGTGTCTTTTGACAGGGGCATTTAGCCCATTCACATTCAGGGTAACTATTGAGAGATATGAATTTAGTGTCATTGTATTGCCTGTAAGGTGACTGTTACTGTATATGGTCTCTGTTCCTTTCTGATCTACCACTTGTAGGCTCTCTCTTTGCTTAGAGGACCCCTTTCAATATTTCCTGTAGAGCTGGTTTGGTGTTTGCAAATTCTTTCAGTTTTTGTTTGTCCTGGAAGCTTTTAATCTCTCCTTCTATTTTCAATGATAGCCTAGCTGGATATAGTATTCTTGGCTGCATGTTTTTCTTATTTAGTGCTCTGAAAATATCATGCCAGCTCTTTCTGGCCTGCCAGTCTCTGTGGATAAGTCAGCTGCCAATCTAATATTTTTACCATTGTATGTTACAGACTTCTTTTCCCGGGCTGCTTTCAGGATTTTCTCTTTGTCACTGAGACTTGTAAATTTTACTATTAGGTGACGGGGTGTGGGCCTATTCTTATTGATTTTGAGGGGCGTTCTCTGAACCTCCTGAATTTTGATGCTCATTCCCTTTGCCATATTGGGGAAATTCTCCCCAATAATTCTCTCCAGTATACCTTCTGCTCCCCTCTCTCTTTCTTCTTCTTCTGGAATCCCAATTATTCTAATGTTGTTTCGTCTTATGGTGTCACTTATCTCTCGAATTCTCCCCTCGTGGTCCAGTAGCTGTTTGTCCCTCTTTTGCTCAGCTTCTTTATTCTCTGTCATTTGGTCTTCTATATCACTAATTCTTTCTTCTGCCTCATTTATCCTAGCAGTGAGAGCCCCCATGTTTTATTGCATCTCATTAATAGCTTTTTTTATTTCAACTTGGTTAGATTTTAGTTCTTTTATTTCTCCAGAAAGGGCTTTTATATCTCTCGAGAGGGTTTCTCTCATTTCTTCCATGCCTATTTCGAGCCTGGCTAGAACCTTGAGAATTGTCATTCTGAACTCTAGATCTGACATATTACCAATGTCTGTATTGATTAGGTCCTTAGCCTTTGGTACTGCCTCTTGTTCTTTTTTTTGTGTTTAATTTTTCCGTCTTGTCATTTTGTCCAGATAAGAGTATATGAAGGAGCAAGGAAAATACTAAAAGGGTGGCAACAACCCCAGGAAAATATGCTTTAACCAAATTAGAAGAGATCCCAAATCATGAGTGGGGAGAAAGGGGATAAAAAGAGGTTCAAAAAGGAAGAAAGAAAAAAAGAAAAAAGAAAAAAAAAGAAAAGAAAATAATTAAAAAAAAGAAAACAAATAAAAATATAAAAAGAAAAAATATATATATTGGATAAACTAGTTAAAAAAGAAAAAGGTAAAAGTTAAAAAAAATTTACCAGAAGGCGAGAAAAAAAAACAAAAAATGAAAAAGAAAAAAGTTAAAGTAACTGCAAGACTAAAAAAAAGTCACAGGGAAAAAGCCATGAGTCCGTGCTTTGCTTTCTCCTCCTCTGGAATTCTGTTGCTCTCTTTGGTATTGAAACCACACTCCTTGGTAGGTAAACTTGGGTCTCGGCTGGATTTCTTGTTGATCTTCTGGGGGAGGGGCCTGTTGTAGTGATTCTCAAGTGTCTTTGCCCCAGGCGGAATTGCCCCGCCCTTACCAGGGGCCAGGGTGAGTAATCCGCTCGGGTTTGCTTTCAGGAGCTTTTGTTCCCTGAGCTCTTTCCGTAGAGTTCTGGAGGACGGGAACACAAATGGCGGCCTCCTGGTCTCCGGCCTGGAGGAGCCGAGAGCCCAGGGCCCCACTCCTCAGTCCGCCATCTTGACTCCTCCCTCGGGCATGTTTTGTTCCAAAAAAAATGTATTTACAAAAAAGGAAGGCAGGCCAGATTTGGGCCTGCAAATTGATAGTTTGCTTACATCTAATCTGTTTATTTTAGATAAATAATTCATAAAGATTTAGTAAGGGGCAAATAATAATCCAGACACCCAAATCTCACCAGGTGTGTGCTTTTTTTTTAATAGAGATGCCATAAATCCATAAATGTACTTATCTGATACTATGTGACATCATTTTTATCTCTACATTAATCTTCCTTTCCCTTCAGGTACACATTGGCTGTAAGAGGTAGAATTTGTTGATTTTTTTTTAATTTCACAATTTATTTTCTGTCCTATTGTGAATATTCACGAAGAATACTCTATCATCTTAGCAAATATTTTATAGAATTCCAGTTCTCTTATTAGAGCACTACAATATGAAGAGTAAATACATGCTAAAACCGCTGAAAGAAATTTGAAGGAAGAGATGAACTTTTATCATGGTTTAACAAGATTAAAGGGATATGTGTTAAATAAATCACTGAACTGGAATTGATTTAGTAAAATTCAATAAATTAAATTCCTAATTGCTCCATGTTTGTGTAAATGAAATAATAAATTCTTAATGATAGCATGAATGTTGAAATTAAGAAAACTAATCATATCTGTAGGAAAATGAAATACACTTTTTGTTTTCCTGTCTTACAACTTCCCTATTTCAGATTTTCAGGAAAAAATAAAGTTATTAAATGTCATGAGTTGAAGAGAACCTTAAATCTATTCCCGTTTTATTTTTCATTGTCCAAGAAAAATAATCTGGAACAAAAAAACTCAAATAAATAAACAAAAGATCAATGTCCACATCGTGTGTTTTGAATTTTCTTCTTAATTCTGTTCTCTCTTTTGAGCTAACAGGCTATACATGGAAATTATCTAGGTAATAGGACTGTGAGCAGTATATAACAGACAAATACATGTGATAGTTTTATTCTACTCCTCCTATTTCTCCACCCTACACTTTCAGTCTCTATAACAAATCTCTGTGTTATACTTATGCAGTCACAAAAATGTTCTCTATGATTAACATTGCTAATAGATGGTTAAGGAATACACTGAGAGAGTTATAGACAACTCATTTGTAGAGTAATATTTTGTAAGAAAAGATCTTTTAAACATTGTAATAATTATATGGCCCAGTACATTGTATTCAAGTCTCTGTCTATTCCAGACTGCTATGTAGTAACTGATTAGCAGCAGAAAGTTCAGTTTGTATTTACATAATATTTCGAAACACCTTAACTATTATTAACATGTTTTATTCTCCAAAATTTTCTGAAGCAGTTAGAGTAGGTAGTAATCTATTCATTTTGCAGAAACAGAGATGGGCTCTCAGGGGCTAAATAGTGCATGCAAAATCAGAAAATTAGTTAATGATAGCACCTAAATTAGAACCCAAATGTCCTTCCTTTCTTATTGCATACCAATTAATAGTCCTGAGATGTACACACCATAATATACAATGTGAATGTAGATCTAAACAGCAAATTGAGAGGCACCTGGGTGGGTCAACTGGTTAAATGTCTGCCTTCAGTTTAGATCATAATCCCAGGGACCTGGGTTGGGCTCCCTTCTCAGCAGGGGGCCTGTTTCTCCCTCTCCATCTGCCCCTCCTGCCCTCTCTCTCTCTGTCTCTCAAATAAATAAATAGAATCTTTTTAAAAAATAAAATAAAATAAATACAGCAAATTGTATCTTTCAAAGTGTAAGGGAAGAGGCTCAATTCAAAAAAACTGGATTGGGACACAACTTTAAAGGCCAGCAGCAGAAATGGTGGAAACACAGCCAAGAAGAGGCAGTTTATCTAATAACATTTTTAAGAAAAAAAGAAATAGGGTCTAGTTTAAAAAAAAAAAAAAAAAAAAAGACTGACAAGAATGAGACTGGTCCTAGGAAGCAGCTTGGGGACAAGAAAAGATCCGTCTCCTCTGCTTCTGTGTACCCTGGAAAGAACTGAGACAGCACCGTGACTTCTCCTTTAAGGCATTCAGTGAGGTGGTCCCACCTATTCTTTTTGAAAAATATGAGGCTTCATTTTTCTAGTGGGAGAAAAAATCAAATTTATTTTCAGTTCGTACTGCCTCTTGGGCAAAGGAGCAATGACACAGATATGTACATGCCACCCAGGCTGATTTGTTTAGTCTCAAGAAAAGGCAGGGCAGTTTGCCATTGTATGGGGATTTATTCCTGACAATTAGAAGGGAGCTAGGATAGTGCTACAAGAGGCAATGGCATTTATTAACGTCATTATTAGCCTTCTATGAAAAGGGTTTCTATTTTGAAATAATCTTATCTAGCATATACACCAGTGTTTTCCAACGAAATTATCACCTTAATGTGCGTCATTCTTCACCAAACATTGAACCCCCATTTGATTGAGTAATTTATGGACTTAACAACTTTTTTAAAAAATCAGTTAAAAAATAGTTTTGAGCAAACATTTGGTCCAATTCTTAATCACTGTTTTAAATCTTTTATATATATTATCTCACTTACTTCTCATGACAACCTTATAGTTTCAATGATTATGCACATTTCCCAGAGAAAACTGAAGTTTGAGATTAAGTACCTTCAAGGTTTTTTAGAGTTATTAAGCTGAAGACAAGGATTCAAACTCACGTCTGTCAAACTCCAAAGCCCAAGGGTTTGGTCATTATTTTCCTGATGACATTTATTTAGAAAGTCAAGATTTAGACACAGAAAAAGGAAACTAATAGTATAGGCCAGTACAGTTGTCAAATAAATAACACGGACAGGATGCAGTATACAATTTCTGGGTAAGAAAAATATGACTGTAATTTTTAAAAGGAGGAGAGGGGATTAAAACAAAATTTATCTCAGTTAAATCTAGAAAGTTAAGAAATATACAGGTAGATGGAAAGTGTTGGGGCATTAACCAGAGGGAACTGTGGGAAGAAAGGTGGTAGGATAAAGACACAAATGAACATAAATGCTCATGTTCACAAACAGACAGTAGGCAAGTCTAGTGGAAGTAAAGTAATGAAATTGTACAGACTCACACAATACTAAAATATATATGAATGAATATGACCATAGTTCTCCTATCACGGTAAAGATGATGTGCCTTACTACTTAGAATACATCTGTTTCTCTTGTGAGAGTCCAGAAAATCACAAATTCTTCTTAGATAAGAACAAAGAAGAGAATTGACAGGTCCTAGGCTAGTGTAAAAGTTGCACAGTATAAGAATTGAAGCAAATATTATCATAATGGACTATGCTGTGGCATCAACTGAACTCAAGTCAAGTTGTAAGGTGGGAGTTAAAACTGGCAAATATGTGGGTAGTTGGCTGGCTCAGTCAGTTGAGCATGTGACTCTTGGTTTCTGCTCAGGTCATGATCTCTCGGGGTTGTGAGATCAAGACCTCTATCGAGGCCCCTGCCAGGTTCTGTACTGGGTGTAGAACCCACCTAAGATTCTCTCTTCCTTTGCCTCTTCCCTCCTTAAAAATAGGAAACTGCTGGTAAGAGATTAGGGCTAGAGTCAGAATTCCTTAGTGAGTACAGGGCTTCTGGGACCTCTGAGTTCTTGACAATTTTACTCCTAGTGTTGGCCAAAGGGAGGATAGCAAGGCTGTCACAAGAATGTGTTTGCCTTCATCAACATATCTAGAAGACAGATTATTATCACCATTCTTACTTCAGTATCTTTCATCCCTCTGATACATTCTGTGCTGGGATTATTCCTATGTATTTATGGCCTGTCTAGGCACTGACAAGTCACAGATACCACACCCGTAGAGGAGAGAGGGGAGAGCAGGGTCAGGGCATGGAGAATTCTCACAAAAGCTGTCCTTTCTCTTAGCTATAGAGAGGGTAAAATAGAGACTCATTTCTCTTTCAAACAAGGTTTTCCATTTTCTATGCATGACTGTTTATTAGAAACAAGAGAAAACATTTCCTTTCCATGTACAACAGAAAATTATATGTAGAGAAAAATAAAATCTATTCTCCATGGAAAGAATTTTAAAAACAATAGATGTTTGACTTCTTTCCAAAAAACATGTGTGACGTGTTTTCCCCATGAACAGGTGTGGGGCTGGACATTGAATTGTGCTCATTCCCACATATATTCTCAGATCTCACTCAGATCTTCCCAGGAGAATATGAAAAAAATTCAACAGTCAGAGTTCTTTACAGATACCATGATGCATTATTACAAAATGCCCGTGACAGAGCATCGCCTTTACCAAGACTACACTTGATATGTGAGTTGCATGAACTCACATAGTTCATGCAACTATGTGAAATAAAATCAAGACTGTGATGTTCCAGCTTTGGTTCCCAGTTTAATCATGAAGAAGCCTATAGTCATCAGCACTTGTTCACTGAAGACCCACCTGTGTCAGGGCTCAAAGGAAAGAAGATGGCTCTGCATGAAAACAACGAAATGAAACCACAGAGCAAGCCATTCTCTTAACACCCAGTCTATAGTGCCCTGTGTTTTCCCTATGTGGTTTTATGGCATCACTTCATGTCCTGGAACTCTCCATGTGGATGGAACACCAATACCTCAAACTGATCAGTTTCACAACAAAACCATTCATCTTCTCCCCACTCCCCCAAATCTATGCTTTCCCTGTTTCCCAATTCAGACAATGACAGTAATATCCTTCGAGACTATAAAACCCTGTAGAATCTCCAACTTCCTTCTCCTGTTCATTCTCCAAATTCAGATGCTGGGTACTTTCACCACTTTCTATTCCTCCAGGCAGACCCTAATTCAGGCTCTCAATATCTCTTATCTGAAAAATCTCAATAGCCTCTTAACTTGGCCTCCCCAACCTCTAATGTCTCCCCATTTTATTATCTCCTTCACACAACAGCCACAGTTAGCTTCCTTAATCTCAGATTTGATCATTTTTAATTCTCCGTTTGGAACCTTTCATCAATTCCTTATTTTGTACAGCACCATTTCCTTGTAAAATTAGCTTTGCCTTGTGCCAAATAATGGGGAAAGAAAGAAGGAAAGAAGTAAAGATAGAAGACATAGGAAAGAGCAAAAGAAAATTATAAAAAATAATTTTATTAAAATTAGCTTTGCATTTTATTTGTTTATGTTTAATTGACTTATTGTATAAGCAATTCTATTTCAGAAAGTAAAAAACATATGCAAATCTGCTTATTTTTGCAAAAACAACCAAAGAATGAATAAACTAGATACTAATGTTAATTAGTTATGTACAAGGGGAAGATGTAGATTAGACGGAAATACTAACTTTCCTCAATTTGCTTGCTAAGGGACCTGATATAAGCAGCCTACTCTCAAATAGTTCAGATAAAAAAAAAAACAAAAAACATAATGGTGAACGTGTGAGAGACAGACAAGACAGAAAGAGAAAGAGAATGATAAAGCTAATTTTCCAAGGTGTTAAAAATTGGTCAGTCAAGTTGTATAAGTCATTCTTTTCCCTGACATAACATTTATCATTTTTTTTTCCACTAAGGACCAACTAGAAGACATTCCTCCAGTCCTAATATTTATTTTGCATCACTAATAGACTTGGAACTCTGATAATTTGCTAATAATTCTGTAGCAGAAAAGGTGGGCAGTGTTTATTTGAAGTTCATCCTTGGCCACGGGTTTAGAGCATGTGTTTAGTAAGGGGCTATGTTTTGCATATTTTCCCTTTGGTAGATGTGTTGCAGATAATTAATTCTTACTGTAATCTATTTTGAGATTATAGCCTCCTCTCTCAAGTTTGTTCTTGATTTTCTGAGCATAAATTTCTTCCTCTGCAGGATAAGAACAGTTGAATAAACACTAGATTAGATATCTAAGATCCTTTCTCCCCCCAAAAATCTCTTTTATATTTTACTTTCTCTATTCTTTTTTAATGCAGAAGAATTTTAATTATCTCACCCCCAGTATTTTTATATCACTAGGGAGGAAAAAAATCAATTACTCGTGTTCATGATCAAGGTGAAGTTAGGTTCATTGTCATGCTTGCTCCTTTCTACATAATTTTAATCTCTTAATTGAGTCTAGAAATGAAAGGATCTTATTATAACTAGGACTCTAAAAATACTAACTCATGCCTGAGATTGCTTGCATTTTTACAAGTAAAAGAAAATTGTTGAAATCATTGTTTTGTGGCCAGTCAGATGTTTTCAGTTTCTATTATTTCTCAGCCCTGGCTTGTAGAGTCATTGTTATGCAGCTTTGCCACTGTGCTAATTTGGCATTTGCCAAAAATATTCAGAATCATGAAGGAATGGTGTGCAGAACAAATGCTTTGTAGTTGTCTACAATCTTTCCAGTGGTAATCAGTGTTTATTTGTTTTATAAATCATCAGCTACATAATGTAAAAGGCAAATGTATCTCCTTTTCCCTTTTTTCCCCAGGGAGGATCTGACAAGAACTGATCCAAAAGCCACTGAGAAGTTGTTTGTGAAGCAGGGCTGTAACCTGTAACAGACAGCGTGTCCAGATGGACTTCGCAGGACCTGAGAAGTTAGATGGCAAGAGGCTCGCAGACCACGTCTCCAATAGCTGCAACCCTGCTGGAAAAATGCATAGATAAGGGTTTGAGTCCCATTTTCATCAATAACTCTTCCGGACACCCTACGTTATAAAAAGGCACCCACCTTAGGAAAAAAGTTAATGTGTAAAAATTTAATAAAGAGACTCAGAAGGAGGACCTGCTGTTTATCCTCTAGGTCCCTGAGCCTGCACCCCTTAAGAACAAAGTAGTCTATGCCACTTCCAAGGACACCATCAAGAAGCTGAGCCGTGATCAAACTTGAATTAAAAACAAACTCTGAGGCAGAAGTCAAAGACCACCACACCCTGGCAGAAAGGCTGCAGGACAGGACCCTATTCTTTGGAGATCAAGCCTGTATGGGTCTTTTTCCAGTCCACCTGCCTAGAGCATTTCACAGCTGATCTTCCTGTGTGGGTGGAGGGGGTGGGGGTGGGGCTGCTAAGAGGATGCCAGCAAGTGGAAGGCAACCCCTCCCCTGGGGATCTCTTCCTCCCTAAATCCCAGACAGTTCTGGCCTTCCCAAACTGCTTTTAATCTCCTGATTACTCTTGGATCGAGGCAGACCAAGTTGCCCCCAGTGACCTCAATTTAGTAGAGGATGGTGGGAGAAACCGTATTTTATTTAGTAGAAAACTATAATGATGCTTTTATTTTTTTAAAAAGATTTTGTTTATTAATTTGACAGAGAGAGAGAGAGAGAGAGAGATGACAAGTAGGCAGGCAGTGAGAGAGGGGGAAGAAGTATCCCCACTGAGCAAAGAGCCTGATGCCAGGCTAGATCCCAGGACCCTGAGATCATGACCTGAGCTAAAGGCAAAGGCTTAACCCACTGAGCCACCCAGGTGCCCCATATTGATGCTTTTAAATAAACTCAATATTATACATTGGACTAAAGTTGAACATGATCCTTTTTTTTTTAAGTCAGTTAAACACCAATTAAAAAATATCTTTAATTCACTCATTCAGTAAACATGTATTAAGCACGTATTATATGCCAGGTTCTATGGACCATAAGACCAGGTTCTCTGCTCTCAGGAAACATATAGGTAAAAATTTTAAGAAAAAAATATGTTTTTTGTATGAATATTTGAAAAGCAAAAAGAGGGACACCTGGGTGGCTCAGTCAGTTGAGCATCTCCCTTTGGCTCAGGTCATGATCCCAGGGTCCTGGGATTGAGCCCTGCATTGGGCTCCCTGCTCAGCAGGAAGCCTGTGTCTCCCTCTTTCACTCCCCCTGTTTGTATGCCCTCTCTTGCTGTCTCTCCCTCTTTGTCAAATAAATAAATAAAATCTTTAAAATAAATAGATACATAGATACCAAAAAGGTATTAATCTGGAGTTTTTATTAGTAAAGAGATATGAGCATAAATGATGAAAATGTCAGGAATATAATTTAAAAATTACAAAAAACAAGCGACATTATTCTTTGAGACCCTTTGAGAATAGTTTCAGGAAATATATTAATGATGATGCTTTCTTCTAAACCATTTTTTTAGTATTTTCATATGTATTTCAATTTACCTTGCCACTCTACAAAGAACTAGCATGTTAAAAAATCAAACATACAAGGGCACCTGGGTGGCTCAGTCATGTTAAGCATGACTGGGATCAAGTCCCACACCAGGCTCCCTTCTGAGCAGGGAGCCTGCTTCTCCATCTCCCATTCCCCCTGCTTGTGCTCTCTCCCTCTCTCTCTGTCTAATAAATAAATGAAATCTGGAAAAAAATCCAACATATATTTCCAGGGATACAAGATCAGTGTGTTAAAATATTAATGTTTGGCAGAAAATATTTTTATTTCCTGCTATGACATCCAGCCAACTTCAAGGGTTTAAGATTCAGACATGTAACTGGTGTGAACATTGTTAATCTTCCTATGCAGACATTCAGGAGAAAATTACCAAAGCAGGATAGGGAAAAGTTAGCATCATTAAAAAAAATGACTTCTCCTCAAACAATATTGTCATTGTCTAAATGCCAAGGTCCTTTTGGAACTGTAAAAGTTTTCATGATATCAAACCCAACTGTTTATTAGCCAATGAGTAGTTCTTGTTTTCTAAAATATTCTTGATGTGTTTCTTCCCCAAAAATGTTATCTTTAAAAAAAGTTATCTTGGAAGATTATTTTTAAAGTATTGCTTAATAAAATTATTCTGTATTATTGATTCTTAAAGTATAAAATTATATTGAATTTTTGTATTGATATTGTGTTGATATTTTAATATAAAGTCAGTGTTATGTATTATACTTAAGTAGAACAGATTCTACAATAAAAGTGGAAGTCATTTTTTATACAGTCAATTAAAACTCACCAATTAAAAAACAGCTTTAGAGAGTCTACCCTCATTAATTAAAAAAGTCTATAACCAACCATAAATTGACAACCCAATTAAAAACCAGGCAAAGAATTTGAATAGGCATTTCTCCAAAGGAGAAACACAATGGTCGATAAACTCATGAAAAGATGTTCACCTCATTAGCCAGAGGGAAATACAAATCAAAACTGGGACATACCACTCCCCAGTCCTTATTAGGATGACTATAATCCAAAAGACTGTAACAAAGATTGGCAAGGATTTGGAGAAATTGGAACTCTCATAAAACTTCAGTGAATGTAAAATGTTGCAATGACTTTGGAAAACAGTCTAGTAGTTCTTAGAAGGTTAAACATTAAGTTACCATATGACCAGCACCTCAACTCCTGGGATAGATCCATAAGAAATGAAAACAAATGTCCACACAAAAACTTATAAAGGAAGGGCTTCTGGGTGCCTCAGTGGGTTGAGCCTCTGCAGTCAGTTCAGGTTGTAATCCCAGAGTCCTGGAATCAAGCCCCATACTGGGCTCTCTGCTGAGCAGAGAGCCTGCTTCCCCCTCTCTCTCTGCCTGCCTCTCTGCCTATTTGTGATCTCTGTCTGTCAAATAAATAAATAAAATCTTTTTAAAAAAATATGAATTCATTTATAATTGACATACTTATTGAATAGAAACTATTCTGTTAGAAAACCTAAAAATAATTTTTTCCTTAAATAACAAACATTTCCTGAGATTTTACATTACTAATTTTTTATCTGAATTTTTTCTCAGAATCATGAAATAATTATTAATCTAACTAAGCCAAATTTGACACACATTTTCATATAGTATTATCTCTATTACTAGAGTTCTCTATGAATTTTTAAAATTTTTGTATTCAAGTATTACATTTTTAGTGTATCTATTCTCTAATATTACTATGAAGGTGTTGCAATTAGAATACTGTTATCAAAAGTATTAGAATACACTCAGAGTCCTGGGTAAAACTCTAAATATATGTTGTTGTTTTTTTTTTTCTGTAACAAATGATATATCCTAAAATATCTTAATAAAAATAGTGTGAATTAGAAAAGTTAATGTGTTTAAATATTGATTTTAATACTTTGATTAGGCCTCACAAATAAGGATAATTGTTGACTTAGCTTCACTAAGTTTGCTATATTGGGGTGCCTGGGTGGCTCAGTCATTAAGCTTCTGCCTTCGGCTCAGGTCAGGATCTCAGAGTCCTGGGATTCAGCCCCCATGTCAGGCTCCCTGCTCTGAGGGAAGCCTCTCTGAGGGAAGCTTCTCCCTCTCTCACTCTCCCTGCTTGTGTTCCTTCTGTCACTGTGTCTCTCTCTGTCAAATAAATAAATAAAACCTTTAAAAAAAAAAAAGTTTGCTATAGAAAAAAATGGAAAAAATTAATTTCATTTCAAAAATCATTTAAGAAATAAGGAAGCATCTAAGCTAGATGTGATACTGAAAACATGTTTGTCTATATGCATCTCTGCACTGAATAAAATGTCATATTAAGAACGGTCTCTCCAAGACAGACATAACATTCAGTAATTACCACCACATAAAAGAGAGAAGCAGAGGAATTTGCAAAAAGCAAGTGGAGTCAACAAAACGAAGATTAGAAGCACACAGGTAACTAAACCAAAGAAACTAAAACTAACAAAACTAAATTGGGCACTTAATCTTAAGGGGAAAATTTCTAAAATTTTCATACTCAAAAAAATGGGTCATAAAGGGATTTATTTCATCCAAGTTTGCTTCATCAAGGAACACAAATAATTCACAAACATTTAACTCATGGATAGTTTCCATGGTGATAAAGTCCAAAATGGAAATAATTTGTGTTGATTCTTAACCCAAATAATGACCAAAACTGCCTTCAATAGGGGTTATTATTGGTCACAAATATTTCCATAGAAAAGCATTTTATTAACAATAAAGAAATAATAAATCCAATATTTAACGCAATAGACCACAACTACTAAAACCTTCACGAATTGCTATACAAAATAACACTTCCATGTTTCTTTTAAGTGTAGACTATATTGATAAAATTGAGTCTATTCCTTTCCTTCAATATATTTCATATGACCCTCTGTGGTTGAATAAAACCAACATAAACTACCCCTGGGGATAAAAATATATGCTTATAAAAAATAAAAAAATTATAAAGTTTCAACCCTCAAAAAAAAAAAAAATGCAATCTTTAAAAAAAAAAAAAAAAAACATAAACTGTTGCTATAGCATTTATGTATTTGGTGCACATTCCCCCAAAAATGGTTTATGAAACTGAATTTATATGAAGATATTTTTATTTACATGTTTGTCTATCCACACAAGGAACATAAAGTACTATTACAGGGCACCGATGAAATGCTATTTGACTCTAACTATCCTTAGCGTGTATTCAATAATCACTATTGTTTTTGAGACTTCCCTCCTCTTTCATTTAGTGGAAAGAAAATTGCTGGGCTATTTCATGCCACCAACGTAGTCCTTCCTAGATGGAAGAGTTGCTACAGTTATTTTCTTTCATCTTTGGATTTCTCCGGTCTGTATCCCCTTTCTATATTGGAAAGAAAAGACAAAACATAAGGTAATAGATAATTTGAGTTGATACACTGTGTAGTTCTCTTTACTCCCCATTCCATCTCTAAAACCCCTGTATAAATTAAAAGAACTAAAATACTTTTTTTTATTTCTTAATCAGAGTCCCAGTTATACTGTCTATGAACAGATAGGATCTAGTAGTTTATTTCACTCTTGCCATAGCCTAGAGTGAATAAAAACAAAAATTCAAATTATAAAATAGCTTTCCTTTTCCCCTGTCATTATTTTATAGTGCTAGACATAATCAGAAATCTCCTTATCCCTAATTATTTTTATTAATTAGAAAAACAGTGAGTTCAGTGCCATTATTACTTTGTACACTTTAAATTTTGGTTTCTTAATATAAAAGCTGATCAATCATATAAAACAACTCTAAAAGAGTTTGTGGGAAGCAGGCACATTTTTTCATCTGTTTTGTGACAAATTTCTTCATCCAAGATACTTATTGGATTAATTTTTTAATCCAGAGACTATTTCATTATCCATTGTTTTCACTGACAAAGAAATCCAGCGGTAACAAAAGAAGACATCCATGGCAGTAGAGCTGCTTTATTAGAATGAAAGTAAAAGAAGTAAAAACAAACAAAAAACTCATAAAAGAAAGAGGATGAAAAACAAAAATCATTGAAAGTTAGAATGGTTGTGTTAGAAATTGAGTAGAAAATGATAAAATTCTGGCACAGGGAATCAGTTAATTCAGAATACCTTAATATTTGATAATTGTAAACATTTACTTATCATACTTTTTAGGGCCTTTCCTGTATAAATTCATTTAATTCTCACAGCTTATACTGAGTGGCATATTAGTGACGTATTAGGAAGTCCATCACCACAACCAAAAAATAATGTATACATCCATCACCCCCAAACTTGTCTTTTCTCTCTCCCTTCCCCCTGCCCAGGTAAACATTGATCTGCTTTATGTTACTATAGACTAGTATAGATCACATTACTATAGACTAGTATTAGTTACCATAGATGTAACCAGACTTACACATAAATGGAATCATAAAGCATGTTCTTCTTTTCTGTCTGGCTCCTCTTCAGAATAGTTATTTTGGAATTCATCCATCTTGATGCATGTATGAATAGTTCATCACTTTTCATTACTCAGTAGTGCTCTATTGTATGGATATAACACCACTTGTTTATCTCTTCACATGGTGATACACGTTTGCGTTGTTTCCAGTTTCTGGTTATTACAAATCAAGCTGCTATGAACATTTGTGTACAAGACTTTTGGTAATTCTCTTGGGTAAATGCCTAGGAATGAAATGGCTAGATCATGTGGTAGTTGTGTATTTAACTCCCAAACATATTGCCAAACAGTTTTCCAAAGCAGTTGCATCATTTTACATTCTTGCCATGAGTTAATGGGTGCTCTACTACCTCTGTATCCTTGCCCACATTTGGCATGGTCAGTCTTTTAAATTTTAATCATTTTTACATTGTGTACAGTGATACCACATTGTGGTTTTAATTATTACTTGCCTAATAACTGATAAGTGAACATCTTTTTGTATGCTTATCTGTCATCCATAAATCTTTCTTTGTGAGCTGTCTCTCCACATCTTTTGCCTATTTTTTATGCATTTATGTTTTTCCTTAAATTTATTCAGCTGTGAGAGTTCCTTATACATTCTGGTCACAAGTCCTTGAATTTTCTCCTGGTATATGGCTTACTTTTCAATTTTTATGTCTTATTTTGAAGTGCAGATTTTTAAAGTTTTGATGAAATCCAATTTATCAATTTACTCCTTTATAGATTATGCCTTTGCTAATGTATGTAAGATATCTTTGCTTAACACAGGGTCACAAAGGTCTTCTCCCATGTTTACCGCTAGACTTATTACCATTTTAGTTTTGACATTTAGGTCTATAATCCAATTTAAGTTATTTTTTATACTGTAAGATAGTATAGCTCAAAGTATTCTGTTCTTTTATTTTTGCATATGGTTGTTCAATTATTCTAGCACTGGTTGTTGAAAGGACTATTTTTTCCATGAAATTGCTCTTTCATCTTTGTCAAAAATTCATTTTCCATGTATGTATGGATCTATTTTTGGATCCTCTCTTCTTTCATAAAACTATTTGTCTCTCTCCTTTTTTTAAAGACTTTATCTATTTATTTGAGAGAGAGAGAGAGAGCGCGCACAAGAGCAAGAGGAAAGGCAGAGGGAGAAGTAGGTTCACCACTGAGCAGGGAGCCTTCTATTTGTGTATCTTTATGGTAATACCACACTATACGATTGCTATAGCCTTATTGAAGGGCTTGAAACCAGTTAGTACTAGTCTTTTAAATTGTTCTTTTTCAAAGTTGTTTTGTCTGTTCTAAATTTTTTTGTACTTCTAAAAAAATTTTAGAATCAGCTTGTCAATTTTTATAAAACTCCTGCTGGGATTTTGATTGGAACGTGTTTTATAGCTGGAAATATGGTTTATCTTGGTACGTATTCCATGCACAATTGAAAAGAGAGCATAGTATTCTCTTGTTGGCTACAGCATTCTATGAATACCAAGTAGTTCAGGTTGGTTAATAAGGCCGATAAGTCTAGTAAATTCTTGCTGATTTTCTCTGTACTTGTTCTATCATTTACTGAGACAGGAATATTGAAATTTCTGACTATTGCTGAGAATATTTCCATTTCTCCTTGCAGTTTTATCTATTCAGTTTCATGTATTTTGAAGTTCTACTTGAGGCATAAATGTTTAGATTTCTTATATGATTTTGAAAAACTGATTTCTATCTGTGGAAAAAGGTTTTCATCAAGTTTGGAGAAATTTTGAACATTATTTCTTCAAATATTTTTTCTGCTCCTCCAAATCTCTTCATCAAGAGCTTGAATTACAAGTACATGAGACATCTTGAAATTTTCTACAACTCACTGATGCTTTAGATTTTAAAATCCTTTCCTCTGCTTTTTAAATTATATAATTTCTATTATTATGTCTTCAAGTTCACTAATGTTTTCTTCAATGTTCATCTGTGGTTAATTCTATAAAGATATTTTTCATGTCATACATTGCAGGTTTCACCTCTAAAATTTTGAATTGAACTAAATATTTATCTATGTCCCTACTGAACACATTGAACATACAAAATATAGTTACAACTGTTTCAATGTCCTTTTTTGCTAATTCTAACACTGTGGCAGTCATCAGTCAATTTTGATTTTCTGAGTAGTCTCCTCATTATGCATTATGTTTTCCTACTTCTTTGGATGCCAATAATCTTGTTTAATAACAAACATCATGAATTTTGCCTGGATTGTTGCTTTATTCTGAGATGCAATTAAGGAACTTAGAAATAATTTAAGCTTTTTGGATCTTGCCTTCCTGAATTTTTTAGGCAGTAGCAGAGGGGTGCCCATTCTAGGGCTAATAATTTCCTAGTACTTGGGCAAGACCTTTCTTGAATTATGAGTTTTTCCATGCTGGCTAGTAGAAACGGGAACCACTCCCAGGCCCATGTGAGTGCCAAACACTGTTCTCTCTAATCCTTTTGGTTAGTTCTTTTCTCATCCTTGGATAGTTTCTTCTTTGCTTGCACGCACTGATCAGTGCTCTGCTGAATATTCACGGGGACCATCTTATGAACTCCAGGGATCTAGCACTGGAGTCTCTTTTCTCCAGTACTCTGTCCTAAGAACTCTAACATTCTGTTCTTCTCAGATTCAACTCTCTGAGATCCAACTTCCTAACTTGAGGAGTCTAACACAGAGTCCCCACCCTGTGTTGCAACCTGGGGTAGTAAATTGGGGAAATGAGCCTTACTTTATCTGTGTCCTTCAGAAATCACTGTTTTGAAACCTGATGCCCAGTGTCTTAAAACAATTTTGATATACCAGTTTTATTTTTCGTGTGTGTGTGTGTGTGTGTGTGTGTGTTCATTTTTTGTTTGATAAGCAAGAGGGTATTTTCAATACCTGCTACTATATCTTGTGCAGAAAAGGAACTTTCCCCCCATCTTTTAAAAAAACAACTAAAGAAGCAAATGAAAAAGCAGTAGATAAAAAGAGAACATGGAAGAATTCTTTTTCCTAGTTTGTTATGATGATGCGCCGTAGCTGATAGATTAGTTTTCCATTGCTGCTGTTACAAATTACTACAATTTAGTGGCTTAAAACAATACAGATTTATTATTTACAGTTTTGTAGGTCAGGAGTCTGACACAGGTCTCAGAGGTCTAAATTCAAGATGTCAACAGGGCTGCATTTCTTTCTGGGGGCTTTAAGAGACAATCCATTTTCTTGCATTTTCTAGCTTCTAAAGACCACCCACATTCCTCTATCATGGCTTCCTCATTTCATCTTCAAATCCAGGAAATTCATACCTATCTGACAATTCTTCTGTAGTCACACATCCCTCTGACTACAGCACAGAAAGAAACTCTGTTTTTAAGGACACATGTCATTAGATTGTGTCCACTTAGATAATTCACTGTACTCTCAGCCACTTAAAGATTCTTAACTTAATCACACCCCAAATTCACTTTTTTTGTGTGACCTGGTTTGGGTCATGATCCCAGAATCCTGGGCTTCCTGCTCCACGTGAAGCCTGCTTCTCCCTCTCCCACTCACCCTGCTTGTGCTCCTTCTCTTGCTGTGTCTCTCTCTGTCAAATAAATAAATAAAATCTTAAAATATATACATATACCTACCATTAGACACTGGAGAAAAATAGTGTAATATTATTGCTGCAAATGGTAGTTAGCCACCTTGGGAAGCCTCATTTTAGCTCATTGAGGTTTTTTTGTTGTTTACTTTCATAAACACACATATATGTATACCTGAATACTTGAATCTTGAATACTAGGCAAGATTCTTTAAATCTTTAAATAGTTAAATTTTGAAATTGCTTTTACTAAAATAAAAGCAGGAAAGTCTTGCAGATTTTACCAACTGTTGACATTGTGGGCAGTTGCTGGGAACAGCTTCTAAACACAGGTGGAAATAAAGAACTCTCTCTCTAGTCATTGGTGAGAATATTGAGCTCAAGACCACACTCTTCTGGTTTCTCACAACTCTGTTTCCCTCAGTTAGAAAGGAAATAGCTGATTAGCCAGGCTTATTTCTATTACTTGGATGTATTTAAGGTCCATTATCCAACACAAAATGACTTGGAAGAAGTTGCCTACCTATACTAAGTTCCTAGAGCTGCCATAATGAATTATCTCAAACTGGTTAGGTTAAAACCACAGAAATTTATTCTCTCAGAATTTTGGAGGCTGGGACTTGCAAAGGAAGAAATTAGAAGGGTTGGTTTCTTTTTAGAGATCTGTGGGAGAATCTGTCCTTTGCCTGTGTCCTATCTTCTGATGACAGTCATCAGTCTGTGGAGGTCCTTGGCTTGTAGCATCTTCCATCTTCACATGGCCTTTTCTTGTGTAACTGCAGCTGTGTCCAAATTTCCTTCTTCTTGTAAGGACGTCAAGCACATTAGATTAATGACCTCATCCTAACTTGATGAAATCTACAAAGATTCTGTTTCAAAATAGGATCAAATTCACAGCTACTGGGGGTGAGGATTTCAACATATCTTTGGGCAGAGGGGACATACAATCATAACACTACCCTACCTGTCGAAGAATTTAAAGTTATGTTAGGAACCACTTAAGCCAAGAATTCACTTAGGCCTCACTTTCTGGACACTTTATAAAATTTAGTGATTTGACTTCACTGTGAAGACTATTACCTCATGCATCAAAGACCTTCCTGGTAGAAATCAAGGAAAATGTTCAAGTCAGACATTGGCTTTTAAAATATTAGATGTATAATTCTGTCTTAGATCTCATCTATATATTATTATAATCTCATCAACCATGTAAAACTTATATTCTTTACCCTTCTGTGTTATCTGGGTACCCCCAGGTTCCCCTACACCTGATTTAACAATTACTTCATCAATGGCTGTTTCATGTCTTCCTGTGAGCTCAGCACCATACTGAAGAGCTAGGAGGAACTGGAAATGCTGTAAATGTGATATTAGAAGACATCAAACAATCTAATCTTCCTACTGTGCTCAGAGGAGGAAACTAAGACCAAAGAGGTTAGTTGTTTCTTAAGTTAACCCTTTAGTTGGTGACAGAGTCAGATATCCCTAGGTATCAGTTGTGTCTTGCTTACTGTTTTTGCTCATTTGACTATTACACTGTAATGCCAGTATAACTCACAAAAATATGTGTGGGGTAGTATCATTTCAATATTCGCTCTCCATCCCTGATTACAGTCAACGTGGAGGAGAAGCCTCCCAATTTCATTGCCAAAAGAGGAATCCTCCCCTCTGCATTTCACTCTAAGGACCTAGAAGTACATTGTAATTTGCTAATATGGCAAATGTGTGTTATTATCACTCTGTACTCTGTCTAATAAATAAACATGTGGGAAAAGCCAAAACCTCTTTTGGGTTCTATGTAGCTGCTGAACTCTCTCAAAGTCAGCTTTCTTCACACCACTCTTATAGTTCTCAACATTTCAGTTTGCTCAAAAAAGCACTGAAGGGTTTGCATGGGCTGGTGCTAATGTCTAGCTCTGAATATAAAAAAGATAGTTATCCATAGAACAATCACATTCTTAAATAATGATTTATGTCTCTAAAACTGGGCAACAAAAATTCAGATTGACTTCTTGTAAGTTACACCTTCTTCACTGCAATTCATTTATGTTATCTCCAATTTTCATTTTCTGTACAATCAGAAATCTCAAGCACTATTGTGGCTTTATACTTTCAGGAATAAATTTTAAGAGGGAACTTGATTAATTTTGCCTCAATCTCTTTTTTAAAATCAAAGAGGAAATATTTCACAGTATGCAAGTATCTTTGCAGCACTAAATATGTTCATTTATCAAGCTAGGTATCCATAGTCAAAGAAATAGGAAGGATTGAGAGACTATAAAGGAGAAAGGAAAATTTAGTCAAAAATAAAGGTAAAGTGGGGCACCTGAGTGGCTCAATGGGTTAATGCTTCTGCCTTCAGCTCAGGTCACCCTGGGATCAAGCCCTGTATCAGGTTTTCTGCTCAGCAGGGAGCCTGCTTCCCTCTCTCTCTGCCTGCCTCTTTGCCTACTTGTGATCTCTGTCTGTCAAATAAATAAATAAAATCTAAAATAAATAAATAAATAAAGGTAAAGCAATCCAATTAAAAATATTTTGACTTAGTTACTAAGCCAAATATTTATTAAGAATATTGGTATATAATTTTTATAATTACTGCTATTATTATATCAAAACTACTTGATGTGCGAGGGAGGCTCAGTCAGTTGAATCAACTCTTGATTTTGGCTCAGGTCATGATCAGGGTTGTAGGATTGAGCCTCTCCTTGGGCTCTGCATTCAGTATGGAGTCTGCTTGAGATTCTTCCTCTCCCTCTCACTCTGCCCCTCCCCACGAGTGCATGTACTCTCTCTCTAAAATAAACAAAATCTTTAAAAAGAGTATAATTATTATTATTTGATAGACCAATAATTTGAACAAAAAAATCATCTATATAAAGTAGCTTAGAGCCCATAACTCATATCTTTAATAGAGAAATGGTTGAGTTATTTCTGGAAGAAAAACAGATAATTTCATTTTCAAGCTACATTAATTCATTAACTTCAATCTACAAAAATAACTCTACAGAGACACAATGTGACATAACATTCAAATCAAGAACTCTGACATTAGATTTCCTGGATTCAAGGCTAGACATCATAAAGTACTTGCCATATTACCTTGAGCAAATGAATTGGGCTTAATAAGCCTTCCTCAATTTTCTTGTATATCAAACAAAGATGATAAATAGTACCTGCCTCAAAGGTATTTTTGTGCAAATGTAATGAGATAGTGCACATAAAGTACTTGTAGTAAGTGTTCCACAGCTTATCTGTTATTACCTGCCTGCAAAAGCTTTGTTAATAAGGTGCCTGGAACATAAAATAATGGAAAATGAAAAATAATGGAAAGAAAATGCAGCAAAATGTGAGCAGTGGTTAACATCAAAGTAGTGCAATTGTGATTATTTTTCTTTTTTCCATTTTTAAATCCACTTATATTGTATTTAAAACAGAATATGATTTTATGAAAGTCATTAGAGGAAATATGTTACAACAGAAAACTTTGTTATTCTTAATATTTTTCTATGTATGGAATCTCTAATTTCTAGAAATAAACAACTTCCAGTCAACACATACACTTCTCACTCCGAGATGAGGCTTTACCACTGCCTAAACCCCACACGGCACATGCAGAGAACTCACTGCTTGACATTGATTCAACCAGCCCCTTACAATTAATTACAAGTTCTGCTTTAAAAACATTCCTAGGATTAGAAACTCATGTTCTGCAGAATTCAAGGAAAATAGAGCTTACTTATTTGTATAAGATATGTATTGCTGTTATATCAAATTATGGATCTGCATTAAACATTTCTTTGTAATATACTGTCCAAATCTGATCTTACTAAATTTAACTGCTACTAACTGAGTATTGTGTTAAGGAACTGGGGTAAATAGATATTCATTTAATTTTGGGGATGACTTTTTTGACATCAAGATTATTCATGTCAATTTTGATATCTGAAAATCTAAGTAAAAAAATATGTGACTTCAGGTGGAGGGTGGGGAAAATCTACCCACTTATTTCTTAACAATAAGAAATTAAAAAGTAATTAAAGGCAACTTACACAAACACATTTAGTGAAAAAAACTATGTCCATACAAAAGAAACTTCCTTAGAAACAATTAGTAGATTTATGAATAACTCACTTTAAAAGTACTCAGAAGTCATACATAATTACCATGTTAAAACTGATTATTTGATTTCTTACATGAATTTTGAAACAATATTTTGTAAAAAGAACAGAAAGTTTATGCATAAAGATAGGCAAGAAGCTTTTCATATTTTTTTTAAGATTTTATTTATTTATTTGACAGAGAGAGCACAAGAGGCAGGCAGAGAGAGGGGGGAAGCAAGCTCTCTGCTAAGCAGAAAGCCCGATGCGTGGCTTGATCCCAGGACCCTGAGACCATGACCCGAGCCGAAGGCAGAGGCTTAACTCACTGAGCCACCCAGGTGCCCCTTTTCATAACATTTCTTTCTTTCTTTCTTTCTTTAATTTATTTGATACAGAGAGAGAGATCAAAAGTAGGCAGAGAGGCAGGCAAAGAGAGAGGGGGAAGCAGGCTCCCCACGAAGCAGAGAGCCCAACGCGGGGCTCGATCCCAGGACCCTGAGATCATGACCTGGGCCGAAGGCAGAGGCCCAACCCACTGAGCCACCCAGGCGCCCCATAACATTTCTTAATAAGGTTACAAAAGATGAGAATTTGGCCATGACCCATTCAATTTAATCTGAATTGATTTCCTTTCTTTCCCCTGGTAGTATTTCTAAGAAAGTGGCTCATTTTCTCCCTTGGAATTTAAAAATGTAAAATATCAGCATACTATTGGACTCACCTTCTCTGGAGATACATGAATAGAGAAGACAGACAAACACAGAGTGTGACCCCTACCAACATTTTGTACAGGAGAAATTAGGTAAGAAATAAGTATCAAAGATACCATGAAGTGACAAGTCATAAATAAAATCTAGCAATCCGCAACTCCTTTTCCTTTGCCCGTCTTCAATCTTTCACAGTCTGTAAGAAGAAGGACTAGCCATAGTTGCCTCTTAAAGATGATAAGTGGAGTTTTATGCACTGGCTGCACACAATGACTTTTTTTTTCACCTATAGATAAGGGCTACCTGCTTATTTATATCCCTGAAATATGTTATTCTCAATATTACACACATCAGTTCAAAGTATGAGTAACCCTGGAGGCACAAGTGATTAATGAAATGAAATATATGAAAAAACAAGTGATATGAAAATGAAAAAGTAGAAACAAATAAAGTGCTATTTACCTCCTACAGAGATTTGTGATTACCAACCTAAGCAAGAAAGCACTTTGAAATATTGTTTAGGCTATTTGTCTGAAATTTTTACAAGATCAGATGCAGACATCTCCAAATAGGGAAGGCGAGAGTCAGAGATTTTGTGCCCATGCAACAAGCAAATGTATAATTTGTAAATATTTTTCATCACCAAAAACAGTGCACCTATCTTCCATTATCTTTAACTGCAAAATATTCTTATTCCCATTAAATCTTTTTTTAAGGACTTTTTTTCTTTGTAATATGCTAAGAAACCTGCGTTTTGTTCTTGGCAAATAAACTCGACCAACTGCAGAAGCAAATGCTTGTCCACACTGTTGTCCAGATGTAAATATATGTATATTTACTAAAATAAAGATATATAATATGTACTTTATATATTAAATATTATATATTTTATATATTATTTATATATTTAGAGCTATCTGACAATATCCCATAAATGAGAGATGAATAAAATAACAGAAAATGCAGGATAAATAAGAATGTCAGGAACCAGTGATCCCATTACTTGAATCATGTGGAATTTGGTAGTACCCATTCACCACAGGTGGAAAGCAGGCAGTCTAGTAGCATTCATTATAATTCATTCTTATTATGGGTTCCTCACCTGAAATTATAAAATATTAGCTAAGAGCTTTGTAATTAGGTTCAAGTTATCACAATTCTAGCTTTGTGAAACGTTTTAGTTTTTGCTACTATTCGTTCAGATAAAATATTTTTTTGTAAACTATGATTAAATATCAGCTCCAATCTGTAAAAGAGACCATTTACCCTGAGGAATAAGGAAAAACAGAAATTCATCCAATACTGAATTTCTGGAATTAAAAGGGATACCTGCTATTATGACAGATATCTTTGAAAGGAACTGTGAAAATTATTTCATAGCCACACAAACAGAGGAAATGCCACACCAATGGTACTCTTTTGCAAGTTTGTTTAGATATTTCTACTACCTACCTGGATTTAGGGAATGGGTTAATCCTCAGCAAAAGAAAAAACTAACATCATCTCAAGGTTATTGAGAATCAAAGCTAAAATCTACCAAGTGATTAATTTTCTCTAATTAATTGTAATTCTGCAGAAGCATTTGGAAATCCAATGGTCTGTAAAAATGGTAAATAAATGTTCCCTAACTGTTGCATGTGATTTAACTGTGATATCAGTACTTGCTAATATTCCCTTATGCTTGTCTGATATTGCTTATAACAGATTGATTATGAGTTTCCCATTCAGTTTCCAGGTTTCACACCAAATGTCTGTGTTTGAAGATAACATAGAGAAGAGTATATGCTGTGTGTTTGGAGATGGGGTAGGAAAAAACATACGTTGGAGTCAAGTTGGAAATGTCGATTAGTCAAAAGAGAAGCACAATTTTTATTTCCTGCTAGTAAGTTCAGGCAGGCAAATATCTTGACCCAGATTTAAGAGTTCCAGGAAGTATTTGTTACCATTGGTTCCTAAGCTAGAAGTTCCAGTTTTCACAACTGGTCTTGTTCCTTTATTTCTCCTTCAGGGGGATGGGAGTTAGAGGGTGCTAGAAACACATGGCCCAGGGGCAGAAATGGGAGGTGGACTGAAGGAGAGCCTTATTTTCTCCAGTGTGGCTGAAAAATTATTGCAAATATTCCAAAATACTAAAGAAAATAACATCTTTAATGAGAAGACATTTCATTAAGAAAAATATTGACCCAAATTTAACTAATATTTTGGCTCATATGGATTATTTAGCTTATGTAATATCTAGTCCCTAATTGCTTTTATTAGCGATTCACTCGATAGTTTATTTCTGTTTTGTTTTTTGTTTTTTCAAAGATACCACAAAGTACTAGATCCTAGAATTTTGAAAGTGGATATTTCATCGCATTCATCTATGTAATCTCTGCAATGTTTGCCCAACACAGTGTCATAAACAAATGCTTATTACTATAATAAGGGATGAGCACCACATTTCACTGGTATTTTCTTACTTCTTATGATATGGAAGGTAGATCCTATAGCCACCGAGTGTACATAGCTTATTCCATAGATTCCATGTCCAAGACGCACTGATTTTCTTTTAACCCCCAACTTCACCCATTTGCTCCAGCTCTATTTTGGGGGTTTTGTTTTCTTTGCTTTTTGTTGTCTTTTTGTCAATGCTATTGCCATGGAGTGGTTAAGCAGGTAACAGAAGACACAGTCATGGAAGGTCATTAACACATATATGTCATTGGATTGATTGAAAGTCACCAGGAAAGGCATAATGAGATAAGTCAAGAAAGGTATGGCAGGAAGAAAAAAGTATGTAAAATACAACCCAAACTGGTGCTTCAGGTATGTTTGATCACCCACTAAACATAGAACAAGAATTTCTGATATAAAACATGATAATCTAAAATTTACTGTACAGTTTGATCTTTATGTTCCCAGAGTCAGAACATGCCATCATTTGTGTTCTTTACAGACACTAGTTATTGAGAAGAGAGCAACCTGAGGCTCTCTGTTGGGATGTTCACTAAAATATCCTCCCTGACATGGGAGTAGTTTCCTCATTAAAGTCCCAGGAGCTTCTGTTTTTAAGGTCAAAAATTTAAAAAGGGGATTTTTCAAATTTGATTCTTCTCATTGCCAAATAAGGATATTCTTCCATAGAACAAATTGGAAAATCAGCCTGTTAGGTTTTGTGGAAGATTTAAAAAAAAAAAAAAAAGAAAAGAAAAAACTTTAGAATCAAACATTAGGCCAGGAAGTCTTATTAGGAAAATTATAAATCAATTTGTTTATATTTGAGTTATTAAATATAACTGTTCATATCAAAAGTCTATACCATGATGATAGGTATCTGAAAATGTATAACTTCTCTAATGGATCATTCCATAAAGTATGCTAAGAGAGGAGTTCAAGTAAAGCTTGACTTAATATCCTATTGATTAGATCATATTACATGCGATAAAATCTTTGAGTATTAATTATTCTTTCTCGTCATGTAAAGATTGTTCCCTAGGGCTGGGTTGAGAGAGAGAGAAGAAAAAACCTCATGGAGTATTGAAAAGTCCAAAGAATGGGGCGCCTGGGTGGCTCAGTGGGTTAAAGCTTCTGCCTTCAGCTCAGGTCGTGATCCCAGGGTCCTGGGATGGAGCCCACATTTGGGCTCTCTGCTCAGCAGGGAGCCTGCTTCCCCCTCTCACTCTCTCTGCCTGTCTCTCTGCCTACTTGTGATCTCTGTCTGTCAAATAAATAAATAAAATCTTTAAAAGGAGAAAAAAATTTAAAAAAGAAAAAGAAAAATCCAAAGAATGCTTTAAGAAAATTAGATTTCCCAAGTAATGTGAATTTCAAGTTAATCTTTTTTTTTTCTTAGACTGTGTTTCAGTATATACTTGCCATCTCCAATTTCTCTCCCTACATTTTTTTTTTAAACCACTTCACTTGGACCACCACTATTCCAATGAAACTGTTTTTAAGGTCACTAATGACCTGTCAATTCTCAGTCTTCAGACTCAAGTTTCTTATGCCTTTCTCTTTGCTATATTTTGTTTTTAGTGTCTTGGTTCCAGGACACTAAAATAGTTTGGTTTTCCATCTTTCTTGCTGGTTCCTCCCTTTCAGGCTCCTCATGCCTAATAAACCCTTCAATCTTAAAATTTCCAAATGTGAACCTCTCTGCACCTTAAAACTGTCCAACCTGAAGTCTTCTTCATCTTGGTCCTCACTGATGCTTCTATATGTCTCATACCCACAAGCAATCAGCTAGTTCTAACTTCAAAATGCGTTCAGCATCTGATCACCTTCCTTCACAGTCGCTGCTCACCCCATGGTCCAAGCCATCATCATGGCTCACCCAGATCACAACAATCACCTCCTAATTGGCCTCTGTGCTTCTACTCTCACCCCTGTACTATATACTTCTCACATCAACAGAGCCTATTAAAAGGAAAGTTATCACCCTTGAAATTCTTCAATGTGTATAAAAGTCAAAGTGTATACAATGGTATACAAGTCCTTCCATGGTTCAACCCTTTGTTACTTCTCTAATACTATCCCTTGCAAGTCTTCTCATGGCTTCCTTTGCTCCAGTCATGCTGGCCTTCTTGTTCTTCCCAGAACACATGAGACAGTTATTACTTCGGTACCTTTGAATGAATGTTCTCTCAGTTTGCAGTGCTCTTCTCCCAAAACGTGTAACTCCGTCCCTCCCTGCTTTCAAACATTTCCTAAATGTCGCTTGCTTATGGAGGTTTTCTAAATCACTCATTTTAAAATTACAACCCTCACCTTGGCAGCCCTGGTCTCCTTTAAGTAATTCTAGTTGTCTTTTTCCATCCTATTTACAACCCTTCAACATTCCACATCATTAATTCTTTTATCATCTGCCTCTTCTTCTAGAATGTTAACTCTAGGAGGGCAGGGATTTATAAATTGTTATCAATTATAATCTCAGTAAATTCTTTTAATTAATAAATGATTCATTTTGCAACAACACCACACTATTTTCTCATGAAAGACTAGGATTTAGTACCCTATAGTTGTCCTGATCTCTCTATATATAAATTGTTTCTTTCCTCCTCCCCAATTGTCTCAATATCTCCTTCCAGATGAGTGCCTGACAAGGCATGTATCTGTAGTTTAAGATCGCTGTTCTAAAAACTAGAGTCAGAC
This sequence comes from Mustela nivalis, assembly GCF_964662115.1. Lineage (NCBI taxonomy): Eukaryota > Metazoa > Chordata > Mammalia > Carnivora > Mustelidae > Mustela > Mustela nivalis. The sequence continues at coordinate 126,566,264 of NC_139023.1, forward strand.
CCACCCCACCCAAGAAGGGATTCACTAACCTCTACTCAAACTTCTTCAGAAGCAGAAAACTTAGGAATAGCTTTGATTGTGAGACAATTTCTTAAATTGGAACACAATCAGTCTCCCTTTCACTTACAACCACAGGTTCAGTTATTGTTTTTGAGGAAAGGCCTGAATAATTATTTTTACTCTTCCACATGAAGACTCTTCAGGGATTTGAATATAAAAATATTTTCCATTTGCTTCCAAAGTCCTCTAATCTTTTGCAAATAGCATCCATTCCTCCTATTAATTAAATGCCTTAAAATTTTAAAACATAACATTTATTCTAGAACAACTTACAGCACTTACTCTACAGCAGGCACAGCACTAGTAGGCATACCAAATGCAGGATCTTATTTAATCCTCAATGACACCTCTATCAGGCAGACACTACAATTTCCAGTCTTACCTCACAGATGAAGAACCTGGACTTCAGTAGAGCTTGGCAATTTGTCCAAGGACACAGGGCAAGAAAGTAGCCCAACTGGAATTCAGTGTCAGGCTTTGTCTAACCCCAGTATTGGATTCTTATCTACTATACTTGCTGTCTCTTGCAAAATTACTAAACAATTAGAACATCTGATTCCCCAGTCATTTCCCAAGGAACCAGGGAGCCTATAATCTTCCCAGTCAGACTTGGGGATTGGAATCCCCGGTTTACTTCCCACCAGCTGTGTGCAACAAACTTTCATGCTTTGGGTACTGTTTACTTCATTGGTAAAATATTATAATAATGAGAAAATTAGCCAACTTAATATATGGGGAAACCCAGCCTAGCAGTTAAGAGCACTAGCTCTAGAGTCCAACACTTGGTTTAAATTCAACTGCTCCTTATGTGTTATGATCTTGGGTGAGCTTCCAATTTCTCTCAGGCTCAGACTTCTCACTTGTATGTCAGAAATAATGATAGTACATCCCTCACAGATTGTTAGGAGATTTGAAAGAGAAAATCTTCCCAAAACATTTGTCACATAGAAAGTGCCAGATAAAACTGAGCTATTATTTGTATTACATAAAAACATCAAGCAACTACAAATTCTAATTACTAATATAGGTAAATAGAGCAAGTTTCCTTGACACATGACAAAACAGAAATATGTAAACTAAGTTACAAAGTCAAAGTTATACCAAGAATAATGATCTTGACAATAAAATAAAATGATTAAAATTGACTTGCTTAAAAGCAAAATTAAAGTGTTACTTGTAGAGATACATTCATAATTCAAATAATACAGAAACAAAAAATAAGAATATAGTGAATATAAAAATAACATATTTATGTTACAAATACAGGGCACAGAAAAAGTACTTAAAGTCTATGTGAGACTAAAGAAAAACTCAACAATAATATTAAAGAGAAAATTTCTACCTAAATATTATCAGTCTATGATAGGAAGTCATTTGATATTTTTTTAATTGTAAAGATAACATTAACATATATACAAAATTTTTTAAAATTCAGAGAATATACCCACTGCAACTACCCAGGCAATATTTACCAAATGTAGTAAGATATAAAGAACATCTCAAATAAAAATCATAAATAAATCTAAAGGCTATCCTTGATTATCATAATAAAACCAAACAGTTATTTTATTCATGTAACAGAGTTGATTCCTCATCACTTTAATTTTAAAAAGGGGGAAGTTAAAGTTCAAGACTATTTGCATTTCTTAATACACCATGTGAAAGTTTTGGGTTGAAGTTGAGGCTCTTTGTTTGTTGTGTGTTAAAGTAGGCAGAGAGTCACAAGATCAAACTAATATATGAAGAAGCAGAATAGCCTTAGTCCTTCTGTTAGATAAATAATCCATGTGCCCAGGAGGAAAAGAGTGATATACAGGTATGCAAATTTTTTCTCTCTTTTCACTTGTATGTAGTGAGTAACAAAACTACATAGGGACAAACTTATTCAAATTTATTTAACATCAAAACATTCTCTTAAACTTGATTTGCCTTCTTTATCTTTTGAGGTTCCTCAGGAAATTGTCCGAGACTCTCTTCTCATCTGTCTCTGTCTCCTTTACTTAGATGATCACTCTTTTTAAAATACTTCATATGAATTCATTATTTTTATGGTTTTTTTCCCCTTCAATTTTGGAAATTCATAGGCATTGTCTTTTTGATTATTGCCACTTTTCTCTCTTTCCAATCCTAGGCTTTTGGAACTCCTAATAGATATGTGTTTGTCCAATTCATGCTATCTTCCATAAAGAAGTTATCTTTAAGACCTTCGATTGTCACCAACAATTATAATCTGTGATATTTCCTCAGCTCTGCCTTCCATATCTTAAGTTTTGTAAAGAACCTACTATTTAACTTCCACTTTATTTGTAATTTCCTAAAAGATTTTATTTATTTATTTGACAGAGATCACAAATAGGCAGAGAGAATGGGGAAAGCAGGCTCCCCACTGAGCAGAGAGTGTCCAATGCGGGGCTTGATCCCAGAACCCTGGGATCATGACCTGAGCCGAAGGCAGAGGCTTCAACCCACTGAACCACCCAGGTGCCCCTGTCTTAATATTTTTAATTATCTTCCACATTACTGATTATAGTCAGCTTTATGTTATTCATTGTTTCATGTGATTAGAGCAATAATTCTCCTATGTATTGTGTCTGTCAACTTTGTTTCATGATCAATGATTTCTTTATAGTTTCATTTTAATTCTGCACTTCTTTGAGAGGGATTTAGTTTTGGCTGGAGTCTGTTTGCTGAGTGGTTATGGGAATGATCCTCAGAGGAAGTTTTGCATCACTCTTCTATTTATCCCTTGGGTATTGTAAGGACCAGCTCTTATATTAATTTCTCAGCTGGGTGACTCTGGCCTTCTCAGATACTGTGAAGTTCAACTCCAAACCAAAATGGGACATAGCCTCAGGCTTCTGATTGCTTGGAGGAGCCCAGTTCCCAGACACTAAACAAATATGAGTTTCCTCATCAACTGCTGCGTCATGGGGCAGATATTTACGTACACTTTTCATTTCTATGGTTCAGACTTTATGAAAGAGTATTTTTCATAAAGAGTTCTGACTCTTTGCCTTGCATAGTCCATATATAGTAACTGAAAATCCAGTCCTGTGCTATTTTTATGAGTAGTGAGGAACCCCTCCAACTCCAGTATCAAAGCTACAGCAGCATTAGCTCCATGTTTATTTAAAGTTTTATCCTTTATTATTATTATTATTCTCTTGCCTAGGTCTTTTCTTTCTTTCTATGTTTTCAGTGTTAAGTTTGTCAAACATTCTTTATCAAACATTCCAGAGTGGGAGAGTTGCTGCATATACTTGATACACCATTTTGCTGAAACCTAAACTCCTAAACGGATGATTTCTTCTTCTTTCATGGATTTTGAATTTCATCTATATTCCATCAATTCCAAAAGTATATTTCAAAGATAGTCATTCTGAATTAATGGTGGTTTTACCCCACAAGGACATTTGGCAAAGTCTGGAGATGTTCGCAATTGCCATAACAAGAGGACAGTGCTGTTGGCATCTAATGGGTAGAGGTCAGAGATGCTGTTAAATATCCTGTAATACCCAGGTCCTTATCTTGGACCAAAATGTCATTAGGGCCAATGTTAAGAGACCCTTGCCTAGTCCATATGTCTCATTTTCAACATCTCCACTTGAATGTATATTGACAAGTGTCAAACATTTTTTTTTTTTTTTTTACTTTTATTCACAAATTTATTTCTCACTGATCTTTTCCATTTCAGTTAAGGGTACCATAATGAACCTAATTACTCAGGTTAGAAACCTGGTGGTCCTTCTTGAAACCTTTACTGCCAATCTGGTTGATTTTGTCCTCCCAAATATATCTGATGCCACCAGATTTCATCTACACCATCCTCATTACACTCTATCCTCATTACAGTCGGCCATCTCTCACAAGAGCCACAAAACGGTCTTTAAACTGTCTCCCTTGCAAACTTCTCTGTCTCTAGTTCTTTTCTACACGATATCAGGGTAATCTCATTGCACTTCTAGCACAAATCAAAATCCTCAGCAGGGCCTTCAAGTCAGGTGTTCATGATCTGGGTCCTGCTGGTCTCATTAACCACCTTTTGTGCTGCTCCTTCATTCATCACGCTTTAGAAAACCCAGCTTTCTTTTATTTCCTGGAAAATGAACCTTTTTCTACCTCCATGCTCCTCTTTCTGCCTGGAATGTTCTTTCTCCACTTTTCAGGGTGACTGCTACTCAATCTCCATTCAGATCTCAGTTTAATCACCCCTCCTCCTGAAGGCCTTAACTTGTTCCCCAATCTGCAACCCATCTTCCTTGTTATTTCTCACATTTATGCAAGTTTTAATGTTATTGTTCATATTCTCCCCTAAATGTAAGTTTCAAATAATCAAGAACCATGTCTTCTCAGTTTACCACTTTTTATTAGGTTGGAATATGACAGGCATTCAAGAAATATTTGTTGAAATAATTAATGTGTACCAGAAATTTAACAGGAATTATCACTAGGCTAACACCAGTTGAAGAGATTCTGTGAATCTTGAATTTATAAGGACATTGAGATTTAGGTGTATGACTAAATACATACTATAAAGTAAACTATATTCAGCTGCTAAATAGTTACAGCATTATATAATATAGATACATATATGGATACAATATACATGCTTATGTATATATATAGGCACACATATGTATATAAGACATATATATTATGGGCATATATGTGCATTAAATATATGCATATATGTATATAATATATACATAATATATGTATAAAAATATTTCTAACATAATGAGTTAAATTAATATTTATAGTTATTATATAAGAAAATATTTTACATATTATTCTTTGGTTCTAATCTTCAAAGCTAGTGCTATAACTAATGAAACTTTTATATGGTTTTGACATTAAAGATATTTCTTTCCTATATATTCATAAATCCCTAAAATTTTGATTGTCCTGGTCCCTAAAGAACTTGATCAGATTTTTTCTGTTTCATGAAATCCTATATCCAATACCAACATCTTCAAAATAATCACTTTATTTCCCAGTCTCTTTCTTTTCTATTTTCCAAAATTTAGGTTTTCAGCGTTCATCATTTATATGTGTATAGTTTTGAGTGTTTTGATATTTCTACCTGGAAACAAAGTGCTCCAAGTCCTTTTTAGAATGACATAGAGAAATGCATGAATAAAAGTAAATGAATTACCATAAAGTGTGTGTGTTGATAGATACAATTTATAGAGCTTTGTTTTCCAACATTAGCATTTTACAAAATGGATTTACTAACTAGATATTTGGGAATGGCTTCTCTCCCTCATTTCTACATTATGGCAGCAAAATTGTTTTGAGAGACTATCTTGATTTCATAAGAAAGAATATGACATTCTCAAAAAGCACCTCATGACCATCCCCCCAAAAATGTACTGAAGCCATGAATTTCATAGTATTTTGTGTGTCATGGTCTCAGATATCCCACTGGCTATCAACTTTAATGCTGCTTCATGCTCATGATGAGATGGCTGCATACAGAATCCCAGTGTTCTTGAATAACTGTGCCTGACTGTTTATAAAAGGAGATGTGTATATTTTTGCCTCCCAGTCTTCCACAATCCTCAATATAAAGGTCCAAAGGCTTATATAAGACAACCAAATAGATACTTAATTGTTGAGCGTATATTGGTGACTTATTACTTTTTTTTAAGAGTGTTGTCACTCACACAACTGGAGAGAAGAATGCAAAAGAGTGTTTCAATCACAGCAGTATAAAATTGTGTAAAGTACTACTGTTTGGTCATGAAAATCAGCTTTTTTCATATGACTCTAAGTGAAAGTAAGAATTCTTTCCCAGCACAGAGCTGATTTTATATGAGTTTAAATGTGTTCTTTATTTTTTCAATCTCTTGCTTTAAAACACACTAATCTGTTGACCGAAGCTCTACTGGCTATTATATCTACTTGCAAACTAGCAAATTCAATTTTCAACATAACAACACAAAGTAAAATGAAGTGGAATGCTGTGATTTTAAGGGGGCTTTGCCCTCCTTTGTTCTGTGAACTTTACTGGCTTTCACACCACAGCAGTCTCACAGCTCTTTGTTCAAATTCAACATCAAATGTAAAGAATGGCTTTACATTGTGATTTTCTTACCCGAGGAATCCAAATGCATCAAGAAAAATGCTCATCAAGGCTTGGAACAGAAAGAGGTATTTGTTTTACATGTGCCCAAGTTCTGCGTAACTCAACATTACGACAAATGAGTTCAGATTGCAATTGAGAGTTGAAATTCTCTTTGTCTCCTATGAATCATAAAGCCAAAACACATGGCCCAACATAACACTTTGAAATATTAATTACTGATAGTGGGAAACATTAAAGATTACCATGTTACATACATAAGTAGAACCAGACATGTGAGAGATATGGCAAATTTGAGTGGCTTCTGCTTCTTATCTCTATCAGATGTCTATTAGTCAATTTTTCCACTTAAACACTGGCCATAGTTCCTGCAATTTATCTCAGTGTGCATAAGAAATAAAATTCTCTCTGGGCACTAAGTCACTTTGAAGAGTGGAGAGAACACTGGATGGAATTGGGAAGGGGGTGTGGCCTAATTGTCATAAGCATAAGTTGTGAAGTCAAGTAGATTTGGATATGAATCTCAGTTTGGTCACTTCCTAGCTCTTTGTTCCTGGAAAAGTTATTAACTTCATTCTTCCATTTTCTCATTGTCAGATAGTGTCATGAGGACTAACTTGGATGAATAGTATTTTTGAAGTGCATCACACCGTGCCAACTTCACAGTAGGAACCTGATATGGGTAGTTGCTATTAAGTAAGGAGAACCTCCATACCGTTTCATGCCACAACTCTCTGGAACTCAAATGCAATCATTTTCAAAATACAAATGAAATATGTGTACCAAATGAGCCTAAATAACAACTAGATCTTTAGCCGTATCTGTACTATCCCTTATTTGCCTCTCACTTTATCTCACACTCTTTGGGTTGATTTAAATGGTGTCCAATACTTACATAAGCCACTTTTAAGTGTTAAAAGATAAGAAAATCAAGAGGTTTATAAGGTATTCAGGCAAATTTAACTGCCATTTGTCTAAGCAGCAGAAACAAGGCTCTGAATTTTGGGGGAGCAAAAATACGGCAAGAGTAGATAGAGCCTAAGAGGATGTGATGAAAGCTTGAGAATAGGAAAAAATTCTGAAGTCTGCATCTCTGTATCCTAGAAAAAGAGGGGAGATATCAGCACTAAAGAAAAGAAGAAAGAATGGCTGGAGACTGCAAAAATCATCTGGTTGTGTATTGCGGAAAAGTTATCCCAATGGTCATAAATTACATTGAAGAGGTTTCTAGAAAAGAAAAAATAGAAGTAACAATTCTGCAATACACTTAAAAGTGTAAAGAAATGTGAAATGTAAAGAAAAAAGAAAAGAAAAGAAGACGAAGGAAAGAAAAGAGAAGGATCTGAGATACTGAAGGCCCTTGAGGGGATTATGTTACAACAAAGGAAAACAGACTTATAGAGGATGGCTTCTTGAACTTTGCTGTCTTCCCATTACTCTTACACTTCAAAAAATGTCATCCATTTCTTTCAGAGCAGAACGTCTTGCCAAATATGCTATTTAAATATTGATTGTAGAAACACTTCCTTGATTTGAAAGTATACTACCAAGACTGGCAAAAATCCAAACTATTTCTTTCTGTAGTCTTTGCCATGATTTATATGGGTAGTTCTTCCTACCAAGACAAAATGGGAAAAGAACAGAATGTAAACTGCACAATACATGCTATTCTTGAAAATAAAATGCACTGGCTGGAGATCTTGTGAAGAATATTTGAGATATTAGTCAAGAAATTCTGATTATGTACACAAATATATCTGAAAAATACTGTTTCTGTTTCTAATAGGAACATGTGAAGAACAGAAAGGGAATGTTAAGGGAACACTATAAAATAAATTATTCTTATGTATGAGAAAAATTTGGTCAATGCCTCTAATTTTTGTTATATTAACTTTGCAGCTTAACTTTCAAAGATTTGAAGAAAGGAAGTTGCTAAAAATGCATGTGCTCACTTATTTTTCTCTGCTACATTTCAAGACCTAAAGCAGGGACTGGCACCTAGCTCGCACTTGACAAATATTTGTTACATGAATGAATAAATAAATCCTCAGAGAAATCAAATTAGCAAATAAACTCTGCAATCATCACCAGCTGAGAGTTAACTGGGCCAGAACATCCTGAGATATAAATTTAATCTCATGGTTTAGGGCATCCCAACCTGAGTGCAGAGTCTCAATCTTAATAGCAAGTATCTTGTTTTATACTCCACTGAGAAGAGAAAATCAGCTTTTTCATTATGAAAAAATAAAAGGAAACAATCTAGCTCCTTATCTAGATTTATTGTTTCATGTATATGGTCCATGCAGTCATGTGTGTGATGCATATATTCGTCCTTCTAAAATTTTCAATGATACAAACTCTGTCACCTTGTCTGGTTTAGACAAGCATCTTTAGGTAATACTGGTGTGGTGACCCTAGCAGAAGAAAATAAATCTAAAGCCCTAAGCAGCCTGTTTTACATAGTATTCCAGAATATCCTTTCAAGTCAACTCCAATAACAAGGGTATTTTTCTCAGAATTGTTAATTCCCTTTGAATCTTAAGATATATAAGGGTCCACAATTATGTATGAAAAATACTTCAAAATTACACCTATCCTACTTCATACCTTGATTATCTTATGCCTAGGTAATTTCAAGAACTTCCTAAATTGCTTCTCTGCAGCTTCCCTACCCTCTCCCCCAACACATGCTCCAATCCACTCTAAAACATGGCTCCCTAACTCAAGAACTTATAATGGCCTCTCAGTGAAATATGGCAAGGGAAAATGGCTTTAAAATTATTCTTAGGAAGCCCTTATTCTTAGGAAAGAATGATTTATCTAGTATAAAGCTATAAGATGACTATCATCAAAACCAGAAAACCTGTGTAGATTTCTTTGAAAATAAGTAATAGGGTTCTAAAAGACATAATTAAAAGAAAATGAAAATAATACCAGCAAAACACTGCCAGATTGGACAAAAAGGAACAAGAGAAAGCAGGACTCTTAGAAGAGGCAAGACTGTCAAGCTGGCTGACTACAGATCTTGAAACATCTCAGCTTCCATAACTGCATAATCAACACGATGAGACTGGAAAGCTATTGGGCTGTGAATGTACACTATTCCTCAGAAAGAAAAGGGAAGAATGACGCAGAAGGTGATTCAGAGATCATCAGAGCTGTTATTTTCACCACAGACCCTGGGACAGAACTGGCTTCTGCTGGTTTCAGTGGGCCAGGATGTGGCCACCAGGTGCCTCTGGGTAAGGCTGCCCTCCCAAGCCCTGTGGGCAGGTCCCTTGCAGAGAGTCATGGGAGTAATGGCAAAGTAAAGGAGCAAGATAAAGTCTTGCAGCTGTGAGGGTGATGCTGCCACCCCAGTGGGCCTGGGAGATAGGACATCGAGCCAGAGGGGATAATTCTCGACACTTAAAGGTCAAAATTTGCCTTTCTATGTTTGGACTTACATGGGACCATCAACCCTTTCTTTTCCTATTTGTTCCTTTTGGAATGAAAATGTTTCTCCCAAGCTTGTCCCACCACTGTATTTTGGAAGTATATAACTTGTCTGGTTTTACATGCTCGTAACTGGAGAATTTTGCTTCAGGATGAATCATAGCTCAAGTCTCCCCCATGCACCATATGTAATTTAGATGATATTGAGATGAGACTTTGGACAGATTTTAAAGTTGATGATGGAACAATTTAAGACATTTTAGATTGTTTGCATGGAATTAATGTTATTTAGTATGTGAGGACATGAATTTGTGATGGCTAGTACTATGGATTGAATTGTGTCACTCCAAAATTCATATGTTGAAGGCCTATCCTCAAAGTGATTATATTTGGAAATGGAGAATTTAGGAGGTTTAGATGAGGTCATGAGAGATGAGACTTCAGGATGGGATTACTACACCTATAAAGAGAGACACCTGAGAGCTTACTCCCCTCTCTCTCCACCCCCATACACCAAGGAAAGGCCATGTGAAGACACAATAAAAAGGTGGGCATCTACAACCTAAAGAGAGAGGCTTTTCCAAACACTGGCTCTGCTGGCATCTAGATCTTGAATTCCACTCTCCAGTACTATGAAAAATAGTTCCTGTGGTTAAAGCCATCTAGTCTGTGGCATTTGTTATGACAACCCAAAATAACTAAGATGGAGACCTAAACCCTAAACTAGGTATGCTGTCTGGCAGATAAGGTAAAAGAGAAGAATAGAGGGAACAAGCAATTGCTGCCGAGAACAGAAAATATAAACCCCACGACACAAGAAAATACAAAGACCTGTGTTCTACAACAATATTGGCAATGACGGAAATGTTCTATATCTGTGCTAATAGATAATGCAATATCCATGAAGCATACATGGCTCCTGAACATTTGAAATACTGAGTGAGACTGAAATTTTAATTTAATTTAATTTACTTTTTTAAAAGATTTTTATTCACTTGAGGGAGAGAGTGAAACAAAGCATGAGATAGGGAGAGTCAGAGGGAGAAGCAGACTCGCCGCTGAGCAGGGAGCAATGCAGGACTGGATCCCAGGACTCTGGGTTCATGACCTGAGCTGAAGGCAGATGCTTAACCAACTAAGCAACCCAGGCACCCCAATTTAATTTTAATATTAGCAGTTCCGAAAACTATCCCCTGCAGTCCCAAAGAATATTTTTAAAACATCTTTGAAAAACTATTTCAAATAAAAAGAATGAAAAATAAAGGTCAATCAAGAGTTAATAAAGCCATCAAAGATAAAAGCTGAGTTCTCTAAAAAGAAATTTTAAGATAATAAAATCATTAGGAGAAATTAAGACTAATAGGAAGCAGGAAGAAGCAGAATAGATGTGGCTGAAATAAAGTCAGGGACATAAACGAAATCCTTGATAAAATAGTACATTTTGTGAAAAAAATACAGAGAAGTAAGCAAATAAGGAAAAACCAGTTGATTCAGTGGCAGATTTCACACACACATAATAAATCGGTCTTCTAAGGACAGAACAAATAGAATAGAACCCCCCAAAATTCAAATATATACTATAAAATTCTTCTTGAAATGAAAGAAAATATAAATATGTTGATTCTATGTTGTGTTCTAGGAAAATATGATGCAGAATAACCAACATTGACACATCCTGAGGATGTATTAAAATTAAAAGATTAAAAAAAAAAAGAATTCAACATGCATCAAAATCAGAAAAGCAAATCACCTACAAGTCAGAGAAAGACAAAAAAGCCAAACAAAATAAAATAAAAACACAGTCTGGCCTCTGAAATATTATCTACCATGTTCAGTGCCAAATGTTAAAATGTCTACAGACTTCCAAGGGCATTTTGTTTTGAAAAAAAATTTTTTTTTTTTTTAAGTGTGGAACCCAAGTTCTATAACACCAGGCTGTTACATACCTAAACAAACAGAATGTTTTCACAAATGAGCAAAGCTCACTGAATATGGAACTCATGGGTAAGTCTGTAAAAAAATCATTTGATGAAGCCAGTCAGCAAAGAGTTGAATGAGGAAAACAAACAAACATTCTCCTCGGGAATGGAGAGACTGTAATTGATGGTGGGCAGAAAATCCATTAAAATATAAAATTAATGTTCCTGTAACAAAGTGGAAACCAGAAGGTAAATATTAAGAAGATGAACATGTAAGCACGATGATAAATATGTTAGAAGTTGGTTTGTGAAGGAAAGAAGCGAAGAGGGAGGAGAAATTTAAGAACATGAACATCTTTACCTGTCATAGGAAGAACTCATGACACACTTTCTAAAACTGATAAATTAGAAAAAGACCTAATTACCTTAGAAACTAATTATAGGTTTACCATTGGTTGCAATTATCAGAAAAGCTATCAACCTAGATTAAACTGAAGCAAAAAGGTGAATTAAGAAAGGACTCTGAGGAAACCAGAAATTGGAACAGACCTCCAGAACAGCTAACACCAAGGAGTCAAGATACCAGACATCCCCATCTCAGCTGCCAACACCTCTCAGGGTTTCACTCCATCTACGTTAAATTTTCTGCACTCACATAGAGGAAACGTCTGACTAAGATCTCCAGAACATTACCCATTATTGCTTTAGTCTTGGGTCTTGGTTTCTTTTTCTGTTTATCCATTCCAAAATTCTCAGGCAAGTTTTCTGAGTAACCTACTTAGGTCAGGTGTTCAGTTTGAACCAACCAATTATGACAGGAAACAGAGCTGAATAAAGAGATGTGATTGGCCCAGGGTTAAGTCACATGTACATCCCTGAACCTATCAACTATGTCCTGGAAGCCCAAGCAGAGGTCAGTTGAGGTGGTGTCAGGAGCACAAGGTTATTCCTGAAGGAGAGGGTTAGTTGATAGTAATAAATTTAGGTCGTGTTTGGCCTCAAATATACTCAGAGCCACTACTGCAGTTGTCACCATCTGCCGTAGTTACCAGCGTTACTTACCAAACAGTTCAAATTCCCTGCTTTTGTCCTGGACAAAAGTGCAAAGTGCAAAGCCCTTGAGAATATTTTTTCCCTCAGGTACAGAAATAGAAACATCCAGGCTGCCTCAACAGGTTGATTTTCTAGGTGTTTATGGGAAGCAAAGCTCTCCTGCCAAGCTGTGGTGGACCAATGCTGTGAGAAACCGACCTTTATCGCTTTAAGCCACTGAGATTTGATGGCATTTTGTTATTACAGCATCACATAGCCTACCCAGTTGATATTCCATTCCTTTCTTCTATTTATCCTTCTTCACTGCCCGTTGGCTGCTAACTGTATCACAGAGGACCAAGTCCCCTCTAATGTAATTTGCTACTCTTCTTCCCCTCCTGCTGGTAAGGTAACACCCTCCACTTCTTTTGACCTTCTGTCAGAGGAGGTTCCCACAGGGCTATAGAGTCCCTGGAAAGAGTATGGCTTCTTTATATTCCAGGCATCTTCTCAAAGACTACAGATACTGGACACTGGGACAGAGAAAGAGCACAGATTTTCAAGCACTTTTACTTCAACCAGCATCTATTCCAAAATTTTTATCCTGATATTTAATTTGTCATAGGCTCTTAGATTTATGCTTCACTTTTCTAAATTTTTTGCAAAGCTTAATATGTCTCTTGCTCCTATCATGTGGCTTCTTTTATTGATCTCTTTCTCCAAACCATCAGACATCAAAGAGCTCTGAGTAATGTCATACAGTGTGGCAATATAGTCTATACAAGGACTTTCCTTTATAAGCTGAATGTGAAAGGACTAAAAAAAAGTAAAATAAAATAAAAGCTTTACTTTTTAATGGAAGACTTTCTATCAATGAATGTACTAAAACATGAAGAACTAACGGGTCTCAACCAGGGAATGACTTTGCCACCTAAGAAGACATCTTGCAGTTACCAGGAGACATTTTTGGTTGCCACAAGTTGAAGGCATGCTACTACTGACATCTATCTAGTAGGTAGCCCAGGCTAAAGTCAAGAATTTATTAAGAATTTGTGTCTTTAATTAGGAATTTGCTACTCCAGAGGCTGCCATGTCACTCCTCTTTTAACACAACATGCTATCTCTACATGCAACCAACCATAAGACAAAGGAAATGAATGACATAATATCAGTAGCAAATATCATTGTCCTAAGAGTCACAAAAACACAGTCCTATATTATAACTCTCACTTGTAACCTGATTAAATTTGGAAGGCTGACTCTTAAGAGAGGCTGTAAATTATTTCCTCATTCACTTAAGAAAGACCTGAATCTTGCAAATTTTAATTCTCACAAAGTTGGAAAGGGTATCCGAATCACAGTTGATTTTTTTTTTTAAGTTACTAAGAGGTAAAAAAAATGAATGTTGACCTCCATTTTAATACCCCTGAGGCCTTAAACAAGGATACAGAACAAGATCTCTTGTTCTCCTAAACAGAAGTTGAGCCAATAACATAGGGTACTTTATGAGCCAAATAATGTCTGGTGTCCTGGAGCTAAAGAAAATGTTGGCACATCTTGCAAAATCACAGCTGTTTCAGTCTCATTTAGTGACTGGTCCCACTCTCTGCAGCCCAGTTTGCCTTTTGAAATATGGCACAGCTAGCTATGCTGCAGCATGTGATTAAAGCCACTGACAAGGGAGGTTTTATTTTTTAGCTCTTTGTCTCAAAAGCTTTAGAAATCTTGACAAGTACTGCTAAGAAATAGAGATTACTTTTTTAGAAAGGAGATGCATAAAGATTTCTTAATATGTGATTGTGCACATTTTTATCAAGAAACTTAATGTAGTTTGGAATCATGATGGTAAAAAGGTAACTTTCTAAGATAAAAAAAAAGTTGAACTAATTTAATCATATGCAGTGCTGTTGTAAGAAAAGTTCTCTGTGACTTCATTCACTTACCCTGGGCATTTTTGTAGGTTGCAAAACAGTCTGCCAACAAGCCCTTCTGAGTCAGACCTTTGAACTAAATAATCAACTGATAACCATTAAAAAATTTAAAAGTTAAATGAAAATAAGCTCCAAATGTTAATCACATGGTACCATTCAGTTCTTTAATAACTGTTTTTCGAAAGATTGCTAAAGTAAATTTTTCAAAAATTTAACAACATGACTCTCAAGCAAATAAAATATGACTCTGTAGTCAAAAGTTTATAAAAGCAAAATTTTCAAAAAAGGTAAAACCCCATTTCTTATGCAAATGGGAAATGAACATATGGCAAAGATTTTATTTAATAATTCATTAGCAAGGAAACCACTAGGATGGTAAAATCATTTCAAAGAGTACTTCAAAAGCTAAGTATTTAAAGGCAAAGTCAGGATAAGATTGTTAGACTAGATATAAAACTGGTTAATGTCCAACAGATAATAAACTGTAAAACCATTAGCGTTGTCTTTTCCACCAGGCAGAAATTATTTGCATCTCTATGGGATAAAAATCTACACATTAACCTCTGCCCTACAACATTGTTAAGTAGACCATTCAATACAAAAGCAAGGCCAGCATTGCACTGAAAGAACACTCAAAAAATCTCTTCTGGCTGTTTCCAAGTGTCAGATAACTTTTCCAATAAATTAAATTATCTTTTATGAAGGAAAGTTCTTAATTCTTGATGATACCAGTTTTTAGAGAACAGTCTTTATCCTCTTTCTTTGACCCACGTACAATTTCCATATCATTTTTTGACTGGTGCCCTAAGAGTGCCTTCCTTTGTTCTGTGCTGAGATAAGCATTAGAATTTCCTATGATACTGTATAGATAAATCTACATCTAGGTTATTTTATTCATTAGATATAATGTAATATATATTTAAAGGTACAATGGAATAAACATGTTATTATACAAGTTCAGAGATTATAAATGTTTTAAGTATAAGTCTAAAGCATTTTAT
The DNA here is from genome assembly GCF_964662115.1 of Mustela nivalis. Classification (NCBI taxonomy): domain Eukaryota; kingdom Metazoa; phylum Chordata; class Mammalia; order Carnivora; family Mustelidae; genus Mustela; species Mustela nivalis. Next base: position 126,581,727 of record NC_139023.1, read on the forward strand.
ATTTTGATAAATTCCCCAGAATGCCTAATAAACTTAATAAATATGAATTTTACAAAGATAACCTTAATTATATAATTCTAAAACTCACCTCCAACAAAGAAAAACAAAAATTGTGGTATCTGTTAACTAATTTGCATACCATCTAAGACAATGCTCTATGTACACCAGGGAAAGCAAACGATCACTAATATCAATATCAAATAAATGTATATACAAACACAATCCAATAAAACTCTGTCTGTTTCTTTTATCATGGACAGTGGTAGCAGACAGTCTTCTGTACTTAACTTCTGAAAAGTAATGCATGTACAAAAAAAAAAAAACCCATCTAAAAAATAAAAACCACGCATCTTTAATTTCTAATATTTTTATTACAGATTTTTAAGATATGTATTTATTTTCATATTATCAGCTTAAAGAAAATAAATCACACAAGAATAAACTTTTGTACTTCTGCCAAGGTAAATTGTTCTATTTCAAATTTATCAAGTTATAAATAAACCACATAATATGCTTATGTGAATGAAACCACAGTATAATCTGAGTGCACTAGAAAGGTACAGAATACTCTCATTGTTTCAGTAAGAGAAAAGAAGAGCATTACTTAGAATTAAAAGCCTGGCCCCGTAGCTATTCATTATTCAACAATAATACGGCATGAATTATTCACTGATTATAAAACAAAACACAATGTTAAAAAGCAAAGGTGACTAAAATAAACATGTGTTCCAGGACCTTTCATTTAATATTAAGCATGTCAGAATCACTGGAGGCAAATAAGCAAAGCCAGACCCACATTAGGGAGAACCAAGCCACCCAAAGGCTGTGTAGCTTGGTACACAACATGAAAGCTGATTTCTAGAGAGACTGGATTCTCACCACTAATTTCACAAATTTGGATAAAGATGACCTATTCCATAAAAAGCTTATTAAAATGCAAATATGCCATCTCGATAAGACAAGGTATAAGGCAACCTGACAAAGTTCTTTCAAGTCAGTGGCTCAAAATAAAACCTTGGTCTCCAAGGTTTTGGTAGTCCAATTTTTTATTAAAATGCTGATTAATGAGAGAAAAGGGAGATCTTAAAAAACTCAAAGACAGCAAGTCAAAGTGGAGACTTGGGCAAACTAAAGAGTGCACAGAATGTGTGAAACCAGAGAAAGGACCTCAGAGGGATAATGGAACAGTAGAATGGTCTGAAAACCACTTCTCCAATGGTCAGCACAGCAAATACGGATGCTACAATGTAGTTCTTTAATATGAGTCTAGGAAAGTTACGATTAGATGGTCAAATGATCCCTCTCTCATTAGCCATTTCTCTTCTAGTTACCATGTGTTGTTCTGACATTTTGCCCCTATATATTTGCATAAATTAGAATCCATAGGTATATATTTTTTAAAAAGACTAGTCTTTATTGTAATGTTTTAAATAGTTCTACTTTACAGTGGTGTTAAATGACCCTTGATTGGAACATAGAAAACGCAATGTTTTAGCAATAACATACAGAACTTAGAAAACAGAGACTAGAAAGCATTACAATACTCTTAAATTGTATTCTTCAGCTTTCAGGGGAAAAAGAAGTCAGTATAACAGTTTTTACATAGGAGTGGGTGAGGTGGGGGGCAGGGATGATGACTTGTTTGAGATTTAAAACCTCTGTATGAATATTTATCATATGTGATGACAGGCATATCTTCCCAGGACACAAAGACCCAACATGTGAATACTGTATGTCCATGTCTTATGCCTAATTAGGAAGTTGGTAGAAGGTGTTTGGGGAAAATTATTTGAAGCTCAACATTGTCCAAATTCACCATTTTGATTCTAGTCATGTGCTTTCACTGAGGAGAGTCAGGTTTTATTTTATTTTGTTCATATTTCTCCTATTAGAATAAGCTAAACAATATATTTAAATGCACTCCATACCTGGTTCTATTGTCCGTATCTGGGCAATATCATTTAAATCTGAAGAACACCACTATTATTAAGAAAATATACAAAAACTAGAATATATCATTTGTAAAAATGACAAAATTTGTTAAAAAAGCATCTATTAAAAAAAGGCACTCTGTAAGTATAATTTCAAATAGGTAACATAACTTAAAATTATTCAAGGTCTAAGCCACTAGACATAAGCTGGACCAAAACTGAGAAAACAAAACTACTGAATGCATAAATTGTCAGATTTGGATAGTTTCAATACTGAAGAGAAAATAAATATCTTTAAAAAAAAGGAAACTATGATTCTTACTTCTCAGATTCACAGGGATGGCCAATCGTTTTATAGATACAGTAGAATATATAGTGGCGCTTTTTTGCAAATAACCCACCATTTCTGTGCAGAATTATCGTACAACCTGATGTTTTTGCAAATCACATGCCTCAGTTTTCCAATGCGGACCTGCCTCTGGGTCGTACTCGGACAGCTCTGTTTCAACAATCAGACTGAAGAGTGTTAAGAGCCCTTCCCATCAGTACTTGGGCAGACCAGTCAATGTGGCATAAAATATGCTTTGTTGAAGGATCAGTACCTCTGTCTTACACTGTTCTTTTAAATGCATGACAAATGTTTTAACAAAGCTAGCTGGAATAATAATTGCAACCATCCTGTAAAATCAGATGTAGAGACTCACGTGACATGATGTTAGAGAAAAATGTGAACAAACGTTTTTTGAGCAATATATTTCTTAAAAGGTTTTAAGCCTGCTTATCGTCTTCAGACCCATCATAAACACTTGGTTAAATTTATTTACTTTATATATTCATCTACACTGCCTCATTCCTATAAAGACTTGAGGCTTGTGTACCTATTTAAAAACAAAAACAAAAAATGCATAACTTTATCTAGTAATCTAACCAGAAGATCCTTTTATTCATTCATAGGTAATACCCTGGCCCCATGTGCATTGATGTAGGTAAGAAGGATTTTGGCTCTCTGCTCTACGACATCAATAAGCTTTTCTATTCCTTGTCTGCCTCCTTGACTTTCCCAATAAACTTTATCAAGAAACAGGGACTGAAGGAGTTTCTGCCGTAAGTGCTGGCTCTTCAAAACAGAAACTGCAGATTCGGGAAACCTGAGAAGATAAAATGATATTTCATTCTTAGTAATTGCTTAGAAATATTATGCCTTACCCAAATGCTTTGCCTTTCATTAATCTGGCATAAATCACACTCTCAAATAGTACCTGGAGAATGAAAATATTTTTGTCACTGTCAAGCTGACACTTCTCTTAATAATAATATACTAGAAGAATATGTTTCAAGGGAACTGAATTTTCTATGTTGAACTTTCCACTGAGAACCTGACATACTAACATCTTACTTTAAGTCATTATCTGCAGGCAAAGAGAGGCGTGGAATTAAAGAGTTCTGTTAGCCTGGCAAAAATACTTCCCTCAATCTTAAGCTCCATTTCACCCATAGAAACCACTTTAATCTGTCAAGTAGAATAGTATCCTCATAAGCGTCAACGTGGGGTTTTTATGCAAGAAGATATGAGAAGCAAAATGCTGACAAATGCATGACTGAATTTAATGTGAAATAATCCGAAATGTAGGTGGTAAGAAGAGAAAGGAATCATTCCATAATGCTCAATTAAATAAAGAATTACTTCTGATTCAGATTATACTTTAGGAATTCTGAGAATCTGGGAGCACTTTACTAAATTGGAATACTAAAGTGTTTTCATAAATTTAACAAAACTCGTGTTTTAGAAGCAGGCATTTCACTGTGACCCACCTCTGGAACACCTGAGGCCAATATGGAAGGGTCCTTGTTGAATTACCTTAAGAGAGTGGTTTGTGCTTCTTACTTTTCATTTAGAAAGTAAAAACAAGCTGCCTACCATTTACATTATCTGAAGAACTTTATCAAGGTTCAAGTTTCATAAGGAGTGTTTTGCTGAATCTCCAATTGACCCCATCCAGCTTTCATTGAAATACTGATGAAAGCACAGTAAAAATACTGGGGTTGCATAGTAAATTTCATGCAAATGTAGTTGCTCCTTAACAACTAAACCAAGAATATATCCTTGTTTGAAGAATACAGTTTGCTGGAAGTTTCAGTCCTCCTAAATGCCTTTTCCAAATTTCAGTGGAGTGAGCTAAGGATGGCATTCAGGGGACATGAATGCAAGGAACCCAAGTGCTGTGATGCTGCAGAAAGACCAAAGGGCACAGAGCTGGACGTGCTTAATGACTCTGAGTAGGTGTGGAATTAATTAATGCTGATAAGATGCTCTGAGCTCCCTGAAGACATGTACTATATAATTTAGTGGCTATGGTATTAATTAAGTAAGCATTTTTGCTCTATGAAATATTTATAATCCATGATTTATAAATTCTATGACCCTTCAACTAATTTAGCTGTACCAGAATGTATGAGATGAAACCGTGAAAACCATGGATCTCTTTGGTGACTAATCCTTTTCACAAAAGAAAATTTAAAAAGTACTTGTCTGTGCATTACACTGATTAATAGGAATATTCTATGCATAAATCTGGGCTAGCAAAGTCTTCATTTTCACTTTTCAATGTGTGACTTACTTATTCAAAAAAATTTTTTGACTCCACTCATTACTCCTCATATTGCATTTAAAGTTAACTTCTTTCAAAGGATAAATAAAACAGTATTCATAATAATATGGATGTACTGAATAGATGAACCATATTCTCAGGCACTCCTAATTCCAAGAGAAAATTTAAAGACTTAAGAAGACCCCACAATATCAACTCAGTAAGTGATGCCTTCGGTCAATTTTTCCACACATAAAATTCCCTTAGTTTAGCCACTTTAAAGAAAGAATTTGTCATACATTCTACTTTCAATCCACAAAGAGATGTGAGAATGAGTATTAATGGGCAAGACATGGCAAAAACTCAGGAAACTGGGGCTCACGAAACTCTCATGGGAATAGTATTGTCTCTAGTCCTGGAAGTACACAAAAACCACACTACCTAATGCGGAGTGCTAGGAAGAAATAATGAAACATGCTTTAGAGTGTTGTTAACAAAAATAAAAGGAACAGCTTGAATAACACAAGTTACTGTAGAAAAATGATTGGACTTGGATTTGAAAGATTCGGGTTTTACTCTCAATTTTAGACTCCTTCATGTGCTCTCCAGGAGTCACTTAGCTTCACACAGCTGGTTCACTCTCTCACTAATGCACCTCTCTATTTCCAAGTCTCAAACATACCCATGTCTTGGTCACTCTGATTTCTAAGGTAGGAAGGCTATGAAAGAGTGGCTATGATCTGGGTCCTGAAATCCAGCCTTGATCCCTATAGCTAAAATTGAATGGCCCACACTCTACAGTGGGTTCCTGCCACTATTAAATGCATTAGTTTCCTTTATTTCCAAATAGATAAGCTCGACACTTTTGTCCCTAGTCTATGTCTATGAGAAAGATTTCCAAATGTTCAAAACCTTCCCACCTGAACTCAAACAACTGCTGTCCTTTGATACTGTGTCCTAATCAGCAGATTAGCTCCAATTCCCCGCCACATTCAGAAAAATATCTTGAGTTTATTATACCTTTAGACATCCCACCACATCAGTAACTGTGTCTGTTAGTCCCCCTGACCCATATCCTGATAATGGAGCTTCTGGCCACCTCCGTATCCCTACTTTGCCAGCTCCTATTCCAGAGATTCCTGCATGCTTCCAACTTTACCCACATGGATTTTCACAGTAAGGGCCAAGGAAACCTAGCAGGAATTTTGTAGGTTGCATGGGTTGGTGAAAGTGACACCATGGCTGCAGTCTTGTTCTGTTCTGCTTAGGTCTGTTTCCCATTTCTGGGCCTCCACATCCACAATTCTTTTTCAAGGGTTAGATCAGTCACACATAGCATTTGAGTTTTCTCAAAACCTTACCACTTATTTAATAGAAATGTGATGTCCCATAGATGTTACTACATCTTAAAACTTACTCTTTGATGCCTTCTAACAATTTGAAGTTTAAGTTATCTTCACTTCTGTCAAAGAAACCCTTGTTGTCTATGAAGACCAAATGCCTTGGGTCATGCTTTCGCTGGATAACATGTGCTAGAGCCACAGAATCTTGGTTGTCACATTTTGGCCTCAGACCATTCTGTACACAGACATCTTCCTTTCGAGGTCGGAATCCACAGCAATTTGTATCTAAGCGATTATAAATCTGAAAATGGAAAGCGAAAACAAAATCTAAGATGCTGAGTGAAAACAAAACTTGGGAAAATAAGATTTCTGAAGAATTAGTGCTTTCTAAATAGCTGACTTGCCAGAATCTAATAAGGCCAGGTTCATTTAATTAGAGGCAACTGTCAGAGGAAGTCCAAGGTTCATATCCCTCTGACTCAGCCATGGTTAAAAGCATTTCCAGCTTCTAACAGCTCCAAAGTCAGATCATCCAAGTTAGACATCTCCACCCTTAATATTCAAAGTTCCCACTGACATCATATGTAGACACATGGCCAGAAGAATCTCTGACTCTATTCATGGCAGAAGATAGAAACCACGGCACTTTTTTTTTTTTTTTAAGATTTTATTTATTTATATGACAGAGAGGGACACAGCAAGAGAGAGAACACAGCAGAGGAAGTGGAAGAGGGAGAAGCAGGCACCCGTAGAGCAGGGAGTCTGATGAGGGGCTCAATCCCAGGACCCTGGGATCATGACCTGAGCCAAAGGCAGATGCTTAACAACTGAGCCACCCAGACACCCCTACCACTGCACTTTTATATACCTAAAGGCTATAGCTCATATTTTTTTTTTCCTCTAGCTGGATTATAGAAAACCTAACTTATCTCAGTGGCTCAAAAGTTAACTGCATCCTCTAACCTTTTTGGACTTTAGAATTACACTAACCTGAAATAAATAACATGGAATAAATCTTTTGAAAAGATGTGACATCCAGCAATCATAACAAGAAGCACTACCTATATGGAGCCCACAGCTAGATTCTAAATAAGTGAGCAAGATGAACAAAATTATTGGGCCCAGTGGGGTTTATTACGGGGATAGGGTTTCTATCCTATAGAAGAAGTAAACAAATTAATTAGAAAGGGAGACCTGTGTTATTTCCATTTCCTTTGGGCACAAAAGAAATGATATTTATAATCAGGGTAAATTAAAGCCTCAAGCTAGGAATTAGATAAGTTTCAAGTCCAATCTCTATGACCTTGTGTAGATTCCTTTACATCACTGACTTTCAATTCAATTACCTATGTAATAGGAATGATACTATGGCACTGTACCTTGTACAATTAGTGAGGATAGTAATGAAAATGTTTATATACCATCCAGCCCTCACCCAGGCATCTAGAATATACTCCAAAAGATGAAAAGTTATTATTTTTGAAACCCACACATACACACTGTATGAATTGATTCACCTCAAAACAAGCTTCCAAGACAAAAGGCAATTTCTCCATATTAATGAAGAAAAATTGAGCTTCAGAGAGGTTAAAAAATCCTCTCTGGGGGCACCTGGGTGGCTCAGTGGGGTAAAGCCTCTGTCTTCAGCTCAGGTCACCATCCCAGGGTCCTGGGATCAAGCCCCGCATCGGGCTCTCTGCCAGGCAGGGAGCCTGTGCCAGCCTCTCTGCCTACTTGTGATCTCTGTCCGTCAAATAAATAAAAATCTTAAAAAAAAAATCCACTCTGAGTAGGATAGAAGTAAGTAGCAAAGTTAAGATTTAGACACAGCTATCGTTTCTCGGCCTTTTGGCTAAGATCAAGTGTAGACACAGGTATATTTGTCTCCAAAATTCCAAGATTTTCCTCCCAATACATCATGTCGAATAGTTTAAGGTTAATCAAAGAAAATACATATGCTCATGATTCAAAAGATGGCTGGACATAACACTGTCACTTTTATTCCTTTGACACTAAATTTCAATTATTTCTCTTTCCCTGTTTTTACAGATCTTGTGGAGCTAGCCACACTTAAGAGGTCAACTGCTCAATAAGGAATGCAGAAAGTGTAGTACCAAAAAGATAAAAGAAAGTGTAGTACCAAAATTTAGCCTACTTTGAAATGATGATTCATTCATTCATTCATTCATCCAACAAATTTTTCTGACCGTCTCCCATCCATCAGTGGGGTAAGGCACCAAGGCAAATATTGCCCATGCTCAGTGCCACCACACCATCACTACTCCCGGAGGAAAATGAAGTGGTCATTTAATTTTGCCTTCCTACCACAGCAAACTTTAAGAACTGGACAAATGACCTTTGTCTCTGTTTTCTGCACATAAGTGAACTTTGTATCAAATAGCATATCTTGAGAAACAGGGATTATAAAAGAGGTCAGCCTAAGCCAATTTTCTGTGACATTTATATAAAACCAGTCACATGGGACAGGGGTGGTTAGTGAGCCAAGAAGCATTTGGATAATGCAGAGGATACATTGCTGATCTACAAGCAACCTACAGATAAAGGGAGGACTGTCTGGATTGGTTCCAGACAACTGATCCATGGGGCTATAAGTCTAAGCAATGATTTATCCAAAATGTCACTTAGGCTGACTGCAGAGAACAGTAAGTTCCCACTCTGGTTAAAGTGTCTTTGTCTGACATGAGCACAGGGGTTGCCCAAAGGTAAGCAAGAGTGACCCAAGCAAATCACTATAGGTTAAATGAAAAAAAGCACAAATGAGAACTATAAGAAAAAATTATTGAGTCTTTTCACTTCAAACAATTTGATCCACTTTGTGTAGTACCTTGACTTCCTTTGAATATAAGAGAAATCAAGTGACGTAATTAGATTGCATCTGATTGCCAATTATTTAAGATCAGGGAGTCAGGGAGAACATGAAAAATAATCCTTCTAGAAGCTGCTTCTCATCCAATTTCCCCTCTTTTATAATTCCCAAAGAATCTCTATACCATGCTCCAACATCATCATATGCTTATAACCTGTCATAATGGCATTATATAATAGAAAAAAAAAACATAAATCCTATTTAATTTTGACCACAACATTCAAGGTCTGTTACAAAGGATAAATGGCAGGCATTTTAGTTTTAATGATTAATCTATCAACCGCTTAATAAATGGTACCCCGAACCCTGAGCTTTTTCTTCATTGTTGATTTCATATCAGTGAAGAAAAGACTAAGAATTATAGCTACATTTCTGTTGTTTCTACAAAAAAGCCATGAGTCAAAAATATTAATGTTAAATAATAAGCTCTTCAGAGTCCAGATATCAACTCTCAGTACTCCTATAAATATTATACTTTTCTATTTTTAAACTACAAGAAAACATTAAAAGTTAGAGGTGGAAAAGACCGATTTAGGTCATTTTTTTTTATTGCCTTCCCAGCATTAGATTGTTTCCTACAGTGTATTTTTAAAGTGCTTTGTCTGATCTAATTTTGAATCACTCAACAGTCTGTGATGATTTCACCACTTCCCTGACAGACTGTTGTGCTATTCAAGTCTAACAGACCTTATTATTAAAAATGGGTGTGTGTTTGGCTCAACTTCTTGTCCAGAAAATGTTCACCGCCCCCTTTTATTTGGACGTACATGTGAAGTTGGTAGGTATGTTAATACATGTTGAGTGTGTGTGGGGTGGTGTGAGTGTGTACACCTACAAATATAGAATCAGGTTGCAAGGCTTCAAATAATCTGGGTTTCTCTTCATTTTTCTTATCCTCTAAGTAAAGTAAATTATGTCTTTGTATTATTGTCCTTGTCTAGCAGGGGCTTAAGTAGCTCTTAAATCTTATTCCCTAGCTTTTCTCAGAATTTTGTTTGTAGTCTTCCTTTTGAATTCACATTCACTATACCAAAAATAATTTGACCACAAAACCATAATCCACTCCCTTAAATTCAGTGCCATATTGCTAGGCATTTAATTTAGTTATATATTGAATATATTTCTGCTTACTTCCAAGAGAGTTTATCAATTTTTTAAAGCCTAATAAAGCATATCCTAGATAGCTGTGAATCTATAATATGGTTTTAATATATATTTTTTGGCTCACATAGTAAAACTATCATTTCATTTAACTACCACATAATTAATCACTATTGTTCACATCTATGGGTCTATATACTTAGATAATTCTCCTACAAAGAAGACTCATTTGGGGTAAATCTTACCAGTTAAGCGATTGTGAGTATTGATCATCATTATTGCAACTTATTCAAATTCACAACCTCTCACTCTTTAAAACAAGGAAAATCTTTTACAGAAGTAATCTTCTAGATTACTACCAACCATCATTTTCCATAAAATTGCTCTTTCCTCTTTTAGGAAAATATATATTTTCAATGTTTACCTAACTAAAATTATACTCAGAAAAATCCAGGTGTTCCAGCCAAATTTTTTGTTGTTGGGAATATTTTTAGATACACTGCCTTCTTCTAAAATTCCTTTTTTTTTAATTCTATTTTTCCTTTTGGGGGTGTAACTTTTGCCTGCATGAAAAAAGTATCTTTTGAGTGACTCAGTTAAGTTTACAGAGCCTAAACAAGGATGCCTCTGCTGCACTGACCAGCTCTCCAAAGCCCCATAAGAATCTATAGAAATCCAATGACTTTCCACCCTTTTGCACACCACCCATTCTAGCTGTGTCTTCAAAAAGTGGGTCTATCAAAGCAATGGCTTCATAGCTTCTTTTTCTTCAAAGCAATGAAATTAAAGAACTAATTTCAGGCAATGTCTGAACAAAAGCAAGAAAAAAATATTCTAAGAGCGCTGCTAATATTAATGAAAAACACAAAAGCAGTCATCTACTGAGTGTTTAGTATATGCCAGGAACTGTACACTTAATGCTTTACATGTATCATTGCATGCCTGCCAACAGTCCTGTCTGATAAATGAAGCAAGTAAAGAACATGAAGGCTGGTTGACTGACCCAAGGTCCCTCATTTCATAAAAGATAGAACTTGGGATTCTAACCCAGATATTCATGCCCTTCTCCATCCTGATAATCTCTCCCACATGCAGCCAATGTGGTGGTGGGGGGGGGAAGCAAGTGCACTTGTATAGAATACTATACTACACTACTACTGAATGTAGTGACATTCAGTAAATACTGGTTATAAAGTTTCAGCAGAATACAAAAAACTGCAGTTCAGGTAAAAACACATGAAGGAGAGGATGTTACGGTTGTGTTTTGAGGGACAGGAAGTATTAACTAAAAAATAGACAAAAGCATGAAGGTAGGCAATCAAAGACATCTTTAGAAGAACTGAGAGTACATGAGACCAGTGCTTCTCAGAATGTCTGTAGTGAAAGACCAGGGGTTTTTGTTTTTTTCTTTCCTTCAGCCCCACAATCTATATGGATTGTTGTTTGTTAAATGATACTGATAATTATAGTAATAATAATTATAATAATAATTTATTACTAGAGAAATAAAATACAAAATACCAGCCAAATATTTGAATCAACAGATGAAATTCCCCTACCAAATGGCCATCAAAGTTTCTAAGTGCTTATTTGCAATTTTTGTACTTGTCATGGACTAATAAATTGGCAGGTTGAGTCACTCAAAATGAGTCACATTTTAAGTAGGATAATGCAGGACAGTTCTGTCGAGGATTAGGGGAACATGAAGGCAAGTAGCAGAGCAAAAGGTGGATAAAAGTATTGTGCCCAAGAGGGAAAGCCAAATTTCTGAAGGGTCTTCAATTTTCACTATCATTTTCTCAAATAGAGCTGGAAGGAAGGTAAAAACAAGGGAGCAGGGCATCAGAGGGAAATGTTAAAAAGAACAAAAACTGAAGGTAATCAAGACAGAGTGTAGTTGGAAGCTGAAGAGAGAGGAAAATGAAGATGTTCCTCCTCACATAGATTAGAAATTCCCCCGATCCAAATATTTTTCTCATTCAACTCTTTTAGTTAAATTACATAACCCTGTAGATTTTTCTACTACCATTTTTGTACACCTCTTTAAAGGTCTCAGTGAGCATATGTGTGTAGGTATGTGTGCATTTCTGGTTGGTGAGTCAATATCTTAAGATCTCACCATCTCTTTTCAGGCCATTTGTTTTTATCCACTTAAAATTCGTACTTTTACAAAGAAAACTGTATTTTTAAAGAGAAAGTTTAAAGAATGTAATAACATGTAGTAAGTAGAAGTTAACAGTTTACCATAGCAACTCATCCAATACTTGGCACATAGTAGGCACTTGATAAGTGTGTATTATAAAAAGAACCTCGGAGAGTTGGTATTCACTGTGAATTTCGCTATTTGCAAAACTCCTTCAAAACCCTGTTTTCTACTGGGAAGAATCAAAGACAAAATAATGGTGGCAAAGGAAGACATGGGTCTTTTTTAAAGTAGCATCCAGTGAATGAAGGGGGAAAAAAAAATTGAAAGGGAGCAAAAGATGGAACTGCCTGTGCTTGCCATTTCTCTTGGTTGGCTCCCTTATTTGGGTTTAATTTCACCAACCATGGACCAGAAACTGTTATATCCCACAGACAGTCTGCCCTAACACCTTGCCAGTACTAGGCATTTCATAAATACATAACAAGCAGATGGGACAGAAAAGCAATAGGGCATCCTTTTGTATAATTAACAGTTTCCTGGAATATTCCTTTGATTCCCAGTTATCTCACTGTCCAATGAGATAATTTGTCTTTAGAAAGCTTGTTTTGTCATTTTGTCAAATTATCATTTGTTTTTAGGAAATGCATGGGGGAGGGGAAGTCTTATTGTCTCATTTTCAACAATTAACTTATTTCAAAAAGGCATAAAGACAGTGCGGATCACAACTAGTATCAGCCCTACCCTAGGTAAAGAAAAACACGGAAATATATAGACTTACTTATTTATATGCTAATAACACATAATTAGAAAAGCCTTGTATGTGAATGTGTCTTGATGTGAATTTGTGTACTGTTACCATGTTACCAGCGAAACTAGATGGATCCCTGTAGTCTAATGAATGTATAAAGGTAGACCAGATCATAGAGAAGAGCAACCTCAAACAAATCCCATAGTCCCCAGGGTACTTGTTAATACAGACTTAGTGTCTTACCTTGCTCTATACAAGCAAAAGCAAAAGTGTTCTCAGCAGCCTGTACCTGTATCACTTGGGGACTCTCACCTCATAAAATAACAGATTTCATTTTTGTTCTTTGCTGCCATGGCAACGGGTGCCCATTAAATTACTCTGCATGTAAATGTGACTAGCAAAATATCTGATGAACACTAAGAAAAGTAAAAATAGTTCTCAATATATATACCTAACAATGGCCGTAGGCTCACTTTTGCCTCTGCCTCTGGAAAGAAGAGTCATTTGCTCTATACTACTCAGTCTCTAGAATTCCACATTTAAAAATATCTATCAATATGAACCAATTCAATGCAGCATGTCTAGTTTCTTCCAAGTTACTGAATCATAAGTAAATATGGAATAGTATTTCTTTATGCAGAAGTAAAAACATGTTTAATGCTATGATATATTTGGATCTATTTCTATAAAGGCAATGTTTAGAACCCAGATACTGTACCTCTGAATAAGTACCAAAAGTCAAACATCATTCTGCCCCAGAAAGACTAAAGAGAGTCACCAGACAAATGATAATCTATTTTTAGAGAAAGAAAATCCACAATCTGTAATTTGCACAAGAAGAGCTGCATGGAAATAGACTCTGCCAAAGGCACACCCATTTTCCTGTAAAAACTTATAAAGAAAACTAAGAGAAATAATTTTTACATTTTATAAAGTTCTGATTTATGAAATGGGTTTATATTAAACAAAGAAAATTAAAACAAGAATAATATAGGTAAAATGTTTTAAAAGTGCCTTCTTTTGAGGATATGAAACACCATTTTTAATAATTTAATATTAAATAGGGTTGTAAACACTTAAGATTACATATACTTATAGCTGAGGTAAATACTGTCACTAAAAACTTTCTTTCCTTGACTTGACTATATTAACTTTCAGTATTCTCATGAAATTTCTATCACTCTTATTTTCCCCTAAATGTAGTATTTTACTATAAGGATATTGGCAAAAATAAGATAATCTAAATGACTAGGCAAAAACGCAATTGTGATTATAGTGACAAAGTTCCTTCGCTTGATGTCACTTTCGTCAGGCTCCTGAACCTTTCTCCTAGGCCCATCTAGGTACTTCCATATACAATCCAGTTTTAGCAAGTCAGTTTAACCAGAACCCTGCCACCATTGATATATGATCGCATTCATCTTCCACTGGCCCCCAGGGATATGTCTGATTCCCCTGGTCTGTCTTCAGCAAGAATCTGGTTAGACCAGTTAAACCAGACCTCCTCTTAATCCTGGCACTTCCTTTTCATAATTTGCCTTCCCACTGACCCCATGCTGTATTCAGGGCGGAGCCCAGTCTCTCTCTCCCACTGGAATATCCCATTACAGTGGTCCCTATACCTACAACCATCATCACCAATAAAGTCTTCCTTGACCATCTTTACCAATGTCACTGACTATTTCTTCAACAATGATTAACAAAATCTAATATAACATATCTGAAAGCTATTTAAACTTGGGGTGCCTGGGTGGCTCAGTGGGTTAAAGCCTCTGCCTTCGGTTCAGGTCATGATCCGAGGGTTCTGGGATCGAGCCCCGCATGGGGCTCTCTGCTCAACAGGGACCCTGCTTCCTCCTCTCTCTCTGCCTACCTCTCAGCCTACTTGTAATCTCTGCCTGTCAAATAAATAAATAAAATCTTTAAAAAAAAAAAAAGCTATTTAAACTTATATCTTTCAATGGAAATTGGTTCTCTTTATAAAAAGCTAACTAATTCTGACAGACTGATTATTCTCTGGTTATTGAAAAATAAGTAATACTTGAGAGTAGAATGGTGGTTTCCAGGGGCTGGGAAGTGAGGAAATGAACAGATGTTGGTCAAAGGGTACAAGCTTTTAGTTGCCAGTTGGGTAAAATCTGAGGATCAGACCATGGTTAATAATATTGTATTGTATACTTTAAATTTGCAGAGAAGATCTTAAGCATTCTCTCCCACACACATACAAAAGGTAACTATGAGAGGTGACAGGCGTTTAGTTACCTTGATTGTGGTAAATATTTCACATGTATACAAACATCAGATCACCACACTCTACACTTTAAGTATATACAGTTGTGTTTGTCAAGTATACTTCAATAGAACTGGAAATAAAACTAAATAAAGTTGAGTTTCAACCTTTTTCAAAGATTACTACTACATGCACTTACATACTTACAGAAGTTCCCATTTGAAGACAGATTTGTTTTAATTCTCTTTAGGATAGCAAGTAGCTATAAAGGAAGCCCTTTATGCAGCTTCGATACAAAAATCCCAGGATACTGCTAACTCACTTTACATTATAAAGTTTCTAATTATCAAAATAACCCAAAGGGACATACATCATCTTTTCCCACATTACAAGTAAGGAAAAAATTCAAAGATGGTAAGTAACTTGCCCAAGGAGACAAAACTAGTGTATGATGCGAACTTCTAGCAACTTCTGCCTGACTCATCACAATGCCTTCCAGGGTAGAAAAGACAAGCTTTTGCTTTCATGAAGATCACAGTCTGATGCTTCTAAGTATGATGCACTGTGCCTGATCCATCATGTTTTACAGAGTGCACGTACTCAAAAACTGTCTGTTGAAAAAATGAAAGAATGAATATGGGCATCGCTCAGCTCACCCACTCAAACCTATCTAATGCAGAGAGCTAACTGCCAAAAGACCTCTCATTAGGCCAGACCTCCATGTTTTCTACTACCCGTTTTCTTGTAAGAAGCTCAGAATCTTCAAATCAAAATCACAGAATCTTAGAATCACAGAGATGTGATACCTTTGACGTTATGAGCTACTATTTGGACAAAGGGAAGTTTTTTTTTTCAGAAAAATCACCCAGGCCCTGCTTCTCAAATGTTTTTTAAGTATCTCTGACACATAGAGTTATTGAAGACACCAAAAAGGATGAATTCATGTGAGCTAGTTATTATATAGAAATTAAACCTGAAAAAATAACTTGTTACGTATTATTTAAAAATAACACTGACCCATCCATTCAACGTTAACATACTTTTAAAGAAATTGCTGTACTTTCCAACAAAATAATAAGAGAAATGAAATTGTTCTTCCAATTAAAAATGATGTTTAATGAAAAAAAAGCAGCTGGTTCAGCTCACAAGTCAAACTACTGCCTAAGTAGTTCTCCTCCAGGCAACTACCACACTATGGGAGGCATTAGGAGTGCCTTTGGCATTCTTCCTGTGTTATAACACAGAATTTTTATTTTTTCCATTTTTAAATTTTTTTATTTTATTTATTTAATAATAATTTAATTTATTTATTTGAGAGAGAGAAACAGGAGGAGCAGAGAGAGAGGGAGAGAGAATCTCAAGCTGACACAGAGCTCAATCTCACAACCCTGAGATCGTGACCAGATCTGAAACCAAGAGTCAGACACTTAACTGACTGTACCACCAAGGTTCCCCTCAAGCAGAATTTTTTAAAAGATTTTATTTATGTATTTGACAGAGAGAGAGAAAGATCACAAGTAGGCAGAGAGGCAGGCAGAGAGGGGGAAGCAGGCTCCCTGCTGAGCAGAGAACCCGATGCAGGCTCTATCCCACAACCCCGAGATCATGACCTGAGCCGAAGGCAGAGGCTTAAACCCACTGAGCCACCCAGGCGCCCCTCAAACAGAATTTTTAAAAGATGCATACTTACAGGTACAGATTTAAGAAAATTAATAGTTTTACTACTTTATCAAGGACATTCTTAGTGAATCAGGCATATTTTACATGTACTTTTTCACATGAGCACAGTGGCAATGAAAGGTAGGACAGGTATTGGTATAATGTAGCGCCAGCTTTGATTCATGCTAAGGCTCCAACAAGTTTACCCCACTACTGCAAACATCAACATAGAGGGGGAAAAAAGCAAAAACTGGCTTAACATCATTATGGGAATAGTGTTGACCTCATGGATCCTCTGAAATGGCAAAAAAAAAAAAAAAAAAAAAAAAAGACATCACCCCAAACAGTCCTATTCAGTAATAATTTTTTGAGCTCCATTTTCTCTTAGTTATCTATGTTCATTAAATAACTTGAATATGGTTGACAAGAAGATGGAACCAATAGAATCTTTATGAACCACCTCTCACCTAATCCTTTCTGAGTCTACTTTGTCGGGCAAAATTATTTTTAAAGTAAATCTTCTAAAAATAATTATATCAAAAAATATCTATATTGAGGCCAGATGAATATATGCCTGCCCTCTCAGGTACTCCTATGAAAATACTAGTGTATTAAGTTATCCATGGTTTTTTATTTGCTTCCTGGAGGATTTATCGAGGTCTGAGGCTTAGATCTCCTGTTTTCGAACATAGCATTTAAGGTTGGTTTCAAACTGTCTGTGGTTCAATGGCATAGGATTAATGGGGAAGCCAATCCCACAGCTAGCTCAAAGGATACATTAAACAATCTCTGAATATCAAAAGGTGGTTAGGGAATCACACAGACTTCCTCAAATCCCTGATCTTTCGCCCCCAGCTATCTATACATCAAGATTTAGGACTGAGACATAGTAACTATGAACTACTCAATTTCAGCAGAGTTTATAAATTCCATGGCAAGTGCTGAAATAAGCTAAAATGTGTATCCTTAAATAACATATACTGTGTTTTTGATTAATAATTAAATTAGAACTGACCCATGAATGCTCATTAGGTTGTCACTTAGCAATATGAAGTTCATGAATATAACTTATTTGACCATTTTCCCCCTTTGATTCAGAATGATAAAAGAGCAAAGATTATGTGAACCAATTTCCTAGTCCATGTTTTATGCAAATAAAGCTTTAGTATAATCAATGCCAGAAATCTCTGAGAATAAATACTAGACAGTAGGTTCTAAAAGCCTCTACGTTAGAAGCCAATGTCTGAGGAACTTATATGCTCCTTAACAGGAGCGATGTGCTTTGAGACACAGGGAAGTCTTAACGAGAAGTGGATCAGTGTACAGAGAAACACATTCTTGTTGTAAAGGCCAAAAAGCCATGCCTCTGTGATAAACCAGGGTCAGTATGGCTAGACAATTGTTTTTCTTTGATGTTGCCTCCATGAAAAATCAAATAAATAGCTTTGATGCTGTGAAGAGAATGTAGTTTCTAAAAGTCAGACCTCCACGAGAGCCACGATGTCAAAGCCCAGAACAGAGGCTCACAGGCCACTGCCTTTGTGTTTACTTTCTCAATCCTGTCATATTCTTGTAGAAAATTTTTAGCAGCAGACGTACATTCCACTTAACGGCCATAAAAAGCGAAACTATTTGCCTTTTGAAATACAGGCCAATATAATTCTACTGTTGGTTTCCTAATCTCCCCAAGGTTTTGAGAAGGCCTAACTGTTAAGGGAACAAGGTACAATCTAGCAGGTCAGTTTCTTCACAGAAGGGGGGGTTTCACAGACTTCCTACATCAGACTCTCTTTGGAAGAGAGGATTCTGAAGGAGCAAACGTGTGTAACTGGGATGTATTCCATGAATAATCAAAGGGGAATTGGCTGTGTGGATTAACCAAGAGGACATCTGGAAAGGAATCACACTGAGAAACAAGAGTACAATAGTTCCCAGGCATAGAAATGACATCGTATCAGACTCAAAGCCAAGTCACAAAATCTCACATGATGACTGAGCCTCACAGATTGATTTGGAATTGTCTAGACAGAACACAGCAATTCTTCAAGTTAGTTCAATTTAACTGAATCCCATGAGCAGTGTACTGTTTGCTTATAAATCCTGGTTTTTGTTTATAAATTATAATAAAAAGTACTAAGCTATGAGAACAGGAAAAAGAACAAAAGATTATAAAGTAAACTATCTAAATAAAACACCTACGAGACCAAGCAAAGTCTTTCATATGGTGTCAAAGTAGCCAGAAGCAATAAATAAATGCTCTAAGGTATTTGTTATATTAAGATGCTGTTTCAATCTAAGGAAAACTTTCTTGGCTATTGCCTTGCAGACCTATGTTCTCAGGAATAGAACCTCCCTAATATCTACCTCCTACAACATCCCTTTTACTGGCATCATAAAACCACAGCCTGCCTAAACCCTGCTTCTCTCTAACTGGTAAAAGGACAGGAGTAGCATGTGGCCAACGGAACTTAATGTATTTAAGTTTTTAAAAACACACAAATATCTACTTACTATGCACATAAGATTCCTTTAAAATTGGGTGAATGAATCACTTATGACAGTGACCATTTATTCGAGAAAGTGCAGGAAGGGGACTTGAAGAGATGGTCAAAGGGGAGTTTAACTGATTTTTAATGTGTTAGTGTTTCTAAAGTAAATTATAAAAGCAAACACGCAAAAATAACAACAACAAAAAATTAACAGTAGAATCCTAGAACGTAGAAACATGGTATTTGTTATGTTAGTCTTTGTTCTTTAAGTTTTGGGGGATTTGTTATTGTTTTATGTTTCAACAAAGGAACTAGAGATCTTGAGGAACAGAATCTCAGAATATAATCCCAACTAGCTTCCCAGATTCTGTATGGTAAGAACCCTGCAGTTAACAAACATGTAAGAATGTATTCTCTGAAATGCCCTCATCTCTGCAAAAATGACAGCCCTTTATCCCAATTTGACCTGAATGGCTGGTCCATAGAAACAACATTATATGATCTCATGATTCCCTACATAGTACAATACGCTATAATGAGTAGCTCTTTACTGCAGAAAATTCACAGAGAAACAGACATGAACCCTACTCTAAGGACCTGCAGATTTGGAGATTCAAAAAATCACAGCTATGTGTGCATATATACATTCAAATTCTTGTAAATAGGGTGATTCTAGATGAGATCTCTGCTGATCTATTGAGTACTTTCCATCTGCCAGTACCTTGGTCCATTTGCGCTGCTACAATTATACAATTAAAAATAAAATAAAAAGGGTGCCTGGGTGGCTCAGTGGATTAAGCCACTGCCTTCGGCTCAGGTCATGGTCTCAGGGTCCTGGGATCGAGCCCCGCATCTGCCTCAGCATTCCTGCTGAGCGGAGAGCCTGCTTCCCCTTCTCTCTCTGCCTGACTCTCTGCCTACTTGTGATCTCTCTCTCTCTCTCTCTCTGTCAAATAAATAAATAAATACAAACAAAAAAAAAAACATCATGGTCTGTGCTGTGAGGTTAGGATCCAGTGTCTTCAACGACCACCACCCTCTCTCCTTAAAAAAAAAAAAAAAAAAAAAAAAAATTAAAATAAATAAATAAAATAAATAACATAGACTGGGTAATTTATAAACAATATTTATTTCTCATGGTTCTGGAGGCTGGAAGTATGAGATCAAGGTGCCAACACAGTCTGTTTTTCGTAAAGGCCCCCTTCCCAATAGCAAACTGGCAACATCTCACTCTGTCCCTACCTGGTAGATGAAACTAGGGAACTCTGTCAGGCCTCTTTGACAAGGTACTAATCCCACTCATGAAAGCTCTGTCTTCAGGAGCTAGTCACCTCTTAAAGCCACCCTCCCATACCCCACCTTGGGGGCTAAGATTCAATGTATGAATTTTGGTGAGACACAAACATTCAGACCATAGGCAGCCAGATATCATGATAAACATTTCACGTGATAAAGATTTTATTTCATATCAATCTCCAAGTGAAGTGAGATCATTCTCCATTTCAGTAATAAAGAAATCAAAGATTATGAACTTGTCCTAGATTACAGACCAGACTATTGAAGAAGCTGGGATATGAATCGAGCCTTACAACAATCAATGCTGCTGTTTTATTTCTGTTGCATATCCCTATGATTCTGTGTTGTTGCCCTCTGATTTTAATGTATTGAAAACTTGTGAACATTTTTTAAATGATGTTAGATATTCAGAGGAAAGAGGGAGCTTAATATGATTGACTTGGTTCCAGAAGACTTTGCAGAGAAAGGATTTGACTGGAGTTTGAAGGCCAGGCTGCACATTAGATGGGGAAGTAGAAGCAGTGGTGAGTAATCTGTGGGAAAAGTGGGGGTGGAGGGTGCAATAGGCAGTGAGTAACCACAGCACACATACAAAGAGGCATACACAACCCTGAAGTTAACAAGCACATACCTCCTTATGTGTTTGCTAACTACAGGGTTCTCAGTCTACAGTACTAAAATACCACAAAAGATCATGGCTGATGAGCAGATGAGGACAGAAAGGAAGTTACAAGGTCACGTTATGGTGTTTCTTCAATGGTAACATTTCTCTATATAAGTTGTACCACTAGACAACCAGGTTTTATATCAAATCTACCATGAAAGAACCAGGTAAGAGATGAAGGTAAGCTACTCCTTAGAGAAGTATTCCAAATAATAAATGAAGAAGTGATGAGAGTAGGAATACCCCCCCATTTCTCAATGCCTAGTGAATGGATGGATCAACATTGAGCATCCATAGCTACTACTGTCACAAAAATGAAAGACCAACCAGACATTATCTCTCCTAGTAGAGAAATATACCACCATCTACGTAGAAGTCTTGAAAAAACAAGTTAAATCTAAATTGTATCAAGTCTCTAAACTCCACACCAATGTCTATTGAATATAGGTGACAGGAAGACAAATAAAGACATCATGGAAGTAAAACCAGCAAACTCCAGAATCTAGAACTCTAGAAAACAAGGCGAATGCTTTCTTCAATAAGTAAACTGGTAAGGGGGGGGAGAAAAAAAAAAGGTGGGCGCAGAGTCTATACATTAAAAGACATATCAACTGATCACAAAGTGCAAGCTTTATTTGAATCCTGGTTCCAATAAACAAACTGAAATAATAAATAAGCAAGCAAGCAAATAAATAAATAAAGCATTTATTAGACAATTAAAAATTAGACCAGTTACTGGACATGTTACTGGAATTATAGCAAATTTTCCTTTTGGGTGTTATAATAGTTACATGCTTATGTTTTATTTTCTGGTGATCATAGCATGAGCCAAAGGCAGACGCTTAACTGATTGAGCCATCCAGGTGTCCCTAATGCACTAAGGCACTTAAAATTTATTTTCCAGGGGTACCTGGGTGATTCGGATAGTTAAGCGTCTGCTTTTGGCTCAGGTCTTTATGTTTGGGCCCTGGAATTGAGCCAGCAGCTGGCTCTTTGCTCAGTGGGGACTCTGCTTCTTTCTCTCCCTGCGCTTCTCACCCCTATCACTAATTCTCTCTCTCAAGTGAATAAATAAGTTCTTTAAAAAAATTAAAATTAAAATTAGAAAAAATATTTTCCAATCAAATGGAACTTCTCAGAGTTTTTTGTTTGTTTTGGTTTTTTGTTTTTGTTTTTGTTTTTTGCAAGAAGCAATTAAAACAATTTAAAGGAAAGTAGGAAAAATAAATTCAGCCATAGTTTACACAATAAGTTGAGTTGGGGAAGATAGAGACAAAGAGATCAGCCAGAAGTCTCTTACAACATCTGGACCTATATTGATAAGAGTTTGATTAGGATAGCATTAATAGGGAAGAAAAGGGAAACATAAGTGGAGTAATCCTGAGGAACTACAAAGTTTAGTGTATCTCAAAGAAGAGTCAAAGATTCAAAGATGATTCAAAAATATCTGACCTGACCAATTTTTAAAATAGTAATATCATGAGAAGGAACAGGTAAGTCAAGGGGGCAAATTGTCGGGGCATGAGGTGACAAATTTGCTTCTAGACATCAAGTATGAGAGACTGACATGACCATTTGTCATTTAAAGTGAAGTATTGTTTTGCCACATGCGTATAAAAATGTTTTGTGCCCTCTCCAATCATAATGAATTATTTAAAAACAGCCATGAATTAAAGTTGTATAATCAAATAAATGAATAAAAATGTATGTCAGACCTCCTCAAACAAGGAAGATGACCCAAAATCTTCCTTAATAAACATACTTTCTTGGCATAGGTTAGCCATTTCTTCTATATCCTTTTCTCTGCAAAAATCTCTTGTGTTCTCTGATACAGAAGCAAATCTGTAAACTTCTTTGACATCACCTCCTCTGTCTCCACATAAACATAGCTGCCCAGTAAACACCAGCTTTTCTGGCCAATTTGCTCACATATGATAAGTAATACTTAGAAGAATAAAATTATAATGTCACAAAATAATTTGGTAAGTGTTCTGAGGCCTTTTAAAATAAGATAGTCCCTCCTTGTATTATAGCATCAATAATACTGAAAATAATTTCTCCTAGTGAAAAATCATGGACATGTGTATAGTAAAAACTATGTCAAAGTCAGACATTTGAATTTCATTTGTAAGAAAGAGCACACTTTATACAATTAAAAATCTGTAGAAACTGCGATGTATTTTGGTTCTTAGCACATCCATACCTTTGAAGTTCAGAGTTGGTCAATTTTAATGTCTAGAATATCACACTCCCATGTCCTTTATCTTAGGAAATGACTCTCTGTAATCAAGTGAACCATTGTGATTCTCATCATAAAAACAAATTGTGAAGGTTTTCAATAATTAGAAGCAATAATATGTCTTCTCAAAACCCTCTCATCCTTGGCCATCTTTGCTCCCTCAATCCCAGTCAGCTCAGCAATTAATATTGCCCAAGCTAATCATTTTCATCGGTATTTGAAGACAAGATAGTATGTGACTTACATCACGTTTCATTGTTTGCTAGCAAATGAACAAAAACCTATATTATTTGCTTGCTTGGACTTAACAATAAATATAAGGCTACAGCCTATTTGGATCGGCAATGTGTTACTTCTGCAAAACAATGAAACTGACCCAAACTATTAGAAATCCCAGTGTCCAAGACCCTGGATTGTTATGCCTCTTGCTGTCAGAGCACCTATTGTGAGTGATCTCTGAAAGTTAGAGGCAAAACCCTTGGTCACTGAGTAGTAGGGATAAAAGGAGGCGATGCTTGGAAGACCTTCATAATCTACCATGGAGGCCACAGTTGGAATCTTTCTTTGCCTAGCATTGGATATTCCCACAGATACAAATATTTTTTAATGAAAAGTTATATTTTCTCTGGTTTGATGATAGTTCATTGGAATTTTTACTTTTACTATTATCATATCATTAAGCGAAAAAAATGATGCATAGAAAGAAGAGTGGAAGAGAATAGGTCAAAGATTAACACCTATTAATTTAATGCATTATATTCAGGAGCTAAATCATTAGAAGCCAGGTAAGAGCTAGGAGAGTTGATTGATAAAAGACAACTCTAGGGTGACAAGGCATACCAATTCATATTATTGTTGTTCATTGAATTTATGAACATAAGTTTATTACTCACAGCCACCTGGGGAAAACTACTTAATGGATTTTCCCACTCTGCCCTTTGTTAGAATCCCTCTCTCTGAAACCCTCTTCCTGTCTCCTGGACTCACTTGATTTCTGCAAGGTCTTCAGTTTCTAGATTAAATGTCA
The DNA here is from genome assembly GCF_964662115.1 of Mustela nivalis. Lineage (NCBI taxonomy): Eukaryota > Metazoa > Chordata > Mammalia > Carnivora > Mustelidae > Mustela > Mustela nivalis. The sequence continues at coordinate 126,606,075 of NC_139023.1, forward strand.
TATTCTCTGTTTACACACTACAAATCTCAAAGAACTAGTAGCATCTTATTTGTTTCAAAAGGATGTTAAACTTAATTATGACACCTGATTCATTTTGTTATGATTATCTGTCTCTGCTTTTAGACTGCATAACTCGAGGTCAGGGACGGGATCTCCGCTATTCTATCACCAGCACTAAACCTGCCAAGTGTCTAGGATAGAAAAGGGCCCAAAAAAGTCTGTCAAGTCCAAGTGGAAAGAAATATATGTAATTTGTTTTGTTGAAGGTGGAAGAAAACATCTCCCAAAACACATCTCTGTTAGTACTCCTCTATCTAAACACTCCTTAATTGCTCATCAAATAAATTATTCTTAGAAAATATAAGTACACAAAGAACTCCATTAAATAGGAAAAATATTAAATATTTTTTATTCATTTGATTTTTCATTTTCTAACCTTCTAATTCTCTTATTTTAACAAAATTTATTTCTTTATTACAATTACACTTTTGTTGCTTCAACTTTTAACATTTTTAATTGGACACTTTTGATTTAATATTTTAATAATATAACTAGGTAGTTTTCTTTGATCAAAAAAATAACACCCTGAGTGTGACATTCTCAGCTACTCTGCTACTAATTGAAAGGTTATAGAGTTGGATAAGACAGGGGCTTGCCCTTAAGAAATTCACAGCTATTAAAAAAGACAGACTAGTCAAAAACAATTAAAACTTAATGGGCTAAGGTCTTAATATAAGTATATAAGAATAGAAAATATAACAACTTGGGAATGACTTACAATTTAATGAATAAAATAATGGTAAAATACTTTATTTTATTGGTATTAATCTCTACTATTATTTCCGAATAATAAATTTCTTAACATGTAATATTCACTGAACCTATTATGTAACAGACATTATACTAAATTCTTCATGTGTGTAAATGTATTGAATTCTCTCAATAACCTTCTCTATAAACATTGTTATTATTCCTGACGGAACCAAGGTAGAGAGAGGTTAAATAACTTCTCAATGTTAAAAAATTAGTATTAGACATTTGGATTGAACTGTAGCAGACTGGTTCCAGAATCTCAGTTCCTAACCATTATATAGACTATCTACAAGCTCAAAAAGCAAGTTTTATACATCCTAAATCTTTTCCTATTATTTTATTTGACCTTTTGATAGAAACTTCCCAAGTCTTAGAAACTCAGATTTTCTCTAGAATACTCTTCTTTGGCATCCTAATGGAGGTGAATTTTTGTCTCTGCAGTTCATACCCCCACGCTTCAAGAATAAAAGGTTACTTGTGCCTCTATCACATTTACAGACCCAGTAAAATGGCATAGCTTTTATGAATGTAGATTTGTTAATTGGGTAAAACAAAAAGAATGTTGTGTACAGAAAATTAACAACTGGGTTCTGTATTCTCTTGCCTTGTTGTAGCATCACAGAACAAGTGATTTTAGTTTACTTCAGGCAGAACTTTTCTAAAATTGTTAACAAACTCTACTCAATGCATTCCCAACACATTCACAATCACCATTTAAATAAGACATATATTTGACTTTAAAATAAACATCTCAGTGTAACTGATGAGGATTATTGAATAAAAGATAACTACTATAGTACTCATGAAAAATGGCCTACATATGTTCATTTATTCATTTATTTGTTCAGCAAACATTTTAACAAACACCTCTCTATAAAAATTGTATGATCCTAAATACAGAAAGTAAAAAGGTCAATTAAGATATCACCTTATACCCAAATTAATAAAATTATGAATGAAAAGGGAGAGATCACAACTAACACCAAAAAAGTAGAAACAATCATCAGAAGTTATTAGCAACAGTTATATGCCAATAAGCTAAACAACCTAGATGAAATGGATGCATTCCTCTGAAAATATAAACTCCCAAAATTGAACCAGGAAGAAATTGACAACCTGAATAGACTGATATCTAGTAACGAGATTGAAGCAGTGATCAAAAACCTCCCAAAAAAAAAGAGCCCAGGACCCGATGGATTCCCTGGGGAATTCTACCAAACTTTCAAAGAAGAAATAACACCTATTCTCCTGAAGCTATTCCAAAAAATTGAAGCAGAAGGAAAACTTCCAGACTCTTTCTATGAAGCTAGCATTACCATGATCCCCAAACCAGGCAAAGACCCTAACAAAAAGGAGAATTTCAGACTAATATCACTGATGAATATGGATGCTAAAATTCTCAACAAGATCCTAGCAAACAGGATCCAACAGCACATTAAAAAGATTATCCACCATAAGCAGGTGGGATTCATTCCTGGGCTACAAGGATGGTTCAACATATGCAAATCAATCAATGTGATAGAAAAATTAATATGAGAAGAGAGAAGAACCACATGGTCCTCTCAGTTGATGCAGAAAAAGCATTTGACAAAATCCAGCATCCATTCCTGATTAAAACACTTCAAAGTATAGGGATAGAGGGAACATTCCTGAACTTCATAAAATGTATCTATGAAAGACCCACAGCAAATACCATCCTCAATGGGAAAAAGCTCACAGCCTTCCCGTTGAGATCAGGAACATGACCAGGATGCTGACTCTCACCACTCTTGTTCAACATAGCATTAGAAGTCCTAGCAATAGTGATCAGACAACAAAAAGAAATAAAAGGTATCCAAATTGGCGATGAAGAAGCCAAATTCTCTTTCTTCGCAGATGACATGATCCTTTATATGGAAAACCCAAAAGACTCCACCCCCAAACTACTAGAACTCATACAGCAATTCAGTAATGTGGCAGGATACAAAGTCAATGTACAGAAATCAGTGGCTCTCTTATACACTAACAATGAAAATACAGAAAGAGAAATTAGAGAATCAATTCCATTTACTATAGCACCAAGAACCATAAGATACCTGGGAATAAACCTAACCAAAGAGGTAAAGAATATGTACTCAAGGAACTACAGAACACTCATGAAAGAAACTGAAGGAGACACAAAAAGATGGAAGACCATTCCATGCTCTTGGATGGAAAGAATAAACATTGTTAAAATGTCTATTCTGCCTAGAGCAATCTATACTTTTAATACCATTCCGATCAAAATTCCACTGGTATTTTTCAAAGAGCTGGAGCAAATAATCCAAAAATTTGTATGGAACCAGAAGAGACCCCGAATGGTTAAGGAAATGCTGAAAAACAAAAATAAAACTGGGGACATCACGTTACCTGATTTCAAGCTTTACTGCAAAGTTGTGATCACCAAGACACATGGTACTGGCATAAAAACAGACCCATAGACCAGTGGAACAGAGTAGAGAGCCCAGATATGGACCCTAACTCTATGGTCAAATAATCTTCGACAAAACAGGAAAAAATATACAGTGGAAAAAGACAGTCTCTTCAATAAATGGTGCTGGGAAAATTGGACAGCTATATGTAAAAGAATGAAACTCGAACATTCTCTTACACCATACACAAAAATAAACTCAAAATGGATAAAAGACCTCAGCATGAGACAGGAGTCCATCAGAATCCTAGCGGCGAACATAGGCAGTAACCTCTTTGATATCAGCCACAGCAACTTCTTTCAAGATATGTCTCCAAAGGCAAAGGAAACAAAGGCGAAAATGAACTTTTGGGACTTCATCAAAATCAAAAGCTTCTGCACAGCAAAGGAAACAGTCAAGAAAACAAAGAGGCAACCCACAGAATGGGAGAAGATATTTGCAAATGACAGTACAGACAAAAGGTTGATATCCAGGATCTATAAAGAACTCCTCAAACTCAACACACACAAAACAGATAATCATATCAAAAAATGGGCAGAAGATATGAACAGACACTTCTCCAATCAAGACATACAAATGGCTATCAGACACATGAAAAAATGTTCATCATCACTAGCCATCAGGGAGATTCAAATCAAAACCACATTGAAAGAAATTGGGGAAGACACAAAGAAATGGAAAAATGTTCCATGCTCCTGGATTGGAAGAATAAATATTGTGAAAATGTCTATGTTACCTAAAGCAATCTACACATTTAATGCAATTCCTATCAAAGTACCATCCATCTTTTTCAAAGAAATGGAACAAATAATTCTAAAATTTATATGGAACCAGAAAAGACCTCGAATAGCTAAAGGGATATTGAAAAAGAAAGCCAACGTTGGTGGCATCACAATCCCGGACTTCAAGCTCTATTACAAAGCTGTCATCATCAAGACAGCATGGTACTGGCACAAAAACAGACCCATAGATCAATGGAACAGAATAGAGAGCCCAGAAATAGACCCTCAAATCTATGGTCAACTCATCTTCGACAAAGCAGGAAAGAATGTCCAATGGAAAAAAGACAGCCTCTTCAATAAATGGTGCTGGGAAAATTGGACAGCCACATGCAGAAAAATGAAATTGGACCATTTCCTTACACCACACACGAAAATAGACTCAAAATGGATGAAGGACCTCAATGTGCGAAAGGAATCCATCAAAATCCTTGAGGAGAACACAGGCAGCAACCTCTTCGACCTCAGCCGCAGCAACATCTTCCTAGGAACAACGCAAAAGGCAAGGGAAGCAAGGGAAAAAATGAACTATTGGGATTTCATCAAGATCAAAAGCTTTTGCACAGCAAAGGAAACAGTGAACAAAATCAAAAGACAACTGACAGAATGGGAGAAGATATTTGCAAACGACATATCAGATAAAGGACTAGTGTCCAGAATCTATAAAGAACTTAGCAAACTCAACACCCAAAGAACAAATAATCCAATCAAGAAATGGGCAGAGGACATGAACAGACATTTCTGCAAAGAAGACATCCAGATGGCCAACAGACACATGAAAAAGTGCTCCATATCACTCGGCATCAGGGAAATACAAATCAAAACCACAATGAGATATCACCTCACACCAGTCAGAATGGCTAAAATCAACAAGTCAGGAAATGACAGATGCTGGCGAGGATGCGGAGAAAGGGGAACCCTCCTACACTGTTGGTGGGAATGCAAGCTGGTGCAGCCACTCTGGAAAACAGCATGGAGGTTCCTCAAAATGTTGAAAATAGAACTGCCCTATGACCCAGCAATTGCACTATTGGGTATTTACCCTAAAGATACAAACGTAGTGATCCAAAGGGGCACGTGTACTCGAATGTTTATAGCAGCAATATCCACAATAGCCAAACTATGGAAAGAACCTAGATGTCCATCAACAGATGAATGGATCAAGAAGATGTGGTATATATACACAATGGAATACTATGCAGCCATCAAAAGAAATGAAATCTTGCCATTTGCGACAACATGGATGGAACTAGAGCGTATCATGCTTAGCGAAATAAGTCAAGCAGAGAAAGACAACTATCATATGATCTCCCTGATATGAGGAAGTGGTGATGCAACATGGGGGCTTAAGTGGGTACGAGAAGAATAAATGAAAGAAGATGGGATTGGGAGGGAGACAAACCATAAGTGACTCTTAATCTCACAAAACAAACTGAGGGTTGCTGGGGGGAGGGGGTTTGGGAGAAGGGGGTGGTATTATGGACATTGGGGAGGGTATGTGTTTTGGTGAGTGCTGTGAAGTGTGTAAACCTGGTGATTCACAGACCTGTACCCCTGGGGATAAAAATATATGTTTATAAAAAATAAAAAATTATATTAAAAAAAAAAAAAACCACATTGAGATATATCACCTCACACCAGCTAGAATGGCCAAAATTAGCAAGACAGGAAACAACATGTGTTGGAGAGGAAGTGGAGAAAGAGGGACCCTCTTACACTGTTGGTGGGAATGCAAGTTGGTGCAGCCTCTTTCGAAAACAGTGTGGAGATTCCTCAAGAAATTAAAAATAGAGCTTCCCTATGACCCTGCCATTGCACTACTGGGTATTTACCCCAAAGATACAGATGTAGTGAAAAGAAGGGCCATCTGTACCCCAATGTTTATAGCAGCAATGGCCACAGTCGCCAAACTGTGGAAAGAACCCAGATGCCCTTCAACAGATGAATGGATAAGGAAGATGTGGTCCATATATACTATGGAGTATTATGCCTCCATCAGAAAGGGTGAATACCCAACTTTTATAGCAACATGGACAGGACTGGAAGAGATTATGCTGAGTGAAATAAGTCAAGCAGAGAGAGTCAATTATCATATGGTTTCACTTATTTGTGAAGCATAACAAATAGCATGAAGGACAAGGGGAGTTAGAGAGGAGAAGGGAGTTGAGGGAAATTGGAAGGGAAGGTGAGCCATGAGAGATTATGGACTCTGAAAAACAATCTGAGGGGTTTGAAGGGGCGGGGGGTGCGAGGTTGGGGGAACCAGGTGGTGGGTATTGGAGAGGACACGGATTGCATGGAGCACTGGGTGTGGTGCAAAAACAATGAATACTATTATGCTGAAAATAAAAAAAAATTTAAAAAGATATCACCATATAAAAAAATGTAAAATTTCTCTGGAGTAATATCTACTATGAGCAAAGTCAAATGAAAAACAACAAAATAAAAAATTATTTGAGATATATAGGATTGATAATAATTTTCATGATAATCAAAATGTTTTTATAAATAAGGAAAAGCTATGGAATGCAAAAAAAATGGGAATTATATGAACAGGCAACTCACAAAAAATGAACTATAAATAATGCATATTTGAAAGTATGAGATCCTCAATCTCACTCATAATGAAAAAACTGGAAATATAAGCAAGACCTTACTACCCTCCATAAAATCAGTAAAAATATTAATCAGTTTTCCACTTCCCAAGGTTGGCAAGAAAGAAGAAAACACTTGCTCTTCTATCTTACTGATAAAATTATAAAATGCTGCAGCATCTAGAGGAAATCAGTATTTTGTTTGTTGTACTGTGGGAAGCAAGTAAATGTTGGATGAATGAAAGAATTTAAGTCTATTCTCTCAGATGCCATCCTCATATATATAATTTGATATACTTTGATAGATACCAACCAAATTAACTCTTAACAATCGAATTAACTTCTGACTTTTAGATTCAATGCTTTAGGCAGAGCCAAAACTGGGAACTCCCACTGGTGTCATAACTTAGGTTCCAGTAAAGCCTTGCAGAGATCACATCCTCATGGATTATGAGGAATATGAAAGACACCTTCACAAGCTCCTGAGGGCAGAAGGGACAAGGGAGTAGATTACAAATAGAACTAACTGATCTACCAATAGAATCCATTGCTGCAGAGTTAACAGCAACCTGCTGCCCAGTATTTCAAGCCAAAGGTGATCTTGGATTATATAGTTTGAGTGGACTGGAGGAATTCATCCTGTTAGGAAATGACAAAGCCTGAACTCAGATACGAGCACAAGCCATACAAGAAGGTGGATTGGGGAGATATTTCAAGGACTTGGTCACTTGGGGAGATATTTCAAGGACTTGGTCACTGTATGGAAATGAGGGTAAGTATCAAGAGGCATATAAATGACTCCCAAATTTTTGACTTGAGAAATAGGAGGATGATGGCACCATTGCCCTATAAAATGAATAGGAGGAAGCTTTGCTTATAAGTTTGTCTCTTAAGCCAGAATTCCTCAGTTGGACTACAAATTCTTGGATACCAGCTCTGTGACTCTAGCCAAATTAGTTAATTTCTCCTTGCCTTGATTTCCTCATTTCCAAAATATGAATAATAATAAGATCCACTTCATAGGACTGTTATGAGGATTAAATAAGTTAGTATCTTAGTGCTCAGGACAGAGAGAGTGCTTAGAACTGTGCCAAGCACATAGCAAGTGTCACATAATTGTTAGAATATTAACAGTATTAGTTTAAGTTCTTAAAATATTTGTCTTTGAAAACTTATATAATAGTGATGTGTCTACATTCATCCTCAAGACCACAGACAATGGGCACAATGACAAAGGCCGCTGATGCTCTCAGGAGACTGTGCATCAGTTTGAATTCATTCTTGCTCAATCAAGATAATGAACACAAAGGTTACAATGCGAACACACCTCTTGTGAAAAAAAGCTTTCTTCCTCTGTTTTCTATTATATCTCTTATAGATAGGGAGCATCACTACTCCCCCAAATGACTCTCCTTCAGATAAATGGTATATTTAGGATGCCCTAAATATCCTATGAACATTGCCAACCCCATGTCCTTCCTTACATTTGTGCCTCTCCTCTTTATCATTTGTAGCCTGCAATCTTACTCAAACTCTCCCTCCTTTATTATTTTATGGCAAAGCACTCTCTCTTTTTTAACCTCGTACCAGTAAGAAATTTTGTATTATCCCATCCAGCCCTTCTTACATGGATCTATTTTTGTTTCATACTATACTTTCTTATGTAATTTTCTAAAAACCCAAATGTGGGGGGCACCTGGGTGGCTCAGTGGGTTGAGCCTCTGCCTTAGCTCGGGTTATGATCTCACGATCCTGGGATGGAATCCCGCATCGGGCTCCCTGCTCAGCGGGGAACCTGCTTCCCCCTCTCCCTCTGCAGCTCCCCCCACTTGTGCTCTCTCTCCTTTTCCCACTCTCTGTCAAATAAATAAATTCTTAAAAAAAAAAAAAAAAACAAATGTGGGATAAGGAGAGGGGATAACTCTCTTTACTATTTTGCTACCCCTGTGTCAATTTTCTTCAGTGTAATGCACAGTAGGTGCTGCATAAACACTTCATCATTTGTTGAATGATGGTTGTAGTTTTCCTCAACAGAAAGGAGAAGAACAAAGACAGAAGGTAGGTGGAGATTTAGTTGAAATTTCCATAATTAAAACAAACGTCACTAGAGACAACTTCTAAAAGGGTTTTCCCTCTAATTCAGTCTAGGTTAGCTCTTATGTTCCTCAACTACAAACCTCAAGGTCATTCCTTTCTTATAGACTTCACTGCCACATTCAAGACTCTCCTATCCCTCCTGTCTCTAGTCACCATTTTCAAGAGCTTCAATCTCTCTACCAACCACTCCCCTAAACACCTGGCCTCATAGTAAGTACATTTACCTACTTAGCCCTCATTTTTCTATTTTATTGCTAATACATTTTATCACACCAAACCCCTTTATTAACCTAAAGATACCTTGGGAGTTGCCATACAATAATGGTCAAAAATATGGAATCTAGTGTTAGCCAAAACTGCCGAAATCTCTATTTGGGAACTTAACAGCTCTGTAATACTGAACAAGTTAGGTAACTCTTTAGAAACAATTCTCCATGGCATTTCTGCACATCTTAGATCAGGTTTTACTTTGCACTGTCTCTTCAAGGATGTTATTATAGCAAACAGCCTTGGAAAATACAAAGATTGTTTCCCACTAATGTGGAAGTCAGATTTTATTTATCAGCTAACGAAGATAATAAAGATAATGTCTCCTTCTGGGACAATGTTGGACAGGTTTGCTAGCAACCTCTTATAAGATTGGGAGTTTCTTAAACTTAGAGTTTCTCTATAGTAACAAACCCCTACATGCAACATTCACCAGGCTACTTTGTATCATCCCAATGGGACTCTGGGGGCAAAGGAGCATGAAGTTCGTTCCATTTGTTATACCATGAGTAATGAAGTCATCTGTCTGTCTCTGTTCTCTGCTACCATCTATGAACATGTGGCTGGCTAATCTGTTAGCTTGCAAGAAATGTAAGATCTCAGACTTTCCACAGTTCTTGATAAAAACCTCTTTACACTTCAGTTTCCCTTTTACCAACCCAAAAAATGGAAAGAAGATGCCTATCTCAGAGTTAGCATGTTAATTAAATGGGGAAAAAATGAGATAATATATATACAATGCTTTAGACTAGTCTGAACCTCATACCTGGACTCTACAACAGTTTTTGGTGACTTCTGACTGCCTGCTTGTCAAATGCCCTGCTCTCCAACTCTATTCTCACTGGTGGTTTTGCAATGCTGACACCATAAATCATTCTCTTCTTGAAAGTTCCTAATCCCTTGAAAGTCTGTGACTCTGGTTTCCTTCTTACATTTTTACCTCTCTCTGTTCCTTCCCAAAATGTCACACTCACACACACATACAGAGGAATTTACAAAAGGAGAGTGCTTTGCAAATGTCTTAAGACAGTTCTAAATTCTACAAAATATTAATTAGTGACACAACAATAGCAGCCAACAGGTTTTTCTAAAATGGAGGAAAGGAAAAGCAGTAATCAGAATGAGGGGAAGAAGAGAGTCACAAGATCTTTATCAAAAGGGGACAAGAGTTATTAGACATCTGTGATATTCCGTGTCACTCACTTATACAGAAGGTCAATATTTATCATTCTATTATTCTCCAATGTCCAATCTTAATTAAATATTTGTAAAAAAATTACTAGAAAGAAAACAATAGAAATGGTGGCTGTAAGCTATAGAACCAAATGCCACTATAGAACTTATACTTTGGCTTCATGAAAATTCAAGGTATAGAAAATTCTTAGCGTTAGCCTTACATAACTCAGTGTCAGCCTTAGATCACCCCTTACTTGATCTGATCAGCTTACCTGTAACAAAAAATCAAAGAGTGCCAGCTTGGACCACTCGTGATGATGTATTTCAGTACAACCCCATTCAGGCTTAGGTACTCGGCCATTCTGCCAACACTTCTGTTTTAACAACTGTTGGTAAGTTCCCCAGGTGAGCTTAACAGAAGAGTGGGTCTCATTACTTGCTGGAGATAAAGATGAGTCCCAGAGAATGAGGGGGCATGGTCGGCCATCTATAAAATCCAAACAAACAAACAAATTTGCTTTAGCATGTTCAGCATGACTCAGTATGAGATTTTAGACAGTCACTCATAGCTTTGCCCTCTCACCTCCCAAATGCAAGAGTTGGATTAGATGATATTTCAAGGTCCCTGTTAGGCAATGAAAGGAAAGATTTTTGAGACAAGATGTTTTATTGATGTGGCACAGGAATAAGCCACTAATTACCAATAACAACGTCCTCTGGTTAATGTGGTTTTATTCCACTTCTAAAAGCAAACACCATGAAAAGGGAAAGAATCCAGGTGTTTATAATCATCTATTCGATGTCTGAGTGGAGCTGCTCTCTATGTGTAATAACAACTGTCTGATTTTCTGGGGCCACAGAAAAAGAATTTTTGGAAGTCACAAATTTAAAAGTGAAATTGCACGGCTCACACCAGCCACCACCAGAATTTCCAAAGAAATAAAAAAGAAGCAAGATGGAAACATTTTTTCTCTTTTGGTGGAAACAGTAGTGCTCTTGGTAATCGATCATGTATTCACACATAACCTCACGAAGTGCATTTAAGCAAATGTATTTCTTCAACTGCATGCACACAAACGATATGTTAAAATATATATATATATATATCATTCTAATTGTTTTTGTCTCACTCTTGAGAGTTTAGAAAGGCCACTGGTAGACTGTACCAAGAATGATGAACCCAAGTAAAGTCATAAACAGGGAAGATCACGAAGGTCCATTAAATGATACTTCAAGCTTAAAACAAATGACATCACTTTCCAGCCCCCATTTCTGCCAAATAAAGTCACTGACAGATGATGTTAAGCAGCTTTGCTTCTAAGTTAAAAATCAGAATGATGCTCTTGGGGAGAAAAAAAGTCACAAAGATCTGGAAAAGCCCTCTTAACTCATTCTTAGCAGGCCTGGACAACAGAAGCCTCTGAAATTATGACTGGAATGTCTAAGACACATCACAGGAATTTTTAAAAGTCCTTTTAAATAACCTGAGAGGCTCTTGATCTATGACTGTATTCCTTTGGTTAAAGACATTTATTTTCCCATCTTGCTTGTTTGCCTTTTGTAGAGTTCTTATCTCTGTCTGGTCTTTACTACAGGAAACTGCTGTCTTCTCTAACCTCTTTTGAATTTGCTGTTACAGTGACCTCAATAACTTTGGTAGTGTTCACAGATCACGTGCATTCCAGTTTTATTCAAAAGAAAAATCTTCTTCCTTTTAGCCTTGGAATTTCAGCCTAGGACTTTTATGCAAGAAGTTCTTTAGATTTGGGGAAGCCTGCCACAGTGACTGACACAATTAAGAAAAAAAATAGAGAAAGAACATAGATCTAAACTAAAGAACTTCATTTTTAACACCATCACCCCTTTTCTTTCTTTTGACTTTCCTAAATGGTTTTGGGGCTGCTCAAAACTAATTGTTTTCTTAGGTAGAAGATAAATATAATTTTAAATGAGTAGACTCCAAATACGACATCAGTTTAACAAATAATAATAATAGTAAAGCCCAGGCAAATGCAGTCCATCATGAGTGGGAGACAGGTAGAGACCAATGTCTCTACCAAATATGAGTGGAAGACAAACATCACTTGCAAAGATATGTGTACTTCAGACTTCGAAAGATAAACACCAAGAAGTTCTACCCATCGATGTCTCTGGACTAAAGTTATACACAGATGGCACTTTAGATTCGCAGGGCTAGGAAGTATTCAAAGGGAGTTGAAACAATCCTGAACCTCAACAACACACATCAGTACAGGAGACAGACAGGCGGGCCGTTTCCTCAGCAATTCACATGAGGCCCACAGAGAAATAGGGAAATGATTTACATAAACAATTGAAACAGTTAACCTTCTGGGCTGTTTTTCTTTCCTTTAAGACATTTGTTTCTTATTTTTAAAGCAATTAAAAACAAATCTACTCATTTCAGGAAATGTGGAAAAACATTAGCATGTAAAACTAAGAAAACAAAAATCATCTATAAGCCCCGGGTAGGAGCTTAATAATTGGTTCTGTGATTTATATACTGACTTCTGGTATTTTCCCATCCTTTTCTTTCTCACCTCAAAATGTACACTGTTTTTAGAAACTTAAGAAGTAGAACTTCTGGTGAGAGCTTAGGCTCTGGAATCCTACAGATCTTTTGAAATCTGGTCACCTTACTTCTTAGCTTTGTAACATTAGACAAGTTAAGCAATCTCTCTAAGCCTTGCCTTCATCCTCTGTAAAATGGGGGTGAGAATGTATCTTCCCAAATTGGTTTTTAGGATTAAATGAGTTCTTACATTTGAAGTCCTCAACCTGATGCCTAATGTATATGCATATCCCAGAAACTTCTGCTATAAGTATTACTCTATAGAGACATGATGCAATGACACAATTCATCAGTCTTTGACTGCCTTCATTTGTATATGGAGCATCTACTATGTGAAGCATAGTACTAGGAACTGAACCTAAATCAATCAATCAATAAATGCCAATTTCTATTTATTTTCCTGGCGTTTACATTTCAACTGGGGGAAGAGGCAAAAATTATGTGAGGAAAGTAAACTATGTGGGACTGCCTTGTATTATACAGTTAGTCATATATACAGTTTGACTGCTTGACTAAATATTTTACCACAAACATTTCTCTTACAATTAAATATTTTTAAATGGCATCAGTTCAACTGTCATATAATAGCCTAACCCAGTGGTCAGCACACCCTGTCAAAGGTAGGTAGTAAACATTTTGGGTTTTGAAGGCCGCCTCATCTCCATCACAACTATTGACCCAGAAAATGCTTAACTCTGCTGTGGCATGAAAGCAGTCAAAAACAATAGATCAGCAGATGGATGTGACTGTTCCAATAAAACTTTATTATAGACATGAAATTTGCATTTCATATAATTTTCAAGTGTCATAAGAAATGCTATTGTTCTTTTTATTTTTTTCAACGATTTCAAATTGGAGAAAGCATCTGTAGCTCACAAGCCACTCAGAAAGAGGGAAGGGGCCATCTTGGCCCGCAGACTGTTGTCAGTCAGCCCCTGATCTAGTCTTTAAGGATATTGAATTTCATTTGCCATTTCTCTATTTCAGCACATCGAATTTTCTGAATGATACATTTTCTATACTATTATTTAAAAAGTTGTTCCCAAACTGCCAAAGGAGCTTTCAGCTGCTAGGAGTAATTGGTTTTCAGTTAATATTCTGGGGTTTTCTCCACATCCATCCATGTCCCCTCAGCAAAATATTTTGAATGCTGACCATAACACAAAGATATTCCATCCTGCCCTGCTGGAAGTCTGTGTCCCTCAGGCAAGGGAGATTTCCAGAAAGCAAGAAGAAAGCAGGGCAAGTAGTAATTCTCAGGCTGAGCGTGGGTGGGGTGGGTCCTTCACACATACTGGTCTCCTTCCTGCATCTCAGTGCGTATGGCCGGCCCTCCAGATGATAGTCATAGTCAGAATGGCTCCAGATCTCAGAGCCATGAGTATGAGTGTGGAAGAATTCCACTTTTTATAAAATATGACTGTTAGAAGAATGAAATGAACTTTGGTAGATCTGAAGGGATGACAGAAAAATAGCCTCTGAAAACAGGAAACTGGTTAAAGCAACTTACCCTGAAGTGTTTCAGAGATGAGGAGCATTCATCTCTTCACATTCAGGTTTGTCAAAATGATGCAGTACTTCACTCTCCAGAGAAATCTGAAGAGTGAAGAGATAAAATTCTAACTGTCAGAGTGGTGAGAAAGCAGGTTTTAAAAGATATGTGGGTGTTCGTGTGAATTAAAGGTTATACAGCTGCTTTAAAAAATGCGACTTGCCAGCATAAGTTGGTTTTTTTTCCCAAAATTTGAATATTTCCTCTGATTATTTATGTTCTCCCAAGTCATTCTCTACCCAAAAGCACAAAGAAGACATCCTTTTGAGAAGATGAACATGAACATTCACTAAGAATGAGTCCTCTACGTGATCTCCTTTGTCTGGAATTTTTAAACACCCTTCCCTTTGAACACCGGCTGCCTGGTTGTGTTGAACTGCAGGTGAACGCTAATCATGCTGGCTGGAGTTCTCAGTGTCTGTCTGCATTTGTCACTGAACAAAAATAAGTAAAAACATTCTGGAGTTCTAAAATCAAAGGTCCTTTCTATCATATGGGCCAAGTTCCGAGACTGTTTCAAGACTCCTTGTGAACAAGACAAAAAGAAAAGTGGCAGCTCAGCTCAGAGCCCTTCCTTAAAAACAACTCTCCAGGGCGCCTGGGTGGCTCAGTGGGTTAAGACCTCTGCCTTCAGCTCATGTCATGGTCCCAGGATTCTGGGATCCAGCCCCACGTGGGGCTCTCTGCTCAGCAGGGAGCCTACTTCCTCCTCTCTCTCTCTGCCTGTTTCTCTGCCTGCTTGTGATCTCTGTCTGTCGAATAAATAAATAAAATCTTTAAAGAAAAAAAAAATACTCTCCAAATTCTATTCAAGAAAACAAAAGCCAATCAAAATTTTAGACTCATCTTTGTTATAGGAAATGAATTCTGTCAGGTTCCACAACTATCAACAGTGCATTGGAGGGAAACCTTAAAGCGTTGGATCTCTAATTGCTAAAGGCAATTATTGGTGTTGCTGTAACTCCAATGATAGTGTAGCAAGTGTCTAGCTGTTAATGATCCCTTAAGTACTGTCTGTTCTATTTTTCTAGAGTGCCTCTCCCAGTAGGATTTTGGCAATTAAAAGTATTAGACTGAAGTGAAGAAGCAGGTAAGATCTCTTGGCTTAGAGCTGGTAAATGTGAGCAAGTCAGAGAATGCGAGAGAAGATTCCGGGACAGCCCTGAGGGAGAAGACAAGTTGAAAGAGTTGATAAAATTTTAATTCCGCTCAGGGTTTTAGATATTGTTAATTTACTTATTCAAACAAAATTTTACATTGTCCTCAAGTGGACCTATTAGTGCCTGGGTTTTAGACGGAAAGAATTCAGTGAGACACAGCAAACATAGAAGCCTCACAAGATCCCTATCCCTGGTAAGCCCTAGCCTCAGAAACAGAGAAGTTGCACACCTAATGATGATCAGACAAAACTATCTGCCAGTCGAACAAGGGTTTGAAGGGAACAAGTGAAAGACGAAGGTAAAGATTGAGTTGTCAGTGCAAAGTTAAGAATCGGAGGAATACTGTGCCCTAGAATAGCTATGTGCCGAAATGTCGCAGTTAATAAGGAAAAGAAACTTCGCTGAAAAAGAGCTAAGAACATGCAGTGTTGTAGAAAAAGAAATCACAAATGTTGACTCTACTCCTGACTGATCACTCATCTCCACAGAACATGAGTCAAGTCCCTCAACCACCTTGATTAAAGCACTGAGTTCCCCAAGGTATGAGAAGAGTACCTTCCAAATCTATCTCATGTTTGTGTGAGAATCCAGTGAAATACTGGAAATATAGCCTTGTCAAATATTTAAAAGAACCAAACTTGGGTTTTTATGATTTAAAGAAAGGAGAGGCAGAAGAGAAGCAGAATTCTATAGATTCCATATGTATATGTTCTCGATAGTCAACCAAGTCCTATCTCAGAATAGATTTCTGGCTAATTTAGATGACATTTCTTCAAACAACAAAGAAAAAACCTTTATTTACTTACATAACTGTTTTTCAGTTTATAACTTGTTTTCTCTAGATTGGACTGAGTTAAAATAATTTCCATATCTCCTTAAGAGTTAGCTAAGTGAGAAGCTGAGGAAACAGGAAAGGAGAATGTCCTGTGACTTCTGCCATCACAAACTACTTAACAATCTAAATCATCAGTTCTACTTTAAAAACACAGTGTGCTTCTCTTTTCTGAACCTTTGACTAATGGACTTCTGCTTTCTAGGTCTGCCCTGGACTTCTGCTATATATGTAAATGAAATTTCCCAGAAAATTCCTGTCTCAATATTCCATTTAGAAAAACAGAAATCAAATGTGACTTCTGAGAGTGTCACATCTGTGTCACATATGTGAGGATGTGGTCACTGTGCCAGGCTCCAAAAAAACAGTCATATTTTATGAACAATGTCCTGGTCACATTAGGGTGACCCAGTCCTGGGCCATTTCATTTTATTAATGTAGATAAAGGAGCCATGAATTCTTGCCCAGGGTCACCTTCCTACAATGCAAAACTCATTATATCACTCCTCTTCTTCAAACCCTTCAATGATTCCCCATTATCTGCAAGATAAAGTCTATGTCCTTACATGACATCAAACCCAGTCACTCTGGAGTACCACAGTTTTATCTCACTTCATCCCCCCCACAATCCTCCCAAACCCTATCTCCTTCAGAGCTCTGAGATTCCCTAAGCACCTCTGTCTTCACAAGTTTTTCACACATCTATTCTCTCTACCCTTCCGACACCCACCCCATCTCTCACTCCACCCACAGTGACTTTAGATCAAGTTCTGACTCTAGCTCTTTGAGACGTTTTTATAATGCCCCACCCACCCCCCTACGCACACATTCTGAGCTAAATTTTCCTCCTCTGTGACTGCAAGATCTCCTCAAAATATCTCCATTGAGGTCTTTGTCATACCCTTTTTGTATGGTGCAGTTGCTTAGCTGTCTTCTACCCTCCAAGCTGAGCATTCTATGAGAACAGGGACTATTTCATTATTACCTTTGGACCTCCAACTCCTGACATGATATCTGCACCAAAGCAAGCACTCAAAAATATTGGAGAATGGGGGCACCTGGGTGGCTCAGTTGGCTAAGTGTCTGCATTTAGCTCGGTCATATTCCAGGGTCCTGGGATCAAGCCCCATGTCTGGCTCTCGGCTCAGCAGGGTGCCTGCTTCTCCCTCTTCCTCTGCCACTCCCCCTGATTATGCTCTCTCTCTCTCTCTCTCTGTCAAATAAATAAATCTTTTTTAAAAATCTTGGAGAATGAATGAATGAATTTTTTAGAATCCCTCAATTTTCATCTATAGCCCTGAAGTTCCAAGGAATGGTCAATGGGCTCAGAATCGAAGTTTGGTTAATGGGACATCCATTCACATTAAGCTGTGACTGAAGTGCCCTCACTCCCAGTTGAGTTAAGAAAGATCAGAAAGAAACTTCATAAACAAAGGTGAGGATATGTAGAAGCTTCCATGACTTGGTTCTATCTAGTTTGTGCTCAACAGTCCATTCCCAGGTCTCCATAACCCTGTGAGTCACTGGAATAATGAAAATGAGGGTGGTGGAAACCTGTCTCTCTCCTCCAGACCCCAGATCACTGTCTTGAGAAGGGGAATAGTGAGAGAGAGCATGAGCAGGGGGAGGGGCAGAGGGAGAGGGAGAAACAGACTCCCCGCAGAGCAGGGACCCTGATGTGGGGCTTGATCCCAGGACCCCAGAATCATGACCTGAGATGAAGGCATATGCTTAACCCACTGAGCCACCCAAGTGCTAATATGAAAAAAAAGTTTTTTTTTTTTATATCAACTCACTTAATTTTCACAACTTCATGAGGTAAGTTATGTTACCATCATTATTTTTATTGTCATTATCCCCAATATACTAATGAAGAAATAAGGTGCACAGAAATTAAGTTAATTTATCCCAGGTAAAACAACCACTTGATCACAAATGACTACAGTATCGGGATTCAAACTCAGTTACTTTGGATTGTCAGTTGCATGAACTGAATTGTGTTCCCCCAAAATTTATATGTGAAAGCCCTCAATACGTCAGAATGTGATGGTATTTGAAGACAGGGCCTTTAGAGAGGCAGTTACGTTAAAATGAGGCCATTATGGTGGGCCCTAATCCCAAATGTCTGGTGTTGCCATAAAAAGAGATTGAAACACAGAGAGACACGGGTGAGGGCACTTACAGAGGAAAGGCCATGTGAGGGCATAGAGAGAAGGCAGCCATCAGCAAGCCAAGGAGAGAGGTCTCAGAAAAAAACAAACCTGTGGACACCTTGATCTTAGATTTCCAGCCTCCAGGACTGTGAGAAAATAAAACTATGTGGTTTCAGCCACTCCTCCTATGGTATTTTGTGATGGCAACCCTAGAAACCTAATATGACAATCCATGCCCTGAACGACACAACTATTTGAATCAGAGTGTGCGGCTTCTTCTCCATGTTTAGAACAGTGCCTCACACACACAGAAAGTAAATGTTATCAACTACAATGGGATACGACTGCAATATTCACCCATTCAATGAAATCGGAGTGAGGCTGTCTAGTCCCTCTGCACCTTCATGGTCCTTAGACAGATCCAGAAACAATAACAGATTCAGTCCTAATGGAAAGATCATAACTTTGAGCTCAGGAAGGTTCTAAGTAGGTCCTGGCATCGGTAGTGGATGAAGATTCCCTTCCGGCCACCCAACTGCCACACAGCCCACTGGTGTCAGCTCTAAAAAGGCAGAGATCCTTGACTTTTGTGTTCACTGGTGTAGCCCGCAGTGACCAGAGGAGCAGCTGGCACAGAGCAGGTGCTCAATAATATATTTCCTAAAAGAAGAAAAAATGACTATGATACTGGAGAAGGGCGCAGATTGCACAGAACTGAGAAGCACATGCATTCTTCACGCCATGGTAACTATTCATTGTACTTTCTGTCTGGGCCATGTGTGGGATCAAGGGACAAGCCGCAGAAGCATGGCAGAGAAGGTTACCAGGTCCCCTCACTTGTTTAGGAAAGTATGTAGTAAACAAACAAGAGGATCCTGGAACACAGTGCCACCCTGAGTGGATGCTCAGCAAACTTTTGTTCACCAGTGAATGAAAAGTATTAAGCTCACCAGCTCAATTTGATTGCTAATGAAATACTCTTAGGACTTTTCTGGTAACACAATGTGCTTTCAATCCAGATTTTAACAATGAAACGTGATTCCTAGACTCCCAAAGAAATCTTTGAAGAAAGTTTGTACAAATGTCCAAGGCTTTAGGATTTTGAGTTATTGTAGCTCCAGGTTGTGGGGGCATCTGGATTATTTTCATAACTCCCTGCAAAAGGTTTCTGTCCTTACCTGAGAGCCTGAAACAACATGAAATAGGCAGATGCCATCTCCCTGCTCTGGCTACCGCCCCATTACCCAGCAAATGCAGTTCTACCCACATGGCCTCAAAAAGAGAGTGGAAAATATGCACTGGATTTCTCCTACTCTATCATAAAATGAGGAGATGCCAGTTGGAAAACAGTGAGCAACTTGGGATCTACAATGAATTTAAATGGAAGTGGATGGGGCGCCTGCAGTTTGTCATGGAAGCAGCCTTGACATACAGAATTCCTGGAACTGGGCTACCTTAATTCGGTGTGACATCTCTGTGGCAATAAAGCAGCATCTTAAAAATAAAGCATACATAATGTATCTCCCATACTGGGCATGAAAAATAGTACAATGCTTAAATGCTACCAAAATGGTGTCCCTTGGGATCCATTCACATTACTGAGCAGACTTTGAGGGAAGCTTTGGCAAAGCTGCTCAAGCAAAGATCACAGAGGGGTGCTGGGTTTTCTTATGCTCTTGAGTTTTATGTGGATGTAGTCTGCTTTTCTAATCTTAGGTAAACAGTTCAAAATACTTTGTTAAAAAAATTAAATGTATCAGCACCATAGAGTATCTGGTGACCCTTGAAACTTTTGCAAGGATAGTTTGGCAGAAAACACACCAATATGTTCAGTCATGTTTATATAATCATTTATGGTAAAACAAGAAAATCTAGTAAGCATTGGCTTGCATTTTAAAAAAAAGAAAGAAAAAAATTCTTGCAAAAGTATTCAGAGTGGTATGTCATACTTCATTTAACAAAATATCACCCATGTTCAGTTGTTGAATTGAAAACAGAAATTGAGTAGAAACAACAGTGATAAATCAGAAATAACCAGGCTAAAATTTGCCCATTTTTGCCACTATCCCATAACTATACCAAGTTATATCTTAGAGGTGATGTGGGTTAAAAGAATCAACTTAAGGAGGTTTTAGGTATCAGACAGAATGGTTACAAATTTCAGTTTCATTGCTCACTATTGTCCTTGGGCAAATTTCATAATCTTTCTGAATCTCAGTATTCTCATATGTAAAGTATCAATAGTATCTTCTTTACATTATGATAAAGTGATGCATTGGCTTATAATACCAAATGTGTTGTAGGAACTGGGTGATGTATAGCAGTAGATTCCTTACAAATTCACAGTTGAAGAAGATATCATTGTTGCAGAAATTGATTTTTTAAAAAAGTCCTTTGATGCTGTCTTTCCATTCAATTTTGCATTTCCCACATAGATATGCACAAGAAGGAGACTCTGTTCCAGTGACAATTGCTAGATTTTGTAGCATGGTACACCACTGGTACTCCCTATCTAATTACAACCTTGCTTTTCCCTAAGGACACCATTCTCATTTTTTGGGTTATCTTTGGAGTCACAGAACATGGTCTGATATAGAGCACCAGGTCAGTGAGTCCATGAATTTCACATACATACTTTTTGTATTCAAAGAGAATCAGATACAATTCATCAAGTTATACAACCAAAAACCTGTCCTAAGCTAACCTGAGCTAGTGGGTCTCTGCTGGTAGGATCACCCACAACAGTTTTATTAATTAAAAAAACAAACAAACAAAACCTGAAGATGAGCTTTATAGCTGAGACTTCAGACTCAATCAACAGAAAGATTTCACCTGAGAGGTTGGGGGCAGGTAGACCATTTAATTGTAGCATTGGATTTTCTCATTAAAAAAATTTTCTACTGTAAAGGTTTCTTAAAAAGATTTACTGAGATAAGCCAAATATCTGTATTTGATTCATAATACAGACCAGCTATGTTCTTGGTTCTGGGCATGAATTTATTTTCACAAACAATCAAAAGTCAGAGAACAGAAACAACACTTAGGGCAGGATTACTTACAGGATTTTCTGGCCACTCAATCTCCCATATATTAAAAAATTTATTCTTAGACCAAGCCAGATCATCAGAGGAAATACATATCTAAAATAATCCAACAGTTCCTCCTACAGAAAACCCACTATCAAATTACATTACAGTGTAAGACCTGCAGACCACATTGATGGTCCTCACAAGAATAAGCTCTATAAATCTCATTATTTGCATAACACAGAGGTTGCCAAAGACATTTTTCATTACCTCTATAGTGAGCTCTTTCTAAGATCCTCCAGGAGAAATCTCAGCATGACTTTAAGTCTAAAAATGGTCATACTTGTCTCCTGAGTATTGGAAGTGGAAGTAAATACAGATTTACTGTTAAGAATCAATAGAACACGGGGAGCGTCTGTGACTCAGTGGGTTAAGCCTCTGCCTTCGGCTCAGGTCATGGTCTCAGGGTCCTGGAATCAAGCCCCACATAGGGCTCTCTGCTCAGTGGGGAGCCGGCTTACCCCCCACCTTTCTGCCTGCCTTTCTGTCTACTTGTGATCTCTATCCATCAAATAAATAAATAAAATATTTTTTTAAAAAATCAGTAGAACAAGCCAAGATGTATTCCTGCATTCATTCAAAAATATTTATTGAACACCTACTATGTGCCAGATTCTCCACTAGGATCTAGAAATAATAAACAAGACAGGAAATGTTTCTGCCTTCACAGACCTAGAGACTAGTGGAAATGAAAAGATGATTAAACAAGTAACTAAAATACAAAGAGATGATATAAAATGAACCAGAGGGGCACCTGGATAGCTCAGTGGGTTAAGCCTCTGCCTTCAGCTCAGGTCATGAACTTCGTGTCCTGGGATGAGCCCTGCATCAGGCTCCCTGCTCAGTGCGGAGCCTGCTTTCCCGCGCCCCCCCCCCCGGTGCGGAGCCTGCTTCCCCCCCCTCTCTGCCTGCCTCTCTGCCTACTTATCATCTTTGTCTGTCAAATAAATAAATAAAATCTTTAAAAAAATAAATGAACCAAAAATAGGTCCTGGGCAACTAGGTAAGATCTATCATCTCCTTAGGTAGACAGGGAGCCTGAAATAAATCTAAGCTTGGACCAAAAGAAGAATAAGAGGACGTTAGAGGAAAATATACCCTTCTGTGGAAATCAGGAGAGGAAACGCATGTCAAGAAAACCCTCAGGCGCCTGGGTGGCTCAGTGGGTTAAAGCCTCTGCCTTCAGCTCAGGTCATGATCTCAGGGTCCTGGGATCGAGCCCCACATCGGGCTCTCTGCTCAGCAGGGAGCCTGCTTCCTCCTCTCTCTCTGCCTGCCTCTCTGCTTACTTGTGATCTCTGTCTGTCAAATAAATAAATAAAATCTTAAAAAAAAAAAAAAAAGAAAACCCTAGAAATCAGTGGATAGAGAGAGATACCAAGAACCTAAGACTGTCTATATATCTCCTACCATGACCAGCACTGATCTATTTATGCACTTTACACAAATATAATAGCCTACATGAGTAGAATTATATTGTGTAGAGTGTTCATAACTATATTTAAATCATGTCACAGATTCCTGAGGAAATTGGCCTGATTTTATGTCTCTAAATAACTACATAGAAGGTATTAAAAAAAACAAACAAACAAAAAAAAAAAAAAAACAAAGAGAGATTTAGTATTGTTTGAGAAATAATCTTAGGTAACTCATCACACTGAGAGTCATATTGATACAACTTTGTTTCTTTTCATCACCGCTTAGGTCCAAAATGAGAGAATAATACCAAGATATATTGGGACTATAAAATCAGTCCTTTAAATTGAGTACAACTGCCCTCTTGATCCTGACAAATGCTGAATATTCAGGGGTGCCTGGGAGGCTCAGAGGGTTAAGCGACCAATTCTCAATTTCAGCTCAGGTCATGATTTCAGGGTTATAGGATCAAGTCCTGTGTCAGGCTCCATGCTCAGCAGGGAGTCTGCTTGAGATTCTCTCTCTGCCTCTACCTCTGCCCCACATCCCACCTCTCTATCTCATTTGCTCTAAAACAAATAAATAAATGTGTGTGTGTGTGTGTGTGTGTGTGTGTGTGTGTGTGTGTGTGTATAAAATACATTTTTTAAAAAAATATCCTGGATATTAAGAGCAAAAAATAAGTATATACAAGGAATCCCAATATTGAAAAGTTTAATTCAACAATCAAGAGACCAGTGTTCTAGACCTGGTTATGTCATATAAAGACATGATATGTGAGGCTTGGAGGCCATGTAAGTAACTCAGTGAACTTGGTACCTCATGTATATAGTGTAGTAACATAAACAGACAATATTTATTGAAGATCTACTGGGTGAAAATCACTCATTCTACTTGTTTTTCATGTATTAACTAACAATAACTTCATCAGGTAAGTACTATTGTCCTTTTATAGCTGAGGAGACTGAGGCATTCAGAGATATTGTAACACTTCTGGCTCACATGGTTGGTAAATTCAAACTCAGTCAGAACGGTTCCAAGTTCCTACCCATTATTTCATTCTCCCAACTTCCACCCAAGAGTATCCCAAGGAAGTACCATATTGGAGTATCATACCTCAGGATCTATTCACCTTCTCTACCCAGGGGCCTTTATGACATGATAGTGAATGGGTAATAAGAGTGACCCTATGGTATGACCTACTTTGCCAAGACAGACTTGGTAGATGCCTGTTATCTCCATGCACACCAGTATCTTCTTTTACTCCAGGGTGTTCTGCTTTGGATGATAAGTTATACAGTCACCTAAACCCAGTGGTTTAGAGCTTAAGTTCTGCTTAAGCAGAATCTACCTTATAGCTTAGTTGTGAGAAATATAGGCATGTATCAGCTATATGAATCAATTAGTATAATGCCTAGCAAATAGTGAGCACCCAAGAAAAATGAGCTTCAACCAATGTTTTATTAAATGTTTGGGAGGTTGGGGCGCCTGGGTGGCTCAGTGGGTTAAGCCGCTGCCTTTGGCTCAGGTCATGATCTTAGGGTCCTGGGATCGAGTCCCGCATCGGGCTCTCTGCTTGGCAGGGAGCCTGCTTCCCTCTCTCTCTGCCTGCCTCTCCATCTACTTGTGATTTCTCTCTGTCAAATAAATAAATAAAATCTTAAAAAAAAAAATCATTAAATGTTTGGGAGGTTATTGCACATCTGCCTAATCATGGTGGACTATTTTGTGAACTTGAGACATCAAAACATAACTGTGAGACTGAAGCACCTAGACATGGACCAGGATAAGTAAGGAATGTAAAGTCTTTGTAAGTAAATCACTGGTACTTCTAGAAGTACCCATTGTAAGACTAAATTATAACCCTAAAGCTGTTGAAAATACAGATTCGTTCTTGGCCACTCCCAAGAATTTTAATCCATTCCATTCTGGACTCCATAAAATGCTAAATTTTACCATGATGAAAAAATAAGAAAATATTCTTTGAGCTTATAATTCCCTTGTGGTCCTTTCTAGTCTCTTGGGCCAGTCTCGATTCATACTAGCAAATTCTGGGCTTATTCTGCTTTCAAACACAAACCACTGACCCACACTGTATTCAAAGCCTGGAACAGCCTCAAAATTCAGAAAATATCCTTCATACAGTGTGAGCACAGCCACAGACCACCCCCTTTGCCTGACACCCAAGTGACTGGCTCTATAACCCAGAACCTGCCAAAATGTCACCTGACAGAGTCTTAGAAATCAAGCTCAATAAATTTTAGTCATGGGCTCGAAGAAACCATATACCTAGTTAGTATATACTGAACAAATTACCTAGTTTCATTTCATTTTCTTTGTAAAACTAAGGGAGTTAAATCAATTGTAAAAGAACCAAAGGGTCTGGTCACCAGGGTGACTCAGTTGGTCCAAGCCACTGCCTTAAGCTCAGGTCATGATCCCAGAGTCCCTGGATCTGGTCTGGCATCAGGCTCCAATCTGCTTCTCCCTCTGACCCTCTCCCACTTTTGTGGTCTCTCTCATTCTCTCTCTCCCAAATAAATAAAATCTTAAAAAAAAAAAAAATCAAAGGGTCAAATCTAACATGGTCTGACTCTGGGCCTTTTAAAAAGTTTCCATCTGCTGAAGAAAGATAACACCCTCTCCCTTTTACTTTTAAAAACTCCTAAGGAATGAAATTCTACTTACTTCCATAGTAACCTCTCTAATAATATGCCTGACTGTCAGCAAGTTCTTTGCCTCCACCCGGCTTCCTCTTCTCATCATGCAAATTGCCACTGGCTTTAATTAGATTTAATAAGCCACTGGGAAGTGCAGTGAGGGAAAAGGAGAGCAAAGATTACACAGTGTGGGCTTACCCTTGCATGTTGAATACAGCATTTCCCTGGAACGTTCATATCCTCCCAAAGTTGGGGAAATAAAGAACGCCAAACCTATGGAAAGACATGCTGCTGCTGTCCAAATGTGAGACGTGGGTGGAGAAAATCATTTCGAAAGAGAGACTGAGGGAAAAGAGGAAAATCAACCCAAATCCCCAACAGCTGCAAATCACGAAGCATGTGAAGCTGTTACCTTGGATGAACTCTGATTTCCTGCTCACAGACGGCAGGGTCCTGTTGAGCCCAAGGATCCTGTCCAGGTGGAAGGCAAACACCTCACTCATGTCCAAAGGCTGCTTGAGTAGTCCGCAGGGACTGGGGCCACAGCGGGGCACAGAGCCAGCAGAGCTCCCCTCCAGCACCAGCAAGTGCGCTCCACTTTTAGAGGACACAGGCTGAAGACCTGCCACTGCACCATCCGCCAACAGGCGCATTCGGAGGATGTCTTCTTTGCTCAGCCACGAGGGGGCGCTCTCACTGTAGATCCTAATGTTGCTCTCCTGGGTCTTGGGCCGCTGAAAATCTGAGCCCCCAACTTGCACTCCGGAGCCCCGTATCAACCTCCAGGGTCGTTCCCCAACCTTGGCCAGGTTTCCTCCCTGGACGTACCCAGGCACTTCAGCATCAGCATCCTGTGGCTGAAGGGATGGTCCGACCAAAGCCTCCTGTCCCAAGGCTGGCGAGGCCACTGCGTACTTCTTCCTGCGCTTGGGTTTCACTGTGCCTCGGATATTGGCAGGCTTGCTGCGCTTGGAGCGTAGGGTAATGTACACCACATTGAGCTGCAGCGTTGTCCCATTGCCCTGAGACTCCGGAGGGGCCAAGGTACCATCCAAGGGTATCTCAGGAAAGGGTGCCTCGGCGGTGTCGCGGCTCTGGTGCGGCCCCTTTTCTGCTGCCCTTCCTTGCTGGAGAGAGGCACGTCCCACCTGGCTCACCAGAAAGCCCAGGTAGATGGCGCAGGCAGTGCCCAGCAGGAGGTTCCTCCGGGTCCTTGGGCGCCGGCCGCTCCAGAGTTTACGCACCCGCGGGACACACAGGGAGCAGATGAACCAGTTTATGAGTTGCCCTGGCTTGTCTGGACAGGTCATTTCTCTGCTGCATCCACATGTTGAACAGAGTTTAAAGTCTGCAGTTGGTTCCTGCTGACATGATGCATGGTTTCCTGAATTCAGCTGTCGTCTCCTCTTAGGTATATAAGTGATCTCCAGTGGGTAGGGTAGAGGTGGAAATAAAGGGCTGGTGATGAAGTTGGGAATGTTTCTGACACTCGCGGCAGCAAACCTTTTAAACTCCTATCAGCTTCCCCAAGGAGAAGTGTGGCTTGTTTCTGGGAATGAATGGAAACAGAGTTAACTGAGTCACAATCTCAAACTAGTTCAGTTCCTCTTCAACAGTAAAGAAAAAGAGTAACCCTTTCCTTTCATAAAAACCACCACCATGAATTTTTTTTAATTATGTTTAAAAAGAGAAACAGGACAATATAGACTCAATATTCAGTTTAAACAAGTGAAAACAAACCACGAAAATCCAAGAATATTTTATAACTTGTAGCTAGAGTAGTTTAATTTGACTCTGAAAGAAAAACATTAAAATCTGACAAACCCTTTTTGAAATTTAGAAATGATTTCAGATAAGGGATAGATGGTGTTTAAAAACAATCTATAGGCATCCCATTTTTATTTTTTAAAGTTCTGCATTACAGATTGGGCAGAAGCAGCAAGTATTAACATTCAAATTCAGAAACAGGTTCTCTTAATCTGATGGTACAACTTTTTCCTCACTGTAAATTTCATCATCTCTACATAAAGAATGATCTCAATATAAAGCCAAATGTCCATATATCTCAGAAGAAGTTACAGTTTTTCAGTCACACACACAGAAACACAAAACACAAATCCAACTGCCTTTCATTCCTTTTCTTCCCACAAAAGTCAGCTGAAAGAAAATAAAGGGATCTCTAGCTTTCTCTCTCGCTCTTTTTTACTAAAAAGAAGAACTCATAAGCAACCTTACTTACACAGCTGGCCCCGTGCTTGGCTCCAGGAAGAATGTAATCCCTGACTGTAATGCAAAGAACTTTTAAAGGCTGAGGCATGTAAGTAGAACATATTTCATGGTCAAGAGTGTTCCACATTTCAAATATCTCAGCTCAGCTTTAAAAGCTCTCTTGAAAACTCCTGATTGCAAAGCAAAACGGTTACTTGTCAACTGGCTGTTGGTAGCCCAGTTTTAAGACACGCAAGGTTTTTTGTTTTTTTTTTTTTATAATTTAAAAAATAAACTTTAATTTTAAGATCTGAAAAAACAAAAGCCAAAGCCGTACAGAAGCAGTGTTCATTCAAATAATTTTCCACTTATTTTTAACCCCTGGGAGCCCTCTAGTGTCCTGTTTGGAAACAGACTCAGAAATTTCAGTCTCACGGTGTTAAAAAGGATTGAAAGTGTTTGCTAAGCAGCAGGAGGATAAATACCTTATAAAAGGAGGAATGCCATAACCCTGCTGTCCATCCCGGGTAGCGGGGGAATAGAACACCAAAGTTCCCAGCGACTACGACTCATCTTACCATCTTGACTGTTTACAGAACATTTGTCTCCCACCACTTCTGAGAAGGCCTAGAGGCTCATAAAAAGGTAAGAAAGGGTTAACTTAAATGAGGAAAAAAATAGACCGGTGAGATAAGAGTGCACCCAGATAGAGGAAGACATTTATAGAGTGCTCTTACAGGGTGCAACAGCTCACAAAAAGAAGTCATGGATTCCCTCTGATTGGAGGTTGTCTTTAAAAACAGGTTAGTAATTGGCTTGGGGAGTTTGCATGTCCTGACACAAACGCAGGGTTGATGACCTCTGGGTCTCACTTAAGCTCATTCTTTTTGCTTCAAAGGCAGATAGAATCAGAAGGTAGGAAGGTGACAGGGATTGTGGGTCTCACTGGAAAAGAAGTTTGTGATACTGGGAGGCCAGTAAGAGATTAGCATATGGTGTAGAATCGGAAAAATACTACATTTTATAATGCAAAAAAAACCAGATCAAGGGGATTGAAACATAGAGAGAAGGAAAGAATAAGCTTCCAAGTGATTAAAATACTCAAAAAGTGTAATACAGCTGTTACTTTAATACTCAAACTCTCTCCCGTCTTCTTTTTTAAAAGTTCTGCCACATGGAGAAAAGAGAGGAACAATTCCAATATTGACA
The DNA here is from genome assembly GCF_964662115.1 of Mustela nivalis. Classification (NCBI taxonomy): domain Eukaryota; kingdom Metazoa; phylum Chordata; class Mammalia; order Carnivora; family Mustelidae; genus Mustela; species Mustela nivalis. Next base: position 126,635,117 of record NC_139023.1, read on the forward strand.
ATGGTCTAGAAGTACCTGTGGATTCTGGCTAAACTTCATGAGACTGTAAGCATTTTTCCAGAAGCATTTTTCTTTGTGTTCCAAAACTCTTAAAGCTCATTTAAGTTATTTTCTTGGTAGTAACTGTTAACTTCTTGAAAGGAAACCATGAGAGAGTTGTTTTATCATAATGATATTAGGGGTGCCTGGGTGGCTCAACCAATTAAGACTCTGCCTTCCATCCAGGTCATGATCCCAGGGTCCTTGGATCGAGTCCCACGTCAGGCCTCCTGCTCAGCGGGGAGTCGGCTTCTCTCTCTGCACCTCCCTCTGCTCATGCTCTCTCTCTCACTCACTTTCTCTCTCTCAAATACACAAGTACAATCTTTTAAAAATTATATTGCAATGATATTATTCTCACATACCAAGAAGAATAACTGGCCTGATTCCAAAAATTAAAAGTGCTTCTTAAATTAAAGGCAGAAGCCAAGTTATAACAGGCAAAAGCCTCATTGGCTATTTCTAAATCAACTTCTTTAGTAAAGAAATGTTTCGGAAATAGACGAAAGTTGTATGAGTTGGTAAATTTGCTTGACTGACCCTCACACCAACAGAAGTCTGTTTTGTTTTTTTTTTTTTAGAAGACCAGCACACTGCCTCCTCTTACAGCCTAAAAATGAGTAGTAGAGGCTAAAGGGTAGGCTATTTAAAGAATGGGCTCCAGAGGGAAAAAGACTGGCTCCTAATCATCTTTGGCTTTCTAACTGTAGTCCCTTATGACAAATAGCCTTACCTCTCTAGCCTCAGTTTCCCTAAGAGAAAACTAATAATAGCACTTACCGCACAAGTTTCTTGTGATGGTTAAATGAGGTAACAGTGACAGAATGATCATTTGAAAGATTAGTCAATATTTTTTATTTCCCCAGCACCTTACTGAACTTCTCAGAGACCCTTCTCCCAGCCCAGGCAGCTTGACAGGGAATCACCACCTCATCAAAGGGCAAGCTATCATCATATAATTAGGAACATGCTCACTGAATCATTGGAATAATCAATATATGGATATAACCAATATAGTGGACAAGAATATTCATCAGATGTTACCAGAAAAAAATTCTCACTGGGGCGCCTGGGTAGCTCCGCTAGTTAAGGGTTGGGCTCTTGATTTAGGCTCAGGTCAATGTCTCGGGATCTCGAGATTGAGCCCCTGTGACTGGCTCTGCTCTCAGCGGGGAATCTGCTTAGGATTCTCTCTCCCTCTCCTTCTGCCTCTGCCCCTTCCCCATCCCCACACCCCCGACTCACTCACTTCCTGTCTCTCCCCTTCTCTAAAAAAATAAAGAAAAGAAAAAAAAAAACATTTTCCTCATTCTCCCCACTACCTATTCAAACTTGAATTGTGTCCTAGTAGCACTTTCCAACTTCCTTGCATAAAAATGCAGACGTGGTTTTTCTAGTCATACTAAGATTTTTTAAAATGTCTCCATTTATTTTAGTCACACACACACACACACACACACACACAAACTGCATGAAAACTAAACAAATGTTTGATCTAAACATAGTCAAAATTTTTAAATTTCTCTTAAGTTTTAAGTATTTTCCTTTTCCAGAAATTAGCTGTCCCTCAAAAAGCATAGCAGAAGCCCACTGAAAAGGGGGAGAGGAAATCCCCCATGCACTGTTTGTTTCTTTGTTTTTACTGTCTAGACCTTCTACCTCACCTACATACCCACTCACCCCACTCTGGGTCTGTCTCTGGCTATTCCAGACTTAAAGGGTAGTGGAGATGTAAAAGTAGTAACTACAGTGGAAAGATTCTTGCCACTCCCTTATATTGTCATGAATTGGTTTATAAGCTCTCCGGGCTTAGCATAGGTATATAAAGCTGACCATCTGGTGAGCATTTTGCAGTTTCTTCAAAAATACCACTGTGACTGTCTCTCCTCAGCCTGTTGGGTTCCGGCAGCTCTCTGCCCTGTTGAGGTCACATTCTCTCTTCAGGCCGTTCTCTTGGACAGCTTTTAAAATGGCCAGTGGGGTGGCTTTCTCATGTGGGCCTGTCTGCATCACCCACAAGTGGTCTGATACACAGAGTCACCATCCTTTGCCTCAGTGACATTAGGCTATCTATTTCCCTTGGCATGGTGGACCCTCATTTTGGGATGGGGAAGCAACTGCCATCTATTGCTCATGGTCCAGGTTGAAACTGAACCGAAAGGTATTTTCTACCCCCAAGCTCAAGAGAGAAGTTTAATTTCATTTTAGAAAAATAAACCGGGATGCCTGGGTGGCTCAGTGGGTTAAAGCCTCTGCCTTCGGCTCAGGTCATGATCCCAGGGTCCTGGGATCAAGCTTCGAGTCGGGCTCTCTGTTCAGCAGGGACCCTGCTTCCCTTCCTCTCTCTCTGCCTGCCTCTCTGGCCTACTTGTACTGTCTGTCTGTCAAATAAATAAATAAAATCTTAAAAAAAAAAAAAAAAGAAAGAAAGAAAGAAAAATAAACCTAAATTCCTTGAATGCATAATGGCTCAAAAGTTTGTTGTCACAATATAACATTCACATGTAACACATATATATGTGTTCACATATAACACTGCAAATGTTTGTTGTTGGTATTAATATTGGATCAGAGAGATCATATCCTCATACATAAAGTACTTTCTCTTCATTAAAAAAAAAAAAATCCATGAGGAAAACAAAGCAGAAAGGTAGACAGCAAGACAATGATATGGCTCATTAAAATTACCAGGGAAACTTTTTGTACCTTTATGGAGGCAAGAGAGGGTAACAAGAAGCAACGGGAGCAGGGTCCAGAGCCTCTGGCGGTGTTCGATTTCTCCACCTATATGGTATTTAGGAAAAGATGTTTATTTTGAGACATTTTGTTGGCTATACACTTACAATTTATGAAACAAGTGGTAGGTAAATAAATATTCTTCTTATATACTTTATATCTTGCTTATGTTCTACGTCTATATAGAAAAGGGGTAGAAGTAATAATTTTTTTAGATCTCATATAATTTTTTTAATTTAATTTTATTTTTTCAGTGTTCCAGGATTCATTGTTTATGCACCACACCCAGAAGTAATAATTTTTTACATATTTTTATTTACAATGAAGAGTTCATGATATCTTCAACATTTAAAATTAAAGAAGCTAAAGCAAAATAAAATCATTGAAATTTTTAAAAATATATAGATACCTAGGCCCCATCCACCTCCCCAGAGATTTTAATTTAATTGATCTGAGGTAGAACCCAGCAATCCAAACTTGGAAAGACTTCCAGTGTGTGGGGTTATAATTCACTTTTCTAAAAACTAAATGGTTAGTTTCAGAAGGAAATTATCACCTTCTTGCCATCAGGTGATAAGTCTAAGGTTTCACTGGCAGTAAAATAATCTTTAAATCCTCCAAGGCTTCCAGTTGTAAGCACTGAGTGCGGTCAAGACTGCTTCTCCTTCAGACTAGGAGAACTCCAGGACAAGATTGGACAGTGCATAGGGCTCCAGATCTGTCATTCACATTACTCACATTTCTCATTTCTCCACTCCTGTCAGGTGTGCCTTTGGTGCCTACTGTGGGCTCAAGCTCAGCCACCTTCTCAGAGCCATTCAGAAAATGAAGAGGAAAAATATCTAAGGGCTCCAGTCACAGAGAAACTAAGTATCACGCTTTTCCTTGCTTTTGTGGACTCATGTTTATTACATAGATTACAGACCTACAGAGGAACACCTTATTCCTAGCTCTATGCTGACCAGACCTTTTCGCTGGGTCCCTAACCCTTGCTCACAGCCTTCCCCACTCTCTAGGACCTATAGCTGTTCTAGAACTATAATCCTGGCTTGAGCCTAGGTTCTTAGGTAACACCTCTGTCTTGCTTGTGATATGAAATTTGCAATATTTTTGCTATCCATTCTAACACCAGGCCTGGGCAGTCCCAACCTGGCCTGTCCAGACACTGAAGAATTCTCAGTCTTACAATCTGTGAAATGTTGTCATAAAGGTGTTTGACTGGGGTGCCTGGGCGACTCAATCTGTTGAGCATCTAGCTCTTGATTTCAGCTCAGGTCATGATCTCAGGGTCATGAGATCGAGCCTCACATCGAGCTGTGCACTGAGGGTGGAGTCTGCTTGAGATTTTCCCTCTCCTTCTGCCTCTGCCCCACCCCGTGCTTGCAGGCTCTCTCTCTCAAGATAAATAAAATCTTAAAAAAAATAAAGATGTTTGATTGGTACCAAGAATTTTGTAGTTCCTTAAATAGTGCTCTATATTATATAGGTCTTCAGAACTGTATGCAAAAGAAATCACAGTGTTCTGCTGTATTAAAAAAAGTGTGCCCCTTCATCGCACACCTGATTATTTGGTCACTCCAAAGGACATCTTCCCGGTTGACCTACACCACTACATCTACTTACCATACGTAGGAGAAGCACTTTGAAAAAGAACTGTCTTCTCAGAGCTAGCCTTTCAAATCTGTGAAGTGACGCTGCATGCCATCTCTTGATCTCTCCTGTGTGACTAGACGGGCACCAAATAAGCATAGCTCCAGGGGACGCAGTGCTTGATATTTTATTGCTTTGGGTGTTCTCCCCTGTATCCCTGTTATACCTGGAAAAGAGAAACACAAGCCTCCATGCCAGTGTGAAATCTGCAATCACCCATTTAGCTTCTCTTCCCTGGGAGTGTTTGTTGCACTTATATAAAGTTTTGTTTGGGTCAGGATGTTTCTGCCACAGGACGAGAAACAGTGCAACGTTTGTATGAAATGAGCGTAATACAGGAAACAAATAAAATGTCTGATAGCCAATTTGACATATGTCTGACATATGTTTGAAATAGTGTATTTATATTATTATATTGTTATATTGTTGTTCTTTCATTTCTGGATAATTGGATCATTTCTGCATGTTTTAATAACCAGCATTTTTCCATAGTTCTGAAACCCAAGAATGCATAGATTCTTCATGGAATAAGAGAAGACAGGTAAATCAGAGGCCCCTGAGTTCCCTCTAAAATCCCCTTAGACAATCTAAACAATGTAGCTCCTCTTCTGCAGCAGTGAGTGCTGAAAGCCCCCACGCTCTGCCTCCCACCTCCACTCCCAGGCCACACACACAGAAACGAGGCCAGATGCAGCGGCCCTCAATCGTTCTTGGCTTAGGATCGGAAACCAAAGCAGCAGTGGTTTGGGACTTCTATAAAGCGTAAAGATTGGGTAAAGCTGTCTTAATCCTTAGGCTCCTTGCAGAAAATTACGCAGGGCTACAAATGATTTCTTTTCTCTTCACCTAAGGCATCATTTGCCTGAAAGAAATGAGTTGCAGAGTCAAGAGGAAGGAAGTCTCCCTGGCTAGACTAAATTTGGCCTATTAGAAATGCAATGGGGTTATAAACAAACACCTTCAAAGAGGAAGAGAAGGGAGGGAGAAATTTGGGGTCCTTTTTTCATCTGCACTAGTAGTTTTGAGACTCAGCTGTGTCTCCACTGGGATTCAGGCACGTGTGGCGTATCTGAGAAGATGTTGGATTGTGAAAACTGCACATGCATTTTTCATGAACTTTTGAGACTAGCTGGATTCAAAAAGAAAGTGTTATCACATTCCTTGCCCATCCACCTATTGTCACCTTCTCAGATCTAGAGATTCAAGCCCTGGGAAATAACTACAGGCAAACACGAATGGAGATATTTTTCACATCTTGTTCTGGAAGATATCAAGGCATCAGCAGGCTGCTTTTGTTTCCAAGCAAGGAAATGTGATGTGGAGTCTGGGAGCATGCCATTGTCCCCACCCTTCCAATTTCAGGCACACTGTCGGGCAGCACATGGACCTCAGGCTTCCCATGGAAGGCGGCAGCAGGCTCAGTGGTGCGGCAGCCTTAAGTAGCTGCACAGACAGGAAACATAGAGGAGGAGCTGGAATATGGTAACCAGAACTGACTGGGTGATAAGCACTTAAGTGAGAAGCCCTGGCATCCTGTGACACAGCTGCATACTTGTCTGAGAGGTGCTGGAGATCATATTTTATGCAGGAGAGGGTAAGAGTCAGTGCAATTTGAGTCACTCCCACTAAAGAGTGCTTGGGACCCACATGCTTCTGAGACTCAGGGAAAGGCACAGCCACTTAACATTTATTAAAGACCCACTAAATGCCAGTAATGTCCCAATGAATATTGAATGAATGAATGAATTAGTGAGTGAATGGATGAAATAGTGAATGAATGAATGAAACTATTAAGATAATAAAACACAGTCTCTAGACCACACAGTTTCTCAAAGTGTGGCCCCAGACCATCAGCATCAACTTCCCCTGGGAATTTATTAGAAATGCAAATACTTAAACCCCACCCCAAACCTATTGGCCTCGAGACTCTGGAGGAGAGGCTCTGCAATGTGTATTGTGACAACCCCTCCAGGTAATCCAAGGTGTTCTGAAGTTTGAGAACCATCGCTCTGGTCGAGGAACCCCAAAAAGAATGGGGCAGGCCAGGAAGAAGACAGGAAAATGCCAAAAGAAAAATGATAGAATAAAGCAAAAAGTTGTAAGAAGGTTGGAAACAGCATTTGTAATTTATGTGAAGTTATTCTCTACCTTTTCCTTCTTTATGAGAGTTCATTTACTCCTTGATACCTCATCCGTTGGTTGAGAAAAGACAGAATACACTAATATCACATGTTCTGCCAGCCAGGCACCCCACCTACCCAGCCCTATTGATTCTAGCCCCTTTCTCAAAGCAGGGTTATAGCATGTAGATACTGGGAAAAGAAGGAGTCTGGGAGACGACAATCACAAACCATAGAATAGAAATCAGGAACACTCCTGGGTATGGAGGAACTTTCTATGGAAAATTACAGGAGGAAATGAAATCCTCTACAAGCCGTCACCAGCTCTGGACCCATAAAGAAACCTTTGATAGAAAAATCACACTGTTTTCCAAAACGCAGTCATAGGGTTCCCAGGGCCACATAATATGTAGCAGAGACAGCAATTATAAGCCAAAAAGCTTTGGTGAGGAGCCTGGAATGGGTTCTGAATTGTGAAAAGTGAACAAATATAAAACAGTATCACACATAGAAGAAAATTAAATATTTGCATAAGAATTAACAAGTTGCTTCCTTATATATAACACACCTCAACCATTTTTTCCCAGGAAGTAACCAAGGCTTTGGTTAAGAATGCACATTATTTTGCAGTTCTTTGTGTTGGGTAATAAACTATTGAGTAGTCACCAGCTTGGAAACAACACTCTTTTTTTTTTTTCTTTCTTTTAAATCTTTGTACTAGTTTTTCATAGTATAGAAATAGCCAAAAATACAGTTTATGACAATAAATCTACATTTAATTCTATTGATTTAAGGAATTTGTAAACAAATATTCTTAGCTGGGTGCTTTTGGCAAGTGTTATGAACTGAATGTTTGTCAAAATTAGTATGTTGGAATTCTTATTACCAACCTGAGGTAAATGTGAGGTAAAATGGAGACAGGGCCTCCGGAAAGTAACCAGGTCATGAAGGTAGAGTCCTCATGATGGAAACTGCCCCGGTAAGAAGAGACGAAAGAGAGCTTGCTTCCTCTCTCTGGTCTCTGCCTTGTGAGGACACAGTAAGAAGGTAACCATCTGGGAACCAGAAGGAGGATCCTCACCAGAAGCCAATCATATTAGCACTTTGATCTCAGACTTCCCAACCTTCAGAACTGTGAGAAATAAATTTCTGTTCTTTTACCCATCCAGTCCAGGGTAATTTGTTAGTGCAGTCCAAACTAAGACACCAAAATATTTTATTTTGCTCAGTTTCACCTTCTGAAAAATTTATTATATCCAGCTCATAGGGTTATTCTAAAATCTGTTATACATAAAGCACTTAACACAGTGCTTGTACACAGAAAGAAGTAATGGCTCATTCACTTGCTCTTTTCTTCTTGCAAGATGATGCCAGTGACTAAGATCTCTCTAAAGAGATCCCAAGAAAACGCTGATGGATAAAACATTGATCAATACATAATTTCAGGTTTAAAAAATAGTTGTCATCTTACCAAGTTACCGATGCAACATATTATCCAGAATTTGCTTATTATCTCCTTCTATTCTTGACAAAGTACTTAAAATTAATCAGGAGCATATTTGGCATGCTACCTTGGATTAAAATCTTTGGTCATTTTTGCCATTGGTATTGAGAATGAGTTTATGGTAACCATGGTGAGGCTCTAGTAAGGTGGGTCCTTGACAATGTAATTGAAATCATGGGACATTTGTCATACAAGGTATTTAGTGTAGATCATACTTTGAAGATTTGACCTCAGGCAATTTGACACTTTCAGCCTGGTTAGGCGCACCCCCTCTAGGTCTCTAACAGTATTCCCAGAACAATAATAACTTATGATAATAGTAGTACAATAGTTTAATAACAGCACTTCATAGAGTTGATATGAGGATTAGATGAATCCATAAATAAAAGCCATTATCATGCAACAATAAAATGTTAACTTTTCCACTACTGGGACATGTGATAGGGAAAATAGACCTTAGAAATATTCACCTTTTATGGACAAAGAGACATTCAGAGTTCATTGTGCCCATTTACATACTGATCTGGGAAGAGGTCATTCAATTATTGGCTCACTTTATCTCGCCAGTTCTTCTGCCAGGTATCTTCCTATTATGGAGAAACTTCTAATTTTCAGAGACTGAGTCTAATTATCTTTAGACTTCTATTCTTTTGGGGGCTTTTTATTTAAAACCTTTTTGGTGCAACTACTATGTGACAAGCATTATCAAGTCACTTTGGGTATAGCACCAAAAAAGATACTCAGTGGGCTAGCAGTCAAGGAATATACAGGATCCAACCTTCCAGACTGGATTGTCTTCTAAAACTTTCAGTTTTGTCAGTTCTCCACCTTCTTGCCCACCTGCCACCCTTAGAACCTGCCCATACCCAACAGACACAGCGTCTACATTCAGATTTCAAGTCTCCCCATTGTCTTGTAGAGCATGCCTACACACAGCATCCAATATGACAATTCTAATCTGACCAAATCTGTCATCTGCCATGTAATGGTAATAGACTGGGTTGATGTGTTTTATAAATTATTCATTTTCATTTAATGAATAATTCACCCACCATCCATCATAAATTTCAAACTGAACCAAAGCTTATTTTCACTTATTCCCTTATTGGATCCTGGGGAAAAAAATGCATTTTTTTCTTTTCCTTAAGTAAGAAAAGAATCCTTTAAAATTAGTTGAATTACAGCTAACAAGTAGGTAGCTTTCCCTCTCAAATACATATTTTTAAATAAATAAGTTTAATAAGATGGGTTTAGAATTTCTGCAGCTAAAGCTTTTAAATGTCCAAGAAGTTGGTGAATCTAAGTATATCACAAAACGTTTGTATTGCTTTCTTAAGTTTTCCGTGGAGAGCATAATTCAAGATCAAAATATATAACTTCTGCCTCAACAGTATGTCAGGCTAGATGCTCTCAAAGGCCTTCTTACTTTAAACCTAAACCCAGGATAAATAAGGAAAAAAAAAATACATAACCCACTGTTTACAAGTTTTCTAAAAAGAAAGGACTCTCCAATTTAAAGCTTTCACAAATTATCACTTTGTATGAAGTGAATATAAGCATGCAAAGAAGAAGAAAAAAAGAAAACAGAAATTTTTAAATTATCAGAATCTAAATACAAATTTAGTGTATATACAAAATGTTTAAAGGAAGACAAAGTGAGTATGCAACAAAAAAATTAAATGAGACATATTAAAGAGAAATTTTAAAAAATAACACTCAGAGAGGATAAAACAAACTGTTGAAATTAAAATTTAATGGATAGAGGCACCTGGGTGGTTCAGTCAGTTAAACATCTGCCTTCAGCTCAGGTCATGATCCTGGGGTCCTGGGATGGAGCTCCACAATGGGATCCTTGCTCAACAGGGAGTGTTTTGCCCCCTCTGCCTGCCTCTCCCCCCTGCTTCTGCTCTCTCTTTCTGACAAATAAATAAGATTTTTAAAAATTAATGGATAAAATTTTTAGAACTTCAGAAGGAGTCCCCAAAACTGCATTCAAAAATGCCCTCAATTGGATGGCCAGCTTCTGAGCTGTGAATGTGCAAGGCAATCCTGGAGAACTGCAGTAAACGGCAGACTGGAAGCTCAAGAACGGAGGTGGATTTCAGCAACCAGACAGCACAGGGGTGTTAAAAGATTGCTATTAAAGATGGAGGAGACTTCAGGCCTGAGACCTACCCCTGTGAGGAAATGCAGAACAGGAAAAGGCATAACAAAGCTGAAAAACAAGTTTTGACTGAATCAAGGTCATTCACTACAACGCTTTGACTAAAAATCTTAACACTTGTTGGAAGAATGTCATCTAAGGCCTCTACAGTTTATCATCCATAATCTGAAAAGCAACTGAAAATTATAAGCATACTAAAAACAAAAGCAAATGACCAAAGAGAAAAGGCAAGAAATAAAGAGATATAGGTGCCATCTATATGGCCACCACAAGAGCAGGTGTGTTGCTGCCCTAGCCACCTGCAGAAGGCCAGTCCAATGCTATTTGGCCACATTCAGCATCTGGGAGGGCACCTCACTACACACTGGACTTCCCTTAGCCCAGGCTACTTCTTGGCCAGTCTTCTTCCCATGTGCCTGTGCAAGTCAGGGCCCTCCTGCACCAAAACGGCCCCAATGGTAGGCTGCCAGTGGTCATCAACCCCAAAAGCAACGGAAAATTCTTGTCAGAAGAAATTTGGCCAGCATAAATAAGTTCTGTAAAATAAGACTTGAAAACCTTGTCCTATACAATAAGACTTATATAAATTTTATTTGGACCATACATTAGAAGGCAGGGGGAAAATGGCTGTCCATCACATTTTTAATTGCTGAGAGGTGCTCCAGCTTTAACCAGGAGATGACCTATATTTACAGGATTCAGACTTTTTAGAATTACTTGTTCACTGTAAAAAGAGACTAAAGAAATTATGAGGTAAGGCAAGAAATCTCACCACATATAGGAATCTTTATAGTATTCACATGACTATAATGCTATAATGTGCTATAGTTTTTATGGTATCCACATGACTGTTCAAAGTATAAACACATTTATCCTGAGATCTATGTAGTAAGTAAGAGCCTTTTATTTGTAAGCTGACGTATATGAAATAGTCCTAATGAATAATGAGAGTTACTAGATGTGCTTGAAATGGGAACTTGGTTCCTCTGAAAGTTATAGCAATCTTTCTTATTTCAACTGTAATATAGGGCTCACTTGCTTCTTTTGTTTTTTAAACAATAAAATATGCCATATTATGAAGGATTATAATCTTGTTGCTGAAACAAGAAAAAATGTTCAAAACAATTCCTGCTTCTGTATAAAATAAGATGTTCTGCTGCTATTGTTCTTTCTACCCGTCCAGCATATTAGTGGTTCCCTGATGTGCTGTGGGCAAATCCATGAACTAGCAGAATTTCTGCTGGAATTAATTTAGGAGGGTCTCATTTGATGCTAAACAAACATCAAGTGACAATGTCATTTTTTTTTTGTCATGGCTTTAGCTTGATAAGTAAGGTATATTTCTGTTTAAAACCACATGCCATTAGTTTTTAATTTGCTTCCAGAATTGGAAATCTTTTTCAGTCAATATTTTAAGGAAATAGGAAACTGTGATTATTTTTACTCTGGAGTGCTAGTTAATGAATACAAATAGGTTAGAGAGATTTAGAGATATTCATCATTTAATAGTATTTAATGTTTATTTCAGTATATTTAATATGGATAACATTTTAGGAAGAGGAATAATGTTTTGATTTAATGTGGGAAATGAAAGGGGTCCCAAGAGTGGCGGACTCCTGATTTTGGTTTAGGTCTTGATCTCAGGGTCATGGGATAGAGCTCTGCATCAGGCCCCATGCTCAGCCAGAGTCTGCTTAAGATTCCCTCTCCCTCAGCCCCACCTCTCCCCCTAAAATGAATAAATAAATTCTCTTTAAAAGTGTGGGAAACAATGGTTAGGAACCAAATTCTATATCAAGACCTGTGACTATATTACTTATGCAGCAGATTTCATTTTTCATGACATGTCTTATTTTCCTAAGCTATAAAACAGAGATAATGATTTTTAAAAGAGCGAGAGAGAGAAATAAAGAATCCACAAGTGACTCAGTCTTTAAAATATTAGGTAGGATTGGTAAGTTAAAAAAGCAAAAAATGAGGAGTGAGAAAATTTCGACAGGAAATTGGGACCTATAAAAAGAAATCAAATGGACATTCTTAATCTGAAATTTATATATATATTATATATATATATATCATACATATATACACATATATATACATATATACATATATCATATATAATTATGATAAATATATATGATATATATATCCAATAAAAATTTATTTGGTCCTAAATAAAATAAATGCAAGGTTTCTAAAATCAGAAAGAGGTCCCTAGGAAATATAAAAAAACTGTCAGAGAGGAAAACGGGAAAAAATAAAAACAGTGTTTAAGAGATACATTGGACAAACTTCAAAGATTTAATGTATAGCTAGATGTCCAGAAGAAAAGAGAAAAACAATGTGGCAGAAACAATACTGGTCGAGATAATGACAGAGAACTTTCAAACTGGCAAAAGACATCAATTCAAAGTTCCAAAAAAAATGCACTGAGATCAAGAAAAGATATGTCAAAGAAAACTCAATAAACACCTCAGAGTTGACTTACCAAAAATGAGACCAGATGGCGCTGAGAATTTGTAAACTGAAAGGGGGGGTCAAAGACAGATGAACAGAAGCACAAACAGCTAAAAGGATGGGAAATATAGAAAGGAGGATATGAGACACAGTAGACATAGGGATGAGACAAGATTTAAAACAAGAATAACCTGAGGTGTAAAAGAAAGGAGATAGAATCTGACTAAAGCAGTATTTGAAAATAAAATGGCTATTATTTTTCAGATTTAAGGAATGCTACAAACCTCAGGAAGGATTATTACAGACAAACATTTTATATAAAGGAATCACTATAAAGTTTGAACAGTTGAAGCATAGTTGTACTTTACAGTGGAATCTTAAAACTGGGAGAGGTCTGAGAGATAAACTATTATAACACATGGATTTGAGGAAGCAGATCAACAACTGCACAAGCAAATGACCTAAGGAACGGCACAGATAAGGCACAGCCAGAATCAGAATTCTTGAATTTAGATTAGGTGATATTTTCACTATACAAGACTTTCTATTTTATTTAACTTTATATGTCAGCAGCATTATCCAAAGATATTGATCCTCCTATCATTTTAAAATTATACTTTGTTAACTAAACTATTTTTATTTTTTTTTAATATAATTTTTTATTTTTTATAAACATATATTTTTATCCCCAGGGGTACAGGTCTGTGAATCACCAGGTTTACACACTTCACAGCACTCACCAAAACTAAACTATTTTTAAATCTTTCTTGCTGACTTCCATATTGCCAAACAGATTGTAATGTAAAAAAGTAATTCGAAGTCCATCACTCCCTCAGGCTGCTTTGTGTTAAAGGTAGAACGGGGACAGAAATTCAGATAATTGAACTTCGAATCACAGAGCATTTTTCACATCCAGCTTGTTGATGTTGCTGGTTTTTAATATCAGTGGTGCACTGTGTCTTTTTTTTTTTTTTTTAACATAAATGTATTATTTGTTTCAGGGGTACAGGTCTGTGATTCAATTCACACAATTCACAGAGCTCACCATAGCCTATACCTTCTCCTATTTCTATCATCCAGCCACCCTATCCCTCCCACCCCCTACCTTCAAGCAACCCTCGGTTTGTTTCCTGAGATTAAGAGTCTCTTGTGTTTTGTCTCCCTCCCCGGCCCCATCTTGCTTCATTTTTCCCTCCATTGCCCCATGATCCCTCACCCTGCCTCTCAAATTCCTCATATTAAGTGAGATCATATGATAATTATCTTTCTCAGATTGACTTTTACTCTTAGCATAATACCTTCTAGTTTCATCCACGTCATTGCAAATGGCAAGATTTCATTTTTGATAGCTGCATAATATTCCTGTGTGTGTGTGTCTGTGTGTGTGTGTGTGTGTGTGTGTGTGCATGAGAGAGAGAGAGAGAGACATATCTCACATCTTTTTTATCCATTCATCTCTTAATGGACTTCTAGGCTCTTTCCACAGCCCAGAGACACTGCCAGATTTTAAAGAGTGATCTTTAAGTTAGAGCAGTCAGATCATTAATGTGCAGCTGGGACTGCTACTCTGACCCCAAGCCCAAAGGGGCAAGTGTAAGTGACGGGCACTTGAGCTGAAGCTTCTTTAGGTTCATGGTTTAGAAGAGACCCATTTCACCAGTAGTTAGCAATCTTAGAAAGTTAGATAATCAGGCACTATGCTGACAGAAAAGTTGAACTGTCTACCACACAATACAGGAAAATTGATTTTTTTTTGCACTCTTTTCTCCAAGATTAAAGATTACCTCCTCTTCCTCCCTTGATATATTCTTCCTCTGTAAATTTAGTAATTCCCTCTACTTATTTCCATTATTTTCACTAATCCCACTGGTATTGTCATTTGAAATTAGTTGGTTGCTCTTCTTGGTTTCAGGCAACAGAAAACCCAGAAACCCTACTGAAGTTTCCATAAAAAGAAATGTTATTGACTAGTTTCACTCAAACATCCGGAGGTAAAGTAGGCTTCCATGCAGTTCGTTCATGTCTGGCTAAGTTTCTCTGTAGTCCTTTTGGCTACATCCTTGGCTGACTTTCCTCCTTATCACAGGGTGGCTTCATGAAGCAAAGGACTCTGCCTGATCCCTCTTTCACATCTAGGTAAAAAAGAACAAGCATCTCACAGCCATCAAACAAGATTTCTCAGGTCTGTACAGAAAACAATCACTATAGATAATACATGCTTATTATTGAAATGATAACCATTGTAAATGATACTGAATTGCCTCTAGAGCTGGGTGTGATATTCATCCCACACAAATCCTTAATCTCCTCGCTGCTACACAATGGGAAACAAAATGGCATTAGGTAGATATGCAAAACATCCATTATAACTGTGGTGGATTTTGTTTTTTCTATTGTCTCTGTAAAACCATGACAACCTGGAAGATAGAGACAGTACTGACATATCTCTGTATCTTCAGGTCCTACTTCAGAGCTGGCATATATAATCAGTATTCAATAGTCACCTGAATGAATGAACAACTAAAATAACTAATAACTAATTCTTCTCAGAAATGTATTTGTCATCAACCATCTCAGAATTCTTATAACGTATTGTAGTTGTAATAATATTTGCACAACACCATATTGTTCAATCCCACCCTGCATGGTTATAATTTTTACCTATTGCTTTCTGGGTGTTTCACTTTGTTTCAACACATTACCGATTATTTTTAGAGCTGCTATTAACACAGACTTCAATTCCTGTCCTGTTTTCCCCTTGAGCAGTGAAGCAGTTGCCATGGAAACGGAATCCAATACCTCTCTCTAGAGCCTCACATCAATGCAATTTGATGTGGGGGACTAACATACTACCTCCTACCTGTATTTTATAAGTCTGTAGATATAATACCTCAAAAGATGTAAGTCATTACTGGGGTAAGGCATACTCAATAAAGTATGGGCTTGACAGCTTGTCCAAGAGATGTATCAGAGCTCTCATCTGGAAATAATCCCCTAATCAGAGCTGGAAAAAGGTTTTCATGCTTGAATTGACTAAAAATTCCAAGTCACAAGGTAAATTTTATTTCAAGATGGGAAGAAGGATCATTTTAATTGGCACCACTCATTCAGCACAAGGTCACAGACACCTAACCTTTGTCAGAGAACCAAGTGTGGTGATTATGTGGGATGCTTCTTTCCCATCTCCACCCTACACAAAAAGTGAGGTTTGGAAGCAAATCCAGGTAGACTGATAGAGGAAGAGAAGTGTAATTTCCCAAGTATATCTTGTTGAGGCAACTCCCATCAGCCAAGATCTTTTCTCTGAACAATTTATAGATCTAAGCTTTAGCTTTAGTACTCTCAGCACCTGGGAGAAGGATACATTGGCTATGGTGGAAGCTAGGTGGGGAACCAACAGCATTGACTGTATATGAGAAGAAATGGTTAATTACCAGGTCCTAAGCTGTCGGCTGGAACTGATCTTCATAGTTTAAAATGAAGCTTTGACCTGTCAGCACTACAGGATCTTTTATTTGGTGGACATATTTGTTATGATGGAATCTTCCATCCTTCCATGAGATACATGTTTACATAGTCTATCTCTACGGGTATATATCTGTGGGTAACCTGGCTTAACCCAAGGACATGGAACAGAAGAAGCCAAAATGGGAAGATGCAGGTGATTAAAATATTAGATGCAATGATATCAACAGTACCTAAAGTGTAGTGACCTAAGAAAAGTGGGTTGTGAGTAGACAAGGCACAGCCTACTAATCCTAAGGGGCATTGAATCTTTTAGAAATGAAGAGATAACAATGAGCACATGGATGAGAAACAAAACAAAAAAATACACATACCAACTGGAACAGGGTATATAGACTGAAATCAGCACCAAAAAAGAAGAGCCAGGGAGTGAGTTTAGACTGTAAGACAATAGTCAGGATACCCCCGATTCTGTTGTAGGATTCCAATAGATTCCTTTATGCCATATTTTTAAGTTGGAGAAGCAAAAGATTTGTTTTTAGAATTTGTTTTGTTTTTAACTGTCTGCTTCTTTGGTTTACAGTCCTGGCCCTACCAAAATGATTTTTTAAAGATGACACTCAGTTTTGTCGGTTCTTGGTCTGTGCCTTCCCTGTCTCTTTCAAAAGGGAAGTCTAACCATGAGCTAAATCAAGCCTCATTCTCCCACTGCCCTGTTCGCCACAGTTTTGTTCTTTGCTGTGTAAACACTTGCTCTCATCCTAGCCCCCTCCCAGCTGCTCCCAAGAAACATTCAGTTCCCATCATTTTTCTGGAAAGAAGGAGGTCAATATTATTAGTGGAGTGTTTTCTACATAGCACCAGGTTTGGAAATATTTTTTGTCAAGACATGCATAGGCTTTCTCACACTGAATACTTCTACTACAAAGCCAGCCCACACTTGGCCCGTTTCTATCTAGGACTCAGGGGCATTCAGGTTTGCCAGGTTCTCTGCAGGGTATTAGTTGGGGTTGTTTTCTTGGCTCCTTCATACTAGGCCCATTTCCAGGTAGCTGGGTACATATCCTGTTCTTACTTGATTTGCTTTGGACAGAATTGTTGACCTGCTCCTTCTCTACCCCTTTCTTTTTTTGCCCTATACTACTTAAACCCAACCCCCCACACATGCCACCACTTCATTCACTATGTCCATTCTTGCCTTCTCGCCCATTCTTATTTTCACAATCCTACTCTACTCCCTTCTCTTAGTCCATTATATAATGGCTGGGGGGGCTAGACTGGATTAAGTGAGGAAATGTAGTAGAAGGAGATGTCAGAGGACAACTCAAGATCTTATGGGCCATTGTAAAGACTTTGGCTTTTACTCCTAAGGAAATGGGAAGCTACTGGAAATTTTTCAGATAAAGAATAGACATGATCTAAAAATGATGGAAAAGAATCACTCTGGTTGTTATTTTAGGAACAGTCTGAGGGATTGTGGGGTCACAAGAGTGAAATCCAGAAAACCATCTGTAAGCCACCAAAATAATTCAGATTGAAATGATGGAGTCTCCATCCAAGGTAGTAAAGATGTAGAAAAGATGTCAGGGTTCAAAGCTGATGGCAAAGAAAGAATTCTTGATATGTCTTTGGTGCAAAAAGCTGGTTTTATCAAAGCATGGTAACAGGACCTGTGGGCAGGAAGAGCTGCAATCAGGTCATGAGGAGTGGCCCATCATATACTTTCAAGTTGGGAGGGGGTTAGGGATAACATAAGTCTCCCAGGTTGATTAAAAACATGGTTTCCAGGATCCTGAGGGAGCTATCTATTGTTAGGAAAGGTGATTTATTACTGTTTAGTAAACACTCAGTCATGAGACTCTTCAGATGTATATCAGTGGGCCATATGCTTGAAGGTTGATTGCCAACATGCATCTTGAGGGGTAGAGATAAAGTAGGTTTCCAAAGGAATTTTTATATGTTGAAGTAGACTTACAGGATCCTTGGGTTTGGGCTAAGATTGCCTCCTGCCCTTAGCAAAGTAGTATTGTCAAGGCAGCTGAGTTGCTAGAGGAATGTCACTTTGCCCATTTCAAGGACTTGTCAATGGGTGGTAAATAGTAAGGAAATTGAATTTTTCTTTTGTCTTTGTTTCCCACACCAGTCACAATAGAGGTGATAAGATGAGGTCAGATCCAAATATATGTAGTCAAGCTGAAAGAATTTCCTGACAGTTTGAATATAGGGTATGAGAGAAAGAATGGAGGGAAGGCTGATTCTATAGGTTTTGAACTGAACAAATATTTAAACACTTACATACTATTTCAGGAAATCATGATTGTGTCAGGCATTATCCTAAGCCTTTTGCCAATCACAATTCACTTAATCCTCATAACCCTATGAGACAGATGTTATTAGCATCCCCATTTTATAGATAAGGATCTTGCTATGCAGATTGCTTACATAACTTGTGCAAGGTCCTTGTGAATGTTGTTGCTATTAACTCAGATGGATCAGTGTAGGAGTGGGATGAATTTGGAACAGCATTAGAAGCTTATCTTTCTACTTTTTAAGGTCTAGAGATCACTAACCATCCAGGCTCAGCCCACATTTGCCTTTAGCTGCTATTAGTTCATGGTATATGCATTTTTTACCTACAAGGGTTAAACCAGCTACTCTAGGTTGGCACCAGGACTCCCCCAGCTTCAGCTTCCACTGGAAATAGTGGCATGCTGGTAACATTTACCAGTCCTTCGGTGGGGAAGAAAGTAGCATTTTCTGAGCATTTGTTGATTTCTGTGATGCAAATATCCTCACCATAGCCCATTTCAAACAACATAGTTTTGTTGAATATGAAGTTTAGAAGAGATGTACACAGTTTGCCCTCAGCTATAGCACACCACTAATTGGAACCTTTATAATGATTTTTAAATGCTAGTGAATATCTAGCAATGGTAATTCAGGGCTCTCAAATTAGGAGAATTTATGATTGGAGGCATAACCAAACCAGCTGGGAAAAATAATTTACATTTGAACTAGAAGTTGAAGTGTAGATGATAAAGCAAGAATAGACAGAAAAAAATCAAGAATGTGGAATAATGAAGGGGTTATATAACTATAGGAGAGGTCAGCGGTTGAAATAGCTGATTCCTGGTTGATGGAAGAAGGGTCCAGAGCAGAGATGACTAGGATGCAGGATTCAGCCAGTCAGAAGTCTCAAGAGTAATTAGAGGAATGCAGTCAATGTGGCAGAGAGGAATCAGAAAACTTCAAGAGCAGGCAGTAGCAAAAGAGGCTCAAGCATAGTGTTTGTCAAATGAGTGTTTCTCCAAACCATTTGCTTTTGAATCTCCAAAAGGCATTTTAAAAGATCTTTATGATGCAATGTGTCTGGGTTGGGTAAGGACCTTCCTAAAAGTTCCATAAGTTATAACTTATGGAACTTTTAGGAAGGTCCTTACCCAACCCATAAGTTATAACTTATGGAACTTTTAGGAAAGTCCTTACCCAACCCATAAGTTGTATAACTTATGGAACTTTTAGGAAAGTCCTTACCCAACCCATAAGTTGTAACTTATGGAACTTTTAGGAAGGTCCTTACCCAACCCAGACACATTGCATCATAAAGATCTTTTAATATATATATATATTTAATAATATATATAATTTATATATATATATATATATATATATATATATATATATATATATATTACTAGCTTTAACCTGGTAAACAATAAAGGCAAGAGGACTCAGGTTATCAAGACTTTCCAAGACAAAATAAAAGACACCTAATTATGAGATTAGAGTTTAGGACCAGGATAGCAATACCTGAAAAGAATGGAGCAAAGATAATATGGCAGCCAAGTAAATGTGATACACAAGAACTGATACTGAGACTTGAACACTAAGAGACACATAAGGGACACTTAGCAAAACTACATAAAAACTCCCGTACACATCACCAAGAAGTTTTCAGCTTCATGGCAGTGAGTGCCAAGAGAAAATTTTATACAGGGAAATGACACCACCATTCTACTTGCAAAATAGAGTGGAGGATAGAATGCAAAGAAACAAAACTGAAAGGCAGAAAAGTAAGGGAGCAAATGAAGCAGATGCCGATAAAGGCGTGAGCAATGGCTGTGACAATAAGGTGGGATAGTGAGGTTGGTTTTAGAAATATTTTAGAGTTAGAAGTCATGTAGGGTATTTGATTGAATATGGAGAGGGAGAAATAGGCAGAAATTGAAGAAGATTGCCACATGTCCAAAAAAGGTGATTCAGCAAACACTTGCATTCAGGGGGATGGGCACCTAAGAAGAAAAAGAGATGAAGAAGTATATATTCATTAGGAATCTTGATTGCAAATGAGAGAAAATAACTCAATTGGCTTAGGGGAAAAAGTGGTTTTTTTTGCTGCATGAAATCTAAGAAAGGATTAATAGTAGTGTACGACAATAGTGTAGTGAACTATGATAGCTACAGTGTTGTCTTCTTAGGACATATTTTAATATCCCTTCTAATAAGGTTCTCAGGTTTTTGAGCACAGCCCTATCTGACCTACCCATGCACACAGATGTACCATGTGAACTGGGTCTGGCCAATTAGAGTACCCCATGCTTTTGGCCAGAGTGATTAGCTCAGAAGTGGTAGCTCATAAGACATGAGCTGAGCCAATCAAGGGCCCTCATGAGACTTTTTATTAAAATTAGCAGAGAGCTTTTGTCTTTGGGGTCACTGTGTAGGAAGGATGAAAGACTGGGGCAGCTTGCAACTCTCATTCTCAGCAACCTAGAAATTGCCTAATTGCATGAAGTTCAATTGAGACTAACTGAAACGCTGAAACAAGCAGAGATGAGAGATGGATTAAAAAGAGATCCAGGCAAGCCCCGCGTTGGGCTCTCTGCTCGGCAGGGAGTCTGCTTCTCCCTCTCCCTCTGCTTTTCTGCCTACTTGTGCTCGCTCTCATTCTCTCTCTCTCTTTCAAATAAAACAATAATATAAAAAAGAGAGAAAGAGAGAGGTCCAGCAGTTCTGAAGTGTCACTTCCAGGCATAAACAGAGGCCTGGTTAATGCAGTTATTTAAATGATCATGTTAGCTACTTTAATCTCTCTCCCAACCATATAAGTGGGAATATAAGATAAATATCACTTTATATGGACATGTAAGTGGACATATAAGATAAAAAATTCTTTTTTCTCCCCTAAGCTAGTTAGCAATGGGTCTCTGTGATATAAAGTGTAAGATTCTCCATTAAGACCTCCAAAAGCCTAGAAATACAACTAGGCCTCAGGAAAACTACATCCAGGGACTGAAATATCATTAGTCCTACACCTTTCACCTGCCTTTCTCTGGACATTGGTTTCATTCTCTCTCACTACAGACCACTTTCATTTACATCGTTAGAAATGTGACCACAATGGCCCCCTAGTTTTACTTTCCATAGGTTCTATCTATTTTTGAACTTAGTTCTATCTCTATTTTTAAATAGGTTTTATCCCTATTTTTGAACTTGGAAGCACAGAGTCTAAAAGGCAGTCTTACTCTCTGCCTTTTAGTCTCTGTGCTTCCAAGTTTAAAAATTCTAAGAAAGGATTCTAATTGACTCACTTCAGGTCATAGAATAATAGATCAATCAGTGGTAACTAGGGTTTTGAAATAGTCTGTTTGACTTAATATGGGCGAGGCTGACATCCCTGAACCAATCAAATGA
This sequence comes from Mustela nivalis, assembly GCF_964662115.1. Taxonomy (NCBI): domain Eukaryota; kingdom Metazoa; phylum Chordata; class Mammalia; order Carnivora; family Mustelidae; genus Mustela; species Mustela nivalis. Next base: position 126,656,949 of record NC_139023.1, read on the forward strand.
GGCCAATGGGGCAAATTCCTGTAAGAAAATAGCAACACTCAGGGAAGCTTAAGGAGGAGGAACAATCCCAAGAAAAATGAAGTAGTACTCCCAGAAGAAGGACAAATATAGCTATCAGTGTCCCTTACTGGAAGATGATGTTTTAAACACATTGAATGTGGGGCCTGTGCAGGGCCAAAAAGCGACCAAAGAAGTATGGCCTGTTAAAATTACTAATCAGGTCTATCAGGGTCAATGTCTGGATATCATTGATTCTGATGAAACAGATCCCTTCGGACTATAAATTGCAAATTTAAACTATAACTTATGTATAATTTTACCCCAAGATTACCTAGAATTTCAGTGTTCAAGACAAGCATGCACAATTTAATATAGTTATGTGCTATAGTGGCATTGTGAGGTAGGAGAAGAGAAAAGGTTGGGAATCAGAAAGGAAAAACCTTAGGAGCAAAACATCCTTATCTATGTCTCTGCTCTCTTGGGCAAGAGACCAAGACACAAGGTCATGACCTAACAAAGCCCTGGGACCCCAAGCTTTTTGGTCTGAACAACTGGAATAATGAGATTGCTATTGACCAAGAAAGGAAAGATTGTGAGTAGAGCAGAGTTGGGGTAAGTTTGAGTTTTATCTCAGATATTTAAGTGGATATGTCAGGTAAGCTATTCAAAAAGTTATTGGATTTCAGAAGAGCAATCTGGGTGTTCCAGTATTGAGGGTCAGGGATGAAATGAGAAACCAGATTGATGAAGGAGTCTTTAGAGGATGGAGAAAAACTGGGAGAATGTGGTGTTCTGGGAGCCACATCAATGAGAAACATCAAATAGAAGGGGAAAATCAGCTGTGACAGATCCTGCTGAAGGGTCACATAAATAATGACAGAGAAGTAATTGTTGGATTTAGCAATGGGGCTGCCATTGGTGATTTTGACAGTTTCCATTAAGTGATGGAAGCAAAAGACGAAAGTAACACTTTAGCCATGGATGCCAGGAGAAAAGACTGAAATTAAATGGGACACAGTTCTGGAAACCAGAGGATGCATAGGATGTAACATCTTAGGACTTGGACTTATCCATATTCATGATGTCCTATAAGGTGACACGTCCCCCATCCACAGAGATACCATGGGAGAGAGAAAATCAGGTTTGGGGAGGTTATTTAATCAACTGAACACTATTGGTATGGCTTTTATTTTGCTAAGAGGGACTGAGTATTAGATAAAGCTTCTGTTTAAATGAACAATCAGACTAAGATTTAAATCAAAGTTAAGGTTTTCCTTCTTATCAGCAGTGGAGAGAAAAAATCAAATCTATTAAGGACAAAGCTAAAGGAACTACATTTATTCTCATATTGGATTTGTTGCCTGTGTTAAGTTTTTCACCTTCATGGGTTCTTTTTATTATATTTTTTCCAGGTTTATTGAGGTATCATTGACAAATAAATATTGCATATATTTCTGGTTACTTGATGATTTGATATACATACACATTGTGAAATGATTACCTCAATCTAGCTAGTTAACATATCCATCACCATACATACAGTTATCTTTTTGTGAGTGTGTGTGGTGAGTATGCTTAAAGTCTCGGTAGCAAATTTCAAATTTACAAGTCAGTATTATTAACTAGTCACCACACTGTACATTACATCACCAGAATTTACTCATCTTATAACTGAAAGGTTATACTCTTTGACCAACATTTCCCCCAGGTCCTGGCAACCACCATTCTACACTGCTTCCTTGAGTTTGATTTTTTTAGATTCCATATAAAGTGAGATCATGCAGTTTTTCATTTCCTTTCTGTGACTTTCATCCACACCCCCAATGACACTTCTCATTTGGCATTCCACCATAAGTATTATGTTGACTGTGAGACCCTGTGAGATATTATTGAGAAAAATCGCATGGTCATGCCAACCATCAAGGTATGAGAGGCCATACATGTTCATTGGAGGACATGTTAAAGATGATTTATGCAAAAGGATATCCTGGCTAAGATCTGGCTCAAGAGATACTACATTTTTGATGAGTAAAGCTAAGTAAAAACTTTTTATGTGAATGTGGCACTGTAATAAGTTGTTCATCATCTAAAGATATAGACTTTAAATTACCTAGATAAACTGTTCCCTTATTTTTAGATAATCAACAGGTGAGCCCTCCAACGATACAAATTTAAGGCATGTCCTTTGTTCTTAACAAAATTGTGATGACCTATAGGCCAAAGTCAAGTGTTGTGGTTCGATCAGTCAGTATGTAAGGTAGAATCAGAGCTAGATCTGTGAGAATATGGATTTCATTTTTTTATTAGTTTTAATATCATTATTATTATTACTGGTTGACTTGTTTCTTTGTTTTGTTTTTTTGGGGGGGATTGTTTATTATAATTTTTGAGGACTACTTGTAAGAGATGAGTCACAGAAGACAGAAGTAGCTTTCCTAGAAGATAGCATGAACAGAATACTCCAACACCCATATCATAGAGAAGAGACATCCTCTGAGGTCCTTTTAGAACCAACAATGCTCTGCTCCCTTGGTGAGCTATAGCTATGAGAACATGGCTATGGTGCCACATACTCATCAGTCACAGCAACAGGAGATCTTTTTTAGACTACTTGGTGGCTAGCCTGGGGAAGCTAGAACAAGAAAGGAGAAATAAGAAAGATGTCACACTGGGAGTGTGAACACCTGGGAGGCTCCCTTTGGAGATTGGCAGACAAAACTGCAAGACTCTTGGATGCTGAGGTCTTGTAAACATAGTGTGGGAGACACTGTAATCTGGGTATTAAAAATAAAAGAGGTTTAATTTTATATACAAAGACTGGTGAGGATTTTTTCCAACTTCCTTATTAGGTACAAACTAAGTGTCTTGAACAAGATTACCCAGGAGGAGACCACGCCTTGTGCATCAATATTTTAAGCTCTAGGAACTTTTAATAATGTCAGCTAAGAAAGTAAAATAACACAAAAATCTTCTCTGCCATAAAGTCAAATGCAACTTTATCGGAAAATAATATTTCTCCCAAATACACGATGCAACCATAAGCCCAATTCTTAGAGTATCTCCTGATTTCTTACCGAGAAATCTTCTCTAAAATCACAGATTATCAGAAACACTTTTGTTTGAAATGATTTCAGTAGGAAAAAACATCCCACTCTTGTCTGGAAGAGTTAAGTTGTGAGGCAGCAAAGCAGCCTTGATTTCCAGGCCATCTGTAGAGTTTCAGATAGTGGGTCTCTGCACATAATATCTGACAACTATTTTAAAATGTTTCCAAGAAAGGTCCATTTTAGTTCTGGACTGATTTTGGCCTCTTTACAGATAGCACTACTTTGCTTTGAGCCCATCAAAACTCTGATGCATTTACATTACACCTAAACTCCACTCTTTTGCAAAGTCCTTAACTCTTTTCCTTCCTTTGCTGAAACACTCCATGGATTCCTTTGACGTGCAATCCCCCACATCGCAATGAGTCAGTAAACCGGATTTATTTAGTCTACAGGTTTTTCCCACAGGCTCTCAGGTGTATTGGGCTAGGAAAAGACCATGTCTTAGATTTTAGAGTCTCCTTTAAGCACAGTAAATTATCTGTATTTTATCCTATTCCTTAAGCAGAAGTAAAAAAGTGATCTGGTTGCAAATCAAAGTATGTTTATAGCTGAAAGTTTCCATGTTATAAACATAAAAAATTCTTAAGACCAGAGACAGAAAAAAAAAATCAGTCTTTAAAATGAAAACAAAATAAAACAAAACAGAGTTGGTTTCCTTTCACTTTGCTAAAACTCAGGCTGTGCCTCTTAGAATACAACAATGGCCAACAAGAGGGGGTTTTCTCCTTATTAATATGATGAAGCAAGTAATAGGATATGACCATTGCATCACTTGAGAGACACTGATAAACTTGAAATATGAGCCTCCAAAAACCTTCTTCCCAGTCCTCATTCTTGATCTATCACATTATTTTCTAGCTAACTGAGAAGCAGAAAACAACAATAACAACAAACAGAAGAGAATATGCTCCAACTCCCACCACTTTTTCCCACCCTCTTGCAATTGCACCTGGATACTATTACTATGGGTGACCTCTCTGTGCACCTAACAAAGGCTATCCCTTCTGCTCTCTTGCTAGATCCCACCTGCTCATACCCATTCAAGGGTATTATTCCAGTATTTCGCTTCTTTTTTTCCCTAGTAGTCAGCATCCAGGTCAGTCCCCAGCAATCTCCACTCCTGGTATCTATGCCATCATGTAATCTCTTCTCTCACTGAATCAGGGAAGAGCCACGTGACCCACAGAATACTGTGAAAGCAATAGTGTGTGACTTCAGAAGCTACGTCATAAAGGACAATGATACTTCCACTTTTTTAATTTCTCACACTGGGAAAAGCTGCATCATGTCATGAGAACATTCAAGCAGTCCCAGTGTGAAGCCCATGTGAAGAGGAACTGAGGTCTTCCACCACCAGCTAGACCCAACTTGACAGTCACGTGAGTAAGGAAACTTGAAGGTAGAGCCTCTAGAACCACATCTTCAGATGTCTGGAACCTCAGCCAACACCTGCGGCAGCTTTAGGAGACATTCAGTGAGAGTCCACCCAAGATGCTCCTGAATTCTTGACTCGCAGAAACTGTGAGAGATAATAAATGTTTTGTGTTCTTCAAGCCACTCCATTTGGGGATAATCTGTTGTGCAGCAGTAGATAACTAGTACATCTCCTGTGATCAAAATACTTCCGTGGCTCCCAATTTTTCTCAGAGAAAAAACCAAAGTGCTCTTGATGACTTACATCCTATTCATCGTTACCTCTCCAACTTCATCTCCTCTCTCACTTTAGTCCCAGCTAGAGTGACCTCTTCACCATTCCTCAGATATGCTCCCTGGCCTGTGCTCGCCATTCCCTCTCCCTCTCCCCTGCCTCTTTCAGGTCTTTACTCAAGTGTCTCTCTCTGGGTGAGCCTTTTCCTGGCTGCTCTTCCAAGAACATAGCATCCCTACATGCACTCACACCCACACACATTCTCCACTATCCCTTTCTCCTGTTTCTTTTCCCCCAGCATATATTACTATTTAATATACTATATATATTCCTTATTATCTGGTTCCCCTTAGTAAGGCAAAAGCTGAGTCAATGCAGGGAATTTTGTTTACTTCCAATGCCTGGGGCAGTGCCTGATTTTTTATAGTACACACTCCATAAAGATTTGTCCAATGAGTATATGAATAGTAAGGCTGTAGGGATACTCCATAGTAGCTTTAAAAATGCTTCAGACATAGACCTTTTGTGACCCACTCCAACTTTATAAAGCTCCTTCAAAAATTTACTGCTGGAAAGGGCTTTTCTTTCCTAAATAATTATTTCACCAAAAATGGGCAGTTAAATGGTAAACTATCCAAACCAACTGTTTGCCTTTTTCCTTGTAAAACTCAGATGAAAATTGAAATTAAACTATAGTAATTATGTGAGTCCTTAGGGTCTGTGCCTTTTGTTTCATCTTGATTGTTTTTCTTTAAGTTCCCTGTGTTTTATCCTTCATTCTTATTATTTCACTGTGTGTTCCCATTCTACACTGCTTCAAAGACATTATGAAATTAATATAAATAAAACAAATAAGTAAATACTGTTTTCTTTAACTCACAACAGGAGATTAAAACCATCATTGGTTTACTATACTTATGGAAATACGAACTTTTGCGAACCCTTTTAAAAAGTCAACATAAGGTAATAGTTTTATTATTCATCAATATAAACTTTATTGTAAAATATTTTACTGACAAATATGCTATGAGTCAAGACAAGAATACTTATTTCAACATTAAGTCATCAATTTTGAGTACCGTAGTAAATTTTATCCAATTTCAAATTATTCTTGGAAAATTTTATTTGCTTTCATTATATAATAAAACTCTTCTTGAAAATTATTTGTGTTAAATTGTTTCCTTCTTTTCTAAAGAACCTAGGAAGAGTTCTTTTAAACACTAAAGTACAGGATTACACTATCTGACAAATCAGCAGGGGTTTTTTTTTGTCATCCCACAATTCATAATTTTTCATTATATATAGAGACCCCCAAAATGGGGAGCGGGAGCACACACCCTACAGGATTCTCTAGGATCACTTAGCAACTAGGGCAAAGAGAGAAAATAACTGAGATTTTTTTAAAGTTGTTATATCCATACCTACCCCAATGGATCATAAAATGATAAACATAAGTTTAGAGATTACATATGGGTAACAATTGGTTTTGATTCTATAAGAAAGTAAAATAGTACTTGACAGTAGATGATCACTTTGTAAATACTTCTCATAGTGAATAGTCGAAAAAGATCAACAAATAATATATAAATTATATAATATATATACATATGTATGTATATCACCATATTTTAAATGTTATATACTTGGTACAGTTCATCTGACTGAGAAAAGAATATAACTGCTATAAAATAATCACAAACTTAAAGTGATATTTTCATAGATTTTAATTTTTAGAACAGTTTTAGATTTACAGAAAAAATGAGAAGATAGGACAGAGTTTCTATATACCACCGTTCTCCCCTCTCACATATCCCATATTATTAACATGTTGCATTGGTATATATTATTGCACATTAATGATGTGTTGCATCATTACAATCAATGAGCCAATATTGATAGATTATTATGAACTAAAACCCGTAGTTTATATTAGGGCTCATTTTTTAGGTTGTACAGTTCTATGGGTTCTGAGAAATGTGTAATGCCATATATCCACATTACAGTATCATACAGAGTAGTTTTACTGCCCTTACAATCTCTGTGCTTCACATACTCATTCATCCCCTCCTTTCCTTGAAATCTTTGCAAACACAGGCCTTTTTCTGTCTCTATAGTCTTGCCTTTCCCAGAACACAGTTGGAAACATATAGTGTGTCTTTTTTTTCAGATTGGCTCTTTTCACTTAGCAATATGCATTTAAAATTCTTCCATGTCTTTTTGTAATGTGATGGTTCATTTCTTTTTATTTTTAAACAATATTCTATTGTATGATGTACTATGGTTTATCTATCCACTCACCAATTAAGAGATCTCAGATGATTCTCATTTTTAGAAATTATGAATAAAACCGATATAAACATTTGTGTAGGCATAAATTTTAATTCATTTGGGCAAATACGTAGAAATGTGATTGCTGCATAACATGGTAAGACAATGTTTAACTTTGAAGAAACCCCTCAACTGTCTTCCAAAGGAACCATACCATTTTGCATCCCCACCAACAAGGAATGAGAGTTTTGGTTGCTCCACAGACTGACCATTAGGTCACATTGTCAGTTTTTTGGATTTTAGCTATTTCATTATGTATAAAATGGCTTTAAAATGCAATTTAATTTGCAACTGCTGTTTTAATTTGAAATTGCCTAATGATGTATTATTCTGAGCATCTTTTCATATGATTGTTTGCCATTTTTGTATTTTCTTTAGTAAGACATCTGTTTGAATCTTTATTCCACTTTTCAAGTCGTATGGTCGGGTTTTAAGAGTCTTTTAAATAATTTTAGATGAAAGTTGTTTATCAGGTATGTATTTTGCAAATATGTTCTCCTGTATGAGGGTTGCCTTTTCATTTTTTTAATAATGTCTTGCAGGGTAGTACTTTTTTAATTCTAATAAGTCCAATTCATCAGTTGTTTACTTCATTGATTGTGTTTTTAGTGTTGTTTATGAAAACTCATCACCAAACCCAAGTTCATCTAGATTTTGTCCTATATTATCTTCTGCAAGCGTTTAAGTTTTGTGCTTTACATTTAGGGTATGGACCATATTAAGTTAATTTTTATGAGAAGTGTAAGGTCTATATCTAACTTTGTCTTGAACATGGGTGTCCAATTGTTCCAGCACCATTTATTGAAAAGCCTATACTTTCTCCACTGAATAGCCTGTTTTCCTTTGTCAAAGAATAGATGATTACATACGTGGAAATCTATGTCCTTGGCTCTATTTTCTGTTCCACTGATCTGTATCTATTTTTTCATTAATACCACATTGTCTTCATTGCAATACCTAATCATAAGCCTTGATCAGGTTATAGGGTTGGGTAGTGTCATTTCTCCAACTTTCTTCTTCTTCAGTACTGTGTTACTTATTCTGGATATTTTGCCTTTCCACATAAACTTTAGAATCGATTTGTCAATTTTCACAAAACAACTTGTTGAGATTTTTATTGGGATTGCATTGAATTGATAAACCAAGTTGGGAAGAAGTGATATCATAATATTACTAATTCTTCAATTCATGAACATGGGATATCTCTCCATTTATTTAGTTCACTGATTTCATCCATCAGAATTTTGTAGTTTTCTTCATATAGATCTTGCAAGTATTTTGTTAGATTTATAGTATTTTTTTTATTTTAATGAGTGCTAACATAAATAGAATTGTTTTTAATTATAAATTTTATTGTTCATTGCAGGTATACAAGAAAACAATTGACTTTTCTATATTAACCTTGTATCCTGTAACCTTTCTGTGTTTATTAGTTCCAGGAGTTCTCTTGGCAATTCTTAGGAATTTTCTATATATACAATCATATCATTTCTGAACAAACACAGTTTTATTTCTTCCTTTCCAGTCTGTATACCTTTTATTTCTCTTTCTTCTCTTATTTTATTAAGTAGGACTTTCAGGATAATGTTTAAAAACAGTGGTGAGAGGGATTACCTTTATCTTGCTCCTGATCTTAGGGGGAAAGATCTAGTTTCTTACCATTATGTATGCTTGCTGTAGGTTTTTGCAGATGTTCTTTATCAAGTTGAGGAAGTTCCCTCTCTTTTCCTAGTTTGTTCATGAATGGGTATTGGATTTCGTCAAATGCTTTTGCTGCATCTATTGATAAGATCATGCACTTTTCCTTTCTAACCTGATGATATAATAGATTACAGAAACTTATTTTTATTGTTGAATCAGTTTTACATAGCTGGGATAAATCCTATTTGGTCATGGCATATAATTCGTTTTTATACACTGTTACATAGCTTATATTAGCTAATATTTTGATGAAGATTTTTGCATAAATGCATCTATTAGAGTTATTGGTCTGTAATTTTCCTTTCTTGTAATTTCCTTATTTGATTTTAGTATTAGGATAATGCTAGCTTCACAGAATGACTTAGGAAGTGTTTTTGTTGCTGTTTTCTGGAAAAGATCATAGGTAATTAGAATAAGTTATTCCTTAAATGTATGATTCACCAGTGAACTCATCTGGACCTGATACTTTCTGTTTAGAAGGCTACTATTAATTGACACAATTTCTTTGATAGATATAGGCTTATTCAGATTATCTATTTCTCCTTGAATGAGTTTTGGCAGATGGTGTCTTTCAAGGAATTGGTCTATTTTATCTAGATTATCAAATATTTGAGCATAGCATTTTTCAGAATATTCATTATCCTTTTAACATCCAAGGGATCGGTAGTGATATGTCTTTTTCATTTCTAATAATAGTAATTTGTGTCTTCTTTTTTTAACTAGTCTGGCTAGAGGTTTATTAATTTTATTGATCTCTTTAAATAATCAGTTTTTTGTTTCATTGATTTTCTTTATTGATTTCTGGTTTTCAATTTTATTAAGTTCTACTCTTTTTTTTTTTCCTTACTTAGGATATAATTTGTTTTTGTTTCTGGTTTCCTACTGTATACAGTTAGATTATTTATCTCAAAACTTTCTTTTCTGATGTATGAATTCTATAAGTTTCCCTCTAAGCACTGATTTCACTTCATTTCATAAATTTCATAAAGAGCATTTTCATTTTCATTTAGTTTGAACTTTATTTCATTTTGAGAACTTTCTTTGATCCATGACTTATTTAGGCATGTTGTTTATATTCCAATATTTTGGGATTTTCCAACTATCTCTCTGTTATTTATTTCTAGTGTAACTTCACTGTGGCCTGAGAGCACACATTCTATGATATTTATTCTTTTAAACTTGTCAAGATGTAGTCTATGGTGGTCAGTGCTCTATGTGAGCTTAAGGAGAATGTCTAGGCTACTGTGATTGGATGAAATATTATATAACTGTCAATTAGATCCAGATGATGATAATGCTATTCAATTCAACTATATCTTTACTCATTTTTTGCCCACTAGATCTATCAATTACTATTGGAGGGGTGTTGAAGATTCCAACCACAATAGTAAATGTGTGTTGATTTCTTCTTTCAGTTTTAACTGTTTTTGCCTCCTGTACTCTGACACTCTGCTATAATGTGCATAGATAAGATTGCCGTGTCTTCTTGGAAAGTCAACCTCTTTATCATTATGTTATGCTTCTCTTTGTCCCTGATAATCTCCTTGTTCTGAAATCTTCTTTAAAATTAAAGTAACTATTCTCAGTTTCATTATGATTAGTGTTACCATGGTATATCTTTCTCCATCCCTTTTAATCTGTGTCTTTATAATTAAAGTGGGTATCCTGTTAATAGCATGCATCTGGGTTCTGTATATTATTTGCTCTATTGTTTAATTAGTGTATTTAGACCACTCACATTTAAAATGATTATTGAGGGCGCGTGGGTGGCTCAGTGGGTTAAGCCTCTGCCTTCGGCCCAGGTCATGATCTCAGGGTCCTGGGATGGAGCCCCGCATCGGGCTCTCTGCTCAGCAGGAAGCCTGCTTCTCCCTCTCTCTCTGCCTGCCTCTCTGCCTACTTGTGATCTCTCTCTGTCAAATAAATAAAATCTTTTAAAAAATAAATAAATAAATAAAATGATTATTGATAGAATTGGATTAATACCTACTATAGTTTCCTATTTGTTATCCTGTTCTTTGTTTCCTTTGTCTTCCCCTTTTTTTCTACTTCCTCTGGTTTCAGTTAAGCATTTTATTTTTCCACTTTCTCTCTCTCGGCCTATCAGTTAAACTTCTTTTTTACCATTTTTTAAGCAATTGCTTAAAGTTTGCAGTATACATTTACAACCAATTTAAACCCACTTTCAAATAACACCATACCTCTTCACCGATAGTGCAAGTACTTTATAGTAAATTATTCACAATTCTTCTCTCATGTCCCTTCTGACTTTACTGTTATTTTACTTATTCTATAAGCTATGTAAGCTATAACCACCTAGTATGTTCTTGCTATTTGTTTTGAAGTTATCTATTAGGGCAATTAAGGATGCAAATAAAAGATCTTAGTTTTGCCTCCATTTACTTTTTTTCTAACGTTCTTCCTTTCTTCATCTTGATCCAATTTTCTGAACTATATTTGTTCCTCTCTATGAAAAACTTCTTTTAACATTTCTTCCAAGATAGGCCTACTGGTGATAAATTAATCAACTAATTAATTTTAAAAATGCTTTAGTTTTTGTCTGAGAAAGTCTATATTTCCTCTTTACTTTTAAAAGGATAATTATACTTAATTCAGATGTCTAGATTGATGGACTTTTCTTTCAATATGAAATATTTCACTATATTCTCTTCTTGCTTGCGTGGTTTCTGAAGAAAAGGCTGATAAAATTCTTACCCTTGTTCATCCGTAGATAAGGTATTTTCCCCCAAACTGCCTCCTTTCAACACTTTTCTTCATCTGATTTTCTGCAATTTAATATGATATGCCCACATGTAAATATTTTCTGGTTTTACCTTGTTTAGTGTTTGTACTTCCTAGACCTCTGATTTGGTATCATCTGTCATTAATTTTGGGAAATTTTCAGCCATTATTACTTTAAATATTTCTCTTCCTTTCTCTTTTTTCTTTCCGTATTCTCATTACCTTGTGTTACACTTTTTTGTGTGTAATTTTCCACAGTTTTCAGATATCCTATTGAGTTCTTTCAATACTATGTTCTCTTTACATTTATGTTTGCAGAGTTTCTATTGCCAAATCTTCAAGCTCACTGACTATTTCTTGGCTGTAAAAAAGCATTCTTCATTTCAGTTGCAGTGTTGGTTTCATTCTTAAAATGAATGAAAAGCACTTTCTTTTCATTCTTAAAGTTTTCATCACCCATATTACACATTTTGTCTTGTATGTTAACTTTCTCCAACAGAGCTCTTACCATATTAATAATAGGTATTTTAAATCTGAAGTCTGATAGTTCCAAAATCTCTACCATATCTGAATTTGGTTATGAGGCTTGCTTTATCTCTTTAGATGTGTTTTTTCTTGCCTTTTAATATGTCTTGTAATTTTTTTTTACAAGCCAGATATGATGTATCAAATAATAGGCACTGTTGTAAGCAGGCCTTTAGTGTGAGATTTTCTTTTTACCTTGCCAGAGTTAGGTTGTGTTTAATATTTGCTATAGCTGTAGATGTCATAGGTTTCAGTTTCTCCTAATATCCTTCCTTCTGTCTCCTGTTTTGTTTTTCAGCTTTCCTAGAAAGTCCTTAAACTGTGTCTGTGTCTTGCAGCCCTCTCAGTTGTAATCCACTGTTATTGTTGGAACACTTTTAATATGCTCATAAAGTATTGGGGAGTGGAAGCACTCTATACTCTTATGAGTAGATCTCCATTTTTAGTGAGCCAGGATCCCTGAACTGTAACCCTCAGAGAAGTTTCCTAACCCTTTTTTTTCTTCCTGAGAGACAGGAAAACTAGAAGGGGCTCAGATCACCCAATTATTCTTCTTCCAAGTCTGATAAAGCTCTGATAAAGATGTTTATCTAGAAGACTAGGCTTTATTTCAGAGAACGGAGGTTCTGGGCATGTTTCATAATGGCTACATTTCCCCTCCCTTTGCCTGAGGCAAGAGGAAATTTTTCTCTGATCTTTACTGTGAGAACCTAGCAAGACTCCTGAAGGTCAACTCCTGGAGGTATGGGTGCTCCCTGGTCACTGGGTCCTCACCATTACTGTTGAAGAGCCCTCTACCCATTACTGGCTCCAGTGAGGTCATAAGGTATGATTCTCTGCATTTACCTACCTTTGCAGTTTTCAGGGAGGTGATTTACCTTGTGACCTCAATTATCTGGTAGATGTAAGAAGAGTTGCTGATTTTCAGTGTGTTCAGCTTTCTTCTTATCTGCATGACAGGAGTGATAACTCCCAAGGTCTTCAAATGCCATAGCAGAAACCAGAATTCTAATGATATTTTTTAATACATTTTATCTTTCGACCACATAAAAGGATGAGGTACACAGATCTTATTATGTCAGTAATAACATAAAAAGGCAAACAGGTTTAGAGAGAGCAAATGAATTTTCTAGAGATAAATGGCTAGTATACACAGCTAACCTGGATCTTCTATTGCCTTCCCAAACTTTTCCAATATAGGCTTTTATGTTTAGACATTAATGCATATTAATGTCTCCGTTCTCTGAAATAAAGCCTAGTCTTCTAGATAAACATCTTTATCAGAGCTTTATCAGACTTGGAAGAAGAATAATTGGGTGATCTGAGCCCCTTCTAGTTTTCCTGTCTCTCAGGAAGAAAAAAAAGGGTCAGGAAACTTCTCTGAGGGTTACAGTTCAGGGATCCTGGCTCACTAAAAATGGAGATCTACTCATAAGAGTATAGAGTGCTTCCACTCCCCAATACCTTATGAGCATATTCTTCTCAAAAGAAGAATTTTAGTTTAAACAGAGGACCATCTGGGTTTGGATTAAGTCTATGGCATGATGTGAAAAGCACTGGACTTGAGACATCCTTTAATAAATGTCCTCAATCCTGACTCAGCCCCCAACTCACTTTAAGATTTTAGGAAATTCACAATAATGTGAGTCTCAGTTTCTCAATGTGAATCTGAAGCAAGAATGAACCACATGATCATTGAGGTCTCCTGAAATCATGAAGTGAAACAATTCAAAGTTGAACTTAGGCACTCACTCATATTTTGGGGTGAGAGAGGGTTTGTGAGGAAAGGAGAATTTGTTTCCTCAAAATTTTTCTGAACTCTGAATTTCTGAATTAATCTCTTACCTTAGGTGAAAAGCCTTAGCTTCCTTAATTCTTTATATAATGTGATACTTTTCCTTCCCATCTGCTGCTTACACTATTGGGTGTGTGTTTGTGTTTGTGTGTGTGTGTGTGTGTGTGTGTGTGTGTGTGTTTTGAGAGAGAGAGAGAGCATGAGCAGGGAGGGGGAGAGGAAGAGAAAGAGAGAGAGAGACAATCCCAAGCAGGCTACACACTCAGTATGGAACCTGAGGCAAGGCTCAGTTTCACAACCCTGAGGTCATAACTTGAGCCAAAATCCTAAGTCTGCTGCTTAACCAACTGAGCTATCCAGGCACCCCTGCTTTTTCATTATTGTTTATGAATATGACTACTATTAAAGATTTCATTTTTATTTATTTATTTGACAGAGATCAAAAGTAGGCAGAAAGGCAAGCAGAGAGAGAGGAAGGGAAGCAGGCTACCTGCTAAGCAGAGAGCCTGATGCGGGGCTCAATCCCAGGACCTTGAGACCATGACCTGAGCCAAAGGCAGAAGCTTTAACCCACTGAGCCACCCAGGTGCCCCATGAGTACTGTTTAAAGCAGGACTTCCTTCCAGGATACCTCATCTTTGAGCAGTCCTTATGCTTCCTTCCTCTTATAACTCTACAGTCATTACCAACTACTGAATTGTCTCTGTTAACTGTCACTTCCTCAGAGAGGCCTTCCTTGATCTCTTGGACTAGGACAAAACCCAGCACTTCCCCTTTTCTGAACTTAATTGTTCATATCTATGTTTTTTGCTCTTCTGGAATCCATATCAAGGCAGGACTCCTATAGGTCACTGCTGTACTCCCAGGGCTCTTAAGTCCAGAACAGTGCTGTCCAACAGAACTTCTTGTAATGATAGTAATATTCTGTAATCTGCATATGTGACTATCGAGCACTTAAAAAGTTTCCAGTACAAATGAGCCACTGAATGTTTACTCTAATTTGAATTCAAATAGCCATATGCAGTTAATGGCTACATCCCTGACCATGGAGGACTAGAGCAATGTTTCTCAAAATCGAAATTGAAATGTCAGGAATCAGTATTTTAACTCCTCCCGGTAATTCTTCCCACCAATAAAATTTGACTGTTGATCTAGAATGTGATTCTCAAGACTGGCTACACATTAGAATCATCTGGAGGAGAAAATGATTCCTAAGCCACATTGCCAGAGATTCTATTTCAGCTGGTCTGCTGTGGGGTCCAGGTATTAGTATTATAAAAAACTAAATAAAGCAAGGGCTCCTGGGTGGCTCAGTGGGTTAAAGCCTCTGCCTTTGGCTCAGGTCATAATACCAGGGTCCTGGGATCGAGCCCACATCCCGGCTCTCTGCTCAGCAGGAAGCCTGCTTCCTCCTCTCTCTGCCTGCCTCTCTGCCTACTTGAGATCTCTGTCTGTCAAATAAATAAATAAAACCTTAGGAAAAAAAAAAAAAAAACTAAAGCAGAAAACCTCTTCAGTGATCATCATGTACAATCAAGTTTCAGAGACCTAGAACATATGTTCTCACATGGTACTCAGTACCTATTAGATAAATACACAGAAAAACTGGTCTGTGTGCATTTAGAAATGATCAGTGATTACCAGTGAAATCTTGTGATGCCACAGAGATGTTACTGACATTAGTGATTCAGAAGAATTTCTTGATGGTGATAACAAATTCAGCTTTAGGCAGCCTTTTATGATTGTATGAAATCCCTTGGCCCTTTGTTTCATTCATAATTAGTACAAATACCACCTAACTGTCAGCTTTAGAGGATGACTCGCACAGAGCTCCCTCCCTCATCTCTTAAAATATACAAAAGCTTTTCTAGTTTGCTGGTTGATCCACACAGGGTCAGGGGAAGCCGCCTCAGGGTCACGTGAGTCACAAGACCATGCTCTTCTAGCAGCAGTTAGAGAGGGGGTTTCTCAACCTGCAGCCCTGGACGGCCTCCACGTCTCCTTTATTGCAGTGCTCCCTCCTTCTCCAGGCGTTGCGCCCTAATTGTCCCCGCAGGAAATAATGGCTGGCGGGGCAGCCGGGTCGCACGGAGACAACAGACCTCCGGGTCATAGGTGCTAGAGCCCGCCCTTCTCCCGCCCAGTCATAGATAATTTGTCCCGGCAGGAAGTAAAGGCCGGCGGGGCTGTCCCAGCAGCTGGGGAATAGGCGGGTGCAGGCTCCGCCGCTGCGCAGGGGAGACACCGGAGAGGGTGCTGAGCTGGAGGGAGCTTCAGCGCCAGCCCGGAGCGCAGTGAGTACGAGCAACCAACTCCAAGGAACCCGGTAGCTTTGCAGTGGAGGTCTCCTGATTTTTCAGAATGCGCTGATGATTTAAAAAAAAAAAAAAAAAAAAAAATCAAAGCTCAGAATAAAAAAGAAACAAAGAAAGATCAAAGCTCAGAACAAGTATGTTCAAGCACTGAGAATTTTACCGAGGATGTCGGCAGATCTTGCCAGGAGAGTTGAGGAAATCAACATGAAACTAAAACTGAAATCTTAGTTGCCGTAGAAGAAGCATTATTGATTAGAACGTGCCAAGTTCTAACCAAAAAAAAGGTCTACATAGAAGTTTAAATTGACAGGGAAAATTGAAAGGAAAAACATTTACAAATAAATGAAATAGAAGTACAAAAATAAAAATAAAGGACTAAAATATCAGAGGACACTTGAAGGCAAGCACTTAAAGACTCTTTTATTTAAGTGGTTTGAGACTTGTTAACAAGTCTGCACTAAAAAGAATTGGGAGTTATGTGCTAAAAGTGATATTGCTTCACTTTTGCATATAAATTTTATTGATTTAGGAAGGTAGATTCTTCCTCAACGATGGTGCATATTGCCAACTTGCCAGCCCACATTGAAATTAGGTCACTTGCTTTCTGAAATGTACTGGAGCTATATGCAATAAATTTCATTTATTTGAAGGATATAACTTTAATATTGACAGTGTTCACTCAGCAGTCAAAATGCAGTTCATGCACTCGGATTAGCTCTTCAAATTATTACTGCAATAGCAATGAAATCTAAGAGGGCTGTCAATGGTCTTTAATAAAGCCATCTTTTCACTTCTGAAAGTTAGGCGTTCTCTTATCAGTTTGTATTTATAGAGGTTTTGTTTCACTTTGCTTATTTTAATTTAAATGGAAAAAAACTAATTTCTTAGCTATCACCAAATCATGTGTCTTCTTAGTCCCGTGATATCCTTCCCAGGTAACTCCAGTTCCTCTGAGCTATTATGGTCCTGATATTTTAGCAGCAGTACACCTGCTTGAACCTTGAGCAATATTCCATGTAAGCCATTGCAGGGCTAAACTTTACTTGTGCCTAACAATAACAGTATTATTTTTATTGAAATAGTGTTATCATGTCAGTGTTTCAGTGTGTCTCAGGGCCTCTTCCTCAATTATGTCCCCAAGGAAGATATTGCCTTACCAGCATTTGTTTTGGTTTGTTTTAAGAAAACACATATAATTTCAAATAGATGTTTTTCTTACTAAGATTTATTGAGTAATTTTAAAGTTATCCCTGTTTTCAGTTAAATTATCCTTAATAATGCCAAAGGATATATGTCATAGGCAGTTCTATATTTAATATTCTCTGCAAGAACACATAAGGAACAATACATGGAAAAATGAAACACCTTTATTTTTTTAAGATTTATTTGTTTATTTGAGAGAGAGAGAGAGTACACCAGCAGGAGCATGGAGGGGGGTGCAGAGAGGGACAGAGGAAGACAGAGCATCCCAAGCAGACTCCCCACTGACCATAGAGCCCCATGCATGGCTCAATCCCAGGATCCCGATATCATGACCTGAACTTAAACCAAGGTCAGACGTGTAACTGACTGAGCCACCCAGGTGCCCTAAAATACCTTTATCGTAAATATCATTGTAAAATAAAACAGCAAGGAAAGCTGATTTCAGATATACTTTATTCAACACATACCCCAAGAAGTCATCATAACTTTAAATTTGGAGGGGAAAAAAAGACTGGATTGATTACCTTCCATTCCAGAGGGCTTAAGGAGATGAAGTGAACCAAAAAGTCAGTGCACAAAATATGATTTCAAAATGATATTGTGGGAAGATTCTGATTACCTCTTATAATAAAATGACTCATTTGTGTTATTTTTTCCTCAGGTAGATTATACAACTAAAAGAGTAAATTATATTCAATAACCTTTTCTAATGTTATGAAGAATGTCTGATTCTTGGCTATTTGTGGTTTGGATCCTTTTCTTTAAAGGGAACCAGAACTTTTGGATAAGCTTAGCAGGGCTCTCCAATAGAACTTCCTCCAATGTCGGAAATATTCTATCATCTGCATTGTTCAGATAACTACTGGCTATATGTGACTATCAAGCATTTCATATTAATTACCTTGGCTAAGGAACTGATTTTTTTTTTTTACCTAATTTTAATGGAAATTTAGTTAGCCACATGTGGCTAGTGGCTACCAGATTGCACAGATGTTTAGCTGCCTCACATTGTTCTGCTGACCAGGTGATAGTATTGTGCCCCATACCTCTGTCATTCTTGTATTTTAGGAGATTCCTTTTTTTTTTTTTTCCTTCCAAATTTTTATTTAAATTCTAGTTAATTGACATATGTTGTAATATTGACTTCAGGAGTAGAATTTAGTAATTCATCACTTACATATAACACCTAGTGCTCATCACAAGTATCCTCCTTAACCATCGCCCGTTTACCACCACCCCCCCACCCACCTCCCTCCATCAACCCTCAGGGTGGCCTGGGATCAAGTTCGGCATCCGGCTCCTTGCTCAGCAGGGAGCCTGTTTTTCCCTCTGCCTGCCACTCCCCCTGCTTGTGTGCTCTCTCTCTCTCTCTCTCTCTCTCTGACAAAATCTTTAAAGAAAAAATGTTTAAAAAAAAAAGAGTTTAGGAGGTTCCTGAAGGGATACCTCAAGGACCTAAACCTTGAAAAGATTTAAGAAATTCTTGAAGAGATCTTTAAAGGATTCTTTTATCTGTTTAGTTATTTTTCTTTTTAAGTCATAAAGATATAAGGTTTCATGAACTACTTCAACTAATACACACCATGAGGGTACTACCGATGGGGACAGTGCCTTTGTCTGTACGTAATCCCTGAATCTATAGCAGCAACACAATCTACACGTGCCCTTTGTCGCAGCCGGCACAACAAATCGACCAGGAACGTGAGGGTAAGAGGATGGTGAAAAGAAATCAAGAGACAAAGAGATGGGGGCAGGAGGAGCACCAAGGAGGATGTCCAATAGTGCCAATTTTATTCAAGGCTGTGAGGCATTATATAGCTAACAGAAACAATCATAAGAAAGTATCTATTTTTAGCTGATTACTAAAGTGTTTGCAACATGCACAGAAAACCCTTCAAGCTTTCCCATTATCTCTTTCCCAAGCATCAATAGCAGACCCTCTAGTGCCAGATGTACTGACTTCAAGGCCACTCAAGACATAGTTTGCGTAAGCACAGCACAGTCTTACAGTGGTGTAGTCTATGGCACGTGCAAGGCCACAAGGACCAGCCAAGAATTTCTGACCCTGGCCAAATCCTCGCTATCTGACTAGCAAACGTGTGGTAAGTCACGTAGGCGAGCGCACAACACAGAGCACAGACCCTTTCTCAGTGCTACTCGGTTTTATCGACCTAAGCCTTTTGTTCGGCTATTTAGCCTTTAAAGGAGGCACAAGTCAGGGCCTGGTTTGGTCCTCATCTCAAGGCTTACCATGGCCTTCCACAGCCCTTAAGCTCCTATCTGAAATTTTTTAAAAGCTTTTGCTTTTGAAGCACTGATAGTTCTTTTTTTATATATTTATATAAAAAAGAGGGGCAGGGGCAGAAGGAGAATTTCAAACAGGATCCATGCCTAAGGCAGAGCCCCAAATGGGACTTGATCTCATAACCCTGAGATCATGACCTCAGCTGAAATCAAAAGTCAGATGCTTAAACACCTGAGCAGCCCAGGCTCCCCAGACTATAAGTTCTGAAAGTCTTCACATTTTTAATTGTCATTAATTGTCATTTCATTTTTAATTGTCACAACAACCGTTTGAAGTAAATTGAGTCCTGGTCCACCACAAATCTTTTCATTATGCCAGTCCATGTACACAAGAGAATTTTTTTATAATATAATAAGAATTATCTGCAGAAGTGCCTGGTTGGCTCAGTTTGTTAAGCATCCAGCTATTGGTTTCAGCTCAGTTTGTGATCTTGGGGTCCTGGGATGGAACCCTGAGTTGGGCTCTGAGTCAGTGGGGAGGCTGCTTAAGGATTCTCTCTCTCTCTCTCTCTCCTCTCCCCCTCATCCCCACTCTCTCTCTTTTTCTCAAATCAGTGAATGAATCTTAAAAAAAAAAAAAAAATTGTCTCCAGATTTTGGAAGATGTTAGATTTTCAAGCTCTGAAGACAAAGTTGTTTTTTTTTTTAATTGTAGATTAATCAAAAACTATTTGTTGGTAAAATAAAAGAAAAAAATAAATGAACATGGAGTATGAACATAATACATAATTTCATAGTGTCCTAACTTTTTATCTGGAAGAAGGAATTTTAGCATTACTTTTTGAAAAGTTCAATAAATATCACATAGTAATCACAATTTATTCATCGTCTCACAACTTCTTACTGGTTTTATTTTTATTTTATTTCAGAAGCTCTTGAAAAGGACATCAAGTGCAAAGTGAACCAGCTCACTCCCAGGCGGTACTGGAACCATGAGCAGTAACGGAACAGACCTGACCGTTGGTTTTGTGTCCTCTTCTGTAGCTGTCCTTTTGTTTGGCTCAAACTTTGTACCACTTAAAAAATACGATACTGGTGATGGTAATTATTCTTCCTTCATAGTTAACTATAAATTATGTATAAATGTGAAGTTCTCTTTTTTGGTGTTTTTTGTGTGTGTGTGTGTGTGTGTGTTTTTTTTTTTTTTGCTGTTGTTTGTTTGTTTTTAATGATGGCTACAAATTTTCTTCCACCTGGCACCACATGAATAGAACTTATGAATAAATCCTTCGATAATGCTCATTTCATTTTTTCTGAGATTTAGTCAGTATAGATTAGTCTTAAGGTTGTGTTTCACGGTAAAGCTGGGAGAGTGACTATCAGGAAAGACGTTTAGCCTTATCTAGTATGTTTACAGAAGAAGAAAGTTAGTCAATTCTACCAATATACACTTGTTTTGAAAACGCAAATTGCAAAAACACTTCATATAATAGAGAACAGTTTGAGCACAACATGGATTTTGTGCTTATGTGCCATTTTGATTCTGATACAACACTAGGTGAGCACAGAAAATGGCACCCAGAAGAATAAAGGTACATAGGAAAGCATGAGATGTGCTTGCTCACACACCCCTCAACATTCCAAGGCTCCCTCAGTACCACACCTGTTCACATCTGGTATTAGGATCCCCCCATCCACCAGCTTCACAATAGCTCCAAACTGCCTCACTTCTGATGCCCACTTCCATAAGCAACCTTCAAGTCTTTTTCAAGTTGAGGTGCCATATTTATTGTAATACTTGTGAATTTAAACACTTAGCCAGTGTAAAACTGTACTTTTTTTTTAAATTGGGTTCCTGTCTTTTTTTTTTTTTTAACTAGGTTCCTGTCTTTTTCTTTAAACACATTGTTGATGAAATGTTTTTTGAGTGTTGTTCCCTTTTCCACATAAAAACTGTGGTTTTTATTATGTGATTTTGCATAGTGCGGTGTTTTTAGGAATGCACATGGTATGTTAAAGTTGACCTGACTGTAATGTGAACTTCAGGAAAGTGAAGCAGGAGGTTTATTGTTTGTTTTTTGTTTTTTAATCCACCTGCCTGTAAATAGCCAGGAGAAGAAGACGTTCAGATGTTATGCTGAACACCTGGTGGGAAGACCTTACTTTATCACCTCTGTTCCTTTTGTCTTGTTACTACTTAATAGAATTACAAATCTTTTCCCCCAGAGCTTTTCTCCTCTTTTTCTTTGGAATTAGGATGGAAATGGAAACTACTAAAAGAAGAACAAAATCTATAGCAAGGGGTAGAGGAACTGGTTTTCAGGTATCTCCCAACAACTGTGATCCTGGACAAGTCTCACCAGCTCTTCTGTTCTCAGTTCTGAATTGTAAAATGAAGAACTTGTAAAATGAAGAACCTGTAAGATGAAGTTCGCTTTCATCTCTGTGATCTTCCTTTTTTGCCCTAGGGGCTAACAGCCACTTTTTTTTTTCTCTCTCTCCTCCACCATGAGATTGAATTGAAATAGGCAAAAATCTTCCACAGGTAGAGTCAGAAGTGCTACACTGAGTTATCCCTGCCCTAGTATTTCTTCCTATATTGACTATTTCTTTAACCTATGAATCCCTAAACCCTTGAAGGAACAGAAGTCTGGTACAGCTAGACTTCCTATCACCATGTCATCTTCTGCTAACTGGCAGATGGCAACCCAGAGCACAGAAAGGAGAGTGCTCCAACCCAGAATGCTAATTCTCAGGTTTGGATTGTCAGGCTCATCACAGGCATTCAACAATAGCTGTGAGGGGTCTACCTGTGGCCATAAGTGGCTCTGTTATTATCCCAAAGGTGGTATAAATGATCCCGAATGGTCTAAATTACCATTGTGCTATTCTGAAGTTCTTAATGCTGTGTTTTGGTGAAAGAAGGCACTGGGTGTGGCATTCAAATAAAAATATATAGATTTGGGCTTACCAAAACTCTTCGGTAGAAAATTCTTGATTTGTCTAACAGGTGAAACAAACAAAAGAATGTTAAGCAGGAATGCACTGTCCTTGGCAAGCTCTGGAGTAAATTCCAGCTCTACAAACCGTTAGCTGTCGAGACACATTCATTTTCTCCTTCTTTAAACTAGGGTTAACTATGATGCATAGTAATTGTAAAAATTACATTATGTGTAGAAAATACCTTATAGGCATTCAGTAAGTGGTGACCATTCCTCTAATAATATTGCTTTGATACCCCTAAGGGTTAATTTACTCAAATCAGTTTGAACCACTGTAACCGATTTCTTTTATTTCCAGGAATGTTTCTCCAGTGGGTACTGTGTGCTGCCATATGGTTGATTGCCGTGGTGGTCAATCTGATATTACATTGCCCTAAATTTTGGCCTTTTGCAATGGTTGGCGGCTGCATTTGGGCAACAGGTAATGCATGATTTAATTTATTTGGTAATCACTTAATACTATGACCAAAATAACTCTGGTTCATAATAAAAAGAGATAGCACAAACAGCAATTCTGAATAATCCGTAGACATAGATACTAGAAATTCATTTCATTCAGATGCTCAATAAATATTTCGGGTACATTTGCTGACTTTTTCCTCTTAATGATTTCTTTCTTAGTTCCTGATAAAAATTATAGCAAACATGTTTCAGTTGCTCTCTTTCTGTTCAAGCATGACTCATATATTAGTTTAAGTGCTCCAGGCTTTCTTTTCTCTATGCTAATTGGAAAATATTTTTTTTTAAATAGTAGTCTCTACTAATATAGTATTTAAGACTTGTTCTTAAAAGTAGGCAGACACATTTTCATTTCAAAAGCATTGGCAAAAAAAAAAGGGGGGAGGCAAACAAAAATCTTCCCTCTGTTGCTTTATCAATATCTGAAATTATATAACTGGAATTTATACCTTTGGCCCATCAGGACAGTTTTTCTTCTATTAATATAAATATATCCCAGAAGAATTCTATTCTATTTAGCAAAAAGATTTCCAAGTATCAAGGATTTTTTTAGGTTAATTTGATTTAAAGCAAATAAATTTTAAAATATTAAAAACTTATTGGATACCCACTAAATTTGAATCTCTGCAGAATTAAATGATTTAGTGAAGTTCCTGAGTTGGAGGACAAAAGAGTTCACTTTTAAATTTCCACTGGAATTTAAATTATTATACCTCATTTATACCTTGGTACAATTATGTTTATCACATCTAATGGGGAGAGGGAAATAGAAAGCTCACTGTATCCTACAGCTCTTTATAACAACTATAATATTTGTAATTACCCAGCAGGCTCTATTGGGATTCAGTGGGGAGGGTTGTAATTTGGGAAATGTTGCAGATGTGGATGCTATAGGTCATAGTAACGGAATGGAGATGGGGAGTAGAGGAAAGGGAGCAGCCAATGATGATGTAGGGATATTATCATAGGTGATTAGGAGGGTGGTGGTATCACTGATACAGATGATGAAAATAGAAGTATGTGTCCAAAAAGAAAAATGATGAGTTCAGTTTGGGACCTTTTGAGACTGAAGTTTCTGTTGTTCCCACGTTGGGGGACATCTGGTTGGAGATCTCTTGTTGGGAACAGACAATAAAACTGTGGAGAAGGTCCAGGCTAGAGCAATAGCACTGGGAATATGTGTCTCTAATTGATAGCTGAAATCTTGAAAGGGCAAGTGCCCAAAGAAGGCTATATAGCAAGAGAAAAAATGTGTTCAAGGGGAAATATTTAGGGGGCACCTAGATCCAGACAGTATGACAAGAAAGAGTAGCCTGTGACAGAGAGAGACAAGAAGGAATCAGGAAATGAAGGCATCTTGGAAGCCACCAGAGGAAATCTTTCAAGAGAAGATTGCAGGACTGAGGCCAGACTGCTGAGTGGTTAAGAACTATTAAAAAAAAAAAAAAAAAAAATCATGCATTTGGCCTTGAGTGATCTTCCTGAATACAGAGTTCTAGAAGGTACATCAGTGAGCATGGGAGAGCATAGTCTGGTGCCATATTGAGCCAAAGACTTCTGGTCTTTGGCTCTGGTTCAAGTCTAAGAGGACAGTCACCACTGATTTATCATTGAAAGTTATCATATAACTTTCTACAAGAAGTTATAGAATAGAGACCTACATTAAGGATAGAGTGTTGGTGCAATTAGGCAAAGAGCGAATTTATCATTTTTCTTTATAGGATTTTGTTTTATGCCTAGTTCTTTTAGCAATCATCAACCTGAGTTTAATGCCCAATGTAGTTATTTTATTTAAAAACCAAGGAATTGTGCTTGTGCTTTCCTAAATTTGTCCAAATCCCATAAACTTCATCTGAAGTTAAAAATTAATTCAATTTGGGGCACCTGGGTGGCTCAGTGGCTTCAGCTCAGGTCATGTTCTCCGGGTTCTGGGATATAGCCTCTCTGCTCAGCAGGGAGCTTGCTTCCCCTTCTCCCGCTGCCTGCCTCTCTGCCTACTTGTGATCTGTCCCTCTGTCAAATAAATAAATAAATCTTTTTTAAAAAATTAATTCAATTTATAAATTTATTTTTGTATTAGAAATAACATTTTTTTTTTCTGTATGTTCTATCTCCAGGGAACATTGCTGTTGTCCCAATTATCAAAACCATTGGTTTAGGCCTTGGAATCTTAATCTGGGGATCATTTAATACCTTAACTGGCTGGGCAAGCTCAAGGTAACACAAAGCAATTTCAACTAAGATTCTCTACACTGATGTAAGGCAAGTCCTAGGGATTAGGCTAGCTGAGGGGAATAACCTGATTATTACCCTCACAGAGATTATAGCTGTAAGGCATACACATGAAATATGCTACTTTTAATTATTATTTGCCTGAAATTCTAATATCCCATCTAAATATTTGGTTAAGATACAGTAAAAAATTAGCTCCTCAGAACAGAAGAAGGAAGAGAGGAGGGAAACTGAAGTGTATTTTCCTTTTTTGTTGTGTGACAATTTCTTGGACATGTTATATGCATAATTCTCCTCTCATTTTCACAAACATGAGGTAAACACTACCTTATAAGAGAGCTGAGAGACAAAGAGACTGAGTAACTTGCTGAATGTCATGGAATGAATAAGCTAGGCTTCAAACCCAGGTCTTCTAGTTCTAAAGCACATATTCCTTCTGGAGCCTGGGCCATGGTCAAAAAACCACGCCCCACCTTCCCAGCTACTTTTGTAAATAAAGTTTTTTGGAACACAACCAAACCCATCCATTTCATATTGTCTCTGGCTGCTTTGACACTATAGTGGCAGAGCCGGGTAATTGCAAGAGATCATCTGGCCCACAAAGCCTAAAATATCTACTCTCTAGCCCCTGGCAGCCCCAGCTCTAGAGGGGTCCAGCAGGGTCACCATAAGCCACATGGTGTCCATTTATATTTCAAGTTAAATTAAAATTTGATAAAATTAAATATTCACTTCCACACTGTACTGCTCATAGATCAAGTGTTCAATAGCCACAGATGGCCAGAAACTACCCTGTTACACTGGGCACCTATAGAAGACCCCCCCCATTATCATAGAAACTTCTATTTGATTGTGCTGCCCTTGTTTGGTATTCAAATTAACACTCAAGTGGAGTTTGGGAAAAGGAATAGAAAGGAGGGTGTCACTCTTACCTTAATTTGGGGGCTCCTCTTCCCTCCCAAAGCATTATAACAACCTCAGTAATAATAAAACAAATTAACTTCCAATCTGTTCTTTCCTGGCCTTTCCCCGTTCTCCACCAGCTACTTACAGGTGCTATTTTCTTTTGCTTCTTCTACTTGCCTCTTTCATTCTTGCCCTGAATGGGCAACAGTGCCAACAGAAATTGTTAGTAACAAATGCTACAGTTGATGTCAAGGCATTAAGAAAAAAAAAAAAAAAGGTGATGCCAAAACGTTGTGATCTTTAACCAAGCAGTTACTTAAACGTCTGTCTCAATAAACACTGTACAAAATTGCAGCCAATTAATTAGGATTCACTTAGCCACTAATGTATTTTGTTTTCCTTCTTCCTTAATCTTAATAAGAAAGGACACTAGCAAGAATACTATGTATACTAACTCATTTTAGATATCTGCATAAGAAGAAAGGGATATATATATGACAATTATACCTACCTTATAGGTATCCCATTTTAAACATGAGGAATTGAGGCACACAAAGAGATGTTCAAGTCACAGTTAGTAAGAGAGGGATGTAGGATTTGAATCCAGGAATCTGACCCTGAGTCCATGTTCTTGAACACTGTGATGAACACATTTTCAAAAATCGCTACGCTGATGCAGCTTTCTCAATTCCAGGTTTGGCTGGTTTGGAATGGATGCAGAAGAAGTATCAAAACCGGTGCTAAATTACGTCGGAGCTGGATTATCAGTAGTGAGGTACACAGTCGTTTCGGACTTAACTCTTCTTCTAAAACTTTAGAACGCCTTTTAGAGATCCCAATGTGTTTACATTTTTTTAAACCTGCATTTCATAAAAGTGCCATGATTTGCCCTCTGATTCTTCATTTATATTTACAGATTTGGCTTTCGAGGACGAAAGTGTCAGCTCTGGGTCCCAAGCCCCAGCTTTAGTTCTCAAAAGCTCTGAGACCCCCGGAAAATCATTGAGCTGCTTTGAAGCTCATTTTCATTTATCTGTGATCTTTAGAAAAATCTTAGTACATAGCTCCTAAATTAGAATCAAAAGGCACATTATTTTGCAAACTCAACTATACTCTATAAATAAATGTTATGCTGTCTCCCCAGTGCCCCTGGAATAGTCCTTGATTCTCTCCTCTTATCTCCTCTCATTACTCACTTCCTCTTTGCCCACCGCCCACCCCCCCCACCACCACCCTCTGGTTTCCACATTCCTGCTGTCACTTCATCTCTGCTCATCCCAGTCTGATAACTACTCTCTCACATATGAAAACATGTATTCATTTAAATATGTGTTTTGGGATGTATCTGTGTCTAGTCATATGCACTATGTGAATGAAGATGAAAATGACTTTAAATCTCCATAGGTCAGTGTTCAATCAATAAAACTCCAGCAGGAATTAGGTCACCTTAAATTCAGTCCCTTTCCTTTCTAGTCTCCATTTATATTCCCTGTCAGTGCTTCACATAATGGATAGCCGTGCCTGGAAAGATTTTAGTACTTTTTTATTCTTCAGGGAAAAGAACACTCTATTTCTCTTCCTCCCGCAATGATGGCTTTTTCCCTGCCACATTCAGGAACAATCTCTTTGTCATTGAAATGTTGCCTAAGAGAGTGGTTCCAGGCCAATCGGAGAAGAAATAACATAGATTATTCTAAAAAAGCAGATTCCTGACATTTTTGGTTAGAGGCAATTTTATGTATTTTGTACAATTCACATGGCATCCTAGCTTTGAATAGCTCTCCCAAAAACAATTTCTTTACACCCCAAAATTGTTATGTAGCATGCTTTAGTTTTGACTTAATAGTAATTTAAGGCCAATTTACTCGGTCTGTCAGGCATTGTTTTTCTCCATATTTCTTCTTTCTTTAGAAAGTGTCCATCCTCTAAAATCGCAAATTATTCATGTTCTACCCACTTCTATCTGTATGACCTTGGGCAAATCACTTAATTTCTCCAAGTCTTGGTTTCTTCATCTGGGGCTAAAGTGAGGGAAATAATTGTGTCAGCCTTATAAAATATTTTGAAGATGAAATGAAAAGAAATATGCTAAGTGTTTTGTATATTGCTAGGTAGATGGCTAATGCTCTAAAATTTGGGTAATTTGTATTATAGTAATCATTATTTGTATCAATAGCTAGTTCATGTTCAATTACTGGTTTCCCCTGAGGGGTGTGTTACTCAGCTCTGTAGTAAGCTGTCGGTGCACTTGGAGATCATACAGTTTGGTTTGGAGCTTAGTCTATGGCACAGAAATGTGATTATCTCTTCCTATAGGGCATTCCAACTCCCTTCTGGGTTTCTTTACCAAAAGGACCTCTGGAAGCTTTTGTTTCATTATTTTAACTCCATTAAATCAGTTAGTTCAAAAGGCATTCATTGAATAAGCTTGGAGTTTCATGTCCTGTATAAGGAAACTTAGAATATGGTCACATTTGTTTAGTCACCTCCTATTGCTTTTCTTTTTAAAGGGATAGGTGAGATAGATTGTTTCTAGCCTTACATTTTTCCTATATGTGGTATCACTCATTTTCTACAACTAAAATCACTCTAGGTGTTTTATTTTATTTTATTTTATTTTATTTTATTTTATTTTATTTTATTTTATTTTATTTTATTTTATTTTATTCGGGAGCCCCATGAGGGGCTCAGTTTCATGACCCTGAGATCATGACCTGAGCCATAATCAAGAATCGGATACTTAACAGACTGAACCACCCAGGCACCCCAACTCCAGGTATTTTAAACAGCAACGCATTTCACACAGGAAAATTTTCCCAAAATTGTGATAAGGCCCAGTGGTGCAAAAGGAGGAAGGGCGCTCTGCCCAAAGCCCTGGAGCCGATACTCCAACCAGCCCAGCTGCCTCTGCCCGGAGTTACCACCACTGCTGAAACTACCGGAGCCACCATCAAAACAAAACAAAACAGTCTCTCCCAACTTTTAAGCCTATTCTTATGCCTCCTGTTGGCAAAACTTAGCTGCAAATAGAGTTTGGGAAGTCACGGTTTTCAGCTTTCTAGCCTCCATGGTTCAGGAGAGAATATGTAAGAGTGGGTGTGAAGCAGACACCAAGAACAGTGTTCTCTAAAACACACTTAAATGAAGATCCAGGAGTCAGAGTTCATCAAAAAGCCAATTTCTTTTCCAATTAAAAAAAAAAAAAAAGTGCTTTGGATTATCCTTGAGTCTGCTCCCTATTTCTTTCTCAACTTGCTGTTCCTGGAGAGTTGTGTATAAGGAAACCAGTTTTTGTTTCCAGCCCTTACCTTTCTTCAGAGCCATGGACTTATATCTAACGAGGGTCCAACTCCACATCTCTACCAAGACGCCCCAGGCACCTCCTCCCCAGCCTGAGGTGAGATAACCAGTGGAAGAGAGAACCCTGCTGGGTCAGGACATGGTCAGCAGTCTACGGACACTAGCCATTAGTTCTTTTCTCTCTACCTTCATTATTTCCCAGTCAGAATTACTTTTCTTATTCTCCCCTTCCCTGTCAACTGGTTCCTCCTCCTGTGTTCCCTGTCTCATAGAATGTAATAGCCATACTTATTCAAATTCAAAACCTAGTCATCGTGAGTTTTTTCCCTTTCATATCCCATCTTATATCTAATCCTGTAAACATTTTTTTCCTAATGTTTCACAGGTTCTTTCCCTCCTTTCCCCCAGTTCCTTAATATAAATTCACCTGTATATGATTGTAAAAATATCACATCTAGGAGCCCTTGAGGGGCTCAGTTGGTTAAGCATCTGACTCTTGGTTCTGGCTCAGATCATGATATCAGGGTCATGATCTCAGGGTCATGAGATGGGGCCCCTAGTCAGGCTCTACACTCAGCTTGGAGTCTGCTTAGGATTCTCTCTCTCCCTCCCTCTCTGCCTCTCACCCTGCTTGCTTGTTCTCTTTCTCTCAAATAAATAAAT
The DNA here is from genome assembly GCF_964662115.1 of Mustela nivalis. Taxonomy (NCBI): domain Eukaryota; kingdom Metazoa; phylum Chordata; class Mammalia; order Carnivora; family Mustelidae; genus Mustela; species Mustela nivalis. The sequence goes on from NC_139023.1 coordinate 126,687,119, forward strand.
AAAAATCTTAAAAAAAAAAAAAAATCTCAGAGCCACTGCCAGGAAGTAGCAACCCTAAAGGCGTAGGCCTTTAGGGAAAAGAGATGGCAGATGACCTCAGTGCTGCCAACAGGAACATGGAGGTCTGGAAGATCGAGAAGCTCATCAGGAGCTTGGAGGCAGCCCACAGCAATGGCACAAGCATGATATCATTGATTATTCCTCCCAAAGACCAGATTCCACCAGCTGCAAAAATGTTAGCAGATGAGTTTGGAACTGTATCTAACATTAAGTCCCAAGTAAAATGTCTTTTAGTTCTGGGAGCCATTACATCTGTACAACAGATACACAAGCTTTAAACAAAGTACCTCCAAATGGCCTGGCTGTTTACTGGGGTACAATTGTCACAGAAGGAGGAGAGGAAAAGAAAGTCAACATTGACTTTGAACCTTTCAAACCAATTAACACATCATTGTATTTGTGTGACAACAAATTCCATACAGAGGTTCTCACAGTGCTCCTTTTGGATGACAGCAAGTTTGGCTTCATTGTAATAGATGGTAGTGGTGCACTTTTTGGCACACTCTAAGGAAACACCAGAGAAGTCGTGCACAAATTCACTGTGGATCTCCCAAAGAAACATGGTAGAGGAAGTCAATCAGCCTTGTGTTTTGCTCTTTTAAGAGTGGAAAAGTGACGTAGCTATGTTCAGAAAGTAGCTGAGACTGCTGTTCAGCTGCTTATTTCTGGGGACAAAGTGAATGTGGCTGGTCTGGTTTTAGCTAAATCAGCTGACTTTAAAACTGAACTAAATCAATCTGATATGTTTGATCAGAGGTTGCAATCAAAAGTTTTAAAATTAGTTGATATTTCCTATGTTTGTGAAAATAGATTCAACCAAGCTATTATGTACTGAAGCCCTCTCCAACGTGAAATTCATTCAAGAGAAGATTTTGATGAAATCAGCCAGGACACAGGCAAGTACTGTTTTGGAGTTCAAGATACACTAAAGACTTTAGAAATGGAAGTTGTAGATATTCTAATAGTCTATGAAAGTCTGGATATAATGAGATACAGTCTTCATTGCCAAAGCACAAAGAGGAAAAAATTATCTAACTCCAGAGCAAGAAAAGGATAAATCTCGTTTCACAGACAAAGAGACCAGACAAGAACATGAGCTGATTGAGAGCACACCCCTGCTGGAATGGTTTGCTAACAACTATAAAAAATCCAGTGCTGTATTGGATCATCACAGATAAGTCACAAGAAGGATCTCAGTTTGTGAAGGGATTTGGTAGAAATGGAGGTTATCTTGCAGTACCAAGTAGATTTCCAGAGAATGGAATACCAAGGAGGAGATGATGAATTTTTTGACCTTGATGACTACTAGGTAGTCGACATTGGTCTGGCAAAACGTGCCTCACCCTCCAGCATGCAACCCAAGGAGCATACCTGTGGTGGAATCCAAACAGTTCAATTATATAAGAGAATATTATGAAAATATATACAGCAACAAACTGGGCAACCTGGAAGAAATGGACAAATTCCTATAAACTTACAAACTGCCAAAACTGAACCAGGTAGAAACAGAAAATTTGGACAGACTCATAACCTGCAAAGAAATTGAATCAGTAATCAAAAATCTCCCAACAAATAAAAGCTCTGGGCCATATGACTTCCCTGGAGAATTCTACCATACATTTAAAGAAGAGTTAATACCTATTCTTCTCAAACTATTCCAAAAAATAGAAATGGAAAGAAAACTTAAAAACTCATTCTACAAAGCCAGCATTACCTTAATTCCAAAACCAGGCAAAGACCCCACTGAAAAGGAGAATAAGAAGCCAATATACTAATGAACGTGGATGCAACACTTTTAATAAAATACTAGCAAATTGAATTCAACAGTACATTAAATTATTAATTTATTAATTATTTTTATTTATTAATTAATAATTATTAAATTTTTTCACCACAATCAAATGGGGTTTATTCCTGGGTCTCAGGGGTGCAGATCTCTGCCTTACAACTCGAACAGTTCCAGAACTTAATCCTTGAGCATTGGATATTGAGAAGAAGACTGAAACAAAACCAGACCCTACCCTGCACTTTGGTTTGTCATGGTGTCACTGCAGCAGCCTAGAACTAAGTTCCTAAAATGCCACTTTGGACTAATTTAGAAAAGAATTCCAGTTGTAATTTTTACTTGGTGGTAAAATTGATTGTTCCTCTATTTTATGAAAGAAAATTATTTTTTTAACCTACATACATAGAATCAAAGACACTTTAACTACTGTAAACTTTCAAAAGGTAATAGAAATGAGATAATTAAAAACAAATTCACATCTACTTTACCAAGTTTCATTTTTTTCTATTGCCAGTGTAACTTTCTTGTATCTTGTATCAGTCATCACTCTTTTAAGAACCTTGGAAGACTCCCATTGGATTCAGAATAAATCTGTCTCCTTAGTCTGGTATGTCCTCCACCATCACAGATTCAACCCTTCCTAGATTAGCCTTCTCCTTGTATTATCAATTCATTGACCCAGATTATTTATTACACCATACCCCAGACACTTCCCCCAGTCCAAAGACACTTTCCTCAGCTTCCTTGGCCTCCTATAAATATCAGTTGAGAATTCTTGGGTTGTTTTCTTGTGTTATTTTCTTTATTTCCCTTCTTCCTAATTAGAGTGAGTTGCTCCTAAACTTCCATTGCATCTTGAACTCTTATTATACAAGGGTCTGTTTTGTATTATTCTTACAATTCCTTTATCCTTGAACTGTGAGATCCTTTGAAGGACGAAGTCTGTTATTTTCTTAAAATACCATATCTCCCACCATCACCATTAGACTTTGCCACACAGTGCTTGAAATTAAAAGATGCTCAATATAGGCTTGTTAAATTGTCAGGGTAAACACATACAAACAAGTTCTATTAATAGTAAGATGTATAGAGGTACGAATCTAGGGAAACGGGAAAGATCAAAAATGTAGAGAAGCACTCCTATGTATAGCCTTGATTTTTTTTTAATTTTCCATGCTTTTGACAATATTCACAGAATTTATCATATATCTTTGTATCTTAGATACTGTACCAAGTTCTGTAAGCTTGTAGCCCAAAAGGCCTTGTGATCTATTTGGTTTTATGTTCGTATACACAAGATAAATTTCATTACCTTGTCCTAACTTAGTGCCCTGCACCCCCTCTTGACCTAACTGATCTGACTTACCTATTTGTGACAAACACTAGTCACATGAGCTCAAAACCACTTGGTCCTGATTTTTTTTTCTCATGCTCAAAACCCCCCTCCCATCCAATATTCTCTTTACTTCCTAACATATTTTAAGATTTTACCATGTTCCCAAAAGTACGCTAAGAATTTTGCATGCATTGTTATTTAATTCTCATCACATTTCAGTAAAATTGGCCCATCCCCATTTCTTTAGATGGAAAAAGTTGAGACTTAGAGAGCCTAAGTGATTTGGGGGAGGTCATACAGTTGTTTGAAGAAACACTCAAAGACTTTCTCCTTGGTACCGTTCAAGTATTTCTAATATACCATCTTATATTGTCATTAAAAAAACATACTTGTCTATACAAAGTTGAGGGTTTTCATGATAATTTTGAGAAGAAAATGCAATTAAGATGACTAATAATAGCTTTGCAAATTAGCAGTTATGTAAGTACACATTTAACTAAGATACACACGTTTAATTAGTTTTCATGCATTCATTTTTACTGAGTGTTAAGCGCTTTGAGGATCTTCAAGGAGATCTTATCTTCCATTGAATTAGAAAATCTGTAGAGAAAAAAGTTCACAAGGACTTGTGGTAAGTGGTCTGGATTATGTGATGACTATTCTTAGTACTGTGGGAATTCAGAGAAGAGGAAGAGTCAGTGAGGACCAACCCGGGAACAGGGAGGATTCTTGTCACATTCAGCCTTCAGTTCTTCTTTAGTGTGGATAAGAAGAGGAGAGTGTGTTCTGTGTTCAACTAAGAAAGAGAAACAAGCAAGAGCAGGTGGTTGTGGAAGATGGGAGTGGAGAGGTTGGAACAGGGACAGGTCAGAGACGGAAGTCGCTGTGGAGAATTATGTGGAGTAGGTTATGGGGAACATAATGCAGAGAGTAATAAAACTCAAAAAGGACAATTACATTTGCTAGAGAATGGAATATGGAACCATTCAACTTTTGAAAGCAAGTAAGAGGCTGAACTAAGGAAACTAACTAAGAAATTTTAAATTCATAGTAAAAAAATCACACATTATCAGCACTTGTCTGCACTTTGATACCTACACTATTTCAGCCTCCTCTGTACTTTGAAAACTCCTCTTACATCTTTAACTTTTGAACCATGCAAACATATATATTTTTAAGATTTTATTTATTTATTTGACAGACAAGGTTTACAAGTAAGCAGAGAAAGAGGAGGAAGCAGGCTCACTGCTAAGCAGAGAGCCTGATGCGGGGCACTGGGATCATCTCCTGAGCTGAAGGCAGAGGCTTTAACCCACTGAGTCACCCAGGTGCCCCCATGTAAGCATATTTTTAAAAAGGAATGTCAAAAGTTTACCAGAGTTGTTAATTTCCTTAAGTTAATTTAATATTTTAACACATTTTAGCCTATTTGCGTGGTTCAAAAGTCAATAATGGTAAGCAAAGCATTTGTTACAAAGATACTGGACATGAATAGAAAATGCAGTATGCAAGAATGTCAAAGAGTGGGGAGCCTGGGTGGCTCAGTGGGTTAAAGCTTCTGCCTTAGGCTCAGGTCATGATCCCAGGGTCCTGGGATCAAGCACCGCATCGGGTTCTCTGCTCAGCAGGGAGCCTGCTTCCCCCTCTCTCTCTGCCTGCCTCTCTGCCTACTTGTCATCTCTGTCTATCAAATAAATAAATAAAATCTTTAAAAAAAAAAAAAGAATGTCAAAGGGGGAAAGTCATTAGGCTTATGCATGTGTTTTCATCTCTTAAAATATACTCTGGAGATCTTTCCATATCAGAGCACAGAGGGTGTCCTCATTCCTTTTTTTATATCTATGAAGCATTCTGTTGTGTGACCATGAAGACTGCCTCATCTGAGTGTGGATGTAGTGGCCACAGCATCTCTTCTTTGGGGGCTGTGCAGTTCTCTGCTCACACCCATAGTACCTGTCTGCTGAAGTTTGTCCATCAAGGATGTTGTTAAACGTCTAGGGTTTTGTCAGTATAACAGGTGGTTTTCACTTGTATTTTTTTTTTTAACCATGTGATTCCAGAGTTAAGCAAGAATAAAAGATGCAGCTATAGACTGAAACAAGAAAATCAAGAAAAAGATCTGATTTGAGGGCAAATTTAATGAGTTAGGTTTCTAACTTGTTGTAGTTAAGGACACAGGAGACTTCAAAGAGAATGGCATCCTAGAGAAACAGCAGGACCCCTGGGGAAGCAGCGTGGCAGTAATCGTCCGAGCATTAGAACTGGATTTAAGCTGTGTTTTCTCATAAAATGCAGGCAGCTTGCTATGAACCAGGGATATAATAAACATCACTAAAATTTATTTTCTTTACAGTGCTTTCATATTTTTGTTCATCAAAAGTGAAATACCAAATAACATGTGTTCTGTGGACACCACACCATTAATGACAGATCATGTGAGTACAGTGTGAGAAACAGTATGATTTGAAACATAAAATTTAGATAAAAGGAAGATTTGAAATAGATGAGAAGGGTTTTTTTTTTTTTCTTTCAAGGCCATTGACACTATGTTTGTGTATTTATTATAGTTAGGTCTATGTGGTAACCAATCAAGATTGCCACAGGAAAGCTTCTCAGAAAATTTAGAGGTCTATTTATATCTGTTAATCGTAGATCTCAACTAGAAGGTGTATATACAAGCCCGTATTTTGGAATGGCTTAAGGATTTCTGCAGTGGGAGGATCCTGAGTACAAAAGAGTAATACGAAAGTTACTGAAGAAAGAGGGAGGAGAGAGGTCTTAAAGTAGGCCAGGGGAGAGCAGTGAGGAATAGCTCAGAGGCAACCAGTGAAAGGAAAAATCAAGTTGTATAAAAGGAGGAGTAGTACTTGATTTTCTTCCTTTTTCTTTTTCATCACATCCTGTTCCACTCAAAGGTAATGACAAGAAATATGTAAGAAGATGTTGTTTGACCCTGAAGAACCTGAATTAGTCTGGGATAGCAAATCTATATTAAACAGGAACAACCTATAAGAGATCTGACAAAGCACAAGGGCCAGTGGCTACATATACAGAAGTGATTGCAGAGCAAACCCCCATGGCCATGAGCCAGACTCCAGTCCTTCCTGTTTTAAGTCTCTCTTCTGTCTGTTGTGGGTCCAGTGCTATCTGACTGCCCTCGATAAAACCAGAGCCCTACACCCCCACAGCCACACCATCTCCCCGGAAGGTGCCGGCTCTACTCCTTACTTCAAAATTAACATTTTCTTCTTCCTTCCTTCTTCCCCTCTCAAAACCCTTATCGAATAACGAGACTGAAATGTTAGTTAAGTTGACACTAAAGTTAACTAATAATTCGCTTTAGGATAAAAGGAAAGAGATTTATTAACCTATAGACATCTCTAATCTGGAAAATGTTGCAGAGAGAGAATGGAGGAATTGAGACAGAGTGAAGGTGTCCAATATTCCTTACCTCCCCTGGGGATTCAGATACTTCCTGACCAACCACTCCTCATACCTAGGGAGAGAAAAAGAAAGATGCAACTCTGTAAAAGATACATAATAGGTTAACTGCCTTAGTTTTTCTAGGCACGGTGGAAAGGTATAAGCAAACCAAGTGTAAAGATACATAAACGGCATGATTGGGTAATATGCAGCCATACATTATGAGCTCCTCATCCTTGAAAGAAAGCATTGTTGCCAAACTTGCGTGAACACATGACAAGTAATTCAAATCCAATATCTTAGCTCTTACAAAGGCATCAGGAGTATCACATTAAAGTAATTTCAGCTAAAATGCAAAAATAATTACATTTGACATTAGAACTATTATAAATTGGCCTATAATTTTTCTTGACTTAGAATATTAACCTAAAAATGAATCTTAACCTCATCAAGAAACATGGCTGGAAATGTTTTATTAACTAATTCAGTTAAAGAAAACTGAATTTAAAAAGTACCTGTCAATTTTTTAGTATTCCATAGAGGAGTATGAGTTTTCCTTGGTTCTAATTTTTTTTTTTTAGATTATTAAAACTTGCAGATGAAATACAAACATTGTTAACTTATGTTACTTTTGATAGGTGTATCAAAATAGCCATAGGTTAAACTGAAAAAATGTAAACAGAGAAGTTGCCAACTGCCCAGCCTTTTCTGAATGAAAGAGTAACAGAATCACAAATGTTCCAGTCTGAAGATGGGCCCAGGATCAGAATGCATAGTGTCATGTGCTCCTATTTTAAAGTCTGTTTGAGAAAGAAAGATTAAAAACATTGAAAATCTTCTTGACACCAGGGTGATTATCAGTTGAATGCTGTTTTTGTTTTGGTTTGTGCCACTATTTTCCATAGGTGATCAACAGCACTCAAGATTCCTGCCCTGACTATTCCTGGGTGGATAAACTTTCTACAGCACAACAGCGCACAGTGTAAGAAGAGGTTCTGTTACCCTCTTTCTTATTTGGGTAAAGTAAGGATTCCCGGAGTGAAGTGGTAGTCCTCTAAATTCAAGAAGCAAATGGTAACATAGGCTTTGACCCTCATAGTTCCATGGTGGACAGACTTTCTTGTTTCCTGCTGAATTTTTAGGTAGGGAGGTCCATGATCTCAGTGTTTTGAGAAATTCCTAAGCCACTGCAGTATCTCTAGCCAATAAGTAGCTGACAAAACCAATCTCCTTTTGCAGCACTTTTGTGCCTAAAGTAAAAGAGGTAATACAGGCCACAGCATATATTAATCAACAGGCTCTCAGCAATTATAGTCAAATTAGGCAATACACTTCTCTAATATTGCTTGGGCTCTACTGGAAATCCCTATACTCATATTGGATGATTTTATAATCTCAAGATACTCATTTTCAAATATAGTAATAGAGTATTTTGGGTCCATAAGTTATACCCCTCACTGTCATGAAGACTGAGTTTGGCTCACCAGGAGACCCTGTATTTTAGAGTTTCTTGTGGTATGTTTTTGGATTAGCAGAGAAATATGGAAATATGTAAGTGGTACCTTGCATTTTATAATCGGTAACTGTTTTGAACTTTATTTGGAGACACACAGAAGCGCTTCAAGAATATAAAGCATTTCCTCTGTTAGTATCCACACTAACCTCACAGCGGGGAAGAGGCTGTGCCTGGTGCCTAAGAAATGCTCAATATTTGAATCAATGGAGTGAAAGAATGAGCTCACAAACAAGCTTCAGAAGATAAATACATTGCTGGTTTTGCTTAGAGTAAAACAGCTCTCAAAAAAAGGCAACAACAAAAACAAGAACATTTTTTCACAAAGTGTCTCCCTTTTAAGGGAATATTTGTTAAGAAAAACATTTTTTTTATATACATATATTTTTATCCCCAGGGGTACAGGTCTGTGAATCACCAGGTTTACACACTTCACAGCACTCACCAAAGCACATACCCTCCCCAATGTCCATAATCCCACCCCCTTCTCCCAAACCCCCTCCCCCCAGCAACCCTCAGTTTGTTTTGTGAGATTAAGAGTCACTTATGGTTTGTCTCCCTCCCAATCCCATCTTGTTTCATTTATTCTTCTCCTACCCACTTAAGCCTCCATGTTGCATCACCACTTCCTCATATCAGGGAGATCATATGATAGTTGTCTTTCTCTGCTTGACTTATTTCGCTAAGCATGATACGCTCTAGTTCCATCCATGTTGTCGCAAATGGCAAGATTTCATTTCTTGTGATGGCTGCATAGTATTCCATTGTGTATATATACCACATCTTCTTGATCCATTCATCTGTGGATGGACATCTAGGTTCTTTCCATAGTTTTGCTATTGTGGACATTGCTGCTATAAACATTCGGGTGCATGTGCCCCTTTGGATCACTACATTTGTATCTTTAGGGTAAATACCCAGTAGTGCAATTGCTGGGTCATAGGGCAGTTCTATTTTCAACATTTTGAGGAACCTCCATGCTGTTTTCCAGAGTGGCTGCACCAGCTTGCATTCCCACCAACAGTGTAGGAGGGTTCCCCTTTCTCCGCATCCTCGCCAGCATCTGTCATTTCCTGACTTGTTGATTTTAGCCATTCTGACTGGTGTGAGGTGATATCTCATTGTGGTTTTGATTTGTATTTCCCTGATGCCGAGTGATCTGGAGCACTTTTTCATGTGTCTGTTGGCCATCTGGATGTCTTCTTTGCAGAAATGTCTGTTCATGTCCTCTGCCCATTTCTTGATTGGATTATTTGTTCTTTGGGTGTTGAGTTTGCTAAGTTCTTTATAGATTCTGGACACTAGTCCTTTATCTGATATGTCGTTTGCAAATATCTTCTCCCATTCTATCAGTTGTCTTTTGATTTTGTTAACTGTTTCCTTTGCTGTGCAAAAGCTTTTGATCTTGATGAAATCCCAATAGTTCATTTTTTCCCTTGCTTCCCTTTCCTTTTGCGTTGTTCCTAGGAAGATGTTGCTGCGGCAGAGGTCGAAGAGGTTGCTGCCTGTGTTCTCCTCAAGGATTTTGATTGATTCCTTTCGCACATTGAGGTCCTTCATCCATTTTGAGTCTATTTTTGTGTGTGGTGTAAGGAAATGGTTCAATTTCATTTTTCTGCATGTGGCTGTCCAATTTTCCCAGCACCATTTATTGAAGAGGCTGTCTTTTTTCCATTGGACATTCTTTCCTGCTTTGTCAAAGATGAGTTGACCATAGATTTGAGGGTCTATTTCTGGGCTCTCTATTCTGTTCCATTGACCTATGGGTCTGTTTTTGTGCCAGTACCATGCTGTCTTGATGATGACAGCTTTGTAATAGAGCTTGAAGTCCGGAATTGTGATGCCACCAACGTTGGCTTTCTTTTTCAATATCCCTTTGGCTATTCGAAGAAAAACATTTTTGATTGTCTCATGATTAGCCAGACCTGGTGTGTTAGTCTGGTCTGTGTCTGGGACACCCCTTTCAGGACGATGGAGTCTAGGCTTCCCCGTGACACAGGGAGTTCCAGTGTGGATGGAACTGATTGTCAGGTTGGCCCAGTGAGTTCCTATTGAAATAGACTTTAAGAATTTGTTTTTACAAAGTGCCTGGATGGCTTAATCATTAAGCGTCTGCCTTCAGCTTGGGTCCTGATCTCTGGGTCCTGGGATTAAGACCCCTGTGGGGCTCCCTGCTCTGCAGGAAGCCTGCTTCTCCCACCCCCGCTCCTCAAGCTTGTATTCCCTCTCTCACTGTCTCTCTCTCTCTGTCAAATAAATAAATAAAATCTTTAAAAAAAAAAAAGAATTTTTTTAAGCTTGAAAAGGAATGGTTTTTTTTGTTTGTTTTTGCCTAAAACTCTTGCCTGTTTCATGCCATTGCCCTTTGTATTAAGTTAAAGGGACTGTTCCAAAATATTAATCATCTCTCCCCAAAATTATTGGGAAACTTGCCTCATGCAAATGTAGCACAAGTCTCAGGAGTCCACATGGTTCCATTGCTTAAGATGAAATATTTTCTTTTTACAATAGGAAATGTTTTACCCAAAATAAACAAAATATTTGATTAAATCAGTGCCTCCTGACCATAACCTAGTCAATGAAGGCATGGGCAAGTCCAGGGATATCAACAGTTCTTGAATGAGCATGCATTTAGTATTTTGTCTATCCTAGCCCTGTACTAGATATTAAGTGTTCAAAAAAGAAGTGTAAAACATACAATCAGTCCACAAATAGTTCATATTTAGAGAGCCAAGTTCATTATGCAGACAGTATAATGATAGCAATAGTTACGTCTATGTAAGAACCATTTATAATGATAACCCATTATAATTTCTGTAAATTGTATACTTCTAAAACTAGGAAGTGGGGGACAGAAACTGCACTTTCAGTCCTGATGCTGCTCTGACCCTAGAGGATACTGCATTGACTTTTTGAGGTCATAGAGCTTGAAATAGATGTCTGATTTCTGCATAACTGCCTGTGATTTACACTTAGAAGCATGCTTTAGTTATGATTCCATTTGTGTGTTTGTCAGAAATATTGCTGTGGGCCAAGATTAACAGTGATGTGCTTGTTTTTTAAGGGGCTGCACTCTTGCAGTAATATCTGGAATACTCTATGGGTCTACATTTGTGCCCATCATTTATATCAAGGATCACAGCAAAAGAAATGACAGTATATATGCAGGGGCAAGCCAGTATGGTAAGAGTAAAACATTATTTTCCTTTATAAATGAACTCAATACCTGTTTTTCTATTTAAGCATATAAAAAGAATGTGATCATAGTAAATCCTGGTACATAGATTCGACTTACTTTTTCATTATAAGTGGTAGATTAGAAAACCACCGAAGACTAAAAGTAATAAAGGACTGTTTGAGTCTTTTCATATGATCGTCAAAATACAAATATAATCAACGTTATTCTAGTCAGGGTTGATATAGGCTACTTGGATCTTAACACACAGTTCCTAGATTTACAGTAAGATTTGGCGATTATTTTCCAGTTAGGTAATCTCTGAGAAAATATGTATTCTTCTGCTCTTTTAAAAAAAGCTAAAGTGCAGTACATACCACTTTAAAATCAAGTAAAGGCCAAAGTATAACCTGCCTAAAGGTCAAAGTATAGCCTAGTCAGAGGATATTGTTTTTAAAGCCCAACATAATGCCCCCAGATTATATCAGTTTCTAGGGATAGATTGAGTCTGTCGGGTATAAACAACACCACGTGCAATAGCCCTTGTACAGACTCATCAGGAGATGAAAGGTCTACTTCAGGGGTCCTATCATTTTGTTGAAACGTGGCTTCCACCCATGAACTCATAAAGGAATGAGATCATAGGTAATAAAGTTCTAAATTGGATGGAACAGAAAATTAATGTGATCTACATTCAGATAAGGGAGAAATTTGGAAGGCAAAAGTCATGAGGGAGAGACTGATGACAAAACTGGGATTTAAAAGACTTTAATTGAGTGGCTAGACTGTGTAGACACCATTGTTTCTTCATTCTTTTTTATATTCAGTCCAAATAACATTCAAATCTTTTATGAACTTGTCTTTTTTTTTAAGGTATTCTACAAATACTTTTTGGGTTTTTAGTATTTTCATCTGTAAAGGATAAGAACCAATAAAAATAGAATAACATAAGATAAATTAAAAGAGAAGGAAAAACAAGAATGAAAAAAGTAAAACAGAATCAGGAATGAGTCTAAAAACTGTAACATATTTTTACACTTGCTAGAAATGAGCCGTAAATTTGGCTCTAAGATTTCTTATAGACACAAGGGAAATCAAATCTGTCCCACAATTCAGTGAACACAAGATAAAAAGAACTAATCATCCAGGAGTACAGTTGTTCTTGGTCCTGGGCCATAATAAATAATTTCAACAATCTCTTTACATAAATAGTACAATCAATCCTTAGGGACCTTTCTTACGACAACTTTAATGCCATCTAATAGGAATACACTTTATTCTACTTTATTAAAACATAATTCTGGGGAGGTGCAATTTTTTATTTCATTTATTTAACAAACACATAAGTATTATATGCACTATGCTAGCACTCTTCTAAGCACATTACAATAATAACTCAGTTGACCCTCAAAACAACCTTATTAGTTAGGTACCATTATTATTCTTGTTTTACAGTTGAGGAAATTTAGACTGTGAGAGATTAGGTAATTTGCCCAGTTCTCAAAATTAGCAAGTAGTGGATTGCAGATCCCACTTATGTGGTATGTGCTTTTATTAACGATGTTATGCTGTCCCTTGTGGTAGTTCATACACATGTTGTTCTTATATGATCCAGAAGTAGGGTTTAAGATTTTAGAAGAACAGACACACTGGTTGACCTTCAAGCTTTTCTCCTTAAACATGACCCCTCACCTTTGCCCGAATTTCCTTTGAGAGAAACATTGAGTCTAGTATGACCTTCCCAGCCAAGAACCTATCATAGACACATCTGTATAACGAAAGGACAGTCTGCTCAAACAGTCGGTGCAGTTGGGGTTTCTCAGATATGATACCACCATCATGTGTCATTAACTCCCCCATGTAATCAGGCCTATAGTAAACAACTAAATAAAACCCTCTTTGAGAGAACTTCCTGAATATCCTCTCACATAGTTGTCGTCTACAACAGAGATGCTCGTCTCCAGATTGGTCACCATACAAAATTAGCACTCTCTCGTATTTTTCACACCACCCCCACTTTGTCTGCTTGGAGATTTGCTACATTGGCATTAGTAAAATTAAGTCTGCAATCTATTTTTAAAAAGAAGATGGTTTTCACATAATATCCATAGTTTCTTATTTATCTTTTCAAGATAACCATAAAAATCAGCCTTCTAGATCTGATTATAGTAACTAATTTACTACTTAATATTTCTAAGTTTTAGATATGTTAATTAATATTCTTTATAAACAGCATATAGAAACCTAAAATCATAAAATATAATTAATAGTTCCTTTACTTTTGAGGTTAATTTTGGTGAGTTTGTTTTATTTTTGGAACCCTAAATATATTTGAAATGAATAAAAGAATATATTGGAGAGTCTTATGGTATGTATTTTCAGATTTAGACTACGTTTTTGCACACTTCAGTGGCATCTTTTTTACAAGCACAGTCTACTTTCTGGCCTACTGTATAGCCATGAAAAATAACCTGAAGCTATATCCTGAAGCAGTCTTGCCAGGTAAGAATATTTACCACAAAAAAAAAAAAAAATCTTCTTACTCTGTGAAAGTATTCTCTACTCACTTAGCTTGAATAATCATCTCCTGGAAACCAAGCCACCCTATGTGACTTTGTCTGTGTATATATGTTAATTCCCTAGTTGCTCTGGCCCAACTCACCAGTAAATGGGAAAGATTTAAAAACCATGAAACTTGATATGAAATGCCAGTTATTATAGAACCTGAAACTTGAAAAATGAATCTAAGGTGATTTCCTATGCCAAAATACCTTGTGTATTGACAATCTGACTCTATTATTTCTTCTTCATTATCTAAGGATGGTTATTAAAAGTCAGAGTCAATAGAACTTTGTAGTCACTTAGGTAAACAAACATTTTCTCTGAAAAGGAAGGAGAAATCCATTTTAGAGTTTGAAAAGGGTATATGATAAATGCACATGCTTTGGACTTAATACATTTGGCACTGGTGGTAAAAAATATATATATAGTTTCTTATTTTTTAGAAGTTTGCCATAAAGCAATATGGAATATAAGTCCACAAGGAAAAAATTTTAAGAACAAAATAAAGCATATGTCAGAGATTCATTTTGAATACCTGATTTGTTTAGGTCAAAGTATGCCCGTGGACCATTATAAAAAATGATAGAGTATTTATTGAACACCTAGATTAGTATCCTGAAAATTTTATCTGGTATTTCCATTCAAATTCTAGGAGCTTCCCCTCCCCCCCCCCTTAAATGGTGTTCCTCAGAGCATGCCCAGATCCATTATCTTCCCTAGGTCCCTCTCCACTACGAAATCTTTATCTCAACTACAACTTTGGGTATTTTATGTAATGTCAATAAACTGAAAAGGTTGATAATTATACCCACAGCCATCAAGAAGAAAAAAAAAATGACTTGGTTTCCAAATAGATCCTAAAACCATGTTGGCCAAATATGTTGATAAGAATGCTTTGATAGGGGGTGCCTGGGTGGCTCAGTGGGTTAAGCCCCTGCCTTCAGTTCAGGTCATGATCTGAAGGTCCTGCAATGGAGCCCCACATCGGGCTCTCTGCTTAGTGGGGAGCCTGCTTACCCCCTCTCTCTGCCTGCCTCTCTGCCTACTTGTGATCTCTCTCTCTCTCTCTGTCAAATAAATAAATCTTTTAAAAAAAAGAAAAAGAATGCGTTGATAGGAGAACTTTAATATTCCCACTGTATCTAGAGTGTGGACTTTTCAGGAGAGGAACATGGCTTATAAGTGTGCGCTGTTTGCATGTGTTTCAGGCTTCCTGTCAGGAGTTCTTTGGGCAATAGCCACCTGCTGTTGGTTCATAGCTAACCATGCTCTCAGTGCTGTGGTCAGTTTTCCGATAATCACTGCTGTAAGTAGCTGAATGTTTTTCCAAATTGTTTTTCAAATATAAATCTGATTTCTCTGAAGCATTCTTAGTGAATCACTGGGGACTATCATGGAGTTCGATTTTTTAGGAGTACAGTTTGTATGACAGATTCATGTAGATTCACCAACACCCTCTCATCTCACGTCCCTAATTGCTCAGGAAACATCACTAACCTCATTTTAGCAGGTTTGTTCATCCTTGATATCCTTGCAGTTTTTCTCTGGTCATTTTACTTACTGTCATTTTGGATACATTGTAATTTTCTGTCTATAACAATGCTTATCTCTATGTAATATTTACAAATTAAAAATGCTTTTATGTATATTCTGAATCTCCTGACAACCTTGTGAGACAGAAAGGACTTCAGACTCCTCCTATGATCCTTTGGTATTTTTAAAGGCTTTCAGAAAGTCCTAAAGCAAACTATTGTCTCTGGATGAGTCATGTGATTAAACATTAAGTTTTGCTTTGTGTTTACAACAGGGAGTAAATACAATGGGGTAGTAATTCTTTTTTTTTTTAATTTTTTATTTTTTATAAACATATATTTTTATCCCCAGGGGTACAGGTCTGTGAATCACCAGGTTTACACACTTCACAGCACTCACCAAAGCACATACCCTCCCCAATGTCCATAATCCCACCCCCTTCTCCCTAATTCTTTTTAACTGGTAACATTATTTCTTCAGAAGATATTATTTATTTTCTAGCACTAAATTCTTAATAGGATGTACCATATGGGGCCTTTTACAAGGGACACTGACTAACAATAAATACTATTTCTTAAAAAAAAAAAAAACTTGTAATGGACAAGATTTGGTTTTTCTGTCACTGTTTCTTATATTAAATTATGGTAAAGACTTAGGATAAAACATTAATGCCTAATTCCGTGGAAATAAATTGCTGAGGTAGGTGAAGTATGGGCAGAGAGTTGATGGGAGTAATCACCGTGGCTCTTGGAGACTTGCCTGTCAGATTAACTATTCTCCAGCCACCCAGTTCTCTAGCCAGTTCTTGTGAGAACTGGATTTTTTTTTTTTTTACATCAACTTTTTTTAGTGGAAAATTTTAAACATACCCATCATCTAGCTTCAACAGTGATAAATATGGTCAATTTTATTTTATCAAAAGAGCACATTTTTTGTTATTCTAGCAGCGCTGGTCTTCCCAGGTACCTCTATTTCCACTGTTACATACCCATTGGTAGCTAGATTGTGAATTTCTTGAAGGTAGCATCTAGAGTTTATTACCAATAACATTTAATTAAAAAGGAGAGAGAAAGGAAGGAAGGAAGGAAGGAAGGAAGGAAGGGCGGGAGAGGGAGGGAGGAAGGAAGGAGAGGAGGAAATGGAATGCGAGGGAAATGGGAGGGGAGGAGGGAAAAGGTGGGGAGGGAAAAGAAAGAAAGAAAACAGAAGAAACGATGTAGCAGCAACAAGGGCTTGATACCTCCGCTCCAAGTCTTCACTGAGAAATTTCAAAGGTGACTCAGTTTATCCAGAAGTTCAGCTTCTCAAGGTAGCTCAAGCTCACCTTGTTTTCAAAGGTTCATTTACAAATATGTAATTTATATTCAGTTTACGAAAGAAAAATATGCAATCCTAATTGCCAAAACAGCTATCTCTTATCTAAGATGTCCTTCCTCTTTGGCTCTTTTGCCTGAATCAAAGAGTATGTACACACTTTGACCTATGCTTGTTTTACTTTTAGCAAAGCGTCACTTTCTATAACCACATTACTCCTCACAATAACCCTTAGACCATGTCTAAAGTAATATTTAGGAAATGATCAGCCAAAAAGCCTCAAAGGTCAGTGATACCTTTTGGCATTGTCTTCTATCATGTTCTCTGAAGAGAAATAAATTTCCAGATTAGAGAGGATAAAATTCTTGAGCGAGTGGCCTAATACCATTAGTATTATATTTCCTTTTCTATTGTTTCCTTCCATCCTGTCCAAAGTCAGTATGGAATTGCCTAAGGACACAGATGCTTCTTGTTTGGTTTGGATTTTGAGGCTTAACATCTTACGTCATTGATAAAAGACAGTTCCTTTGACCTATTTCTCTGGCACTTTTGATGTTGAATTTTCCAGACACTGATAAACAGAGAGTAATGTATTTTTATTGCTTTGCTCACATCCCTGGAGTGGAGTCAAACTTTGTTGACCCAGTCATGTAGACAGTTGGAGTAGTGGAGGGCAAAAAATCTGTTGGAATTGTTTATAAGAAACCCTCCCAGTTTGTGCAGGGCTTGAAAAGGAATCATAAAAATGCTGATACAATATACTTTCTCCACAAAGACCATGATTAATCCAAATGCCATTTTTTTTTCCTTCTCAGCTAAGAAAAGTTAATAAACTTGAATAGCTTCAAGTTTCAAACTGCAGAATCATTCTTTCTTTCCACCTCGTTTCTTCTCATTTACCTTTCCTAGATTATTTCATTCCTGTCTGAATAAACCTTTTGTTTATTTTTCCTTACATGGCTTTTCTATCATCCTATAATACTGTCTTTAGCATCCATTGGAGTTTGTCAGATATATTTCACCACCATGCAATAGTACCAGTTTTAGAATTTTTTTAAGAGTACATTATTTGACAGGTCCAAAATAACATACTTCAGTTATGAGATTCAGTTTCTTCAGTTATGAGATTGCTATATGGCAAATAAAGTTATAAATTATTCCCACACTTTGGGGGCACCTAGGTGGCTCAGCCGGTTAAATGTCTGCCTTCAGTTCAGGTCATGATCCCAGGGTCCTGGGATCGAGTCCCACTCCAGGTTCCCTGTTTGGTAGGGAGTCTGCTTCTCCCTCTCCAACTCTCCCCTGCTCATGTTCTCTCTCTCTCCCTATCTCTCTCTCTCTCAAATAAATAAAATCTTTAAGATAAATTATTCCTACACTTTCTCCTATTAGTCCCATTTCTAGTGTCCTAAGCTCACTAGAAAAAAAAAATCATTTGCTTATTAAAATTTACTATAAATAGATCACATTTATTTGTGTAAATCACATAATATGACATCATCAATGTAATAAATATGAAAACTATAAAGAAACAAGAAAAATCTTTATTTTTTTACTGGCTGCTACCTTAGTTTAATGTTGAGTTAGTGTTGAGATTATGAATAGTTTTCCCTGACAATACTGTTATACTGTTTTTACAGTAGAAAGTTATTCAATGGAAGTATTAGGCCAGCTCTCCAATATACTATATTTATGTAGAGTACAGGTCACAGAAAAAGTAACCAATTTAATTACAGTTTTTCTTTTTGTTCAAGGGTCCAGGATTTATAGCTGCACTGTGGGGTGTCTTCATGTTTAAGGAAATACAGGTATGTATAAGAAAGGGGGCAGATTAAGAAAACAGGTGTAGAGTCAGGTAAAAAAAGGTATTTCATACTATGTTTGTGTCATTTTCTGAAAACTGTATGTGACCCCGAAGCACTTCTGCCTCAGATGTTCAAAATGTTATCAAGGAAAGAAAATACTAAAGATATGATAAGTATTATGAAACCTGTTTCTCTCCACTCCAGTACCCAGTGAGAAAATGATTTAGTTGACTTTTTATTTCCCATAAGAGATTTTGGTTACATAATCCAATAAAATATGATAAAGGGAAATTTTATTTAATGTAAAATATGATAGATAAACAAGATGAAAGTGTTTTTATCCTAAAGATTAAAATATCCTTGACATAAATGGAATTTGGGAATAAATTCTTCTGTTGGTTCTCATGCCTCCCAAAGGCCTCCATATTAAACCAGCAATTTTATAGGAAAATAGTGTGGTAGCAGGTAACTACTACCCCTTGTCTTTCAAGTGTAAATGATAATGATTTAAAATTTTATTTATTAAATAGTCTAGGATGTGTGTGCGTATTTTCACTAAAAATTGTTGTTAGGGACACTTGGCTGGCTCAGCTGGTGGAGCATAGGACTCTTGATCTTCAGGTTGTAGATTGGGTGTAGAGATTGCTTAAAAACAAAATATTTTTCAAAATATTTTTAATTGTTTTAGAATTTTTCCCATTAACCTTTATTTGAGGAATATATGTGAATAGTATTTTGAAATAGTTTTTATTATAAATATATATAAATCAAAGACAGTCTGTCAAGGTGGCATAGATATATTTTCTGTCTTCATATGCAGCTGTAATAACAAATAATTTCTGCTTCTAAAAAGATCTGATGTTTCTAATCTCTGGGAACCAAAAAGTAACCTGTGTACCTGGATAATTCTTAAAATGATTATTCAATTTTAGATTTCAAATATCATTTCATTTATCCTAAGTAAATGTTTTGATTTAGAAAGCCATAATTTGATAACACAGGATTCTCAGACTTAAAAAATAATAAATTTGCTTAGGATATATGCACCAAGATCTTAATTTTTGTACTTTTTAAAATACAAAAGACAACTTCAAACATTTATAGACCCATAAATTGCTTCCATCCACATTTCTCATTTGTTTTAGTTAGGGTTGTTTTCCCCCAAAAATAATTATATGTCCAAAACATGCCATAATCTCTTTGCAAATATTTCTTCTGCCTCCCAAAGGATAATTATTGCTATTTAAGAATTAGGTTTTTATTAACCAGTATAAAATCCTGAAGCCTTAGAAAACCACAAGTGAGCATAGCTTATTTGCAGTTACAGATAGAAAGAAGCACAAACGAAGAATAGATTTAATATAAAGGATTTGGAAAATTCTTCTAGTCACTACTACTGTATTAATTATACAAACTTAAAAAACCCACTTCCGTAGTTATAAGAACTTGAGAGAGAAAGAACCTCTAGCCATTCAGCTAATGGTAATTTCTGAGTCCTCTAAAATGATACCAAAAGTCATTTAAAGAAAACTTTTTATTAAAGGCACCTATAAAAAGACAGCTCAGATTGAATAGAAAAGAATTTTCTGAAAATGATAAGCCATGACCAAGTAGGGCTTAATTCAGGAGTGCCAGGAAAGTTTATAATATGCAAGTTAATCAGAGTATTATAATATTAGGTAAACAGAAAAACCATGTGATAATATATATTCAAAAGACTTATGCTGGGGCGCTTGGGTGGCTCAGTGGGTTAAAGCCTCTGCCTTCGGCTCAGGTCATGATCCCAGGGTCCTGGGATCTAGCCCCACATCGGACTCTGCTCTGCAGGGAGACTGCTTCCTCTTCTCTCTCTCTCTGCCTGCCTCTCTGCCTACTGGTGATCTCTGTCTGTCAAATAAATAAATAAAATCTTTTAAAAAAATAAAAACAAAACAAAAGACATATGCTGAAATTAAAAACCAGTTTTTAATTAAGAGAAAACCTCTTAGAGTGCTACAAATAGGAGAAATCTGTCAATCAAAAACAATAAGAAACACATAGCTAAGATAAAACCTAAAAGTTCTCTCCCAATTATACCTCAGTAAAGCTGAGGAAAAAAGTTTGCTGTAAGTTGAAAGTCAAAGATTTCTCCATATTATTCAGTATTTTCTGGAGATCCTAGCCAGTATGGTAAAATAAAATTAAGAAAGAAGAGAAATAGATGTAGGAAAGAAAAATGAGAAAACTGTCATTTGCATGTAACATTATCTGCTTTAGAAATCTAAGTGAATCATCTGAAAATCTCGAGATCTAATAAGATCATTTGGTAAGTTCTGAAATAGGATAAATATAAAATCAAGAGCTTTTTAATATGCCACCAATAACCAGTTTTAAAAAGGAAAATAAAGGAAACTGGATGGTTAAGTAGGTTAAGCGTCTGGCTCTTGACTTCAGCTCAGGTCATGATCTTGGGGTCCTGGGATCAAGCTCCATGTTGGGCTCCACACTTAGCGGCAGGGGGTCTGCTTGAGGATTCTCTGTCTCCCTCTCCCTCTGCACTTTCCCCTGCTAGTTCTTTTTCTCTCTCTCTCTCAAATAAGTAAATAAATCTTTTTTCAGAAAATGAAAATAAATGCTATTAAATATTACAAAAAATATAAAAATATAAGAAAACAATCAACAAGGAATTG
The DNA here is from genome assembly GCF_964662115.1 of Mustela nivalis. Taxonomy (NCBI): domain Eukaryota; kingdom Metazoa; phylum Chordata; class Mammalia; order Carnivora; family Mustelidae; genus Mustela; species Mustela nivalis. The sequence continues at coordinate 126,708,295 of NC_139023.1, forward strand.
CTAGATTTAGAAAATCATTCACTTCACCACAGAAGTTTCCTGTAGAACACAAGAAAGTATCAGAAAAAATGGAGAAGCTTACCACATTCCTGACGGAGCAACTCACAGTTGTTAGTAGGCAGTTGTTTCCAATTACATTCAGTGTGATTCCAACCAAATTCCAACAGAGTTCTATCTAGAATTTTGAAAGTGTGTTCTAAACTTTGGCCAAGTTTGTATGTAAATGTAAAGAGAAAGAAGAACAAGCTGGAAGCAAAGAATGACTTTTATTGACTTTTGGACTTAAAAAAAAAAACACAAAAAACAAAAAAATGGAAAAAACAAACCTACTTACAGATCTGTCTACAAACAAAATTCGAAATTTAAGAAATATCCAGTGAGACTTGTAATAAAGTGCAGGTGCCTAATTGCCTCTTAACAGGTAGTTTAAAGCCAAATTTTAAATACTCTACATGCCAACTCCTTTAAGAAAGAGCTGGGAACTAAGCACTGAAACCAAAATCCTATTGGAATTTTATTTTAAGATTTTACTTATTTGAGAGAGAGAGAGAAGGCAGGATCAGGAGGAGAAGCAGGCAGAGGGAGAAGCAGTCTCCCCACTGAAAGCCCAATGAGGAAGTCCAACCCAGAACCCTAGGATCATCACGTGAGCTGAAGGCAGACATTTAACCAACTGAGCCACCCAGGCGCCCCCTATCGGAATTTTTTGAATTATTTTTCTTAGAAACAAGATAGGACCCTAGAGGAAAACAAAAGCAAAACGTGTATCTTTCCTTTTAGGCCCTATTATGTCTTGAAGCAGTACTTGAAGACACATATTTGAAAGTCTACAATCTACAGCAGTAAGAACTTCATCTGAGATCCAAGCACTTTTTGTGCTAAAGAGTTTTAATGATTTTAGTTAGTCTTAATGCCATCCAGGCTTTTCCAGTTGGAGAATTTTCCACTTTCCACAATGCTCTTTTATATCTGGTATATGTTCATTTTTGGGAAGTTTGTTTTAGAATTTTACTTTTAGCTATTTTAAGTTATATGTACATTATTATCTTTAGAAACAAACTTCAGACACAATGTCTACAGAAGTAACAATGCAGGGAATTACTACCACAACAGTTAATAGAGTCAGTAGCTACTCCCAGATAAAGAATAGGATTATCTGTTATCTTAGTAGCTGTTTCAGAGATCCAAGTTTAAAACTTTTTGCTTTGGGTAGAATGTTAGCATGATCCTTCTAAGTGTTAATATTCACTTTTGACAAAGGGAAAATATTGCTATCACCCAAATATAATTGGTCTTTTTCTTTAGGAGACTGGGCAGTTTAGACAGATTCTTAACCTTAAAGGGGAAAAATATTTTAATCTCTGAAAACATCATTCATCTGACTACGTAGACAGTAAAGGAGAGAGCCCAACAAAGTATTCACATAATTAGGTTGTATAAAGTGCTGATAATTGTTTTTCTTATTTTTTAAAGGTTTTATTTATTTGACAGAGAGAGAGACGGCAAGAGAGGGAACACAAGCAAGGGAAGTGGGAGAGGGAGAAGCAGGCCTCTTGCTGAGCAGGGAGCCCAGTGCAGAGCTTGATCCCAGGACCCTGGGATCATGACCTGAGCCAAAGGCAGATAGATGCGTAATGACTAAGCCACGCAGGCACCCCTGTTTTTCTTATTTAAGTCATTGTATCAGTTGTCTAATTCACAAAGGAGATTTTGGAATCACCTGATTGTATTCCTTCTTTAAGCATATATTTGAGTGCCTACTCTCCATCAGTGCTGATATCTAGGTAAAGGTTGCAGTCTTTAAAACTGACAAGATGTCAGGGAAACTTAAAGCTCAGAAGGAGAGAGAGAGAGATGTTTGAGTGCATGCGCACACGTGCCCAAGCATGTAAGTAAGCTACTCTGTACTTGGCAAGGCTTTGTGGTGCTTTCATTTGTGGAACTTGCATTGGAGTGACTTCTGGTAGTACTCATACTCAGTGAATCAGAAACTTGAGTTGGCCCCAGCCCAACGTAAAAGACCTCTCCCTATCATCAAATACAGATCATTTCATCCATTCCCCCCCCCCCAATTCTTTATGAAGTTGAAGAAAAAATATATGAGCTTTTGGAATTTTGGCTATGTATTAATTGATATTAATGTTAGTAAGAGATTAAAATAATATTATATGATTTGACTGTCAAGAGATCTCAACGTTGTTTTAGAATTTTATCTGAAGTTAGGGAGGTACTGGTCCTGTTTTACTCTGTAATGTTCAAACCTTGCTTTAGAGCATCAGGACTTACAATTAAAGAGGAACATAGTTTGACAACCATTAAGATGGAAACAGCCAGGGAGCCTGAAACTATTTCACATGAAACATGGTCAAAGAAGCTAAAATAATGATCCAGAAAATATAAGCTTTAAGAGCATAAGACAGTTATTTTTTTTTAATATTTGAGGGTTTATCTTGTGGGATAGAAATTAAAATCGATCTTTCTGTACCCCTGGAGATAGATAGAACTTAACAGTAAATAGGAACACCTGGGTGGCTCAGTGGGTTAAGCCTCTGCCTTTGGCTCAGGTCATGATCTCAGGGTCCTGGGATGACCCCCACATCAGGCTTCCTGCTCAGTGGGGAGTCTGATTCTCCTCTCCCTCAGCCCCTCTATAACGTTCATGCTCCCTCCCTCTCTCTCAAATAAAAAAATAAATTTTTGAAAAGGAGAACTTAAAGTAAATAAAATATCTCTACTTAACACAGAAAGATACTTCTTTATTAGGGACACTAGAGTGGAATGTCAGTTAAGCATCCAAATCTTGATTTCAGTTCAGGTCATGGTCTCAGGATAATGAGATGGAGCCTCGTGGTCGAACACTGAACTCAGTGGGAAATCTTTTTGAGACTCTCTCTCTCCCTCTGCCCCTTCCCTCTCTCTAAAATAAATAAATAAATCATAAAAAAAAATTAGATACTTCTTTGTTAATCAAAGGTGGACTGACTACATTGGAAAGTAGTTGTCAGTGTTTCCTGCCTTTAAGACCAGTGCACGTACCCATAGCTGGGCAAAGCAAACTTAGTCTCTGTTTCTTCCTCACCCTTCAGATCCATCTCTGTCTTTCCATCTGCACCTCAGCACCTGTGCCCAGGAAGCCTGTCGTTGCCTCCTTCACCATCTCTTTACACCCATTCTAGACCCTTCTAGTCTGTTCACCATCTGCAAAAAAAGGGGTAGACTTTATGAAAGGTGAACCCCATCTTTTCACCACATCCAGCTGCCTGTTTCTTTAAATTCTGCCCATGACTTGGAAAAATAAAACCCCAAAGTGTACATGGACTATGAGATCCCCATAAGCTCTGACCATAGCTCTCCAACCTGGTTTTGCTCCGTTTGACTCTCATAATCTGTGGGCACACTGCCTTCCTTTCAATCCCTGGCAAGTATCACACTTAATCTTACAACAGAGATTTGCACATAAAATTCCTTCTACCTGGAACCCCTACTTGTTTCCCGACCCGATTAATTGGTACTTATGGTTAGAAGCTTAATTCCTCACCCTCCAGACCAGCCTCACTAAGACTCCTTTGTAGCCCCCCTCAGAAACAATCATGGTCATTTACTTATTAACACCCCTCTCGCTTCATAGCATTCTTTCTGTGATGATTAACTTCTATCTCCCATCAGGGCACATTTCCTGAGAATTTTAACCCCCGCATATGTTACTGCAAAGTGGGTGCCCACATGTATTTACTGAGTGGATGAATTAGGAAGGTTCTAGTGGGTTTTTGAGGGACTCTGGGTGATTACTTGGCGGGATAGCAAAAGGCATACTGGTGGCTAGAGCAGATGGTTAGTAAGGTCCCTAGAAATCTTGACATTCTGTGTTTTCTGCATGTTTGATTCATGTTTCCTTAATTACACTTACTTTTTTTTAATTATTCAGGGTCTACAAAACTACCTACTGATGATATTTGCATTTTTCATCATCTTGACTGGAGCATTATGCACAGCTTTCTCCAAAATCTAACAATCACAAGACCAGCAGATGGCAGCAGTGGGTAAGAGAACCCTGCTACAGGACTTGAGTGATTTATGCTGAGAACAGAGTTTATTTTCTTCCAGCAAAGGGATCTCAACCTGTCTTGGATTGGGTAAATGATTTTTTTTTTTTCCACAAACGTGAGAATAAAGGAGAACTAAGTTTCAGTCAAGTAAAAAAGTGGAAAATTTTTCTAATGAACTATTTATGATGTTAGGACTTTACTGGGGGACTAAAATGTCGGCCTTCTTGCAGCATTATAGCCAAGAGTGCTCCTTTTACCACAATACACACTCGATGTTGCATAATCAGCAAAATGGTGAAGTTCATATACACAAAGAATTTTGTACATGTCCAAGTTTCCAACGTATTACCCTCGTTAATGAAAAGAGGCAGAAAAATGTTGGGGAGAGAAATGGAAAGAATATCTTCCTTAAAATAGAATTAGACTCCAAAGCTATCTAGATCCTTTGCCAGAAAAAGTAAATGTCAGAGTTAGTAATTGAATATGAAAAAGGCCATTTCATTTTTTGCCCAAACTTATTTTTACTTCAAATTAATATTGCTCAACTCTACATCATCCCCTCATCTTAGCTCAAAATGCTTTTGATTATCTCCAGATAAAATCCATCTTCAGAAAACAAAAAGTTCCAACCATTGAGAATATGTGTCTAATACACATACAGACATTAGCAGGTAGACACACGTAAATACACACACATATATGTCTGTCTGATTCTAGACTTGGAGGGAACTCTAGACTTGCTATAGTGAGGGTCCAGCTTATTAGAGTAAGAATTTGCAGGGGTCAAACAATTTGAATGTAAAATTTATTATTATTTTTCTGAACTATACTTTTCTAAAATACCTTTTTAAACTGGAAGTTTTCTTCCTGTTTTAACTGGTGGTTTCCATTAGGGAAAGAAAATTAATGGACATGTTATTTTTATATATATATATCAAAAGAGACAGAATAGCATTCTGCTTATGTGTTTGTACTCTGGTACTAACCCAGGTGGGTTTCATCTTCATTGTATGACTTTGAAGAAGTTCCTGAGCCCCCTGTATCAGATTCCTCAACTATAAAATGGACATAATGATAATGATAATAGTTATCGTAAGGCTCAAATTAATTAAAATCCATAACATGTTCATGAGTATCTGGCACTTGGCAAACATTGTATAATTCTTAGCTATAATTATTATCTATTGTTTAAGAAAGAAGATGTGTCTATAGATTGGAAGATATTCTGTAAGAGCTCCTGGTCTCACCACCAACAATCCAAACAACTAATTATTATTCATTCCTCTATTTGAGTACAATTTAAATAATGATTCTGGAATCTCTATTTCATTATTGAATTCTTTGATTGTAACACCTTACCAAAACTCATTTGAATTTTGACTGGAAGTATCACTAATTATGTTGATAACTTTAAATAAATTGACATGACAGAAAAGCTATTTTGCTTACTTGAATATATTTTCAAATTTCATATTGATTTAATTTAATTAAGCATTTAATTATTCTGTAGTTAAGAATGCCAATTTATACACAAAATTTTAAATGTGAAGTAAAGCAATTGCAGAAGAAAAATGAGGAAAAAATCTTATTACCCCTTGCAGTTTCTGCTACCACACAATGCTTTTAGTGTTGAGTGTTGAGAGAAAAGAGTAGTGGGGTGGCGGGGGGACAAGCTTTTCAAAATGGTTACCATGTAGAAAACTTGCTATGTAGAGATTAGTCTAAACAAGTGATTATCAAATTTCTACTTTCTTTTGCTCAATTTATGAAATTAACACCTATCTCTCCAGAACTTTTGAGGCTTTGTTTTTCCTTGTCTAGTATGGTCAGATTCTTGTGTTTTAACTTTTTCTTGCTTTGCTTTCTGTCTATGTGTACAGAGAAGGCAGGCAGTACCTTAAGTAGGGGAGTGGCAGGCCAATGAGGCCGGCATCCAGATTATGGGAATTGTTAATTATCAGAATAAAAACTTCTAACTTCTCAAAATTCCTAATGAGTTTTATGGAATTAATAGTACAACATTTCCCCAAAGTTAACAAATAAATCTCCATTCCTCTTGTACTCATTTATTTGCACTATCTATATGTATCAATATTTGTGAGCTGAAAAACACATTTGAGTTAAAAAGGCAAATTATAGAACCATGTGCAAATATGATACCATTTAGGTAAAATTTTAAGAATCAAAATAGTTTATATTTTTCTATAAATACTTATATATGCAAGAAAATCAGAAAAATACATATACAAAGCTCATAATAATGTTTGCCTCTAATGAGAATAAATGATATAATGGCAACACTGGGGTCAATGTGAACTTGAGCATTATCTGTAGTACTCTAATTTTTATGGCAATGAATTCATATTTTTTTCTTTAATATCTGTTAAAGAGTCAATAGCAAAAGAACTCCAAACACATGTCTAAATGTTGAAGTAATTAACACTAGGTAAGGAAAATATGGGTGTATGTTATTTTCCTCATCTTTTTTAGTACTTTTTAATTTCAAAGCAAGCATGAAAATGCACAGGCAAATAAAAGAGATCAAGGCAAAGTTGGGAAATTTTCCAACTTAAAAGTCCCACCTCCTAAGGATAGAATCTAGAAACTCACTTTCCTAGCCTCCCTTACAGTAAGATGTGCCATTCATGATTATATAGCCTCCAAATAGACAAAATAATCTAGAATGACAGAAAACAAATTATGGTAGCCTGGGACATGAGGGTTAACTACAAAGAGTATAAGGGAAACTTACGGGTTGCTGGAAGTGTCCTGTACCTAGATTCTAGTGGTGACTACATGAGTGTGTATATTTGCTCATAATACTCTCCACCTGAGTGGGAGAATTTTACTGGATGCAAATTATACCTCATTAAAGTTGACTAAAAGTTTATTAAAATAGGCTATCTGTGTGTGTGTGTGTGTGTGTGTGTGTGTGTGTGTGTGTGTGTGTTTTAATGAGGCCAAATTTCTGAAACAAGTGTTTTAGGTAGGTCACAGAATATCCAGCAGGACCATGGAATTGATGTTGGAGGCTACATAATCAGAAACAATACATCCTACTGCCAGAAAGGATACTATATTTTATGAAAAAATGTTTTGCCTCTTTTGAGATAATCATTTTTTTTTCTTTTTACTCTATCAATATGGCGAATTACATTTATTACTTTTCAAATATTAAACCAATTTTGGATTCCTCTGGTAAACACTACTTAGTCATGATGTGTGTTTTAGCCTTTCTATATACTGTTGGATTTAATTTGCTTTTCTGTTCATGATGAATATTGTTCTGTAATATCAGGGTAATGGCATTAAAAAGTTTGCAAAGGATTAGTACTTTTCTTCCTTAAATGTCTGTAGAATTCAAAAGTAAATCTATTTAAGGCTCATTTTCTTTAACATATATAGGTTGATTCACATCATCTATTTCTTGATTGAATTTTCTTAATTTTTTCTTTCAAGGAATTTATTCATTTCATATACATTAAGATTATTAGTATAGTATTGTTTATAATATTTATTCATTCTCCTTTTCATATCTATAGGCTCTGTAGTAATATCCACTTTCTTTTTTTAAGATTTTATTTATTTACTTGACAGACAGAGATCACAAGTAGGCAGAAAGGCAGGCAGAGAGAGAGGAGGAAGCAGGCTCCCTGCTGAGCAGAGAGTCCAATGTGGGGCTTGATCCCAGGACCCTGGGATCATGACCTGAGCTGAAGGCAGAGGATTTAACCCACTGAGCCACCCAGGTGCCCCTAATGTCCATTTTCTCATTCTTGATATTGATAATTTGTTCCTTCTCTTTCTACGAACATTCTAGCTGGAAGTTTATGAATTTTATTCATCTATTCAATAAATTAGCTGTAGATTTACTTGAGTTTTCTCTATCCTGTTTTTCTCTTCAATTTCATTGATTTGTGTTCTCTATTATTTATTCTGTTTCTTGTAAGTTTTTAACTTGCTCTTATTCTCCACCCCCCCCTCCTCTTTTTCTGTATCTCCAATTATACATACATATATTCTACCTTCCTTGATCTTCCCAAATTCTTATTTCTATCTACGTAACTCAGGAATCCTTTGGGCTCTGTGTTCCTCCTTATAGCACTGCAGCCTGTAAACTCTACGTAGGCAGTAAAATTGAAAAATTACAGTGCTCAGCTTATTCGATTCCCCTCTGACAGGGATCATGGTCATGTCCAGCGTTTGGTCCAATGTTTCACACGTTTTGTTCATTTTGCTGTTTCTTCAGTGTATAAAGATTAACATGGTTCCTATTACTCCATCTTTACAAGAATTAGAAATTCTCTGATTAGCATTTTGTTATATTTTAATTTCAACTTCTCCTCCATCACATTTTCATGAATAGCAACATCAAAGAATGATTGGGCATTCTAGTTGGTTGAATATGTCTCCCCCCAAAATATGTCTAAGTCCTAATTTCTAATACCTGTGAGTATGACCTTATTTGGAAGTAGGGTCTTTGCAGATGTAATTAAATTAAGGATCTCAAGATGTGATCATCTTGGATATAGGATGGACTCAAAATGCAATGACTAGTATCCTTATAAGAGAAAAGAAAGAGATTATTTGATACAGAAACATGAGAAGAAAGCCACATGAAGATGGAGGCAGAGATTGGAGTGATGTAACTACAACCCAAGGAAGGTCAATGATTGTGGGAAGACAGTGAGCTAGGAGGCAGATTTGGAAAGTGGTTCTCCTTCAGATCTCCTGAAGGAACCAACTGCCCCAGACTTTTAGCCACTAACTGTGAGAAAATAAATTGCTTTTGTTTTAAGCATTCAAGTTTGTGATAATTTATTGTCTCATCCCTAGGAAACTAATTCAATGATCTTACAAAATAAGACACACAAATGCAACCCATAACCTTTAATACTGGCAATACTACTATCCAGATAAAGATGTTGGCCAAGCTGCAAAGCAAACACAGAATAAGTAGGAAAATTACATGTTGTGAAAAGTGGCTTTTTGTCTTAACAGAGTTAAGTATTTTATCTTTGGATAATACAGGATGGGGCATACCTCTCTTCCTCTATAAAATGCAATAGAATATGCCAGATGCAGAAAAACTCACCACAAAAAAAAAAAAAAAAAAAAAAAAGAACAAGAGACAATACCAAAGGCTAGGGACCTAATCAATACAGACATTGGTAATATGTCAGATCTAGGGTTCAGAATGACAATTCTCAAAGTTTTAGCCAGGCTCGAAAAAGGCATGGAAGATATTAGAGAAACCCTCTCTGGAAAGATAAAAGCCCTTTCTGGAGAAATAAAAGAACTAAAATCTAACCAAGTTGAAATAAAAAAAAGCTATTAATGAGGTGCAATAAAAAATGGAGACTCTTACTGCTAGGATAAATGAGGCAGAAGAAAGAATTAGTGATATAGAAGACCAAATGACAGAGAATAAAGAAGCTGAGCAAAAGAGAGACAAACAAATACTGGGCCATGAGGTGAGAATTCAAGAGATAAGTGACACCATAAGACAAAACAACATTAGAATAATTGGGATTCCAGAAGAAGAAGAAAGAGAGAGGGGAGCAGAAGGTATATTGGAGAGAATTATTGTAGAGAAGGGAAAAGGGAACAAGCATCAAAATCCAGGAGGTGCAGAGAACCCCCCTCAAAATCAATAAGAATAGGTCCACACCACATCACCTAATAGTAAAATTTACAAGTCTTAGTGACAAAGAGAAAATCCTGAAAGCAGCCCAGGAAAAGAAGTCTGTAACATATAATGGCAAAAATATTAGATTGGCATCAGACTTATCCACAGAGACCTGACAGGTCAGAAAGAACTGGCATGATATATTCAGAGCACTAATTGTGAAAAACATACGACCAAGAATACTATATCCAGCTAGGCTATCATTGAAAATAGGAGGAGAGATAAAAAGCTTCCAGGACAAACAAGAACTGAAAGAATTTGCAAACACCAAACAGCTCTACAGGAAATATTTAAAGGGGTCCTCTAAGCAAAGAGAGAGCCTAAAAGTAGTAGATCAGAAAGTAACAGACAATATACAATAACAGTTTCCTTACAGGCAATACAATGGCACTAAACTCATATCTCTCAATAGTTACCCTGAATGTTAATGGGTTAAATGCCCCAATCAAAAGACACAGGGTATCAGAATGGATAAAAAAACAAATCCCATCAATATGCTCCCTACAAGAAACTCATTGTAGGCCTGAAGACACCTCCAGATTTAAAGTGAGGGGGTAGAAAACAATTTATCATGTAATGGACATCAGAAGAAAACTGGGGTGGCAATCCTTATATCAGATCAATTAGACTTTAAGCCAAAGACTATAACAAGGGATGAGGAAGGACACTATATCATACTCAAAAAGTCTGTCCAACAAGAAGATCTAACAATTTTAAATATCTATGCCCCTAACATGGGAGCAGCCAACTATATAAACCAATTAATAACAAAATCAAAGAAACACATCGACAATAATACAATAATAGTAGGGGACTTAACACTCTCCTCACTGAAATGGACAGATCATCCAAGCAAAAGATCAACAAGGAAATAAAGGCCTTAAGTGACACACTGGACCAGATGGACATCACAGATATATTCAGAACATTTCATCCCAAAGCAACAGAATACATGTTCTTCTCTAGTGAACATGGAACATTCTCCAGAATAGATCACATCCTGTGTCACAAATCAGGTCTCAACTGGTATCAAAAGATTGGGATCATTCCCTGCATATTTTCAGACCACAATGCTCTGAAGCTAGAACTCAATCACAAGAGGAAATTTAGAAAGAACCCAAATACATGGATACTAAACAGCCTCCTTCTAAAGAATGAATGGGTCAACCAAGAAATTAAGGGAGAATTGGAAAAATTCATGGAAACAAATGATAATGAAAACACAACTGTTCAAAATCTGTGGGACACAGCAAAGGCAGTCCTAAGAGGAAAATATATAGCAGTACAAGTCTTTCTCAAGAAACAAGAAAGGTCTCAAATACACAACCTAACCCTACACCTAAAGCAGCTAGAGAAAGAACAACAAAGAAAGCCTAAACCCAGCAGGAGAAGAGAAATCATAAAGATCAGAGCAGAAATCAATGAAATAGAAACCAAAAAACCACAATAGAACAAATCAATGAAACTAGGAGCTGTTTCTTTGAAAGAATTAATAAGATTGATAACCCCCCGGCCAGACTTATCAAAAAGAAAAGAGAAAGAACCCAAATAAATAAAATCATGAATGAAAGAGGAGAGATCACAACCAACACCAAAGAAATACAAATAATTGTAAGAACATATTATGAACAACTCTATGGCAACAAATTTGACAATCTGGAAGAAATGGATGCATTCCTGGAGACACATAAACTACCACAAATGAACCAGGAAGAAATAGAAAACCTGAACAGACTTCTACCCAGTAAGGAGATTGAAACAGTCATCAAAAATCTCCAAACAAAAGCCCAGGGCCAGACAGCTTCCCAGGGGAATTCTACCAAACATTTAAAGAAGAATCAATACCTATTCTCCTGAAACTGTTCCCAAAAATAGAAATGGAAGTAAAACTTCCAAACTCAATTATGAGGCCAGCATCATCTTGATCCCAAAACCAGACAAGGATCCCATCAAAAAAGAGAATTACAGACCAATATCCTTGATGAACACAGATGCAAAAATTCTCAACAAAATACTAGCCAATAGGATCCAACAGTACATTAAAAGAATTATTCACCATGACCAGTGGGATTTAATCCAAAGCTGCCAGGTTGGTTCAACATCCACAAATCAATCAAGGTGATACAATACATTAATAAAAGAAAGAACAAGAACCATATGATATTCCCAATAGATGCTGAAAAAGCATTTGACAAAGTACAGCATCCCTTCCTGATCAAAACTCTTCAAAGTGTAGGGATAGAGGGCACATACCTCAATATCATCAAAGCCATCTATGAAAAACCCAATGCAAATATCATTATCAATGGAAAAAAACAAAGCTTTTCACTAAGGTCAGGAACATGGCAGGGATGTCCATTATCATCACTGCTATTCAACATAGTACTAGAAGTCCTAGCCTCAGCAATCAGAAAACAAAAAGAAATTAAAGGCATCCAAATTGGCAAAGAAGAAGTCAAACTATCACTCTTTGCAGATGATATGATACTATATGTGGAAAACCCAAAAGGCTCCACTCCAAAACTGCTAGAACTTGTACAGGAATTCAGTAAAGTGTCAGGATTTTAAATCAATGCACAGAAATCAGTTGCATTTCTCTACACCAACAACAAGACAGAAAAAAGAGAAATTAAGGAGACAATCCCATTTACAGTTGCACCCAAAACTATAAGATACCTAGGAATAAACCTAACCAAAGAGGCAAAGAATCTATACTCAGAAAACTATAAAGTACTCATGAAAGAAATTGAGGAAGACACAAGGAAATGGAAAAATGTTCCATGCTCCTGGATTGGAAGAATAAATATTGTGAAAATGTCTATGCTACCTAAAGCAATCTACACATTTAATGCAATTCCTATCAAAATACCATCCATTTTTTTCAAAGAAATGGAACAAATAATCCCAAAATTTATATGGAACCAGAAAAGATCTCAAATAGCCAAAGGAATATTGAAAAAGAAAGCCAAAGTTGGTGGCATCACAATTCCGGACTTCAAGCTCTATTACAAAGCTGTCATCATCAAGACAGTATGGAACTGGCACAAAAACAGACACATTAAAAAAAAGGGAAAAAACAGACACATAGATCAATGGAACAGAATATAGAGCCCACAAATAGACCCTCAACTCTATGGTCAACTAATCTTCGACAAAGCAGGAAAGAATGTCCAATGAAAAAAAGACAGTTTCTTTAACAAATGTTAAAGAAATGTTAAATGTTATAAGTTGGGGAAATTGGACAGACACATGCAGAAAAATGAAATGGACCATTTCCTTACACCACACATGAAAATAAACTCAAAATAGATAAAGGACCTCAATGTGAGAAAGGAATCCATCAAAATCCTTGAGGAGAACACAGGCAGCAACCTCTTTGACCTCAGCCACAGCAACTTCCTGGGAACATCGCCAAAGGCAAGGGAACCAAGGACAAAAATGAACTATTGGGATTTCATCAAGATCAAAAGCTTTTGCACAGCAAAGGAAACAGTTAACAAGACCAAAAGACAACTGACAGAATGGAAGAAGATATTTGCAAATGACATATCAGATAAAGGGCTAGTATCCAAAATCTATAAAGAGCTTAGCAAACTCAACACCCAAAGAACAAAGAACCTGATCAAGAAATGGGCAGGGGCGCCTGGGTGGCTCAGTGGGTTAAGCCGTTGCCTTCTGCTCAGGTCATGATCTCAGGGTCCTGGGATCGAGTCCTGCATCGGGCTCTCTGCTCAGCAGGGAGCCTGCTTCCTCCTCTCTCTCTCTGCCTGCCTCTCTGCCTACTTGTGATCTCTCTCTGTCAAATAAATAAATAAAATCTTTTAAAAAAAAGAAGAAGAAATGGGCAGAGGACATGAACAGACATTTCTGCAAAGATGACATCCAGATGGCCAACAGACACATGAAAAAGTGCTCCACATCACTCGGCCTCAGGGAAATACAAATCAAAACCACAATGAGATATCACCTCACACCAGTCAGAATGGCTAAAATTAACAAGTCAGGAAATGACAGATGTTGGCCAGGATGCGGAGAAAGAGGAACCCTCCTACACTGTTGGTGGGAATGCAAGCTGTTGCAACCACTCTGGAAAACAGCATGGAGGTTCCTCAAAAAGTTGAATATAGAGCTACCCTATGACCCAGCAATTGCACTACTGGGTATTTACCCTAAAGATACAAACATAGTGATCCGAAGGGGCACGTGCATCCGAATGTTTATAGCAGCAATGTCCACAATAGCCAAACTATGGAAAGAACCTAGATGTCCATCAACAGATGAATGGATAAAGAAGATGTGGTATATATACACAATGGAATACTATGTAGCCATCAAAAGAAATGAAATCTTGCCATATGCAACAACGTGGATGGAACTAGAGGGTATTATGTTTAGCAAAATAAGTCAATCGGAGAAAGACAACTATCATATGATCTCCCTGATAGGAGGAAGTGGAGATGCAACGTGGGAGGTTTGGGGGGTAGGAAAAGAATAAATGAAACAAGATGGGATTGGGAGGGAGACAAACCATAAGTGACTCGTAGTCTCACAAAACAAACTGAGGGTTGCTGGGGGGAGGGAGCCCGAGAGAGGGGGGTGGGGTTATGGACATTGGGGAGGGTATGTGCTATGGTGAGTGCTGTGAAGTGTGTAAACCTGGCGATTCACAGACCTGTACCCCTGGGGCTAAAAATGCATTATATGTTTATAAAAAAATAAAAAATAATTAATTAAATAAAAGATTATGTCAGATTATTTTTATTTGTTTATTTTTAAGAAAGAAAAGAACCAAATCACCTGGAATATTGCATAAAGTGTTTTAGGCACACATCTCTGTATAGAAAAAGCTGTGACAAGAATTAGATTAAAGGAATATGAATTTTTTTTAAGTTTCTTGATATTGAAAGAATTAGACTAAAGGAATATGAATTTTTTTTTAAGTTTCTTGATATTGACAGGAAGATTCTTCTTGCAGACACAGGACACCAAAGCTAACTCTGTTGTTTTTTAGCTACTGAAGTCTTCATTGAGGGAATGTATCTCACTTTTTGTTGAAAACAACAGTTAAACTCCTATCTTTTTAAGCATCCTGAGGAAAGTGAAAAATAAAATTGACCAGAGGATTTTAATATGTGTGTTGTCACCTATTTATCACTTGTTTACCATGATGCTACTGTAATCTTTAATACTTGACTCACATGATTATGGAGGTTGAGAATTCTTAAGATCTGCAGTTGGCACTCTGGAGACCTGGGAGAGCTATAGTTACAGTCCAAGTCAAACACCTGAGAAAGAGAAGCATTGATGGTGGAAACTGCTGTCTCCATTTAAGGCCTAAGAACCAGGGTAGCCAATGCTTTAAATTCAGCTCTGAGTCCAGGTCCTCCAAAGGCAGGAGAAAATCCACATTCCAGCTTAAAGACATTCAGGCTGGCAGTGAATTCACTCTTATCCAGCCTTTAATGAATTGGATGAGGCCTCTCATGGGAAGGGCAATCTGTTCTACTTGGTATACCAATTCAAATGTTAATCTCTTCCAGAAACACACACATACACACACCAACAATCATGTTTAACTAAACACCTGGACACCCTGCGGCCCAGTCAAGTTGACACATACAGTTAACTATCACCAGTATGGTAACGCATTTTGTGGTAATTAGCTCTTTAACCATAAAAAGAATTTGAGTTTAAACCCTTAAGTACACTGCTTGGTATTACTATTCTGTGAAGATTGTTTTATAATGTATCTGAGACTATAAAAACATGTTTATTATAAACACACAGAAGAACGTAGAATTCTTGGGAAGTTCTCCTCTGGGTTATACCTGATCTGACAGTAATTAGAATTTCACTTGCTTATATTGAAGTCAAATTAAGCAAAGGTGTTGGAAGCAGGAAAGTAAGGAACCTAATAAAAAATATAGTGAGAACTTTTTAAAAAATTACACACAGCCTGAAGAAGGAAACAATATAGCCTCTCCATATACATAATGTATTTCTCGATTGAAACATGATATATTTCGCTTGAAAGACAAAGTAAAGTAAGTTGTCATTTATTTGACTGGACACATTATGAGTTTGGTGGTCAATTCATTCATGATAAGTTTTTAAAATACCTAAAATGTTTTATTATATATAAAATTCCATAAATTTTGAGGTTAAAAACCTGTTAAGACTATTTTCAAAAACAATGTCTATATTTGGTTCAAAATATGATATAGTAAGACAAAGAGGTTTTGGGGGAACTTTGAGGATTATTTTCAGTGAGGCAGTTTATGAAGTTTGCTTGTTAATAGAACATGGATAACAAGAGTTGAAGAGACAATAATGGTCCAATAAATAGAAAAATTGTAATTGAATGTGACATTTACTTTATTGAGGCACAATTTATATACAATAAATGCTCATCCTGATCAATTTTTACAAAGTTAAACATGTTACCTGCCACGACACAAATCAAGTTATAAAGTCTTGCTCTATCACCCAAGAAATTTCCCTCATTTCCTTTTGTGGTCAATTCCCCAGGCCTAGGCCTTCTACCCCTCCCCACGCACATCATTCTGTGCAATAGCTGTTCTTCCACACTATAAATCTTGCTTGTCCATATAATATATATAGTGAAACCATAAAATGTTTCTCAGTGTTTGGTTATTTTCTCCCTGCATAATATTTCTGAGGCTTAGATATTTTGTTGTTTGTCTTTGTCAGTGAGTAGTAATCCATCACATTTTATGAATATGCCACAATTTGCTTACCGATTCTTCTGTTCCTAGACTACGAACATTCCTGCACTAGACTTTCTATGGATATATGCAGGCATTTCCTTTAGACATATACTGAGGAGACAAGCTGCTGGGTGGAGGTGAGTGAACGCTGAGAAAAACGACCCTGATAGCCAGGAACTGAGTCCAGTACTCTCAGGTCTTGGGTTTCTGTTGAACGAAAACAAATTCACAGAACAACATCAGACAAGGCCTCTCTGTAACCAAATGGATCAAGAGAAAAACTCACAATCATGTCGCAACACAGACAAAACATAAATATTGTTCGAGCCAAAAAATATCCCTTCTGGTTGAAATGAGGGACTGGCTGCTTTACCAACGGACAGCTTTGGCCTCTCTCTAGTCTTCCCCCCTCCTAGACAAGATTTATAAAGACACCCAGTCATGGAATTATCCACTTCCTGACAACATCCAATCCAGAGCAAAACTCCACTTTCTTAAACCCTCTCCCAAACCACCTAACAGAGTCTCAACCCTAATTGTAATTACCAATATACACAAAATAGGGAAAGAAGGAAGATATTAAAGACACCACAGGAATCAAAGCAGCAAAATACCAAGTGTGGGAAACTGTACGGGACAGATGATGACTTGATTCCTTCAGCAAATACACATGTGTGTGTACATACGTATTTTTTTACATCTATATAATATATATTCAGCTGTTTATATGTATGCATGTGTGTGGAGGTGGACATTCAGAGAGAGAAAGAGAAAAGGATCTATAGATTTAAAACAACTTCATAGACATGTGAATCAAAAGCAGTATGTGGACCTTATTTCAATCCTTATTTCAAGAATAAAGCAATTGAAAATTTTAAAACTGTCTAAATTACCTTGAAGTATGGTATTTTGAATAATGGTATTTTGGTTACTTTTTAAAAGTGTCCTTTCTTAGAAATTCAAACAGAATTACTTCTGAGCCAAAGCAAATGAGGTCTGGGATTTGTTACAAAAGGCTACAGGGGTGGGGTTAAGTGGGTTGGTCTTTTAATAACAAAGCTGGATGTTCACTGAAAGTCACAGAAAGCGGTTGATGGGTACTTGGCGTGGTGTTATGTTACCATTTTGTACATTTGTGTATGTTTGAAATTTTCCCTATTAAAAAATTAAAAACATTTTTTAAAGTTAATATCAAGTAGACTAAAAATAGCCTGTCATTTACTTAATTTGCCTTTCTTTTATTACTTGTTTTAACATTTTTCTGTCAAAGTTTTCTCTTCCATGAATTGACATTTTGTGCCACAATCCTTTGATCTATTAAAATACTAATGTTTTCTTCTGGATTTGCATGCCTTCCACATTAAGAAAAAAAAAAAAAATGCTCCTCCTTCTAGTTTACCATCTGCCCATCTCTTCAAGGAGTTTTATTTCAGCTTAAGCACACTCCTTGTCATTTCTGTGATACAAGTGCATGTCTTCACCTTCTCTTTACAGTCTCACTTTCCTTCCATCCTCCATGTCTCTTCGCAAAGCTCCAGGCATCTTAATCTCAAGATAGGTTTCTGATTTATATTTGTAGTTCTCCCTCACTGAATTAGGTAGCCAACACCATATTTAAAAAAAAAAAAAAAAAAAAAGGTACGCCATGAATATTTATTGAATGAATTAAAATAAGCCAAATCCCAAAGGCCTTGTTTGGTGCTAAAATTATCTTCTATCACATATTTAGGCTTTATATTGAAAGATGTTGGGTGAGCCTGGTGGTGGGTACTAAGGAGGGCACGTATTGCATGGAGCACTAGGTGTGGTGCAAACAATGAATCTTGGAACAATGGAAAAAATTAAATTAAATTTATAAAAAAGAACCCCCCCAAAAAAAGAAAAAAAAAGAAAGATGTTTATTTGAGAAAGAGAAAATTTGAGATACTAAAGTTCAAGACCATTTATAATTTCACTGTGTGACTTTTTTAATAAGAGCTCACATCCAGTTAATACAGTAGATAAAATATACAAAGTTAACAGTAAATTTTAAATCCTCTAATTATCTGAAAGAACAAAAGTAAAACATAGATTCTGTCCTATCTTCCTTAGTTAAAAACATGTCTTATGATTAGAATAAAAAGAGGAACCAAATAAAATTATTTATACATTTTAGGGATAGGGGGGTTTTGAGGCTCAAGGAATACAGCAGTAAAAAATTTTGTTGGCTCTCGTATGAAATTATACAAGATGATGTTAAAACTAAAGAGTCAAGAAAATGCAAGCTTTAATTTTCTCTAGATAGAAAAATTAATATTCCAAATAATTCATCTATTTATCTATTTTACTTAAGGAACCATACTCTAAGATATGTCCAAGGTTTGTATACTGTAGCCAAAAAGCACTAGGTTTGGTTGCTGGGTGAGATTCTATATCCTGATATTCTTTGACAATCATGTATGTATCTGTGTTCCTAAAATTTTCATTTTAATGTTCATGATAAAATAAGGCATTAAATAAGTCACAGCCTACTTCCCTAAAATGAAGTAGTCTAAGAAATCTAGAAAAACATTCTTTCCTATTATTTCTTCATAAATTGTAATATACATGAATACCTAAATTCCAAGTATATAGGCTGTGTAATCTAATACAACTTACTACTTATAGCCTCTGCATTACAGGGGAAAGTTTAGAATAATTATGACCTCTCCAAAGAGAAGCCATACAACTTTAATAATTAGGAAAAATGTTGTAGTCAAGTGAGTTGGTTAGTGAAATATTCACTCAAAGTGAAGTATCTGGTTGCCTCACCTTTAGTTATTAATGTGTATTAAATAATCATTCAATTTCTCTGTAAAAATATATTTTCAATTTTGACCACCAGAGGACAGTGTAGGTTTAATTGTGATAGTCTTTATGTTTTAAAACAAAGTTTGGACTTCCTTTCTCTTTTTCCCCCCCTGCATCTCTCCTCTGAAATGCCTATATTTTGTCATTTATGGATTTTTTAAAATCTGAACTAAGAAACCCTACTTTCTATCTCACACCATACATTCAGTTGAATTGTCAATACGACATCTGATTTTCCGTCTTGGTTTTTTATTACTTTTTTACCTTAGTCTTTATCATTTAAATTTCCTAGCAGTGGAACACATCACAAAATAAATCCATTTTTAGAGTTATGTAAACAGGAGAGTGTGTTGCCTGAGAACTTTCAGGGCATAGGAAAATTCTCAAAGCCAGTGCTACCCGCAGTGGTGAATGTGGTTGAATAAATACTGAGCTAGCAGTCACATTATTCTCTGACCTAATGACAGAGAGACATCATTACTACATCATTAGGCTGAATAGATTCAGGTTTCTCTATGATGCTCTAATAACTCTTCTTCAGCTTCATTAGACATTTTAGGTCACAAAGACCTGGGACTATTTGCCCTGCTATTTTTGAAGACCTTTTTGCAACCCAGAGGCGGAAATGTTTTCCCAATAGGCTATTAAGTAATCATTTGCTGTAATTGGATGGATTCTGAATAAGGATTCTTACAGCTTCTTACCACCACCGGGTGGAGTGGCTTGGGGAAGGGTGTCCTCAGTTCCTATTTCCTGGGTACAAAATGATGTCTTACTAAGGTAAACGTCTGAGGTGAAGTCGGGTACCAAACAGTCCTGTTTGCTTCAGCTCTGAAATGCTTAGTGGAAAATTACCGAGAAGCAAATTCCATGGAGATAGGAAAGTTGGACGTGTCTAAAATACTCAAATCATAAGCTGAGATATTTTCCAGATCCTTCTTCATTTCTCTTCATTTACACAACAAAAGTCATTTCAAATCCTGTCTCTTCACTGGTATCATCTTAATTGTGATGCTTCTTATTGAGGACCTCAGGTCTGAAATTCAAAATCACATATATGTTTTGTCCTGGTAATAGAGCTGTCAATTTTAATATGGGAGTGTTACACATTTCTCAAATAAGTGGTAAGAAAATATGTAAAAATCTAAATCTCATAACATATTCCAAAAGATTTTTTGTGCATTTTATGTGGGGTCTGGGGGAGCCAATCGGAAGGCAACTTGGAATTAAATGTTTTCTTGTAGGAGGGATTCTCTGCAGAAACCAGGCTTTCTCTACGTGATGCGCCATTTTATGTAAATGCAGGTCTCTTTTCTGTGGCTGTTGCAAAAATTCAGAATGCCTAATTATTTCTGAACTTCAATGCTTTGTGGAACTGATTTCTCCTCCTGAAAAGATGTTTCAAAATTATAAATCAAAGGAAGACAACGTAATTTCCTTCAGCTTTTGTGTGGTTTTACTAGGTTCTGTAGCCCCAGCTGTTTGACTTAACTATTCAGTCAGGCGAACTTTTCAGAAAAGTCTCACAGAATCCAACAGGGTTTTCTTATGGCCCTTCCTTAGGCAGTTCAGTTGTGGAAGAGAGAGAAAGAGAAAGGAAGAGAAAGAGGGAGAAAAGCACATCAACATATAAATTGTTATTCACATTAGCTGGAGTTTAAACTACACTAAAAGAAATTTCCTTAAAGAACAAGAACTTGGTTTTTTTTTTTAAATCATAACTTATGATGCCCATCTACATTATCACTGAAACAGACATAGGTTTTGTTTAAATTGGTTTACCAATAAAAAGAGTTTATTTTAAAACAATGAAAAAGACAAAAGTATAAAACAAAATTAAATAGCATCTTGATTCATTCTATCATTCTTTGCCAATCTCTCAAGTTTCTATCTTTCACACACACACAAACATACAGGCACACACTCGGTCTTAAAGATTATTTCTTACACCTGTTACTAAAAAACAAAATGCTGTTATTAATATACTTGCATGTATATTTTGTGCATTTCTGTGTATATGTTATAAGTCATATTCCTAGTAGAATTATGATATCATAAAATAGATAAACATTTTAAATTTTGATAGTTATCACCGTAATACTCTGCAAAAGTTGTAATTGTATTTTAACCCTGCTAACAGATTTCTCTGGGTACTCAAAGTGATTTTTATCAGTTTCTCAATTATTTACCAATATGATTTGATTAAATATGGCATCTAAACATCTAAGTGTGTCTAGGTATGTATTGGTTTGTGAGCAGAATTGATCATTTCTTTCTACGTATTACTAACTCCTTGTATTGCATTTCTCTGGAAATTTCTTCTTGTTCCTATCTCTTGACAACTATTTCTAGGAAGTTTGGGGACGTAAAATGATAATTCGTAGGATCCTTTTGTATATTAAGGGGATTAAACTCTTTGCTTGTAGTGTACTTTTTGGTAAATACTTTTCTTAGCTTATTTTTCATTTTGCTTTTGTTGATGATTACCACCCATATGTTTAATTCTTACAAGGTAAAACATATCAAGTGTTCCCTTTTAACAGATTATGGTCACACTCTCAAAATAATTTTTATCAATCACTGTAATTTTTCCTAACACTTTTATTTACATGTCTTATATTTAAAGTGTTAGTTCATATGGAGTTAATATTAGAGCAAGAGGTGAAGATTTACCTAGGTAATTTTTCCAAAAACCCCTTAAGCTTTCCCAGCACCAATTGTTGAATAATTCTGCTTTTCTTCAATGTTATGAAATGTTTTTAATGTATGCTGAGTTCCTATAGGTACTTGAGTCAATCTCTAGATCATGTAATCATTTTTTGTGCTAGGACAAAGAGTTGTACTTACTGTGTCTTAATAGTACATCTTAAAACTGGTTAACTTATTCACTGTGACTCCTCTTCCCTTTCAGGTTATTTCTGGTTATTCTTATATGTTTACATTTCAAGCTAAATTTAGAATAAGTCTAATAAGCAAACAAATAGCAGCAAAAATACATCTTTTGTTTGTTTGTTTGTGGTTTTGGAGTTTTTTTTAGAGGAGGGAAGGAGCAGAGAGGAAGAGAATCTTAATAGGCTCCATGCCCAGCATGAAGCCTGGCATGAGGCTTAATCTCACAACCTTGAGATCATGACCTGAGCCAAACCCAAGAGTTGGTCACTTAACCAACCGAGCCACCCATGGGCCCCCATCTATTGGTATTTTGATTGGATACCATCTAAATCTGTAAATTTAATTCCAGGGTGATTTACAGCTTTCAAATTTTTTAGTGTTTTGGTTGTGCTACTGCATGGTTTTATATTTTATTATTGGTTTAAAATGCCAGTTTGGGGAAGAAAAACAGTTACTGCTTTTATTTATTCATTCTATGATTTGTGTTTTATATTTCTGTTGTAATCATTTTAATCCTCTATTTTTAATCTGAGTTGGGTTTTTTTTTAAGGTTTTATTTATTTATTTGACAGACTGAAATCACAAGTAGGCAGAGAGAGAGGGAAGCAGGCTCCCCGCTGAGCAGAGAGCCGATGAGCGCTCCATCCCAGGATCCTGAGATCATGACCCAAGCCAAAGGCAGAGGCTTAATCCACTGAGCCACCCAGGCGCCCCTGCGATAAGTTTTTAATTCAATATGCTATTCTATCTGCTGTAGTAAAGTATAAGTATTTACACCTATTAATTTTTCTCTGAATATAGCTTTAGACAAGTCACCTAAATTGTGATATATCTAATTTTTATCTTCATTTTCTAGACATCCTGTACAATCAGTTAAAATATTATGTTCTTCACAAGAATAATTAAGATCGCATTTTAAAATTTCCAGATGGTTGGGGCACCTGGGTGGCTCAGTCCATTAAGCGCCAACTCGTGATTGCAGTTCAGGTCATGGTCTTAGGTGAGATGGAGCCCTGTGCCCGGCTCTGCACTCAGTGGGGAGTCTGCTTGAGATTCTCTCACCCGCCACCACCTGATCATCCCCTCTCTCTCTCTCTCTTTCCCTCAAATAAATAAATAAATCCTTAGAATTTCCAAGTGGCTAAAGTTTTTAAATTTTTATTTTTGTAATTTTTATTCTTCATAAAATTAATATAATCCATATTCTTTCTAGTTAATAAAATTCATTGCTGTTCTCAAGCATTTAAATTCTGCATAAACAAATCAAATCAACCCCATTTATTGTCTTTTCGCATCCTTTAAACCAAATAATTATTTTTAAAATCTAATCTGTCCATTAATGTTTCCTAAAAGGATTGTTTTCCTATTCATTTCCTTTTCTGTTTCTTACAGGTTTGCTTCTTGAATTCTGATGTTATACCATTTAGTTCAGAAAAATTTATTCCAGTTAGATCTTCGTCACAGAAGGTAAAATTTATCTTTATAAAGTTTCACTGTGTCTTCTGAATGCACTTTTTGACCTACCTTTAGATGAGTCACTTGTGAACAGAATATAAATGAGCTTTGCTTTTTGACCCAATATGAGTCAGGTATCATTTTATCCCTACAAATCCTGTCTGGTTTCCTTTCTTCCATCTTATTTTATGTTATTTTTTTCATTTTTTGTAACTTCCCTTTCCCCTTCTTTTTCTGTTTAATCTGTATTTTCTGACCCTCTGTCCTTGTAATTACAAAGCGTGTGGGTCCCTCTTCACTTTTTGGTGTGGTGTACTGTCTCTAAAAGTGTGAACCAGCAACCAACAGAGTCAGCTCTGTTCTTGTCACACAGGCAGATCCCAGGGCTCCTGAATCAAGAACCTGAGAGGCGCAAGTCGTGTGCTCTTCACAAGCTTACTGTGGTTCTTTTGAACTCAACCCAGTCTTATTTTGCAAAATACCAAACATACTGAAAATTTGTGCGACAAACTCAGGTTTGAAGATTTGAAAGAATACTAATAGAAATACCTGTATCCCCTTCATCCAACTTTAATAATTGTGAACATTTTGCTCCCTTAACTTGTACGCTCTCTCTCTGTCGCTCTCTCTTCCCTCTCTCCTGCTCTCCCTCCCCAGAATTCCGAAAGGTAGATTCCACCAATCATGTAACAAATCATGTCACATTATTTTAACAACTTCAGCCTTTATTACTGAAGACTAGAAAACTGTGCTTCATGATCACAATATTATTGACACAGCCAAAAAGTTTAATATTGATCCAAACCCATTATCTAATATGACGTCTGTGGTTGATTGTTCCATTGATGGGCACTGTGAACCTCTGAGACTTTAACAAAAGAGCCCATTGCAAACAGAGACTAGATAAGCATATGCTGACCAGGGCCTGTCCTCATGGAAGGCTGCTGGTGCCACTGAGGACACTGGTCTGGCCCTCTTCAAAAGTAAGAGAGCCTGTGAAAAGAGGATCCCAGCCATCCAGTAGTTCCCTCCGGATGTATGAGCGAGTGCTAACAATATCAACAGAAGAACCTCCCAAGCCATCCACAGAACCCTGAGAAACAGTAATTATTTAAGCCACTGAATTTGAACTTGTTGCACAGAAATAGCTATCTGACACTTAGTCTATGTTTAAATTACGCTGATTGTTAAAATAATGTCCCTTATAGCTTCTTATCACTTTTTTGATCCAGATCCATTCAAGACTTACACACTGAATTTAGTTATCATGTTCCTTTACTGCCTTTTTATTTATACCAATTCCCTGTTCTAGCTCTTTTTATCTTTAATGATATTGACTTTTTTATTAAAGAATCTCAGCCTGTTGTCTTATAAAATAGTCTATAATCTTGATTTGTCTGATCATTTCCTTTTGAATAGCTATAGTTTAGATTTATTTGTCAGACTACAATACTTAATGTGATAGACTTCCCATTATATCATATCAAGAAAGGTGCTGAGTTTGATAATTTGATTAAAGTGTTTCCTATCAGACTTACACATTGTTAAAAAAAATACTCTGAGAGTTTGTTAATACCCTGTTCCCCACCTACCTTTCACACATTGGCTATAGCACCCAGTGATGATCCCTGCCTGAATAAATTATATCATTGACTGCAAAAAGGTGATTTTGTAATTTTATCATGAATTGTACATTTTCTACCCAGTATTCATCTGTGAAAATAAACTTTTTCTTCTCCCTCCTTTCTCTCTTTTTCTATGGGCTTGGAAACTAGTTGTTGTTGTTCAATGGGTCAAAATCTATTGCAAGTGTCATTGTTTTTAATAGTTCGGTTCAGCCAGCAAGGAGGGTTCCTCAGTGCCCCCTCCATCAGTCTTTGTGTACTTCTTAGCTTTCTGGTACATTAATTCACCCTGCACTTTTCCCACCCAAACCATTATCAATCCTTTCTTCAACAAGATTAGTTCCTTTTACTGGGAAATGACATTTAGAAACCAAGAATTGTCTAATTCTCTTGCATACTGGAGAAATCATTTTACTTATCTGTATTTTTCATTTGTCATTTACTTCCCACACTTCTTTTCTGATGTTTTGTACTATCCAAGGAAAGGCCACGTGTTAGACCTTTCTAAATATCATGGTTTTAATGAGGCTGTTATATTTAGATAGGCAGTTTGCTCAAGAATATTGTGGGGAAGGGGCTGGACCTAGAAAATTATAGCTTTAATTTCAGCAATTCCTTTCAGAATTTTTCAGGTTTACCGTGTTCCTGTCCCAGTGAGTTAACTCCTTTCACCTTCTGTTGCTTCCTGTTCAGAGGAAGAAGATGCCCCCGGCAACAGCTGGGCATGGCTCAAAAGAGAAAGCATGTAGCTCATAGCTCTTCATCTGGTTATTAATCTCTATTCCTCCAACGTTGTTCAGCAGCCTGCTTCTCTGGGCTGAGTCTAGATCTGACCCAGTAGAGAGGACACCTCTGCACTTTTCCTTGCTCTTCTGCAGCAAAGAGGAGGCCCCAACAGAGGCATTTCCAACTTTTCCTGTGGCTACCCTCACTCTTACTTCTTGGTCTTTCTAATAAAGTATTTTAGCAGAAGCCACAAGATAACTTCTGCTTGGCTTCATCTAGCACAGCTCATGTGTTAAGTCTTTTTATTTCAAGAGGAAAAAAAACAACAACATAAACCAGCTTGAGATAAATAGAAATTTATCCATTTAGATAAATAAAGAGAGAGTAAGTGTAATGGTATTCAAGCATGACTTGAGAATGGGAGGGTTCTCAGTCTCTGTCCCTCGTCCCATCTTGTTCTTGTGTCCCTCTGCTCCCCTACGTTTTCTAGGACTCTCATTCAGCCCCACATATCCTTGCTTGCTTCTGCTTTCCTTATTCTTACATAGGCTATCTCTACATGGTAGGGAACCTCCACAAGCAGCTCCAGCTACCTGCCATTCCTGCTCTAACATCTCTTAAGAAAAACGCCTTCCATGTCAGCTAGAAAATGGAGAGTCCCAAAAGAGAACACCAGGCACATGCTTACCCTTGGAGCAATCACTAGACTGGGGGCATGGACTACCATGAGTGGGTGGACTGTTTATTCCCAAGTAAGGAGGAAGGAATCTGTGAGTGGCACCCCTAATAGAACATGAATGAAGAGAGAAAAAGACCTGGAGGGAAGAGGCATATCAAACAAAAATAGCATGTATCCACTACAGCTCAGCTTTTATAACAGAAGTACCTCTGGCCCAGAAGATATGAGGCAAACATTTTGGTATTGTGATCACTATGTCCAATGTTGCAGCATCTGCTAATCCAACATATCAATGGCTCTTCAGAAGCATATGTGGCTTCCTGGCATCAGAAACTGACCCTGAGAGAGAGCCAGAACAGAAAAGAAAGTGGGAAGCTCCAAGAACTGTATCATGCAGATTAGATTAAGTCATGCTGCATCTCCACAAACAATCCCAGAACCACAGTGGCTCCCACAGCAGGGTCCCTGTCTTGCTTTAAGCTCTGGAGACAATGTCTTCATTCCAGGACCAAGGCTGAAGAAGTAGCTTCCATCTGGAGCCTTCCATTCTCCTGGAAGAGAGAAAAGGGAGAAAGCAGAACCACATGATGGGGCCTAAAATTTCTGAAGTGTCACCATTACTTCGACTCACATTCACTTTTCCCTGGTCAATGCCAGTGTCCTGGCCAAACCTGGTATCAACAGGGTAAAAAGTATATTCACTCAGCAGAGACAGCTGAGTGTCTGGTAGAGTAGCAGGGTAGAAAGTGGTTCAGTAGGGAAATCCAGCAAATTATTTTCTCAGTAATACAATTGACCATAATATTAAAAGGACAAAGAGAACTGTTTTTTTGAGGATATATAAGCTATTTCTGAAGACTCCTAGGAATCATGTGTCAGTAAATTGTAAGGGATATCATAGCTAGAGTTTCTCTGAAATACCACCCATTGGACCCAAAGAGATATTGTTTATATGCTTGGTCTAGGGAAACATTGAATATACTGAGCTAGGCAAATGTGAAAGGAAGATGGAGAGGCTATATATATGTCTTCCTTATTTCAGGAAAGAATGGCCTACTCTTTGGATGGCCATATTGTTGTATCACATAAAGTTGGAGTATAGAGAGGGAATTTTTGATAAGTATATTGGGCCAATTCATAAGCCTTAGCAAGTCAGGACTTACAATAACTCTACTTTCATCCCATGATTTCCATTGATTGTAATAAATAATTTTTTGTATATTCTAATTTATTTATTCCCACACATGGGGTCCCCTCACTGGACTCATCAAAATTTTAAAGATCACTGTTAAAAGTACAGCTTCCTGAGCCTTATCTATAGAATTTAAGTCCTCACATCTAAGTGAGTCTGGCTGAATGTGATAATATCAAAGTATCCAATAACTTCCACTTCTGGTGCCTCCTGTAGAAATATTATACTTCCTACTCCACTGACAGGTAGTTTAACCATGTGACCTGCATTGGCCAATGAAATGTAATTGAAGTGAAGCTCTTGTCAGAGCAGAAGCTTCAAGGCCGTTAGTGCTTCCACCTTCTCTTTTTTTCCCTATGCCAGGAAGATCAGCAATGTTCCATATGGGGACTCCTTCTTCAGCCTTAGTCCTCAAGGGAAGAGGACATGGATCACAGCTACAGCCAGCCTAAAAGGGACATGTAGCATAAACAGAAATAAATCTTTGTTGTAAGTAACTATGATTTGGGGTGCATTTGTTTCCACAGCATAACCTAGGAGGATGTGTCTACATCTCATTTGAAAACCCTTATCAGATTAATTTTTCATGCTCCATTAATTTTATTCATTGCTCAGTTCTGATTTTTAACCTAAGCATCTTACACAGGACAAAGTACAGATGATGTGTCCAGTTATTATTGACTGTTGTAATTTGATTGTTATATTTATAGTACTATTAGATTCACTACCAATAATTCACCCTAAATAGTTTTGAGGTACTCTTGCATTTTTTTTTCTAAAGAAGGAACACATATACACTGTAGACAACTCGAAAATAGAGAGTATAAAAATTCCCACACCATCCCATAAAACTTAGATTAACTACTGTTAATATGTTAGTTAATTTTCAAGTGCTTCCCAAAGATATATTAATTATTAGATCATACTATACAGTATTAAATATCATTTTCTCATTTATTTCTACAAGAATATTTCCTATATTGTCAAATATGCCACAAAAACATTTTAATTAATATAGTGTTCCAACATGTCAAAGTCATAACTGAGCTAACCCTCTCCCAATTGGTTGTTTCCATTTATTACTACAGTTAATACTGTTATGAGCACCTTTGTACTGAATCATAT
Organism: Mustela nivalis; assembly: GCF_964662115.1. Classification (NCBI taxonomy): domain Eukaryota; kingdom Metazoa; phylum Chordata; class Mammalia; order Carnivora; family Mustelidae; genus Mustela; species Mustela nivalis. Next base: position 126,737,281 of record NC_139023.1, read on the forward strand.
AAGCATCTCTATTTTCTTATATTAAAATGTTGGAAGGCAAATTACAGGGCCAAAGAGTATAAACAATTTTAAGACTTTTAATATGTATTGCCAAATCGTTTTAAAGAGAAGTTCTACCAAAAATGTACCTATGTGCATTTGCCTTACTGCACACTGACCAGCATTGTACCTGACCCTTATTTTAATCTTTCCAGTCAGATAATCAAAACTAAGCTCATTGTTGCATTTCCATTTCAAATACGTTTGAACATTGTCTTGTGATTTTTAGCCATTTGTCTCTTCATATGATTTCTGTTTCTGTAATATTAGTGTAATTGGTCCACAGGGAGTTTTATTCAAAGTCCCCACCAACTTGCAAATGAACTTTCAGAATATATCTCATTTGTAATTTAGAAGCTATTTATATTAGCTACGAGAAAGATAGCACATTACCAAACTCTCCCTCAGTGCTATGCAATAGAACTTCCTGCAAAGTTAGAAATGTTCTGTATCTGCATCATCCAGTATGGTAACCACTAGCCACATGTGAATATAGAGCCTTTGAAATGTGGTTAGTGTGACTAAGAAACAGAATTTTTCAATTTTATTTTATTTCAGTTAATGTAAATTTTAATTTTAATAGCCATATGGGGCTGATGATGATCATATTTGACATCACAGGTCTAAACAACTTACTCATCTCAGGGAATGGGTCAGCCTAGGGTTCATACTTGACCTACTAAATCCATAAGCACGAGGGACAAAAGCAAGATCAAGGGGAAAAGTGCATAGTGTGAGGCAAGCTCAGTATATATGCTCAATACATTTCTGCAGGGTTTTCTTTTTTAATTATTTAAATTCAAGTTGGTTGATATAGAGTGCAGCATGGGTTTCAAGAGTAGAATCCAGTGATTCGTCACCCACACACAACACCCAATGCTCACCCCATCAAGTGCTCTCCTTAATGCCCATCACCCATTTAGCCCAAGGCTCCCAACACCCTCCCCTCCAGGAGCTCTCAGTTTATTCTCTATAGTTAAGTCTGTTATGGTCTGTCTCCCTTCCTGTTTCTATCCTATTTTATTGTTCCTTCCCTTCCCCTATGTTCATCAGTTTTGCTTTTTAAATTCCACTTGTGAGTGAAGTGGTATGGTATTTGGCTTTCCAACTACATTATTTCACTTAGCACTATACTTCTGTTTCCACCCATGTTGTTGCAGATGGCAAGATTTCATTCTTTCTGATGGCTGAGAAATAAATAAATAAGTGTGTGTGTGTGTGTGTGTGTGTGTGTGTGTGTGTGTAATCTCACCTTTTCTTTATCCATCCATCAGTCAATGGACATTTGGGCTCTTTCCACAATTTCCATTGTTGATAATGCTGCTGTAAACATGAGGGTGCATGTGCCTTGGGTTTTTCAATTCAAGTGGTCATGTTACCCTTGCATATTTCCCATGTACCAGTCTGTGTGCCAAATGCTTTTATATAATAACACATATCCCCACAATAAGCCTATAATATAGCTACTATCAATTTTTCCTCCATTTTACAGGTTAAACAGCTGAGTCACAAAGAGGTCAGCAGGCCTAGGAACATAGAGCTAATACGTGCCAGAGCCAGGGTTCAAGCCCAGCTAGTCTAGCTCCGAAATCCTTGATTTTAATCCATCCACTCCCTTATATTGCCTGTGGGTATAAAATCACCGGGGGAACATAGTATGTATTATACTTAATGAAACCAAGTATGCTATTGCCTGAAATGCCTCTAACAAGAGATAAACCTTTTATTTCACAACTTAGAATTGTTTTCATAATATAAAATAAACATTTTAATAAAAATTATCCCTGTCTGGCACATTGCTATTTGGAGGAACTAGGGAAGTAAAGCAAAGGGAAGAATTATCGTGTAAACTAATGTACTGTAACATTAAGTGCTCATTTTTATGTTCTATACTGTTCTATACTATTGTGTTCTATACTGTTCTAATCAAGTATACTTAAGAGACAGGCTTTGCTTTCATCATTATCCTAGAAAATATAAATGTAAGTAGTAGTCAAATTAATAGTTATTCTGATTATCTTTGCTGCATATGTAAAACAGAAGTAGATATGAAATCATGCACATGTGTTTATATTGTTTAGTATTTTTATGTCTCTGATGGATATTTACTTTTATTTGTTTCATAATACATAGCAACTGAGTTTTCCTTATACTATATGAAAGGTCAACAATCATGTATGACAAAGTTGAACATGGAATAATAATTTGTAGTGATTTAGTTGCTTATTGCTTCTAGATACCTCAGGACTGCTTATAAGGGTACATGATATAATGACTGATAAGAATAGGCTCTGACACTTTATACACTTGGGTTAAATCCCAGTCCTACCACTTATCACCTGGGTAAATCGTATCATACTATAGCTTTTAAGTTTCAGTTTCTTCTTCATTTGTAAAATGGAGAATATCGTTCCTACAGAAGTTCAAAGAATGAATGAAATAGTAGAAAGAGGGTGTCATTGGGTCAATGCTAGCGAGTTGCCCCACCTTGTAGGTGTCCACAAATGGCATTGGTCTCAGGACCAATGGAGTCTGGATTTCAGTCCTGAAAGCACAGAAACTAAAAGTCGTCAGGACCTTAGACAGACTGGCCTCAGCAATTCTGAGTCAACCTACCTACACAGAAGAGACAAGTATACCTTGTTGTACTTTAGTTTTAATGAGAGCCTCTGCCACGTGAACCCTCTGGTGCATTCCATCCCTGGAAGTACGCTACATGGAAAGTCAACTGAACAGAAAGTTTCTTGCTGAATGAGGAATCAGAATGAGGAAAGTGGGTTGGTTGTTTGATTTAGGCATACAACATAGCTGGCATATCTTTCTCCACCATATGTCTGTGATCGACATACCACCCCCAAAATGCCACTTGGGTATATTATTTTGAGCCTAAGGCAATTGAAGAAAAGCAGATGCAAAAAAGGTTCTCTGATATCTCCTTTCTACCTAAAAAGTGGGACATAAATTTCCTGTGGAAAGTATTTCCTCTCCCAAAAGAGAATATTCTTATCAATTCTCATCACCAGAGAGGAGGAGTTAACACCAAAATTAACATCTATACAAACAAGCCTATAAAGTAACGCTTACCTTCCTTTAGTCTTCCCCTATACCTGCCAGGCACTTTCCCACAGTACCACCCTAGTGCACACACCTTTTCTCTTTGTCTTGCCACATCTCCCCAAGATATTGCTCTTTGTTAAAATGGTATATAAGCTCTCAGGCCCATCTGCTTCTTTGAGTCCTCATTTCTTAGCTATGAAAGCTCTGTGTACATGTACAAATATTAACATCAAATAAAATGGGTATGCTTTTCTACTACTAGTCTGTCATTTGTCAGTTTAATGAGAGGCTTAGACATAGAACCCAAGAGGGTCTAGGAAACATCTTTTCTCCCCTATAGCTGTATTTGTCATGTTGTCATACTATTCCAGTCCAGAGGGCTCCTGATTCATTCCTAGATGGGCGTTCTCAAAATTGGCCTCCACTTTTTGTTTTTTCCCCAAGTCTCCATCACTTTTTTTGCTTTTCAAAGTTTTTATTTATTTGACAGAGAGCGTGTGTGTGCACAATCAAGAGAGGGAGAAGTAGGCTCCCTACTCAGCAGAGAATGCAACGCATCTGGATCCCAGGACCCTGGGATCCTCACCTGAACCAAAGACACGCCCCTAAGTCTCCATTACTAATCAGTTTACCTTTTGATTGATACAGTACATGAAGAAAGGCATATGAGGGGCACCTGGGTGGCTCAGTGGGTTAAAGCCTCTGCCTTCCCCTCAGGTCATGATCCCAGGGTCCTGGGACTGAGGCCCACATGGGGCTCTCTGCTCAGCAGGGAGCCTGCCTCCTTCTCTCTCTCTCTGCCTGCTTCTCTGCCTACTTGTGTTCTCTGTCAAATAAAATAAAAACTTTAAAAAAAAAAAAAAGAAAGAAAGGCATATTAACCTTCAGTTTTTTTTTTTTTATAAAGGAGTCTTCTAGGCCTAGTGCTCTTCTTTCTTTTTAGGGCACTTTTTCTGATTTTGTAGATAAACTCTCAAGAGATGGTCTTCTTTCTCTCCCTTTATTGTTTTTTGTGCATTCCTCAGTTCATGGTCGAGCATTAAGTATAATACCTACCTCATACCACCTGGTATTTAGTAAGTATTTGATAAATGCTAGGGTTTTTAAAAAATTTTTCCTCATCATGAGTTCATCTTTATTTATAAACATACTCTACATCAAAGAAATAAAGTCAAATTTTATCTGCCATCTCAGTTTTCTGCCATCTCATTATATTCTCTCAAATGATATTAGTTAAAACTAAAACTACCCAAACTGCTTTGCAGCTGCTACTCAATCATCCTATCAGGCAAACCTCCTCAGTGTTAACAGCATATTAAAACACAGGTCTCTCTGGGCGCCTGGGTGGCTTAATCAGTGGATTAAGCGCCTGCCTTGACTCAGGTCATGATCCTGGCATTCTGGGATGGCACGCCATGGTGAGCAGGGGGGAGCTTACTTCTCCCTCTCCCTCTGCCCTTCTGCCCAACTTGTGCTTACTCTGCAGTGCTGTCTCTCTTTTTCTAATAAATAAATAAAAACTTTTAAATAACTAAATTTAAAAATAAAATAAAATGCAGGTCTTTCCTACTATGTGAAAGTAGAACGTTCCAATGAAAACTTCCAAAAATTAAAATGGCATAAAGTGAAGAAGAAATCACCATCAATTTATAGGAAAAGTGTTTGAGCACTCCCAGACCCAAAAAACTACCATTCTTAAGCTTTTCAGATACCTTAGAACATATCTTACTAACAAATGGACAAAATAAAATTGAGATAAAGCACGGATGTTCACAGACACGATTCAGAGCTCTGGCAGCTTGATGCTGAGAGGCTGCGTGTCGTTCCTAAGCAAGGAGCTTGGTAGGGGGGGCCCCCCCCTTGCTGCTCCAGGCACATGTTGCCTCTACAAGGTGGAGCAAAATCCACACAAAATGCTGTTTTTCCTTTTTTTTTTTTTCTTTTTTGTAAAAGTTAAAATTTCCCTGGATTTCTTTTGGTTGCCAAAAACAGGTTTGCCATCTAGGTCTTTTATAAAAGTGACATAGGGAAACATGAACTTTCAAAAAGTTGAGGATACCTGTAGTTTCACTGATGATAGGTTTAGGAACTTGGAGAAGAGTATTTTCAAAAAAGTTTTGTTTTAGAGGAAGAGCAGGAAAGAAATCAAGAGCAGCTATATTCATAGTATTTGTTTAGCAGTTTGTTTCTTCTCCTTCACTACTTATGTTAAAAAGAGAGAGACAAAATGGGATATGGAAAGGATGAGGCACAAAGAGAAACACATTTTTAATATTTCAAGATCACAGGTAGAAACTACTTACCATTTTCCTCTGGAGACATTCTTCGCAACAGTGATGAATAGTGGTCTCCATTACATTTCTTTCTGCTCATTTGTACAGCTGTTTGACCACAAGCTCCTGCACATAAAACATGCCTCTTAACTGCTTCTGTATTTTAAGTGAGAACATTTTCTTCTTTTAGTCTTTGATGTATTGATTAACTAATGAGAAGCCCAATGGCTGGTAGACAGGCAAGAAACTCTTGTGAACAGAAGACCACAAATCCATCAACAGAGGAATAAGCCTCAAAAAAAGAAGCGAATGGGGCGCCTGGGTGTCTCAGTGGGTTAAAGCCTCTGCCTTCAGCTCAGGTCATGATCTGAAGGTCCTGGGATCAAGCCCCGCATCAGGCTCTCTGCTCAGCGGGGAGCCTGCTTCTCCCTCCCTCTCTGCCTGCCTCTCTGCCTACTTGTGATCTGTCAGATAAATAAATAAAATCTTAAAAAAAAAAAAATAGAAGAAGAAGAAGAAGCGAGAGCTTTGAGAGGAGCTGGGAGGGCTCTAGACTGGGTAGGCTACAGCCTCCCACTGAGGTATTTAAGGGGCCAATGCCCCAGGCCATGGACAGACTACATTAAGCCAGGGTGCAGAGGATAGACTCAGTAGGTCCAAACCTGCACAATTTGAAGCATCCATGCTAGGGATTAGTAGCAAATAGGTGACCTTAGTGGAACCAGACAAATGGGAATCGCCAGCAGGGAAACCATTTACACCTACAGAAGTGTGAAGTCTTTCCTCACGTTGTCACTAGAGATACTCATTATGAAAGGAAACTAGACATTATTCTCCTTAGGTGGGCGACTTTTGAGGCTACTTGTAAGTGAGGGAAATGTCTAAATATCTAGCTTAATGATTCTCTGGAAAAAAAAAAAAAGCCAAATTTTCATTTAGACACTTTTAAAATCCTGGAGTAAAAACTCTAAAATGTTTATCTTCCCTCTGGAGACAATTATTTAGATTTCCATAGGCAAGAACCCAGAGACCTTTTCTTTTCTTCCCAAATGGAATTTATTTACATAGGGAGATGGGGTTTCTCTTTGTCTCTTCAGAGACTGTACTTCCCCTGTATAAGTGCCTAGGCTCCCAGTTTTGAGGGTCCCTTCCTGTAATGACCAAAAAATCCCTTTGCACACACTGGTCTGCCCATGGGGTCCTCCTCACATTGCTAGAGAAAGGGCAAGAACTGGTGCCAGGGGAACTGATGCAATTATTGCTCTAAGTAATAATAATCTACTTTGATCTAGAAGTGCACAATATGAATAAATACAGAAATTAAAAGCGCATCATATATCTTTGATGGAGAAACAGGTAGATAATATAGAGATAGATATGAATATATAAAATGGAAATGTATATTGTGGTAATACTCTTTATTCATGCTCCGTGAACATGTGTAATTTTCAGTGACTGAACTTTGCACCATCACTATTTGAGGGTAGCATATGATATAGAAAATAGTACTAAAATGGTTCTAAAAATATGGTTTGATTCACATATACAAGCTTTTGCACTGGAAACCAAAGCTACTTGGGCTATAAAAGAGAGCCCTTACCACCCAAGATAGCCATGAAATTTCAAGAAAAATAATTAGTTTCTTCCTGGTATTATTAAAATGACCAAGCATGTTTTGCATAGGTCACTACATTCTAACTTTTTCCTCCACTTTTTATAGATACTGGCATTATCTACCAACAGCCCCATTCCAGTGTTTTGCACAGAAAGTCCTTACTGGCCTGCTGCAATGTCAAGACATTCAAGGATTTCGGGGCAGAACATTCGACTGGAGAGATCACAAACTTGACTGGGACTTACTTGATATAACAGCATATTTTAGAGATTTATTTTCACTATTGACAACCAAAATGTAGAGTGCATCCATTTCCTGCAAGCAGTGCAAAGTGGATGTAATAAGAAGGTGATAGCAACAGTGGACACATTTTCTGATGATGTCATGGTAGATTCTGTTTTTTATAGGACCTGATCATGAGCAAACTTTAAGAAACTGCCTGAAAACATTTCGACTATTATGAAGAAACATTTAAAAGACAATAAAACAGGATATTCATTGAATTAAATAGTTAAAGGATTTGAATAGGTGTCCCTGATGATATTACCTTGCAGATTCTGTGGGTAAAAAGAAAAACAGTATTTCAACACCAACAGACTATTCTTAACTGCTGTAGCTCCTTCGCTATTTTGCATAACTTGATTCAGTCTTCAAAGACCATTTCAAATCATTTCAAATAGAGGTATTTTTTCTGAAGAAAACTTTACCTAGGCACTACAGAGGAATTAACTGCTCTCCCAGCAATGCTTCATTCATTCCGCTAATCTGTTACTTCCCTCACAGTACAAATTAAGTTCAAACATGGCAGCCGCCGTCTAGACACCTGCATTTTTCGTATGCTTGTTTTTAAATCACCAGAATATAACAGATACCTAATAAACATTTGTTGATTTTTGAAAAGTGTAAGTGCGCTTTTTCTTAGCATTTGTATTTTTATCTATGAATGTTCTCAGACACTATTAAACATATTTGGAAACACATTAATTTTTGTAAGTTAGAAAAGTACAAATTAATTTGTGGACAAGAATTCAATGCCATTCATGCCACTCTGTGACACCTCAAGCAACTTCAAGAACATTCTAACCAACTCCTCTAGGTTCTATATTCTTTCTTACCTTCACCACATACTCTTCATGATTATAGTCCTGCATGTTATCTTTCTTTCCCTTCTCTCCCCGAGTCCTGATGGTTGACGCCAGATAAGAGCATCTCTTGAGTAGGGCTGAGAGCCACACACTGTTGAATCTTGATTTGCAGCATTGCATTGGTATGAAAGAATTAATACAGCTTTCGTTAGGAGTGAATTAGACTTTGGAGAGGCTATCACGCAACATTCCCTGCATGATAATTTTTCTATACTTTTCCGTATTTTTCTAGAACTATGGCTTACCAATCTATAATTCATTATTATGTATAGTGTTCATTTCAGCAAAACATGATTGTCTTTTATTGTGGAAAGAAAGATCATTTTTCTTTTAACTGTGTGTGATTATAACCAATCCAAGTAATTTTCTTTCCGCAAAACATCTCTGATGATAAATACCAAACCGTTCACAGAAGTAGCTCTGTTTCTAGAATTTTGGAAAAAAACATTGTTATGTGGGATGAATTCTGATATTTTTTGAAATTGTTCTCAGGAGTTTGAACACAAAGCAGGTTGTATGTCAACATTTAGACAAGCCATTAGAACTATCAGTTCACAGTATAGAAACACTGCGAAAAAATGGACATTACTGTGGATAATAAGTTGTGCTCCATTATATCTGGCAATAATTAAGTTGAAGTTGAAGCAAGTTGGAAGATAAGAAGTTGTCCTCTGGCAAGAAACTAAAGACAAATTCATGCTCAGTATTTGAGGGGAGACGTAAGGCTAAAAGGAAGTCTGCATTTTAAACTTTAATGACATCAAAAATTTCCTTTAAAATCCTTTTGAAGCTTTGAATATGAGAATATTGTGTGTCATTCCTTTTTATTATTCTAAGACCAAATTTACTAAAAATTTTATGCATTGCTTCAGTAATAACCTGACATCTTTAAGTGTTTTCTCAGTAACAGTATGTGTCATTGCTATATTTTCATTTTAAATATTTTCATCAATTGTTTTATTTCTATGAATTTTGATTTATTCAATATAGCCTGAGTTACTGAGGTGAAAAAAGGTATTTCAAACAACAAAACGTATGTAATTTAATTTCCATCAGGCTTTCAAAATGAGTAGGTTAGAGCTAACCAGAATTTTGTGTTTAGCTCAGTTCGGTATTTCTATTAAGCTTTTTTAATTTTAATTTCAGTATAGTTAAAATAGTGTTATGTTAGTTTCAGATGGACAATATAGTGATTCAACAATTCTATATATTAATCGTTCTCTTCATGGTAAATGTATTCTTAATCCCCTTCACTTATGTTACCAATTCCTTCACTGACCTCCCCTCTGGTCACCTTCTGTTTGTTCTCTGTAGGTAGGAGCCTATTTTTTTTCCCTCCCTTTGTTCCTTCATTTTGTTTCTCAAATTCTACATGTAAGTGAAAGTATATGGTATTTGTCTTTCTCTGACTGACTTATTTTGTTTAACTTGTTACTCTCTAGCTCCATCCATGTTGCTACAAATGGCAAGTTAATATTCCATTATGTGTATGTATATACCATACCTTCTTTATTAATGGACATTTGAACTGCTTTCAAAATTTGGTTATTGAAAATATCGTTTATCCTTTTGAATTCGTGTTTTCATATTCTTTAGGTAAATATCCAGTAGTGTGATTACTGGATCATAGGGTAGTTCAATTTTTTTAATTTTTTGAAAACCCCTGAAGTATTTTCCACAGGACCTGCACGAGTTTACATTCCCATCAATAGAGCACAAAGGTTCCTTTTTCTCCACATCCTTGCCAACACTTGTTTCTTGTATTTTTGATTTTAGCCATTCTGATGAGTATGAGGTGGTATCTCACTGTAGTTGTGATTTGCCTTTCCCTGACAATGAGTGACATTGAGCATATTTTAATGTGTCTGGAGAAATGTCTATTTATGTCTTCTCTCTATTTTTTAAGTTGGATTATTTGCTTTTGGGGTATTGGGGTGTAGAAGTTCTTTATAAATTTTTGGATACTAACCCTTTATCAGTTATGTCATTTGCAAATCTCTTCTCCCATTTAATGGCTGTCTTTTGGTTGTGTTGATTATTTCCTTTGCTGTGCAGAAGCCTTTTATTTTGATGTAGTTCCAGTAGTTTATTTGTGCTTTAATTTCTCTCATCTCAGGAGACATATCTGGTAAAAGCTGCTATGGCTGATGTCAAAGAAATTACTGCCTGTTCTCTCTTCTAGAATGTTAATAGTTTCAGGTCTCACATGTAGGTACTTACTTCATTTTGAGTTTATTTTGGTGTATGGTGTAAGAAAGTGGCTCAGTTTCATCTTTTGCACATAGCTGTTCAGTTTTCTCAATATCCTATGTTGAAGAGACAGTCTTTTTCACAATACATATTCATCCTTCTTTTGTCAAGGTGCAATTGACCATATACCCATGGGTTTGTTTCTGGGCCTTCTATCCTGTTTCACGGATACATGTGTCTATTTTTGTGTCAGTTCCATACTGTTTTGATTACTACAGCTGTGTAGTATAACACGAAATCTGGAATTCTGGTATCTCCAGCTTCAGGTTTTTGTTTTGTTTTGTTTTGTTTTTCAAGATTGTTTGGGGGAAAAAAAAAAAAAGATTGCTTTGGCCATTCAAGGTCTTTTGTGGTTCATACAAGTGTTAGGATTATTTGTTCTAGTTCTGTGAGGAATGCTGTTGATATTAGTTCAGTTTTCTTTCAGGTGGATATATTGTCTTCAGAGCTTTTACATGTTAAGTTAAAATTACCTTAATTTAAATTTTTTATATTAGCTTCTACATTGTTTCAATTGCACTCAATCCAGGATGTAAGAAAACAAAACTTAAACTCTCCCCCACCCCCTCCGCTGACATGCAAAATGTTTCTTAAGTTCCAAAAAGTTTAAAGGATTGAAATAGCATAAAGAAAAAAATATAATAAGGAATAATAGAACAAAGCAAAATTCCAAAGTGCAGAAAAAGACTGAAGTTATTGGTAAGTAGAATTAATAAGAATGCCATTGAAATTAACTAGTGCCATTAAAAATTAATTAAAAGAGAAGAAAATTGAACAAAGAAGAACAATAGAAGAGAGGAAAATGTGTACTTACTTGCATGGTAAAACATTACAAAACATAGCAAAACAGTTTCTGAAGCTAGTTGATTTAGGACTTGAGGGTTACTTTATACTTTACTGAAAAGAAATTACGAGTTGTGAGTTGTGTAATAAAGCTACATCTTCGTTTTGTCTACAAATCTATAATGCAAGGAAATTGGATAATACTATATTTAAATCTCTTTAGACGAAACATACCATATATTGATAGATTCTCTTCATGTATACCCACAACATGTGAAGATGTTCAGGATGCCAGGCCAAAATATACCACTTTGATATATTGATTACTTTGAGCTGAAGGCACTTGAGAAAGAGCAAATGCAGAAAGATTTCTCCGAACTCCTTGTAGTTGTAGGTGTTTAAAGACAGAACCTTGAAGAGGAACTCAGTTGTCATAATCTCTTCCCCAGGAGTTTCACCAAACAGGGAAGATGCCTCTTATTACAGGAGAGGATGCTAGAAGTTGACACCACACCCAGATAGATGAACTTTGGCCCAGATGATCATACTTCTTATCTATTCCACTAAGGGCCCTACATCTTTCCTAAAAAGCATTTACTCTTCCCCAGTGGCCTATATCCTCCCTTCCCCTGTCTCTATTAAGACAAAGATAAGAGCCCAAATATCACTGTTTTTTTCCAATTCACTTTTGTTTTCCTGCGATACCCCAAGCACATAATATTAAAATTAATGAATGTGTATATATGTTCTCCTATTAATCTACCTATTGTCAATTTCATAGAAGAAGCTACTGAGCCTAGGAGGGTAGAGGAAAAGTTTTTTTTTTTTTTCCGCTACATATACAAACTTTCATATTTACCCTGGAATTCAGAGATAAATTTTTCACACTGAAATCTGCCCAAATATTTTAAAAATATGTTTAGTCTAAGTTTACTGACATTTATATTATTATAGTGATGGAAAAACTAAAAAAGATTCAGCACTGGAGGCAAGAGAAGTATCCAGTTAGACCTGGCAGGTTCCTATTCTTAAGGCGGATATTGGTCAGAGCCGCCTCAGCAGAAAAGCAGATACAATGAGCCACTGAGACCATCCTGTAGGACTCATAAAACCCCTGATCATCCCAGAGTCTTGGGCTGAATTAAAGTCAGAGAGAGACAAGTGGCCTGCACTGAGTTAAGGAGGTCACAAGAGCACAAAGTCAAGAAAATTTTCACATGTACTCCACTTTCCGTAATTAAAGTCAAGCATTTGCTTGCAAAATTTGAAAATACATTTTGGGAAAGTCTGAGTTTACCTTTGCCAAAAATATTCACTTGAAAAACTAATCTATTTTTTGTATGTCTAAACAGATGTCAAAGATGCCTTGAACCACCTTAGCATAATTATACTTTTCAAACACATCAAAGTATTAGTCTCCCATAGAAACACGCTTATGAAAATAGATGTTACAGCAACAAATAAAAATGGAACAGACAAGTCTTGCCTGTCAATTTTAATTATCAAATGTTTATTATTAAGTTGGTAGTTAGTTTTGCACATATTAATGTAGAATAAATTGGAACTGGCAATTACTTTCGAAGCAAAAAAAGTTTAACTGTTCTTGTAACTTTTACTTTCTAAAGGTATAATGACCTGAACTTCCTAAGTGATGGAAAAAAATGTGCTGTGCCATTTTCTCCCCCTTGATAAGTCATGACACCCAAAGAAATATATATTACCAAGCTACTAGGAATTTAAAACAGGATTTTTTTTAAGATTTTATTTATTTATTTGACAGATAGAGATCACAAGTAGGCAGAAAGGCAGTTAGAGAGAGAGAGAGGAGGAAGCAGGCTCCCCGCCGAGCAGAGAGCCCAATGTGGGGCTTGATCCCAAGACTCTGGGATCATGACCCGAGCTGAAGGAAGAGGCCTTAACCCACTGAGCCACCAGGCACCCCCTTAAAACGGGATTTTAAAAGATAAAGCATTCTTATTTTATGGGTTATTTTGAATATTAATAATTACAAAAATATAAGTTTTCTTCGAGGTTGTCTCATTTCAAAAACATGTGAGGAGGACAGATGTGAGATTAATCATATACAGTAATCCTAAAATAAAATTAACACCTTTGAACCAACCAATAATAACCACAAGACACTTTCTAAATATCCTTATCCACTGGAAAGAACAAGGTATTCTTTTTTCTTTTCTTTTTTTTTTTTTTTTAGATTTTTTTTAGATTTTATTTATTTGACACAAGTAGGCAGAGAGGCAGGCAGAAGAGAGAGGAGGGAAAGCATGCTCCCTGCTGAGCAGAGAGCCTAATGCGGGGCTCAATCCCAGGACCCTGGGATCTTGACTTGAGCTGAAGGCGGAGGCTTTAAGCCACTGAGCCACCCAGGTGCCCCAGAACCAGGCATTCTTAAAGAAATAGCTGATCCAGGGAGGGAGGAGTCAAGATGGCGGAGAAGTAGCAAGCTGAGACTGCTTCAGCTAGCCAGAGATCAGCTAGATAGCTTATCTAAAGATTGCAAACACCTGAAAATCCATCAGCAGACCGAAGAGAAGAAGAACAGCAATTCTGGAAACAGAAAAACAACCACTTTCTGAAAGAACTCTACGGAAAGCGCTCAGGGAACAAAAGCTCCTGAAAGCAAACCCGAGCGGATTACTCACCCCGACCCCGGGTAAGGGCGGTGTAATTCCGCCTGGGGCAAAGACACTTGAGAATCACTACAACAGGCCCCTCCCCCAGAAGATCAACAAGAAATCCAGCCGAGACCAAGTTCACCTACCAAGGAGTGCGGTTTCAATACCAAGGAGAGCAGCAGAATTCCAGAGGAGGAGAAAGCCAAGCACGGAACTCATGGCTTTTTTCCTGTGATTTTTTTTTAGTCTTGCAGTTAATTTAATTTTTTCTTTTTCATTTTTTTTTTCTTTTTCTTCTCGCCTTCGGGTAAAATTTTTTTTTTAACTGTTACCTTTTTCTTTTTTAACGATTTTTTACTAGTTTATCTAATATATATATTTTTTCTTTTTTACATTTTTCTCAGGTGTTTTCTTTTTTTAAAAAAATTTTTTTTCTTTTCTTTTTTTTCTTTCTTCCTTTTTGAACCTCTTTTTATCCCCTTTCTCCCCACTCACGATTTTGGATCTCTTCTAATTTAGTTAAAGCATATTTTCCTGGGGTTGTTGCCAACCTTTTAGTATTTTACTTGCCCCTTCATTTACTCTTATCTGGCCAAAATGACAAGACGTAAAAATTCAACGCAAAAAAAAGAACAAGAGGCAGTACCGAAGGCTAAGGACCTAATCAATACAGACATCGGTAATATGTCAGATCTAGAGTTCAGAATGACAATTCTCAAGGTTCTAGCCGGGCTCGAAAAAGGCATGGAAGATATTAGAGAAACCCTCTCGAGAGATATAAAAGCCCTTTCTGGAGAAATAAAAGAACTAAAATCTAACCAAGTTGAAATCAAAAAAGCTATTAATGAGGTGCAATCAAAAATGGAGGCTCTAACTGCTAGGATAAATGAGGCAGAAGAAAGAATTAGTGATATAGAAGACCAAATGACAGAGAATAAAGAAGCTGAGCAAAAGAGGGACAAACAGCTACTGGACCACGAGGGGAGAATTCGAGAATTAAGTGACACCATAAGACGAAACAACATTAGAATAATTGGGATTCCAGAAGAAGAAGAAAGAGAGAGGGGAGCAGAAGGTATACTGGAGAGAATTATTGGGGAGAATTTCCCCAATATGGCAAAGGGAATGAGCATCAAAATTCAGGAGGTTCAGAGAACGCCCCTCAAAATCAATAAGAATAGGCCCACACCCCGTCACCTAATAGTAAAATTTACAAGTCTCAGTGACAAAGAGAAAATTCTGAAAGCAGCCCGGGAAAAGAAGTCTGTAACATACAATGGTAAAAATATTAGATTGGCAGCTGACTTATCCACAGAGACCTGGCAGGCCAGAAAGAGCTGGCATGATATTTTTAGAGCACTAAACGAGAAAAACATGCAGCCCAGAATACTATATCCAGCTAGGCTATCATTGAAAATAGAAGGAGAGATTAAAAGCTTCCAGGACAAACAAAAACTGAAAGAATTTGCAAATACCAAACCAGCTCTACAGGAAATATTGAAAGGGGTCCTCTAAGCAAAGAGAGAGCCTACAAGTGGTAGATAAGAAAGGAACAGAGACCATATACAATAACAGTCACCTTACAGGCAATACAATGGCACTAAATTCATATCTCTCAATAGTTACCCTGAATGTGAATGGGCTAAATGCCCCTGTCAAAAGACACAGGGTATCAGAATGGATAAAAAAACAAAACCCATCTATATGTTGCCTCCAAGAAACTCATTGTAGGCCCGAAGACACCTCCAGATTTAAAGTGAGGGGGTGGAAAAGAATTTACCATGCTAATGGACATCAGAAGAAAGCAGGAGTGGCAATCCTTATATCAGATCAATTAGATTTTAAGCCAAAGACTATAATAAGAGATGAGGAAGGACACTATATCATACTCAAAGGGTCTGTCCAACAAGAAGATTTAACAATTTTAAATATCTATGCCCCCAACGTGGGAGCAGCCAACTATATAAACCAATTAATAACAAAATCAAAGAAACACATCAACAACAATACAATAATAGTAGGGGACTTTAACACTCCCCTCACTGAAATGGACAGATCATCCAAGCAAAAGATCAGCAAGGAAATAAAGGCCTTAAACGACACACTGGACCAGATGGACATCACAGATATATTCAGAACATTTCATCCCAAAGCAACAGAATACACATTCTTCTCTAGTGCACATGGAACATTCTCCAGAATAGATCACATCCTTGGTCCTAAATCAGGACTCGACCGGTATCAAAAGATTGGGATCATTCCCTGCATATTTTCAGACCACAATGCTCTAAAGCTAGAACTCAACCACAAAAGGAAGTTTGGAAAGAACCCAAATACATGGAGACTAAACAGTATCCTTCTAAAGAATGAATGGGTCAACCGGGAAATTAAAGAAGAATTTGAAAAAAATCATGGAAACAAATGATAATGAAAATACAACGGTTCAAAATCTGTGGGACACAACAAAGGCAGTCCTGAGAGGAAAATATATAGCGGTACAAGCCTTTCTCAAGAAACAAGAAAGGTCTCAGGTACACAACCTAACCCTACACCTAAAGGAGCTGGAGAAAGAACAAGAAAGAAACCCTAAGCCCAGCAGGAGAAGAGAAATCATAAAGATCAGAGCAGAAATCAATGAAATAGAAACCAAAAAAACAATAGAACAAATCAACAAAACTAGGAGCTGGTTCTTTGAAAGAATTAATAAAATTGATAAACCCCTGGCCCGACTTATCAAAAAGAAAAGAGAAAGGACCCAAATAAATAAAATCATGAATGAAAGAGGAGAGATCACAACTAACACCAAAGAAATACAAACTATTATAAGAACATACTATGAGCAACTCTACGCCAATAAATTTGACAATCTGGAAGAAATGGATGCATTCCTAGAAACATATAAACTACCACAACTGAACCAGGAAGAAATAGAAAGCCTGAACAGACCCATAGCCAGTAAGGAGATTGAAACAGTCATTAAAAATCTCCAAACAAACAAAAGCCCAGGGCCAGACGGCTTCCCGGGGGAATTCTACCAAACATTTAAAGAAGAACTAATTCCTATTCTCCTGAAACTGTTCCAAAAAATAGAAATGGAAGGAAAACTTCCAAACTCATTTTATGAGGCCAGCATCACCTTGATCCCAAAACCAGACAAGGATCCCACCAAAAAAGAGAGCTATAGACCGATATCCTTGATGAACACAGATGCGAAAATACTCAACAAAATACTAGCCAATAGGATTCAACAGTACATTAAAAGGATTATTCACCACGACCAAGTGGGATTTATTCCAGGGCTGCAAGGTTGGTTCAACATCCACAAGTCAGTCAATGTGATACAACACATCAATAAAAGAAAGAACAAGAACCATATGATACTCTCAATAGATGCTGAAAAAGCATTTGACAAAGTGCAGCATCCCTTCCTGATCAAAACTCTTCAAAGTGTAGGGATAGAGGGCACATACCTCAATATCATCAAAGCCATCTATGAAAAACCCACCGCAAATATCATTCTCAATGGAGAAAAACTGAAAGCTTTTCCACTAAGGACAGGAACACGGCAGGGATGTCCATTATCACCACTGCTATTCAACATAGTACTAGAGGTCCTAGCCTCAGCAATCAGACAACAAAAGGAAATTAAAGGCATCCAAATCGGCAAAGAAGAAGTCAAATTATCACTCTTCGCAGATGATATGATACTATATGTGGAAAACCCAAAAGACTCCACTCCAAAACTGCTAGAACTTATACAGGAATTCAGTAAATTGTCAGGATATAAAATCAATGCACAGAAATCAGTTGCATTTCTCTACACCAACAGCAAGACAGAAGAAAGAGATATTAAGGAGTCAATCCCATTTACAATTGCATCCAAAACCATAAGATACCTAGGAATAAACCTAACCAAAGAGACACAGAATCTATACTCAGAATACTATAAAGTACTCATGAAAGAAATTGAGGAAGACACAAAGAAATGGAAAAATGTTCCATGCTCCTGGATTGGAAGAATAAATATTGTGAAAATGTCTATGCTACCTAAAGCAATCTACACATTTAATGCAATTCCTATCAAAGTACCATCCACCTTTTTCAAAGAAATGGAACAAATAATGCTAAAATTTATATGGAACCAGAAAAGACCTCGAATAGCCAAAGGGATATTGAAAAAGAAAGCCAACGTTGGTGGCATCACAATTCCGGACTTCAAGCTCTATTACAAAGCTGTCATCATCAAGACAGCATGGTACTGGCACAAAAACAGACATATAGATCAATGGAACAGAATAGAGAGCCCAGAAATAGACCCTCAAATCTATGGTCAACTCATCTTCAACAAAGCAGGAAAGAATGTCCAATGGAAAAAAGACAGCCTCTTCAATAAATGGTGCTGGGAAAATTGGACAGCCACATGTAGAAAAATGAAATTGGACCATTTCCTTACACCACACACAAAAATAGACTCAAAATGGATGAAGGACCTCAATGTGCGAAAGGAATCCATCAAAATCCTTGAGGAGAACACAGGCAGCAACCTCTTCGACCTCTGCCACAGCAACATCTTCCTAGGAACAACGCAAAAGGCAAGGGAAGCAAGGGAAAAAATGAACTATTGGGATTTCATCAAGATCAAAAGCTTTTGTACAGCAAAGGAAACAGTTAACAAAATCAAAAGACAACTGACAGAATGGGAGAAGATATTTGCAAACGACATATCAGATAAAGGACTAGTGTCCAGAATCTATAAAGAACTTAGCAAACTCAACACCCAAAGAACAAATAATCCAATCAAGAAATGGGCAGAGGACATGAACAGACATTTCTGCAAAGAAGACATCCAGATGGCCAACAGACACATGAAAAAGTGCTCCATATCACTCGGCATCAGGGAAATACAAATCAAAACCACAATGAGATATCACCTCACACCAGTCAGAATGGCTAAAATCAACAAGTCAGGAAATGACAGATGCTGGCGAGGATGTGGAGAAAGGGGAACCCTCCTACACTGTTGGTGGGAATGCAAGCTGGTGAAGCCACTCTGGAAAACAGCATGGAGGTTTCTCAGAATGTTGAAAATAGAACTGCCCTATGACCCAGCAATTGCACTATTGGGTATTTACCCTAAAGATACAAATGTAGTGATCCAAAGGGGCACATGCACCCGAATGTTTATAGCAGCAATGTCCACAATAGCCAAACTATGGAAAGAACCTAGATGTCCATCCACAGATGAATGGATCAAGAAGATGTGGTATATATACACAATGGAATACTATGCAGCCATCAAAAGAAATGAAATCTTGCCATTTGCGACAACATGGATGGAACTAGAGCGTATCATGCTTAGCGAAATAAGTCAAGCCGAGAAAGACAACTATCATATGATCTCCCTGATATGAGGAAGTGGTGATGCAACATGGGGGCTTAAGTGGGTACGAGAAGAATAAATGAAAGAAGATGGGATTGGGAGGGAGACAAACCATAAGTGACTCTTAATCTCACAAAACAAACTGAGGGTTGCTGGGGGGAGGGGGTTTGGGAGAGGGGGGTGGGATTATGGACATTGGGGAGGGTATGTGCTTTGGTGAGTGCTGTGAAGTGTGTAAACCTGGTGATTCACAGACCTGTACCCCTGGGGATAAAAATATATGTTTATAAAAAATAAAAAGTTAAGAATGTCCAAAAAAAAAAAAAATAAAATAAAAAGAGATCAGTGAAAAAAAAAAAAAAAAAAAGAAATAGCTGATCCAGGGGTTGAGCAGGGGAAGTACATGATGATCCTAGACCAACTTGTGCCAGAGAATAAGGAAATTCTTGAGAATGATGAGAACCTACCAAAAAGACCCAGGAGACAATCTGAAGAGGTTTTAAGTGGCCAAATGTATAAAATTTTAGAACTGAATAAAATAAAGATGTAAATGAATTAAAGAACTTAACAAACAAGAATCCATATTGATATAAATAATACCTAAACTAGAAGAAAAACTTTACCTTAGAGCTTTACCAACAAATATTGAAGGAAAGATGAAATTTAAAAATTACTATTTGGCAGCCATGACAATAACACTTAATTCAAGGCAAGACACATCAAAGAGTGAAATTTTGATACATATTACATGTACATGTACATATACATATACAAAGAGAAAAAGGGAAAGAATGACAATGGGAAATGTGCTCAAAGGCTTACAATTAAGGAATTTGGGCAATGCGTATATAGATTTCTCTGCACGCAATTTCCAGCCTTTCCACTACCATAACACTGTATCAAAATTTTAAAGTTACTGGAAACCTCATTATTTCAGACTCCATTAAGCCATCCCCCAATATAGTATTTTCATTTGTCAACAATGTCTTATTCTTAAAATTATTTGATTCAGTATTTCTGTAGATTTCCAATAGCTATACTTGAAATTCATAGGAAGAAAGTCATTTTTAAATAGTTCTAAATGTCTGGTAAAGATTAAAAAATGACTAATAATAAAGACTAGAGTTTAATGTTTTAAATATTCAACAAATATATTGCAAGTTTGCTATTTACAGAGCCAGATAGTATTCTAGGCTCTAGATTCAAAATGAGATTGTCTTGGGAGTGGGGGGCGGGGGAGGGGGGTGCTGCTGTGGTGAGTGCTGTGAAGTGTGTAAACCTGGCGATTCACAGACCTGTACCCTGGGGCTAAAAATACTTTTTATGTTTATTTAAAAAAATTTAAAAATTTTTTTAAAATAAAATAAAATAAATGAGATTGTCCAGGAAGTAATGACCAAGTAGTTATGCATTCAATAAAGAATGAAGACTCAAAAGTGTGAAACACAGTTGTGGATGGGGGAAGAATGAGTCTTTTCTTTAATATACATCAGTGTGCCTCTTCTATCAATTTAATCTATGAATCCTTTGTGGAACACCTTTAGTGGGCAAAGACTGTTCTCTGATTCTGTGTCAAAGATCATGCAGATAACACATAGGTCTTATTTTAAGACCTATGTCTTAAAAGACATAGGTCAAATTTTAAAAGAAGAGTAAGCAAGGGGGAAAGATGTATACTTAAGTAGTGCTAATGTAACGGAGACCAAAATATGGAGCTATGGAAAGAAACTTTCTTCTTTATGAAGAAAATCTTTTTTTTTTCTTTTCTTCTTTTAAGAGCTCTGTTAAGGTTTCTAGAAGAAAAGGATGTGATCTGCCCCATTAAGGATGGATCTATGCTACTATGGGTAGGTTGGTCTAGATGAAAGGAAAATCTTCTTTTAAAAAGTCTGAAAAATGCAGAGAAAAGAGAGTGATCATAGGGCCAAGTCATAAACAGCAGCCAGTCAACTATTCTCTCCTGCCTTGCCATTCTCTGGAAGCCAAAAACCTGTGAACTCAGGGAGATTCTGTGAGATAAGAGAAAATCTATATATAGATTTGTCTCTGCCCACAGTTCCTGGAACAGAGTTCCTAAAGCCCTTGCAACTTCCTAAGTGATAAGAATAGTAAGAGCACTTTTTGTTATAATGAAGCCACTCTGAGTGGGCTCCTGGATGACTCCGAGATGGAGGCTGGTCACCAGAAACACCAAGCCACTGAAGCTTAGGATTTTCAGCTCCCCTCCCCCTTCTACCCATTCTTCAGAGAGAGGACTTAATAGTAGACATTTCAGGGAGTTTCCAGGTTGGAGAACACATCCACACTGGGAGGGTAATATACTTCACCTCCATGGAAATAAAAACTTCTGTGCTCAGGACCCTTCAAGATGTCACCCTATGTTTCTCTTCATCTGGTTGTTCATCTGTATATTTAGTCATATCTTTTAATAAACTGGTAAATGTAAGTAAGTGTTTTGCTCTAAAAAATTAATTGAGCCCAGGAAGAGGATTTTGGAACTTCTGATCTGTAGCTGGTTGGCTAAAAGCACAGGCAACAATTTGGGCTTGCAATTGGCGTCGTCATTGTGTAGCGCTGAGGGTGGGGTGGTCTTGTAGGACTGAGCCTTTAACCTGTGGAATCTGATAATCTGATGCTGTCTCTGGGTAGATAGTGCCAGAACTGAGTTGAATTGTAGGACACCTAGCTAGTTTGCAGAGACTAGGTTGTTGGGCGGGGGGCGGCGCTAGTAGGGAACCTCCACACATTTGGTGATCAGAAGCAAAATGTTTCATGTGACTAGTAAAGGAGACACACAGCAGAGAAAATCATAGTCAAGAAGAACCAAGTGATTCTGGGGGGAAAAAACTGAGATTTTTCCATTTATAGCTCCTTCATCTCTGGAAAAGTACAGTTCAAGCCATCTCTACAAATTACATGAAATCATTTGTTTTGGTTTTTCCCATCATTCCGAGTTCAGAGCCATCAGATGTAATCCTGAGATCATAAAGATTGAGCTCTGCTGATCATTTGCATAATACAAAGTAAATTTTATTAGACATGAACCTGGAAATTATATCTGGCATTAAAACTAATTATTGACATCAGAGGTTTTAAAAATGACATTTTGGGGATGTCTGGGTGGCTCAGTTAGTTAAGTACCTGTTTTTGGCTCAGGTCATTATCCTAGGGTCCTGGGATCAAACCCCAAATTAGGTTTCCTGTTCAGCAGAGAGTCTGCTTCTCTCTCTCTCTCTTTTTCTCTCTCTCTCCCCCACTCTGTCCCTCCCTACCACTCGCTCTCTCTCTATTTCTTTCAAATAAATAAATAAAATCTTTTTAAAAAATGACATTTTGGTCTATTTTATAAACCAAACCAACATGTGCATTTCTAACCTTTATTAAAATAACATTAACTGCAAAGATAATGTTGCATTAAATTACTTTCTGCCTCGCTTACTAAAATGTAAAGTGATTTCTGATTTTGGTAGTCGCCATTCATAATAATCTATTGTAAGGAACTTTTATTGTGTGAAACTTTAAAAATGTCTAAGCACAGACAATAGGCTATAAATATGTGAGCACGTAGGTTTTAATTTGGACTCAGAGTAGTTTCTTAGCATTTGAAAAACAGTAATCAGAAGCCCACATTACACAGATAGCTCCCTGAAGTGTTTCAGCCCTCTTTTTCTCCAATGCTAAAGGGGTTATTATTTAACATAAGGAATATAAGACCTTTTTCCCCACTGGCAGAATAAATGGTCAAGATGTGGGTCAACTAGAAATAGTATCTCAACTCCTGCAGAAGAGAAGGATTTAGCAAGGCTAACAGCCAATATCCTTAAAGCCATTCTCTCAGCCTAAGGACTCTTCTGAGTCTTTTGTATAACCTTTCTGAAAGACCATGCCACCCGATCTGACTTGAAGTTTGGCTGAACAAAACTGCCCCCATACTGTTGCAATTGCCTCACGAACCTTTCATTCACGGTGCCTGACAGAATGCCTACGATGATGGTAAGCTGAAACTTCATGCTTACAGACTCTTTGCCCCTTTTTTACCTCTTTGACAATAAATACTTCTATATGTAACGGAATTTGGTTTGAGACAACAGGAGTCATCATACCTCACCTGTAAGCAAGACTGTGGACAACTGTAGCCCTCAGTGACCCTTAACTTCTAGAGGTTACCAATCTCTACCAAAACAATATCATAATTTTGGCCCAGTTGGCTTACAGCAGTTTGTAATAGAAGGTCTCCTGCTAAAATCTTTTCAATAACCTTGTAAACATTATGGTATTAGGAAACAGGTAATAATGTTTCAAAAAAGTCTAGAGGGGCTTGGCACTGAATGCATATTGATGGCAGGCAAAAGGCTAGAGGTCTGGGGGTACCAATATAGGCATAATGGTAGAGACATTGAGTAATTTATGATCCAGTGGGAAAACGGATGCTTAAGTTTTTAAGTATAGTACAACTTGTTAGTTATGAAGACAGAGATATGCATCTAGAATTGGGAGTGAGAAGGTTCTTAAGATAAGGAAAAACTTCCTGTAAAAATAAATAAATAAATAAAAGAAAAACTTTCTAGAATCTTTGAATTAAGTCTTAATGAAAAAAAAATAAGATTTAGCCATAAAAAGTCAAACAACAGGGAAAGGGTTTATAGTGCCAAAGACACATAAAAGACAAATAGCATGTTGTGTAATAAAGACCACAAAGACTTAGGTGTCCTGGATTATAAAATACCAGGTGGGCAGCTACGAAAATAAGCAGAAGAGCCATAGATTCTGGCTTTTGAAAAGCTTGGTGCTTAGTCAAAGGTTGGTTACCAGCTTTCTCAAATATCAACACCCGTTTTTAATATGGATGAATTTAGGGCTTCCACATGATCATTAGTAAACTTTTACTATTCATATGCATTTAACAATACACAAAATCAGAAAGTTACTACAAATTCACTGACATTTAGGAGTTTATTACTTATATTATTAATCATAACCTGTATCTATAAACTTTTGAGAAATAGTCATGGATACATGTGTAAGAAATATTATTTGTTCAGTCTGTAATCAAATATTGCAATGGTTATTAAGAAGGGCACTTGCTGCGTTGAGCACTGGCTATTATATATAAGCGATGAATCACTAAATTCTACTCCTGAAACCAGTATTACATGGTATGTTAACTAACTAGAATTCAATAAAAATTTGAAAAAATAAAGGTTGCAGCCAGCGTAGTTCTGCAAACATTAACCACAATTTTTAAATCTTCCTAAGGGTCTATGGGCCACAAACTGGGTACCACACTGCAGCTCATTAAAATTCAATGAAGGCCTTCAACCCCAAGAGAGAGGTGGTCAGAACTGCATGATGTAGCCAGACCCCAGACAAGGAGAGCAGAAGGAGGGTGGGGTAGCTCTCATGCTCAAGAGTTAACTGATAGATGGAAATAGTGAAGGAATGAGAGGACTCAAAGTTCAGTACAGGAATGACTTAGGGAAGTGATGGTGACATTAACAAACAGGAAGAAATTTAGAATGGCAGGTGGCCCTTTGCAATGATGTGAATGGACCTAGAAGATATTATGCTAGGTGAAATTAGTCAGTCAGAGAAAGACAAATAACCATATGATTTCACTCATGTGGAATTTAGGAAACCAAACATGATCATAGGCGAAGGGAAGGAAAAATAAAATAAGATCAAGTTAGAGGGGAAGGCAAACCATAAGAGAGGCTGAGCTCTAGGAAACAAACTGAGGGTTACTGGAGGGGAAGGGAGAGGAGAGACATGGGGTAACTGGGTGATGGGCATTAAGGAAGGCACTTGTTGGAATGAGCATTGGGTGTTTTATGCAACAGATGAATCACTGAATTCTATCTGTGAAACTAATAATGTTAACTAAATTGAATTTAAATAAAGAGCTTATTGCTTTAAAAAGAATGGTGAGGGGTGAATTTGTTTAGGACGCGCTGATTTGAGCTGAAGTGAAGTAAGATAATGCACAGCAGGTAGTTAGATAAACACTTGAAGCATCGACAGCACACAACTAGGGATAGCCTAAAATTGATGAGACCACACAAGGAGAGTAGTTATAGGGTAAGAAAGAAGGATAATACCATGAGTTGTAGAAAATGCCAAAACTTGGAGGGTTAAGGAAAAAAAGTGAAGGAGGCAGAGAAGGAAAAGAGGCATCAAGGGAAACCAGGGAAGCCTGGAACCACAGCGTTCACTGGGAGGAAAGAGTTTGAAGTAGGAAGGAACGGTGATAGGTGTTCATTGCTGTTCCTGAAGAATCATGTATCATAGGGGCTGCTGCTAGGAAGTGAGAAAATGAGAAATAGAGCCAGAAGCAGCTTTAGAGATTATCAAATCTATTCTAAACCTCTCATTTTGCAGATAGAAAATTGAAGTTCAGAGAGATTTGGTGTCTAATTGCTAATGAACTGTTAGTGGCAGAGCTGGCGTTTGAGCCAAATACTGTAATAGAAGACAAGCATTCACAAAACTGTTATTAAAGTCTGATCATTAAAACTCGCGGACGTCAGTGTCCGAGTTTTCTTAAGACAACAAGTAAAGAGGGACACCTGGGTGGATCAGTCTGTTAAGTGTCTGCCTTCAGCTCAGGTCACAATCCCCAGGTCCTGTTGGGCTCCTTGCTCAGCGGGGAGCCTGCTTCTCCCTCTGCCTGAGGTTCCCCCTGCTTGTGCACTCTCTCTGACAAATAAATAAATAAAATCTTTTAAAAAGATACAGATAAAGAAGTGACAGTCTTTATAAAAACACTGACTTTTCCAGGGATATATTGGCCTGGGCATCTCATCACCTTCAACTCATTGGTGTTGCTTAATTTGCAAATCTATAAAATTTGCATAAGGCATTTTATCCCAACACCTGGGCACAGGAAGCTCCTCTGTGCTGGGGGTTTGAACTCTGGGATTAGACCCTGGCATGGAACTACCTCTAGTACCTTAGCCCCCTTCCAGATCCAACCATGATGACAGCATACTCCCTTGGTGAGGAAAAGACTTTTGTATCCATGAGACAACTAATGGACAACTGCAGAGACCTGCCAAGTAGTTAACCATAAGGGTTGCTGAACTCCAGGACATAAACTGAGGGTTGCTAGAAGGGAGGTTGTGTGTGTGGCAGGGGGCGGGGATAGGGTAAATGGGTGATGGACATTAAGCATTAAGGAGGACACGTGATGTAATGAGCTTGGGCATCTCATCAGTTTCAACTCATTAGTGTGTGTGTGTGAATAGATATATTCTATATCAAATACTTTTATATTGAGTAAATCTATAATCCCATAACAAATATAAACAGTTTGGTAAGGGAAGGCCAAGTTGGTTTCCAGTTTTCACAGCAAACCAGTGACGTAGTGCAGTCACTCTAAGTTTATATATTATAGCTTTGATAAATACTACGGAAATTAAACATTTTAGTTTTAAAAGTTCAAATAGCTTTCGTTTCATAAGGTTGAAACAGTTTAAAGTCTTCCTTTTGGAATGGTGTTTGTGACCTTTTTAAAAAGGGGATTATATGAGTTCTGTTTTCAATCTAGATTAGAATTTAAAGAAAGGTATATATGAAATAATCCTTTCAGAAAAGTTTTCGTTTTTGTGGGTTTTTTTTTTTTTACAAGAAAATTAGTTCTTGTCTACAGATTCTGAAAATGTATGGAACACAACTTGCAAAAATAAGCAACCTGGTAATTTTCAGGGAACAAAAAAATTAGATATGTAGTATAAAGGATATTTTGCTTTGCATTTTCACTGATACAGTGAAAGCAGCAAGAGTCAATGGTGCTTTCTGTTGTGTTGGCAGTGAAGGTGGTGGTATGGTTTTCAGAGAATGAGGGCTTCTGCAGACTTCAGTGTAGTACTTACTGTGAAGTAGCAGTAATGATAAATGCAAACATTTTGTTGAAATTTCCCATAGCCTGTCATAAAACTCTGATTTCTCTATTATTATATTTTAAGATAACTATGAGATGATAAAACACATCATAATCAGAATCTATTGAGCCATTGGATAAGTTACTTCCAATCTCCCAAGGCTTTTTTAGGCTTAAAAAAAAAACAGTTTCAATTCAATCGAGGAGGAGAAAGATGTCCAAATGCTGCACCCATTTAGATGTGAATTGAGTAAGGTTTCACAACTACATTAAAGATACCTAATTTAGTTCCATATGTTGAAATGCTTAAGGTCTAAAATTATGTTCAGCTTTTAGAGGAACCTGTGTGAGGGGCAAACATCAAAACCTCATCCACACAGAGAAAAAAGGCAATGGCTTTAAAAATTTATTAACTTACACAAATCAAACCAGACATGGCAAATAGCACTTTATTTTCCAGTGTTACTTCACTCTTGGCGTGAAATGAAATAAAGTCCCAAACATAAATGGTCACCTACACTGACCTCGAGACCGATATGACTCCTGAACATTTCTCTATATTAGATGGAAAGCACTAGTGTTGACTCATTACCCGGTAAGAGGCACCACATTGGATGTCATGTGATAGAACATCCCCACCCTGTACTCAGGGGAGCAGCCACAGCATGTTCCCAGGATCTAAGGGGCATTGTGAGCCCAGGCAATGTCCCATTGCTGCCCAGGGCTGATGTACCAGATCAGGTCACTTTGCTTCACTTACTTGTGTCATTATCTTAAAAAAAAAAAAATGATAGTAGTACATTACTGTAGCAAGTGCCCCAAATATAATTCAGATTTCCTGAGGGAAGATACGGGTTCCTTTGGAATTGGTCCACTAACAGAATTTTCCTAATCTTGTTTTATAAAAAATAATTTCCTTTTGGGCCACTAGGAAGATGTCTTGGAAGGATGAGGGATTTACTTGAAACTTTAGGGAAAATACTCTTTCCAAAAACACTTTATTGGTAGCTTTAAAACCAGGACAGTCTATTTGAAAAAATAGTTTAGTCAAACTGAGGCAGTTGTCTTAAGTTTGAGCCCATCCGTGAAATTCTGTTAAGAACTAAGCAATTTATGGATGCCTGGGTGGCTCAGTCCATCACACAACTGCCTTTGGCTCAGGTTGCGATCCCAGGGTCTTGGAATTGAGTCCTACATCAGGCTCCCTGCACAGCAGGGAGTCTGCTTCTCCCTCTCACTCTCCCTTTGTGCTGTCTCTATCTCCCAAATAAATGAATAAAATCTTAGTTAAAAAAAAGAAGAAGAAGAAGAAGAATTAAGCAATTTATTTCTCTCGAGATACAAAGTTTGAGCTAAAGACTATTCAGTTACATTTTTATAATGCAATGAATGAGAGTAAACAATAACAATTAATTATCATTGTAATTTCCTAAGATGATAAAAATATACCAATTTTTGAGGAAAATTTTAATTTTTTTTGAAAGAGGTTTAAATATTACTGGAAATGGAAACTATTGCCAAATGCAGCAGATTTATCAAGGAATTTTTTCCTTTTCAGTTAATTGGCTAATCTAAATTATAATGAAACTCTTGGTAGTAGCTATGAACCCTGCTAAGATATTAAATATTGAAAAAAAAGATGTATTTGGAGGAATAAGTTCTAACCTGGAGAAAACAAGCACCACTGATCTTCTCAGTGAAGCTGGCTTCCCCTTCTTCAGTGGATTTCCTATTGACTTGGTGAGCATGGTATCTTCCAGGTCTTCCTGAGGATAAATAATCACATTCCTACTTCTCTCTACCCATCCCTTCCTGCCCCATCTGCCAGAACAGTTCCGTCCTCTTACTTCTTTCAGTGCAGCGCAAAGTTTTCCAGGTTTTGCGTGCCAATCTAGAAGATATTCCAACTGCTTATGGTAGAGTGTTGAAATCTGTGCCATGGAAGGATCTCCCATATAGATAAACTCCTGTGTATCTATCAGGGTCTCCCAAGACATTCTTCATAGTTTCCTGGTTCCTACCAATACAAACTAACTAAGTCCTGCTGTTCATTTGGTCTCTAATCTTTGACTCTGATGAAGACCCATCACTTCCCTCTCCACACTGTGCTGGGATTTGACTCTGGTTATTGTTTTAGTAGTCAGGAGTGGATAAAAGGACGAATGCTGAAAACAAGCACTGTGTTTATGGTCTTTGCCCTCAAAGACAAGGAAAATGGGTCTCTTTTGCAAAGGGTTTGAGGGAATCTATGGATTCAAGATTCTCGAATGCACCTATTTAAGTCTACCCATCTCAAGTCCTGGGGTCCCATTGCTCCCAGAGCACAGCCCTGAATTTGACATAGGAGACTAACTCAAGCTGAAAATTCAACCTCCTCTAAAGTCTTTTCCAATAGCACAGTTCAGTCCCATGTCCATGTTTTACATGGCCCTCTGGTTACAGAAGATGAACGTCTCTTGACATATTGTCAAAAAGGTTTTTTGAACATCACACTGAACCTGAGGTTGTTAATTAATATATCTAAGCCTGCCACTTCTCTCCAGCAATAAATGATTTGCAGTTAGCAGTAGACCTCCAATTTCACAGTCCCTATAAGTACTATTCTCCCCAACCCTTGCGAATCCTTAATTACACTATCTAGTGCATCTTTTTACGCTTCTATCCCATCCCAATCCACCACAAGTGAAAGTCTCTGTAAATGTTATCAATACAACATTCTAGTGACAATCAGCATTCCACCTACGACCCATAGCAGGATCCTTTTTGCAACCCAGTTGAGACTAAGCAAATCCTATCCTTACAGCCTGTTTCATAGGCCCACTCCTGGCCAGCTGTCTTACATGTGGTTTCCTAGAAGCAGATCCTGAGAAAAGGAATCTTGTTCAAGATTTACTGAGTGAATTCTCAGTAGAGGACAAAAGGCAGGCCAGGGCAGGGGGGAAAAGCAAAAAGAAAATACAGTTTCAGCTGGAGGCTGATTTCAGCTTGATCTCTCGGGGAAACTCCAGAGTATAAATCACCATAGTGTTCCCCCTGCTTGCAGTAAGAAGACCAGGCTTTTGTGCTCTATTGCTTTTCAGATATGGGCTGGGGACCGCCCTTGGAGGATGATGCATAAATTTCCAGGTAACCTGGATCCCATCCTCTGGGGCATTTCTTTAGAGAAGAGTAGCTATGAGCTCCTGACAGCCAACACTCAGGACAGTCGAGACGTGGGAGTGTTAGTGAGTAGAAAGGACCTGGGCACAACACTGCAGCACACACTATGACCACACTTCACATCTGGATTACTAAGACTTGCTACCTCTTCCATTTACAGAAAGTCACTTGCTCCAGAACTGTCCTTTCCCAGCTACAATCTTTCCCTTCAATGAGGAAAAGACCACACACACAGCCACCACAAACAGAAATCCCTGCAACTCTGTTAACTGTGTGTCTTGAGAGCCAAGTCCAACTGCTCCAACTACATCCCCAAAAATGGGTGTTCTCTACACTCTCTGTCTATATGGATGAAAAAAAGTAGCTTGTGGTCCCTGGGGCCTCTGCTAGCACTCCAGCCAGTACGGGGATGAAAGTTTCACAGCTCAGCTTGCCAACAGAGGCAAAACAAACAGCAAACACAGGTCCTGTTTGAGTACATCTTACTGAGCATAAATCACTGCCGGAATCTAATTGCAAGAAGCCTGGGAAATATAGATGATGTATAAGAATGCTACTGTAGGGGTTCCTGGGGGGTTCAGTCGGTTAAGCATCTGCCTTTGGCTCAGGTCATGATCCCAGGGTCCTGGGATCCAGCCCCACATTGGGCTCCCTGCTCAGCAGGGAGTCGGCTTCTCCCTCTGCCTCTCCCTGCCGCAGCCCCCGCCCACCACTGCCCCCTCCCCGTATTGTGTGTTTGCGGGCTTGCTCTCTCTCTCTCTCTCCATCATTCTCTCAGTCTATCTCAAATAAGTAAATAAGATCTTTAATAAAAGAATGCCACTTTAGCCTCTTCATCCTGGAAGGAACCCTAAAAAGAGAGATTAAGGGACGGCCAACACCCGTCCACCAAATCCATGTCGCCCACTCTTGTTACTCCACATCTATCTCGAAATACCTGAACTTCTTAAGAAGAGTACCAATAACAGGCTGATGCCTGTGCCTGGGAAGCATGTCTTCTCCATCTTTATATGGCTCAAAATGTCTTGATTTTGCCTTCACTCTTGGGTCATAGTTGACCTATATAGAGTTCTAGGTTGACAAAGATTTTACATCAGAACATTGAAACTATGATCTCACTGTTTTGTAGCTCTGATTGCCGCTGCTGAGAAATCCGTTGCCAATGTAATCATTGTTCCTTTAGAAGTTAGCTGGCTTTTCTCTTTCTGATTAAGTTTTTCTCTTCTTGATATTCTGCAATTTTGCTGTGGTTTTTCTGGGTGTAATTTATTTTTCTCTTTCCTGTTGGATCTTGGTGTACTTCTTCAATCTGAGAGCTGTCTTCAGTTCCAAGAAATTCTTCTGAGCCATTATCTCTTTTAATACTAAGCTCTGTCGTATTCTCTCTCTTTTTTTTTTTTCCTGGAATTTTATCAGCATATGTTGGTGTATCTTTTTATTTTATCCTCTACAGATCTTAGCATCTCTTTCATATTTTTCATCTCTTTATCTCTGTATGCTTAATTTTTCTCTATTTTTTATCAGTCTTTCCATTAACTTTTCCAATTCAATGATTACACTGTTCACTGAATTAGTTGCACTTTTAAAGCTTCAGTTTCTGTGAATTTTATTATTCCTAAATATTCTTTTTCAATTTGTTTCCAAGGTGACCTATTGTTTTATATATTGATGGGCTATTGTTGGCATGCTATGCATGGTCTCTCAGGTGTTTTATGTCTACAATATTTGTGCAGGCAAAGTCTCTCACGTACTGCATTCTCTGACTCTTCATGGCACTTGTTTCTACTTGTTGCTTATCATTTTTAGCTAGATATGGGGGAGGAGTTAATTTTCCAATGTTCCCTGGGTTGGAGAAGAATCCTGCTGAGCAATTTTGAGTGTTGAATTTTGAGCCCTTGGGCCTCACAAGTCTAGGATCAACTTTGTGTGCATTTTTTTTCTTGGTGTCCTGAGTCATGTGAGGAGTTCAGCTCCAGCCTGCTGCAGACACAGAGCCCACTTTGAGTCCCCATTCTCTTGTCAGGCCCACATGTCACATCTAACGCCCTGAACGGAGTTTCAATTCCCTCTCCATTCATTTACCTGAGGAGTCCCCTTTCTGTGGAGCTCAAGTATATATTTAAAGATTCTTTTTGTTCTTGCTGTTATTATATTTTATTTGGAATTTTTATGTATTGAAACTTGAGAAGGATTTCCCATATCTGCTCAGGATGTCATAACAATCAAAAGGACTCTGTCAATGCCTTGTACCTAAGAAGAAAATAAAAGGGCAATGTCAGTTTCCTTCTGGCAACTTGGTGAAGCAGAATTAACAAGCAATAAGCAAACTTACATAAATAACAAGCAATAAGACATTTTTCTTTAATTGATACTAATTTGTCAGTTTATGGGTAGGTAATGGATGCTACCTATAGAAGTAAAAGGATTCTCATTATTACCTTATTTTCCCTTAACAAACCCATAGTTGTTACTGGTCAAAATCTTATTTGAGGGGGAGAAATAAAAAGTCTATTTATGCTAAACACATTTACAGTTAAAGTGCAGGTGTTATACTATCTTATGGTAAAGCAACAACAACAACAAAAAAAAACTAATTTCTTTTTATTTTTTTCTTTAGTTATTTTTTCGTTTTCAACATTTCCTTAGCGATTCGGGGTCTCTTCTGATTCCATACAAATTTCTGGATTATTTGCTCCAGCTCTTTGAAGAATACTGGTGGAATTTTGATTGGAGTAGCATTAAAAGTATAGATTGCTCTAGGCAGGTATAGACATTTTAACAGTGTTTATTCTTCCAATCCAAGAGCTTGGAATGGTCTTCCATCTTTTTGTGTCTTCTTCAATTTCCTTCATGAGTGTTCTGTAGTTCCTCGAGTACAGATCCTTTACCTCTTTGGTTAGGTTTATTCCCAGGTATCTTATGGTTCTTGGTGCTATAGTAAACAGAATCAATTCTCTAATTTCCCTTTCTGTATTTTCATTGTTAGTGTATAAGAAAGCCACTGATTTCTGCACATCGACTTTGTATCCTGCCACGTTGCTGAACTGCTGTATGAGTTCTAGTAGTTTGGGGGTGGAATCTTTTGGGTTTTCCATATAAAGAATCATGTCGTCTGCGAAGAGAGAGAGTTTGACTTCTTCATTGCCAATTTGGATACATTTTATTTCTCTTTGTTGTCTGACTGCTGTTGCTAGGACTTCTAATGCTATGTTGAACAAGAGTGGTGAAAGTGGGCATCCTTGTCTTGTTCCTGACCTCAACGGGAAGGCTGCAAGCTTTATTTATTTTTTCTATTTATTTTATTTTATTTTATTTATGTGACTAAAGTCTTTGATAAACAAAAAGTTAATAAAAATAAGCCTCATTGCTGGAATTCCCTAATATATTGAAAATATCTTTCTCACATGGAGAATCCTTTCAATGCCCTTCAGCACTCCACCTGAGCCTTCTCTGTCCTCACCTGTTAACACAAAAGACACCATCCAACATTGCTTTATCTTCACAGAGCCTTGTCAGCGCAGGCCCCAAATGGCAGCTGATCAAGACAAAACAGGCCGCCACCGTGCATAAAGACTAAGGGTGTTAATTTCAGGGACTGCTGGCCTTCTTCCTACAGCTGCATTGATACGCTCCCCCGGCACTGTTAAGTTGTCTAAAGCTGAGATATACAGTCATACTTGCTGAACATGGACTTCTCTGTGGTACTGACAACTAAGGAAGAAGACCAGTGGGAGCTCTCCCTCCACATAACATCAAGTGGGCATTACTGGTTTCCCCTTTAAAAAAGAGTTGAGAGAGTCAATAAGTTTGGATTCCCATGGGCCCACGTGTCCCTTGGTTTTAATGCCATTGTTTTCATTCTTTGTAGCAGTTAGTTCTCTAGCCCTTCTTTAGTCTTCTGAAAATACTAGGATCAAATAAAACAACAAGGGTGTATGAGGAAACTGGAGACTCATCTTCCAAAATTAGTTTTCTCAAACAGACAAAAAACAGAATCAGATCTATAAATACAGAGAACCAACTGAGGGAGAGGGGGATGGGCAAAATGGGTAAAGGGCAGAGTGAGATATAGGCTTCTGGTTATGAAATGAGTAAGTCATGAAAATAAAAAACACAGCATAGGGAATTTGGCCGATGTATTGTAATAGAGTTGTATGGTGCTAGATGGTAGCTACACTTGTGGTGAGCATAGTATAATACATGGAGAAGTTGAATTACTTCACTGTAAACCCAAGACTAATGTAATACTGTGTGTCAACAAAGACTTTAAAAATGTTTTAAATTAGCTTCTTTGTTTTGACTTCAATCAGTTAAAGATGCACTACAGATGTGCTGACATTCCAGAAAAATGTTCCCAAATGTAGTTTAGCTACTGCTATATAATACTTAAGGAAGCCACCATTTACACAAATGCTTTTGCAATTAAAATGAAACATTTGCTGCTGTTGTTGTTGTTAATATCAGCCATTATGTGAAAAAATTAAGAAATTTTTTTGGAGGAAATAGTAGTCCCGATTAAGAATGGAGCACCACATTTTTTCCTATAAAATAGTTTTCTGTATCTTAACATTAAACTTTGAAGGTACTCCTTTAACTCTTCTGGGTAAAACACCCTATAACTTGAAAGTGGGCCACTTGAATGTATGTCTGTGATTGGTCAATAGATACAAATCAGAAGCTGAATCTCCCCCCAACTGTTGATTCAAGCTGGACAGCAAACCTCAGGAAATCACTGGAATGGATTCAGCTATATTTAGCATGGATGGACTCAGAGGTGCTTCTAGACAGAGTAATAAAAACTTCCCCGTGACTAACTCTAAGTTCTGGGATGAGTGTTGAGGTCTCACTTACCTCACAGAGCTTACCTTCCAGTGGGTAAGACAGAAAATAAACAAGTCAACAAAGGAACACACACACACACACACACCCCAAGAATGTCAAATAACTCTGTGATCTAAGTCTAAGGTATTGTGATGGTGAAAAAAATAGGTGGAAGTAAGGGGCTATTTGAATGGATAATTAGGGAACAACTTTCTGTAGAGGGCCTATTATCTAAGGCGCATCAGGAAGAAGTTAGCCATGAGAAAATTCAAGGTAAAAGCATTCCAGAAAGAAAAAAAAAAAAAAAAAAATCGCACAGGACCATAGACCCTGAAGAGAAATCAAGCTTGGAATAGGAAGCAATAGAATGAAGACCTATGTGAATAGATTATGTGAGAGAGGTGGAAGGGGGTTACAACTGGAAACTGGGCAGGTGAGCTACAACAAAACCACACAGTGCCTTCTATGTATCAGTGAGCCCTCTGAACTTGATTTTAAATGTGACAGAAAGTCATTTGGAGGTTTTAAATAAAAGATCGTGATTGTATTTATATGACCCCAATGTAAATTAGAATCAACTATAATCATTTGGTTCATGTCTTTCTCCTAGCAATAATTACAACATGTGCTTATCTACCTGTTTGTGAGCCATCTTTTTCTGTCTTAATCTGCCCTCTCTTTGTAAACTCTGTGAGGGTAGGGAAGGGACTGCTCTGTTTGCCATTGAATATCTAGACAGTAACAAAGACCTTACTGCATACGTGGTGGGTACTCAATATATGCCGGGCCAATGAGTGGCTGACTATTAAATGTTTATTTCCAATTATTTTTAAGGTCACAGGATACTAAAATAACCCTCTCCATGTAGGAACTATAAGATTGTGTTGTACCAGGTGAATCTGTTCCAGACATTAACCCAAATTTCTCAGCATGATTATGTCCACTGAGCCCAAAAAAGACATATTTTTAAGTATGTTTTTAATATTTGAAATCAGTGTACTTGCTTCGAATGAAACACAGAGAACCCAAAGAATAAAATGTTTCTCAACACAGAACGGTATCAGGAGCTCCACGGGTAGGATTTCAATAGCTATTGTTTTATATGGTAGGAGCTCTGTGATGGTTTCTGTTAAGCTGCAGCTCAGTGGATTGAATGGTATAAAACTGCATTAGTAAATAAAAGAACTAAAAGGATTTTACGGCCATTTCCTTCGAGTAATTCTACCCTGGATGGGACCATTACAACCTGAAACTCTGAAACAATAAACCCACGGTAGTTCTGTTCAAGGAGAAAATCTTTCTGTTCTCAAGATATTTAGAATCGTTTCAGTGAAATCAAACCTGTGTATGCTTTCCTAGAAAGAAAGCATTATAGTAACCATTTCCAGGACCACTGCCCAGCCTCCCCCTTCCAGTAGCTGAGTGCTGACTGCGTCCAGATCTCCACTTTATGTGTATATGTCTGTGTATTTCAGGATGGGCATGGAACACGCTTTTTCAGTTCTGGGCTTTAGAAGTACCACCAACTCATATTTGAATTTGCCAAGGGTGACCACCAAAAATAAGGAACAGGGAGGGCATAATAATATGCATATAAACATTTATCTTTTGTGGTTTCAGAGAGGGAGGGAGAAATTTTATTCAACAAAAATATGTCTTATTAGTTGAAATTCTCTTAGAAGGGCAACTTTCCATTTGTCCACTAGAATCAAGACAAATTCAGTGGAAGAGCTGATTTACTCTCACATATTCAGAGTCTCACTAAGAGGTAAGTAATCACATGATACCGTCATGTCTGCACCTTCCCTGAAAGGAAGTTTAACAATGGGGGAAGAGGGTATCCTGAGTCTCTAAAAAAGGGTCTGCCTGGAATAAAGGAGAGTTTGAGGACAGGAGGGATGGAATCTTCATTCCCTCATGACTTTCCTGGGATCTCTACTTAGAAGTTACCCCTTCATCCTAGAAATAGCAGCAGGATACCTGGACTACTCAGGAAAGGAGATAAAACAATATAAATGCAAAGAAAGAAAAAATATCATAGGGAGATTATGTAGGGCACAACATCATTGGACTATTTCATTACCCTCATGTTAAGAGGAAAATGTGAAATAAGGATTTTGAAAAGGAGTTTGTCTTCTGACATCTACTGCTTTTCTCCTTGATTCAAAGTATCCTTTGGAAACTAGTATCAGGTTAATCATTAAATAATCATAAAATGTTATTCGGTTCCTGCTATGGGATGGATACTGTGCTTCGTGCAGAGGATACAAAGATCCTTAAAATGAATGCCCTGCTCTCAAGTTATATATTGACTCATGAGGAGATGGAAGGCGAATTAACTGTTGTGGCAGAACGCACCTCCTCGGAGCAGAAATGTTTTTATATTCTTATTTAATTCTCTATCCCAAATGCCTAACAATGGCCAAGCATACAGCATTGGCTCAATAAACACATGTTGGATGTGGAATGAATATGATCATTGCTCTAAGGGAGATAATACTAACAACTGCACCCACAAGATGGCATTTGGATTGAGACTTGAAGCTTTAACAGGAAATTGCCAGGTAGGCAGGACGCAAACACAGAGAGGGTATTCTTGGCAAAGAAGAGTTTGCTCAAGGGCATAGGAGTGTAAGAGAACATAGTATATTCAGGAATATAAGTAAGTTTGTAGGGATGAAGCATTAAATTCAAAAGAAAGTGGCAAGAGATTAAATTAAAAAGGTAGACAAGAGGGGCGCCTGGGTGGCTCAGTGGGTTAAGCCGCTGCCTTCAGCTCAGGTCATGATCTCAGGGTCCTGGGATCGAGTCCCGCATCGGCTCTCTGCTCGGCAGGGAGCCTGCTTCCCTCTCTCTCTCTCTCTGGCTACCTCTCCGTCTACTTGTAATTTCTCTCTGTCAAATTAATAAATAAAATCTTTAAAAAAAAAAAAAAAAGGTAGACAAGAGCCATATTGAGAAGGACCATGTGATTCCTTAAAAAGACCTGAAATTGAATCTGCACATGATGAAAAACACTGAAAAACTTTGATCAAGAGTAATACATGGGACACCTGGGTGGCTTAATTGGTTAAGCCACCGACTCTTACTATCAGCTTCGATCATGATCTCAGGGTCATGGGATCAAGCCCCATGTTGGACTCCAAGCTGAGCATGGAGCCTGCTTAGGATTCTACCTCTCCCTCTTCCCCTCCTGCGCTTGTTCATTCTCTCTCTTTCTAAAAGAAAAATAAATCTATTAAGAAAAAAGAGTAATATATAGTGGTTTATTTGTATTCAATGAGACAGGCAGGAAAGAGAAATGGGTAAATCAGAAGGTGTCAATACTAAGAGTCAAGAGATCAGTTAGGAGCTACTATAGTCCTTGTGATGGATCACAAGGACCCAAGCTAAAGCATCAAAGGTGGGAATGAAGATGAGTGGAGGAAAACAATAAGCATTTTTAGGTGAGAACAAATGACTTGGAAATCTGATTTGGAAATGAAGAACAGAAGAGAAATCCAGGGGGTTTTCTCTCTGATTTTGGCTTGAAATACTGGATAGATTGTTGTGCCATTCATAAAGAGAAGAAATAATAGAGGCCCCCTACACAAAGGTAAATAAATCTGACAGTATATTAAGATGCCATTCTCAACTGGTATATGGAGTATGAATGTATAGCGCTTGGTGTGAGAGTATCCACTAAGGTATGACCACCTTGCCCAACTTTCATATGTGTTTTCCTGGTCAATATGAAAGGGCTTCTATATCTGTTCAGGTTTTGTTCAATTCCAGGTCAACCCTGAATGCCTGCTTCAGTCTGCTTGTCTAGGGTCCTGACCTATTTCTTTGGCAAAGAACATCATTTCTCTAACTCAGCCACTGCATGCAAGTCCTTTGTTGATACAAATGACACAACCCCTGCTCCTCCGTGTGACTTGCTTAGGAGGACATTCGTGGTAGACTCGAGAAGTTCAACCACTTGGATATGGACATGAATCTATATAAATTTCAAAATGTGAAACGTCACTTTAATATGATCTAGATTGCTGGTCACCTTTCTTAAGGTAAAGGTCTATAACAAGAATATACCGATGTTCTCCAAATTTTCACCATAGAGGTGTTCAGTATGTCAAGTTCACACAAAGAATAGAAGAAAGAAAAATCATAGCCTGACAGTCTTACAGGAAAAAACTTAGTCTTGAAAGAACCTAAAAATACTCATTAGAATGGCCTCAAGCTTCAAATAATGAAGGAAATATCAGATTTTAAAAAAAAGGTTCAGGTAATAACTAAAAAAAATCCCAGTCATCTATGTATATACATGATTATTTTATTGAAGTTCTTACTATATTCTAGCATAACTTTATTTGCCTAATTTTGAAACTTAACATAATTTTTTATCGTAGTTCTGAATTTGCTCCTTTCCAACTAGACTGGTGGTTTATAAATAAAGACATCTATCAGAATCTCCTGAGAAGTCCTTTGGTTGGGTTTTGGTTTGTTTAGTTATTTCAAA
Source organism: Mustela nivalis (assembly GCF_964662115.1). Classification (NCBI taxonomy): domain Eukaryota; kingdom Metazoa; phylum Chordata; class Mammalia; order Carnivora; family Mustelidae; genus Mustela; species Mustela nivalis. The sequence goes on from NC_139023.1 coordinate 126,776,810, forward strand.
ATACACGTGCCTCCATGCACTAAACCTCTGAAGGCAGAGGCTGAGTATGTGGACTTTGAACTTTGGTTTCTATATCGTTGTAAACTTATGAGAAAGCTACAAGAATAGTACAAACTGCCATATACTCTTTACTCAGAGTTCTTGCGATTTATTGCTACAGAGTAAACATTGCAAAAAGCAGTGACTTAAAAAAAAAAGCTGTATTTTAATCTCACAGACCTGACCTTTGGCAGGTGTCAGAGGGAAGGCTTGGCTCTGCTTGGTGCAGCACCAGCAGAGGTCCTGGTTAGAGCCATTAGAGCAGAATGGTTCTTTGACTGGCAAATCAGCGTTGCTAGGAGATCAGTGCTCAGCCAGTGCTGAGGCCCCAGCCATGGGGGCCTCTCCACACAGGCTTTCAGATGGGTTGCTTGAGCTTCCTCAGAGCACAGCAGCTGGGGTCCAAAAGTGGGCAGGCAGGAGAAGGAGGCAGGAGCTCTATTGCCTTTTGCCATCTAGCCCACCCAAATTCAAGTGAGGAGGAGAGAATACACCCTCATCCTAGTAAAAGAACTATGGGACGAAAGGTATTATTGTCAGTATTTTCACAAAATACAATGTTTCGTACCCAGAATTATATATCCCTCATTTGTTTTGTCATTGTCTCTATTGATTTGTTCATCTATCTCTACATAGAGATATAGAATATCTCTGTATATAGATATAGAATATCTATCTACAGGCACATATTTAAGTGTGTATTTCCCAAAAACACAAATATAATTTTCATAGTACAATTACCAAAATCAGAAAATTTAATATTGATAAATTAGTTATCTAATCTATAGTCCACGTTTACATTTTATCAATTATTTCTCCTGTCTCCTTTCAAATCCATAAAGGATATTATCAGGCATGCATATATTTTCAAATCTCCAAAGGTGATTCTGTTGGTGGTCTTAGTCCAGAATAACATAAATATTAGGAGACAGACAGACTTTGTCATTTCAGTTTTGTCATTGATCAGAAACATAACCTTTGACAAAGTACTTTGGCTCTCTAAGCCTGAATTTCCTCATTACTAAAAACAGGAATATCATGGGCTCCATCACAGAATGGAGGAAAAACTGTAAGGTGCCACCCTCTCTGCAAACATTCGTTTTGTCCTCTTTCACTCCTTAAAATTACTCACATAGAACGTTGTGTCCATAATACCCTGGTTCCCCTCCCCTTGACTAACTACACAGGGACTGCAATTCAACAGAAATTCAACCGTGCTTTCGTGAGGCTGCCATCACTTATTGGGGGTATATTGTTTTGAGTCTGCTTCATGAATTAAACCCCATATTAACCAATTCGCTTTTGTCTGACTCCCTGCTCTCAAACGACACCAGCTTCCTTGCATTCAAGGGCAACAGGGGAACTGGCAAGAGTAGTGGTATGAATGGCAAGGAAGTCAAGCCTGTTCTCGCCCTTTCCGTACTTCTCCAGCAGCACCATCGTCCGAACAGGAAGATGGCTTTTCAGGGTGTGACTTGAGGAGTACCAAAAAGGAACCACAGGCATGACTTCCTCATTGGGTCTTTTGATATAACCATTCAAGTGTAAGCTAAAGGAAGAAAATTCTTACTGCTTTTTTCCTTTTCTTACTGTTAAATATGGTCTCAGGATACCTGCCATTAATTCTGCTGTTTCATCCTACCTCATTAGAGTTCAGTGGGTTTGCTGGGCCAGAGATTTCATTCAAGGTGACTTTATTAACTTTTACAGCTTTTGTAGCTTTCCTTCTCCCTTGATGATGACATCACTAAATAACCCATTTTACAATATCTAAACATTTTAGTTAAGAAATTCCTTAAGGAACTTGGTGCAGTTTATCAACAGCCACCAGATTTTTGAATGCCTTTGATCTATTATTTACTGCACTTTATTGGGACTTTTAAAACCTGGTAAACAATTCCTGGCACATCGCTTCAGTCTGGTTCTAATAAGACTGAGTTCTTTCCCATGCATGTGTTCAGATTGCACAATACATAGCAATAACTCGGGCTTACAGCCAGGCTTCATTACCGGGAGACACCAAGGGACCCATGGGACAGACCTGACATCTGCTTGTTGTCCTAAAGGACAACAGAGATGAATATGGCTGGATGGGTCATAATGTCACTAACAAATCCACTGAGCTGTTGAACCAAAAAAAATTGGGCCAATCCTTTCACCTAAATATGTATAAATTTTAATAAAGTAAGTATTATTGTCAATGCTGGTCCAGTCTACAAGTCAAAGATCTTTATGTCCTGGTTAATTGCACAAAATCACAAATTGGTACCAAAAAAAAAAAAAAAAAGGAGAAGAAGAAGAAGAACTCAGAAGACTTTAATACACACACACCAAAAAACCACAGGATCAAGACAGCATGTGCCAGATGAGACCTTATGGCAGATTGTTTTTATTCTGTCCTAATGTATCCTGAGGCCATTACCCTGTGTTGGTCCTGAGCATGGCACTGTTACATACAGAAGTCAGTTTCCTCTTTTAGCATACAAGCGCTGCAGGATAAACATAAGCCTAAAATAAAACATCCTAGTGAAGATCCTTCGTGGTTCTGTTACCCGCATCCTGGGTCAGGTTGCACACCTCAGAGTTTGTATGACATCACTAATAATTTGCTTTCTAAACTGAAGCTAGACTGTATGCTTGATCAGGAAATGTTTACAGTTTTTGCCAAGCTGGTCATAGCTTCGTATTATACTTAACTATGTGTTTCTTCTTCTTCTTTTTTTTTTTTTAAGATTTTACTTATTTATTCGACAGACAAAGATCACAAGTAGGCAGAGAGGCAGGCAGAGAAAGATGGGGAAACAGGCTCCCTGCTCAGCAGAGAGCCCAATGTGGGGCTCGATCCCAGGACCCTGAGATCATGACCTGAGCCGAAGGCAGGGGCTTAACCCACTGAGCCACCAGGGCGTCCCTATGTGTTTCTTCTTAAAAAAGACTATAGCCCTTGTAGAAGTAAAAGCTGAAAATCATATCATCGATAAAGTTTTTAAATGATTACAACTTTTTAAAAAATGATGACAACTTTTAAGCAACGATCCGTACTATAGATTTTAAGTGATTTGCAATGTTGTGAAATATTTATCATTGGGTAAAGCCAGTTGAGATTAAAATATTTTTCCAAGTGGTAAGATAAGTCCATTCTGGTCACCAGTTAACTAGAAGGTTGATATTTTAAAATTCCGAATTTTTAATTCTATCCAGGGCATTTTTAACACTTGTGTGATTTTTTTATTTATTCTTAGTTACATGATAACAATTGGAATATATGTGCTTTCAGAAACAAATAAGGATTTTATTTGAGCCACCTACTTTTCCTCAAATGGCTGCAATGCTTTTACTAACCTTCAAACTCTAGGATATTTAGTACATATAATAAGGAAGAAAATGAGAAAAATATAAGAAAAATAATTTTTTCATCCTTTATCTGTTTTGAAGGTTTTTCTCTAGCTGTTGCAAAAGCATAACACAATAGATAATTTGCTAAGCAAAGGCAATACCAAATGATTCTCCTAAATTGCTTTCTCTATTAAAAAAAAGAAGTAAATTCTAACCCTTAAATTTTAAGTAAATGAATGTTTACACTCAAGCTTGTTTAGTAACATGTGAGCAGTTTTATCCTAAAGACGAAATTTTAAAATCTTGACTAAGGCAAGGTACCAGTTGCAGCTGTGAATTAAACTATCCAGAACGGTCTGAGGAAAAACACAAATATTACATCAGTCAACTCTAGCTTTCAGATACTATAAAATTTTAAGGCCAGAAAACTTTTATATTTACAAGAAATGTTTTGAAAGTAAGTGGAAGCTCTAAACCTCAAGAAACATTATATTGAAATTCAAATTGCCCTCTTGTGAAAAGGGCACGCTGTTTAGAACTTTGTGCCTTAATATTTGCTAGATGAGATCATTCCGAGCTCTGGATAGACAGAACAAGCTGCTAGCCGATTGTACTCTCTTTTCTAGAGAAGCCACAGAATGCCTGACAGTCCACAAGCTTCTTCAGCTCACGGCCTGTGATGGAATCACAGCTCACTGGATGTCTTACCCAAAAGAAGCCCATCCATACAGTGGCCAGTAACCTACGGTAATCTGATGACAGAAGTCTGCCAAGACCTCAATCGGGTCTTATAATTTTTTTTTTCTTTTTGGGTGCCTTTGTATTATTCATAAAAGTAAGAAGAGGCAGCTGGTAGTTTTGAGGCATTTTAGATGATCTTCATCTGTAAAATTAAGTAAGACACAGCACCTGAGTGGCCATACTAGCAAGGGAGTCATCACCACAGCAAACCTTTTTCCCCAATTTATTATCATTTGTAATAAAAGATGCAGTCATTTGGTATACAGACTTGGTACCTAGAAAGAATATATATGCATAAAGCCTATACATTATAAAACAATAATATAATGAACTTCAATGAACCCATCCCCGAACCAAGAAATAAAACGTTATTTGCCTGTACTCATGTATTTCTCCTCATCCCATTTCCCTGCTTCCTGTCTGGATCAGCGCTAATCAGTATCTTAAATTTTGTATTTATCTTATCTTTGTATCTTAAATTTTGTGTTTCCCTTAATTTTTAAAATTTTTATCACAAATATATGCAAGCATTCAACCTTAAACATTCACAAATCACTTAGATGATTATTTAATTCTATTTATTTTCATGACTTCATGTTTTACTGTGTTAAACTTCCACAATTTATTAATCAATTCTGTTAAAAACTATCATTTTCATAATAGAAAAAATATATATCATGATCTGCGCTGCATGAACTTTCTTCTAATTTTTCCTGGGGCATATGTACAAAATTTTCCTCTTGGCATACCTAGAAGTGAAATTGCTGGGTTGTATTATCTGCAAATGTTCTACTTTTCAAGATAAATCTGAGGGTTTTTTTGAAGTAGAGAAAATTGCTCTTCCTGCAAGATGCAGAAGTAGTATCATCAGAGATCTAGAGATATTGCTAGGCCCTGAAATATCCCAATATCTGAGGGCTGGCATTGGGGAGCACCACCAATTAAGAGTTGAAAATAAACGGTGGTATATTAGGCATTGTTTCCCCCTTCTCAGTTGCAGGGGTAAAGCTTTTATCACTATACCATAAAGTGTGTTATTTCTTGTAGGATTTTGTAGGTTAAGGGAGTCCCCCATTAAACCCTAGTTTCTCAAGGGATTTATTTTTTTTTAAGATTTATTTTCATTTATGTATGTATATATGTATTTGAGAGAAAAAGAGTATAAGTGGAGAGGCAGGGGCAGAGGGAGGGTGAGAAGCAGACTCTCCGATGAGCAGGGAGCCCAATGAGGGACTCAATTCCTGGACCCTGAGATCATGACCTGAGCTGAAAAAGATATGTAACTGACTGAGCCACCCAGACACCCCCAGGGATGTATTTTTAAGTCAAAAATAGGTATTGAAATTTATCAAATAGTTTTTCTGCATGTGTAAAGATTATTGGAATTTTTTCCTCTTTTTGTTATTAATGTAGTGAATAGAAACTAAATGTCAGTCAGAATAAATTAAATAAATTAAATAAGGTTAAAATAAAATTTATGGATGGGGAAAATCTTAATATGTTGAATACATATTCGAATGCATTCCTTTCTTATATATAGGTCATTAAATTAAAATTACTTATACTGTATAAATTTAGGACCCACAAATGAAATAAACAACTCAAAAATATTGAGTGGACTTTGTGTGAGAGTATATTCCTCAGTTCATAATTCATAGGGAAAAGTAAATGTTTATTCTTTGAAGTAATTAGGCTATTGCTTGATTATCACAAATGGCTATTATGTGAAGTATTTAGGCTATTATTTGATCATCACAAATCATGCACTTTGGAGTGAAAAGAATCTAGATCCTCCTATTTCTTTATACTATACAAAAGTTCATATCTATAATGAACAGTTGGACAGTAAGCAGTGAAAGCAATTGTAAATTATTAATTGTAGCAAAATTCTTCCAAAAAAATTCTTTTTTTGTAGCAAAAAACTTCAGAGAGTTTAAATTTTTATATAAAGCTTATTATTATTTACTTCATAATATCATTTCCTACACAAATTATAATCCACCAAGGGAGTATGCTTTCTTATTGCCTTACTCCCTATACCTTCTCAATGTCTGCTTTGCAGGGGTAAGTGAACATAGCATGAATTTCCATCATCACAAAGCATTCCCTTGAGCCTCTTTTATAGTCAATCTCCTCCTACTACCCCAAACTCTGTAATTACTGGTCTGCTTTCTGTCGCTACATGGTGCCTTTCCCAAAACAGATCAGTGAAATCACAAAATATGTAGTCTTTTGCAACTGACTTCTTTCACTTAGCATAGTATTTTTGAGATTCATGCAGGTTGTTAAGTGTATCAATAGTTGGTTCCTTTTTATTCCTGAGTAGTATTCCATTATGTAAATTTATCACATTTGTTAACCCAGTCACCAATGAATAGACATTTGGGTAGTTTCTAATTTGGAGCTATTATGATGAATACTATGAATAAAATTGCTATGAACATTTGCATATAAATTTGTGTAGACAAATATTTTCATGTCACTTAAGTCAATACACAGAAGTGAGATTTTTGGGTCATATGATAAATGTGTCATTAACTTTATAAGGAACTACCAAAATGTATTGCCAAATAACTGAACTATTTTGAACTCCTATGTATGACAGTAGGTTTCTCTACATACTTGCTAACACTTAGAATTCCAAGCTTTTTAAATTTTACAATTTTAGCGAGTGTGCGGAATTCTCCCCTTGTGTTTTAAATTTGCATGGCTAATGATATTTCACATCTTTTCATGTGATTATTTGCCATTTGTGTATCTGCTTTGATAAAGTATCTGTTCAAATCTCTCAACCACTTTTTAAGTTGAACTTTTTGGGCTTCTTATTATTGAGTTGTAGAAGCTATGTATATATTTTGAATATGAATCATTTGTCAGATACATGTTTTGCAAGAAATTTTTCCCAGGCCATAGTTTGACCTTTAATTTTCTTAACCATTTCTTGAAGTTTTCCCCTCTGGTCTCATGCTCTCTAATTTATTATTTCATTGATTCATTCATTCATTCATTCATTTATTCAACAAATATGTGTTGGGTGCCTATTATGCATCACAGTATGATAAAAAATAAGTGCTTCTCCCTTTCCATGGGAAAATCACCACGGCTTAACAATCTAACACTATTTCCTGGAAATGGAAAATGCTAACTCTGTTATTAATCAGCATTACTCATGGCAAAAATGATTCCTGAAAGGACAGGAGTGAACTGTAATTATCTAGTGGGAGGATGTGGCATTAGGGCTTCCCTGACATTATTGTTCTGGTAATGGGTGAACTCTTTCTCATGGATTGTTAGAAAATACTCTCATGGAACAAATACAACAAATATTATGGGACATGACCTTCTAAGCAAGGGTGGTACTTGCAACTATTAATGTGGTCTCCACAAACCCGAGCTGCCACTTGAGAAAATAGACAGGAAGGTCCAGGGATGTGGTAGGAATTCCTACTGATGACAGACACTCTTGATGCCTGCCTCCCATCATCTCCTGTGTGTATTTTGCAAAGCTGACTGAGTCTGTGCCATGATAGCTTATTGGGTCCCACAAGCATAACAGGGTAGCTGAACCCAAAGCCACTGCTGCTGGTCAAGCAGGGTGAGTGAGTGAGGCTCAACACATTGCATACAAAAAGACAAGACCTTGCTTGGTCTCAGTTATCTTACAGCCTAGAAAGGAGAGTCAGACGATAAAGAGATTTAAAATCATGTCAGGTGGTAGTGTTCTGTTGAATATTAAGCAATGTGTGTGTGTGAGATAGAGAAGGACAGTGAAGAAAAGTTAACATTTTATAGTGTTCGGGGAGGACTCTGTGACAAAGTGACATTTGAGCAGAGATGTCAAGGAAGGGAGGCAGCAATCCATGTAGCTATGTGCAGGCGAACTTTGCAGGCAGTGGAAACAGCAAATACAATGTTCCATAGCAGAATCAAAAGATAGCAAGGAGGCTGGCGTGAAATATCAAAGAGATACAGATATGAGGTCACAAAGCTTTGGGAAGGCAGATCTTACAGGATCTTGGAAGCCATCTGAGATGAATGGGAGGCCTTGGGGTTGTAAGCATTGAGTGTGACTGGGGTTGCTGTATGAAGAGCAGACTGTGAGATCAAGGGTGGATATGGGGAAGACCATTAAGGTATTGCAAGAATCCAAATGGAACGGGCGCCTGGGTGGCTCAGCCATTAAGCCTCTGCTTTCAGCTCAGGTCGTGATATCAGGGTCCTGGGATCGAGGCCCACATCGGGCTCTCTGCTCAGTACGGAGCCTGCTTCCCTCTCTGTCTCTGTCTGCTTCTCTGCCTGCTTGTGATCTCTCTATCTGTCAAATAAGTAAATAAAATCTTTAAAACCAAAAAAAAAAAAAAAAAAAAGAAGAAGAAGAAGAATCCAAATGGAAGATGGGGCAATGTTGGGGGGTAGGGGGAGCAGTTAGAACACTGCCCTACAAGTGGTGAAAAGTGGGCAGACTCAAGATATGTCTTGAAAGCTCACTTTCATGTCTGGGTTGACTTCTTGATATAAGGAAAAAGAAAAAAGAGTCCAGGTTGACTCTAAGGTTTGTGGTTTAAGAATCTGGATAGACAAGTTGCCATAAATAGAAATGGGGGAAACTTTAAGGGGAAAGTTAAGAGTCATTTTTGGGCATGTAAGTTTTTAAGTGCTCCTTCCATTTCTAACTAGAGATGTTGTGTAGATAGTTGTATGTAAGAGATTCCTGAAAGTCTGAGAACAAAGGTACAGGTCAGAGTCATCAGGGTGTGGATGGTATTTGGAGCCAAGGAAGAAGTCTGAGGATTGGTAACTTGGTAATTGTTTGGTTTAATTGAGCATAAAAACTTCAGTGGATTTACACATTCTTCAGGTTTTAATTCTTCTTAAAAATGTCATGACTTACAGGAAAGTCATATGGCACAAATGGCTCTATTAAAAATATGTGTGTACACAAATAGTATTCACTTCGCATGCATGCTACTAATGAAAAGACAACTGCAAAAATGCAATTCTCCAAGCTAGACAAAGGCGTTGTAAAATACTTTTTCTCAATTTGTTTCAAGGGAAAAAAAGAAAAGCAGACGTCATTCTAAAATGCTTACATCCATGACAGGATATAGTCCACATAAAAATGGATTGTTATTCAACATAAAACATTTTACCCAACTTAATTTTTATTGCCTCCATCACCTGTTGCTATGAAACAGAAAATAAAATGTGCATAAATGTCACATAAGCAGGGTCGCCATGACCAATGATTTGATTTACACTCTTTGTGAAAACAATCAGGGAAAAATCTGCTAATAGTCAAAATATTTAGATTTGAGCACTAAAAGGTAAAATTTTCCAGGCTACACAGAGAAAGAGCTTCTAGTGTTTGAGGAGCAGGGAACGGACAGTCTAGAAATAGTGGAATAATAACTTTTCACTCCATTCTCTTTGTGCTTATTATACATATTCTTTTTGTAAAGAAAATAGACCATTTGATAAAAATATAAATCAAGTGTTCAATTAATTAAATTTAAATCAAGCACAAGATCTTCATGGTGCTGGAAATACTGAGGTCATTAGCTACTACAGAGCCAAAAATCCCCAGTGACTTCTACCACCATCAACTTTATTGCTTTAGGTTCTATCAACCATATAAATTTTTCTTGCCCACACTCTTCTATTGTCTCTGTAAAACAACTCTATTACTTTAGGTTCAATCAATTTTTTTCTCTTTTCCTATTCCATTAGCTCCTGCAAGGATAAGCTTCTAACAAGAAAATTTAAAAACTTCAGAGAATACAAACATTTGAAGGACAACATCTAACCACATGCAGTTCAAAATAAAAATAACATCAAGCAAAAAATATTTCAAAAATGAAATGAAACATACACGTATGGGGAAATTCATACAGATTCTTTCTAGGTTACCAGATTATTCATGGGGAAATTCACATAGCTTCTTTCTAAATTATCAGATTATTTTTTGAGGACCTTTCACAAAATGCTTTCAACACCTGCTTAGTCAGACTATCGCACAGACCAATGCTGTTCTGACACTTTATAGAGTCATTACTTTTGCGTTATTAGTTTCTGTCTCTTCTGTGTCATTATCCTTTGCCTCTTCTCTGTTATTCTGTACATACTCTCATGTATCTCACGCTAGATCATAACTTGTCAGAAGGTTAAAGAATGGTTTGAATCATCCTAATGTATGACAACAGCAATCTGCCAATCCAAACATACTTCATAGACATTAAAAGTAAGGAAAAAAATTCACGGTGAGTGTAATGTAACAGATAAACCAGCTTAGATGTTCCACAACAGATTAGTTGAAATATGGAGAGATGCTGTATTTGTATTCATTTAGGATCCTACTAACACTTAGGGATGTTAGCCATCAGTAAGCTTAAGACTTGTGGAGCCTTTTTCCTTTTCCCCTTGGCTAGAATGCCAAACATCTTTGCATTTAATTTCCTTTGTTTCTTCATTTTTTTCACACTAATTATTTTATAGTGTCATTGTTGGTATCCCATGTCTTTTGTCTGTAGAATCTCTTGCTCTATTATGTTAAAATTGGATAATAAGGCAAAGGAAACAAAAGCGAAAATAAACTTTTGGGACTTCATCAAACTCAAAAGCTTCTGCACAGCAAAGGAAACAGTCAACAAAACAAAGAGGCAACCCACGGAATGGGAGAAGATATTTGCAAATGACAGTACAGACAAAAGGTTGATATCCAGGATCTATAATGAACTCCTCAAACTCAACACACACGAAACAGGCAAACATATCAAAAAATGGGCAGAAGATATGAACAGACACTTCTCCAATCAAGACATACAAATGGCTATCAGGCACATGAAAAAATGCTCATCATCATTAGCCCTCAGGGAGATTCAAATTAAAACCACATTGAGATATCACCTCACACCAGTTAGAATGGCCAAAATTAACAAAACAGGAAACAACATGTGTTGGAGAGGTTGTGGAGAAAGGGAAACCCTCTTCCACTGTTGGTGGGAATGCAAGTTGGTGCAGTCTCTTTGGAGAACAGTGTGGAGATTCCTCAAGAAATTAAAAATAGAGCTTCCCTATGACCCTGCAATTGCACTCCTGGGTATTTACCCCAAGGATACAGATGTCGTGAAAAGAAGGGCCATCTGTACCCCAATGTTTATAGCAGCAATGGCCACAGTCGCCAAACTATGGAAAGAACCAAGATGCCCTTCAACGGACGAATGGATAAGGAAGATGTGGTCCATATACACTATGGAGTATTATGCCTCCATCAGAAAGGATGAATACCCAACTTTTGTAGCAACATGGATGGGACTGGAAGAGATTATGCTGAGTGAAATAAGTCAAGCAGAGAGAAGCAATTATCATATGGCTTCACTTATTTGTGGAGCATAACAAATATCATGGAGGACAAGGGGTGTTAGAGAGGAGAAGGAGTTGGGGTAAATTGGAAGGGGAGGTGAATCACGAGAGACTATGGACTCTGAAAAACAATCTGAGGGGTTTGAAGTGGCGGGGGGGTGGGAGGTTGGTGTACCAGGTGGTGGGTATTATAGAGGGCACGAGTTGCATGGAGCACTGGGTGTGGTGAAAAAATAATGAATACTGTTTTTCTGAAAATAAATAAATTGAAAAAATTAAAATAAAAATTGGATAATAACGGTTTCTGCCCGCAGCAAACTTGATTGTGGTACTATGACTTAGCTTTGCTGTTCTCTTTTAAGAAGTAGTCCCCACCCCACTCCTACCCCAGATGTCTGTGTTTGGGTGTGTGATGTGGGGAGGAAGACTTATTTTATTTTATTTTTGAAGGTTTTAAAATGTTTGAGAAAGCCTCTCTCTTCCTCTCTCTCTCTCTCTCTCTCTCTCTCGCTCTGAGTCAGTATTGGACTAGGACTTGGCCATGTTCCCATGACATAAGACTCTCATGAGACAAAGTAATTTAGAGTCTTCCCACAAAACAGTCTATATTTCTTTAAGTTTCTCAAAGACTCAGAAAGAGTCAGAATGACATATTGGCTGAGTTCTGATCGTCATAACCAAAAACATCTTTAAATTGTTTCTGCCAGATTTGCCCAGTTTTGGTGAGCACGCAGAATAAGAGCACTACCCAGGCTCCTTTCCCCTCCAGAATTTGTTTTTCTCCAAAAAACCCAATGGGAGATTTTTTTTTTCCTTGTGAAAACATATATCTGGGTAAAGAGTTTTAAAACTAGAACTAGATATTTTCTTAGACACTCAATTTGGTGACTATGTCAACATTATATAAAAGGGATGAGGAGTTTCCTTTAACAGGTTTTTTATTAAGTAAAATATAGGATTGTAATTTACCCATTTATAATCTGAGAAACAAAATATGTATTTACATCAAAGATAATTCTAATATTCTTTCTTTGCTTTAAATCAGCTTTATTAAGGTGTTTAAAGTGCACAGTTCATATGTCTTAACATCACCACTATAAAGAATATGTCACTCCCACAATATTCCCAGTGCCCCCTTGGTAATCCTACTCTCTTGTTCCACTCCAGTGGCTTTTCCTCTATCTTCAGACAACTAGTGATTCATTTTCTGTCACAAGTTAGTTTGTATTTACTAAAATTTTATATAAATAGAATCATGAAATATGAAGTCTATTTTGTCTGGATTCTTTCCTTATAATAATGACCTCAGAGGGGAGCCTAGGTGGCTCAGTAATTAAGCATCTGCCTTCAGCTCAGGTCTTGATCCCAGGGTCCTAGGATCAAGCCCCACTTTGGGCTCCCTGCTCAACGGGAGGCCTGCTTCTCCCTCTCTCACTCTCCCTGCTTGTGTTCCCTCTCTCGCTGTGTCTTTCTCTGTCAAATAAATAAATAGAATCCTAAAAAAATAATAATAATCTCCAGATTCATCCATTTGTTGTGTGAACCAGTATTATTGCTGAGTATTTTCTATTGTACAGATATATAACAACTGGTTTATCCATTCACCAGTTGATGAATATTTGAGCTGTTTGCCGTTTTTGGCTATTACAAATAAACCTGCTATGACCGTTTGTGTTCAAGTATTTATATGAACATAAGCTTTCATCACTCTCACATAAATACCCAGAGGTGGAATGGCCAGATTATAAGGGAAGGGTATGTGTAACTTTTTTAAAACTTGCCTATTCTCCTGTATGGTTGTACCATTTTCCATCCCCACCAGGAGTTTATGAAAGTCCTAATTGTTCCACCCTTGCCAAGAGATGATAAGAAGAGTCTTTAATTATAGAAATCCTGGTGATTACAGAATGCTATCTCAATGAGGTTTTCATTTACATGATAGTGAGCATCTTTTCATTAGCTAATTTGCCATCCATAAATCTTTAATGAAGTCTATTAAACTTTTTGACTATTTCTTTTGGAGTGCTTGTTTTCTTATTATTGTGTTGAACATATTTTAATATTCTGGGTAGAAGTACTTCATTAGATATGTGTATTGCAAATATTTTTCCTAGTCTGTGGCTTATTTTCCTGCTATTAATGGTGTATTTTGGAGAGCAGAAAAACCTACTTTTGATTACATCCAGTTTATTAATTTGTTTTTTTATGGATGGTACTTTTGTTGTATCTAAGAAATATTTGGTTACCATCTTTGATGTCATATCCACTAAATCCAAGATCACAAAATTTTCTCCTAGAAATTTTATAGGTATAGGCTTTATATTTAAGTCTATAACTCATTTAGAGTTAAGTTTTGTATCTTGTACAACATACAGATAAAATTTCACTCATTTGCATGTGGATATTTAATTATTTCAAAAGTATATATTTAAAAAATTATTTTTTACAGCAAAATTGCCATGGCACCTTTGTCAAAACTCAACTACATATATGTGAGTCTATTTCTGAGCTCTTTATTATGTTCCATAATACATCTATTTTTACACCATTAGTAGAGTGTCTTGATTACTACAGATTTATAACAAGTTTTGAAGTCCCATAATGTATGTCTTCCAACTTTATTATTCTTTCCAACATAGTTTGACCCATTCTAGTCTTTTGCATTTCAATACAAATTTCAGAATTAGCTTGTCAATTTCTACAAAAATGTCTGCTGGGATTTTGATTGAAATTGCCTTGAACCTGTAGATCATTGTGTGAGAACGGTGGAGTGACATCTTAAAAATATTGAATCTCTCCAACCCATGAACATAGTATCTCCTGCCATTTATTCAGGTCTTCCTTAACTTTTCTCAACAGTGTTTTGTATTTCAAATGCCATTGCAATACCTGGAACCCAAAAGTAATTCTGTCATCTTTTGTAGAACTGAACTGATGTAAACCTATAATAGGAGAAATTAAGCATTATCTTTAACTTTTAACAAAAGCATACAATATGCAATAATAATGTGCTAAAGGTACTATAATCATTCCAACTATCTATACATGTTAACAATAATGCCATTTAGAATTTTATACAATTTCATATGATTAAATGACATTTGCTTAGACAATCTTGACAAATTTCTAAATTGATATTCCTTTGATCTTTGGTATACTTGCTAAATAAGCTTATGTTTTTAATTCCTTTTTGATCTTGTTCCATTTCTCATCTTGACTTCTCGTTCCCTGGAGGGGCTGGTATAAAGTTATCCTTTCTTTATACAAATCTTATTGTTAATTTTCCTTTCGTGTATTCTGACACTAAGAATTACATTCTCATCCATTCCTTTTCTTCTACCTCCACACTGTTTGTATATCATGAATAAATGACTCAATTACTGTTTATTATCAGACTGTCCTATTCAGCATACCCCAATATTCACGAACTTAGAACCTAACCTATTTGTCCCCCTGTATGCTTTCAATACCTAAAACAAACATCCTAAATCGTTATTTCCCTTTCCTCGCTCCAAAATTGTATGTGTAGCAAGTTTACTCATATTTTTTTTAAGATTTCATTTATTTATTTAGTTAGTTATTTGACAGAGAGAAACACAGGTAGAGAGGGAACACAGCAGGGGGAGTAGAAGAGGGAGAAGCAAACTTCCTACCAAGTAGAGAGCACGATGCGGGGCTGGATCCCAGAATCCTGCGATCATGACCTGAGCTAAAGACAGAGGCTTAATAACTGACCCACCCAAGTGCCACTCCTCATATTTTAAATGATTTTAACAGTAATGTTTGGCTTTCCTTAAATAAATTCCATCTTGAAGTGAGATCACTGATTTCTTTCTCTCATTGGGTAGAAATGATATATCTTTAGAATGATATATCTTTAAAATTTAAATGCCTTTGTTAGGAATAATAATGTAATCTATAGGACATATAACTTTAGAAAAAAAAATGGAAAAAAGTAAATGAGTCATTAAGCAATGAGACTTTTTACTAGCAAAGAACAGAGGAAAATGGAAAATCTTATATCAATTTTTTTAATTTCAGCATGAAAACCTTAAGTTATAAAATCTGAATCAAATGTAAGAAACAAGACTATAGGACAGTTGTATAGCTCTCATGACTTCCTGACATGAAGTGTATAGATAAACCTGAAGAACAGATCATCCGAAATAGCTATATTAAAGAAATATACTGTAGTATATTTTAACCAAGATTTTGTAATAGAGATCAGAAACGAACAGACAAGAAGAAGCTGGTAGATAGACTTGCTTGCTTGCTTAAAGTCCAAGGTTTACTTGGACTCTATTAAGTAGAAAATAAGCCTGATTTTATAAAAAAAGGTTTTATTCTATCTTCCTGCTCTTTGAATTTTAAAGACTGACTTTTAAATTTTGTTTTCCTTCAAAACTACTTATTGCTATCTTACTGGAGGACTATTTTTATGAAGCAAAATCATGGGCCAACAAGATGGTCTCCATCTTGCCTCAGAAGCATTTACTCCCATCTAGGACTGGAAAACTACTGTCATCTAGAGATGGTGATAACATATTACAGGAAAATATGAAACATTTCAACAAGTCTGTTGAAAGCTATTTGGCAGTGGATACAGTTAACTCTAAAATGGCATAGCTGCCTATAATCCAAAGTGACATCTAATTTATCTGGCAACTAGCAGTTTTCACTCTTTATCAATGTCTGTGACATTTTAAAATCACCTAAGTAGCAAGGCTTAACTATTGGCCCAGCAGTGGTCGAAATAGGACTTTATAACAACTAATCAACTCAAGGAGAATAGGAAGATAATGTATTATTTTACATAGCCTGTAAAGAATGAATAAATTAAAGTTTTACATGTAGAAGAAACTAAAACAATATTTCTCAGGGAGTGGTTCATGATTACCTTCATCAGAATTATCTGAAGGGACTCTAGAATCTGCATTTTCAGCAAGTTTCTCAAGTAATTGTCAAGCACATTATAATTCGAGATCATTGTTCTGGTTTTTTTTTTTTTATTTGAGTTATTAGCAAATAGGAAAAGCACAAGATACTTCTTATAATATATACACAGTTCACAATAAACAAGAAGGGAGATGTAGGGAGAAAAATCTGCATGGTCTACTATCAGAAGTCAATGAAAAGTTGACATTTAAGGGAAAATAATAAAATTCTCCCTTTAGAGTTCATTTTTTTATTGTTATGTTCAGTTAGCCAGCATATAGTACATCTTTAGTTTTTCATGTAGTGTTCAATGATTCATCAATTGTGTATAACACCCAGTGCCTCCCTTTAGATTTTAGAAGCACAGTGATAGAAAGCAAAAGGTAGGCATAAGCCTTTTATGTGAAAAGTTTGAAAAGACAATGGCCAGAATTTTATATAGGACATACATTCCATAATGGTGGTGGTTAATATTGGATGGGCAAGATAAAATCATATAGATCATATAGAGCTTGATTAAGTTTAGTGTTGATGTATTATTCATCTTCTTAAATTTGGTGATAACATGACATAAACTAGTGTACAGAAATTAATCTGGAAATTGACACATAATTATATACATCATCTATTACTATTCATATACATATTACTCTTTATGTAATATATGTGAATAGTAGTGAAAAAGAAACAGGGAATTCCACCTAGTAACATCTTCAGAAATGTGCACTGTGGGAAGAAAGAGGTCTAGGCTCTGTATGTTTTAAGTTCTTTTAGCATCCTACTTTAGAGACGTAACAAACATGAGAGGAAATCTTTTGACTATCTCCACTAACCACTCCTTATACCAGAAAAGATAATCAAGAGTATACCTTTTTTCCATTTCAATGGAAAGGAACATAAAAACAAAACAAAAATGTGGAAGTTTGATTTGTGTTATCCATAATAAATAATTCCAAATATTTAGTAGCCAAGCCATTCCACAAAAGTTACCTTTCTGTTCAACAAATTAGACTCCAGAAGAGCCTTTGCTGTATCAAGATGGTTATTGCATTAAGATAATAAAGATACCAATTTTCCATTCACTTCCATATTCTACTCCTTCCTCAACAATGCACATTTTGATTCATCAAATTGGTGCACAATACATTAAATAAAGATGAAGTCAAACTTTATTAATGCAAATGTTAAAAATAAAATACATACTGAAAGATTTCATTTTGTATATTACATGCATGTCTAAAGGAATTTCTGGCTTCATAAAATTGACTTTGTCACCTACCTTTTCAAGATTCTTTACAAATTCATTCTATTGTCATTGTAGTAATAACTCTTCCTTTTTTATATTTTTAAGACCTGATGCTGCATATATTTTGGAAACTCCCTAAAGAGAAATTCTAAGTCTAAAGCACTTGAAAAATATGGAAAAATGCCTTGGGAAATCACCATATACACTTGAGGCAAAGCTGACAAGGAGAGCAATCAAGTCTAAAAGAAAATATATGGAAGCAAAATGGATGAGACTACTTCTGGTAGTGTGTATGTGAACAAACTCCACTTACTGTGGAGGTTGCAATATTTTTTATTCGCTCAACACTGGCATTATGCCCGCAGCAAACAATGTTGATGCCTCTCCGTTTTCCCTCTGCCCATCTGACTGCCCCTGAAACTGAGGTAAGAAGCACATGACAAGCTAACTTCCCATGTTAAGGGTCTATTTCTCTTCTATGCTTAAGGTTGTTTTCAACCCTATAGAACTATGGGGGAACTGGAGGGATGAAGAATTAAGACCATAGGCCATCTTGAAACAATAGAGGATGAGAACTAGTGAATAAATCTCCCAACATTCCTGCCCTTCAGAGGGACAAGTGTTCATATAGTTTCTCAAAGTGCTCCCCACACGATTGTGCAACCCTCATTGCACACAGCAATAGCCTGCTCACAAATACATCTCCTTTTTTTTTTTTTTTTGGCTTTTCTTCCTTCCCTTTTCCTCTTTCCCACTTAATTAGCTTGGATTCTCCCAAAGATTTGTCTCTTGGGGGAAATCCAAACTAAGCAATGTACTAATACAAAATGAGAGAAGTTTATAGGAAATGTTTCCAAGAAACCCTGGTGCTACACACAGTTCGATTAAATCAACTCTCCAAGAGTATCCAACAAGTAAGCCATAATTTATTTCAACAATTCTTCATCATTTATAGGGTATATTACTAATCCAGGAAATAATATTGTTATGTTTATTACTCATCTCCTGAAATTTATGAATGGCTCTTATGCATGGATTTTGCAAGTGCTATAGTAACCAGACAGGAACTGTGTATCAGCCCCTAATGAACATGATCTAAAATATATTATGGAGAGAAAAGTCTTACCATCTTTGATAACTAAAATATCCATGAAGAAATACGGCAAAAGTAACATATTTAGAGGACTTGATATTTAAAATCGTGCTTTATGGGGATCCAGCTGGTAGTGGAGGTGTGTTAGTGGAATAGATAAGACTTAGCATGAAGAGTTAAAAAGATGACAGAAAATGCAGAGAAATCTACTTGTTTCTTTTTTATTCTGTATTTATCTCTCCATTGCACCACCACTCAGGATTGGCAGATTTCTTATTTGCTATCTCCAGTTGCTCTCTCCTCTTCTTGTCCATGGACCTATTTCCTAAGTCATTTTTTTAAATCACAGTAAATAGGAGAAATGGAAAAATAAACCGGCCCATTGTGAAGGTAGGAGGATATATCAGAATTGGTTTGCTCAAACCATTGTCTTTACCTCCTCATCCCTATCCTCCAATCTCCACCTTTAAAACAACTTCCTGACTCTTAAATAAAAATAGGAAGTTCTTCTGGTATTGGAGAAATAGCACTTCGCACAAGCACTGAGTAGCTGAACACAGCATATTTCAAAACCTTGATAATTCAAGCCTCATTTTCCCAAGTTGAGTATGTGATGGGAAATGCCTGCCTAAAATAAATATGCATTTTTTTGCTTTAATGTCTCACTTTAATTTTTGCAATATTATCTCTGATGTTTTGCAGAGTTCTCCAAAAATATGTATAACCCACAATGACAATGATGAGAAATTCTTCATCACATTTCATCACCTCTAACTTCCATTGCAAAATTACTGATTTTAAAGCTTGTTTTTCAGCACTAAAAGATGTACCATCCCTTAAATAACATGTGGATGTCTTTTCATGTGATCTAAAAATATTTTAAATCACAATAATAGTGAATGATAAGATAACAGTGTAACAGTCACCACATTCCCCCAGAAAAAGTCTCAATTCCCTTAAGCAATAAGTGCTGGGTTCCCAGGAAGTTTGAAGAAGTGATGGACACTCCTGTCAGCTCAAGTGGCACCACCATATGGCAGCAGTGTAAGCACAGTTTGCCACAGCAACCTTAGGATTACACTGAATGTGTGGATGGCTTTAGGCAATATAAACATTTTAATGATATTTGTTCTTCCAATCCATGAGCATAGAATGTTTTTCCATTTCTTTGTGTCTTCTTCGATTTCTTTCATAAGTGTTCTATAGTTTTTAGTATACAGATGTTTTACCTCTTTGGTTAGTTTTATTACTAGGTGTTTTACGGTTTTGGGCACAATGGTAAATGGGACCTATTCCTTGAGTTCTCTTTTTGCCGCTTCATTACTGGTGTATAGAAACGCAACCAATTTCTTTACACTGATTTTTATATCCCCTGAATTTGCTGGATTCATGTATCAGTTCTAGCAACCTTTTCTTGGAATCTTTTGGGTTTTCTACATAAATTATTGCCACTTGCCAGACCAGCCTTGAAAATATTCTTTGTTTTTTATATGCTATAAATAATTCACATTGTTTCACATTTAAAAATGTTATTACCATTTTATGCTATGTTGGTTTTCAATTTATATGATTCCAATTCCCATAAAATACAACACACATGGTATATTTAGATTAACTTTTCAGATATATTCTAAACAACATAATGTGTCCCAGTTCAACACTGGCCGTAAACAAAACCAAGCTCTCTAGTAATAAGGTGATCCAAAATCTTTTATGATTCTTCTGACAAGTAAGCATGAATTTTGACCTATTAGGTTAACATCTTCACATGCAAGAAACAAAATAAATAAAGTTGGAAGAATAAAGACAACTGGATAATCTGCACATAAGTACATTTGAAACTCTGTTACTGCTGGCTCTGCCAAGGAAGTCCTTTGTTTGAGATACTGGTGCTCAGTAAAAAAGTGAAAAATCAGTAAAAACAACTGCCCAATCTGTTCTGGGAGTCCTGGAAGTATGATGAGATATAAAAATATGTGAGTATGAAACTATAATCTTAAGTTTAAAAAAAACATATTTTACTCATACTAATATTTATCCAATTCAATAAATTGTATATGTTTACCATAGACATAAGCCAAAATACTTTAATAGAAATTAAGTTCATTTTTGCATTTCTTTAGGCCAGCATGGCCTTTGAAACTTGATAAATAATTTGGCAGAGGTGAAAGTAAATGTGACTTACTTTGCAGCTGTTATCTATTTTCTGAACAAAAAAAAATTATGTACAGAACATTTTGACTCTAAAAAAGTTACATTTCTCTATAATTATAGTCTCCTTTCTTGCTCAGCTGAGCAACTGTGAAAAAGAAACCCCTCCGCATGTATGAAGATAAACTAAGTGCACAGACTAATAGGAAGGTATGGTGGATATTAATAGAAAAGCTAGATATGGCAAACTACTCTCCATTTAATTAAATATGCTGCAGAATTATAAAATGCTTACATACTAGAGAAACTGACTTCACAGGCATCTTCGGCGCTGTGCATTCAAAAAGCATCACTTGCTCTTTTTTCATTTAGTTTTTTAAGTGAAATGAATTATCATTAGAAATCCTCAAACTTCAAAAACCAGCCTCTGTTAAGACAACAAAGCTACCTGAGATGCTCAGCATGAACCAAGTGCTATTTGACCCACTGCGCCACAGAACTGGGTGGGCCCAGCCACCAACCATCACCGAATGGAGACTGCACCCATTAGATGGGGCTCCAACTGCTACTGAAGGCACAAGTTACTGGCATGAACCATGACTCTGATTCCTATAGCACAATCCCTCTTGCAAAGGCCCTAGGTCGTTCTTTTTTTTTTTTTTTTTTTTTAGATTTTATTTATTTATTTGAAGAGAGAGAGAGCACAAGTAGGCAGAGAGAGAGAGGAAAGCAGGGGAAAGAGAGAGAGGGGAAAGCATGGTCCCTGCTGAGCAGCGAGCTCGATCCCAGGACCCTGAGACCATGACCTGAGCTTAAGGCAGAGGCTTAACCCACTGAGCCACCCAGGCACGCCCCCCCAAGATGCTCTTGACATAGACCCAGCTACATGAAATGGCAGAAAGCAAAAAAGAAAGGAGCAGAAAAATCCATGAATAGAATGATTGGAAATAGGATTTATAGCAGGAACAGCAACTAACCATTTTATAGAGAATGCCTTCCCAAAGTGTGCTGCACGGAGCACCAGCTCTTGGTTACTAGTAGATAGTACACACGCACATACAGACATGAGTTCTGGAGGCAGCTAGAGGAACTCTGGGTTCAACAAACTGAAGCTTATTTGGGGGCCTTTGCATCTGCACACAGTTTTTTCTCATCTCTGAGATTTCCAGTCTGTTGGATCACATCACCAAATAGTTATCCTCAAAAAAAGGAACTAGTGCATTCCAGAATGGTGTTTGTTACCTTTTTTCCTACCTAATCGTCCTGTAGCTGGTCAGGCACCACAGTTATTCCTGCTTTTTTCACAATTGGCATTAAAATGAGATGGGCATAACTCCGCCAACGGCACATGCTCTCCCCATCCCAGTCACCAATGCATTGTATTCCATGTCCATCTCTACTGATGTTCAGCCTGAGAGGCTATTTCTTAAGTAGGCATAATGTGAAGGTCATATGCCAAGACTTGTTCTCTAATTGGTGAAAGCCACAGTGTCCAATACAGTACTTCTTATATGTAGCTATAAAAATTATAACTTAATTTAAAAATTAATTCTTTATTCACACCAGCCACATTTCAAGTGTTCACGAGCCACATGCAGCCAGTAGCTACCTCACTGGATGGTGTATATAGTAAGTTTTAATCATCACAGAAAGTTCTGTTGAATAGCACTGGGCCAGTGTTATGCCACCTGCACACACACACACAAAGATACCTTCCGTTTGGAGGAAGCTCAGGAAATTTAGGAGCCCGCAGAATCTCATGAAGAAATCCACACTTGACAGCATCCACACCTCTAACTGGCCTGGTCAGTGAGCTAAGCCCAAGCATGCAGGTAAAAGAAAACATCCACCACCCACGTTTCTAGACATTCTTGCCTCTCAAAACAATTATAAACCACAGGGACACACATGTGCATGTGCTTGTGTGCACAGATACACACTATTCTTTTCTCCAAATAGAAGAAAATAAACTGATTGACCAAAGGAATCATGATAATTAGAACTATACTGTGTCCTGTGTCTTCATGGTTCCAATCATCCTTGACTCTCCAAAAACTACTTTAGTTTCCTTTGGCTCCAAACTATTTGATATACTTTAAGAAGTGAGGTCAGCCTTTGGAAAACTGAGCCACAGTAATTATACCCTGAGATAATAGGGATCAGTGGGACAGTCTCCAAGCCACCAAAACTCATTCCTTCATGATTTATTTCCTTGTTGATGAACTGCATTTTATTTGCAAATTAAGCTCATTTTAAAGGTTCAAGGTTACATGCTTCATGTTGTTTCTAGGTCTTTTTACAATCTGCCTGCCTAACATGGTTTATAGTTGGTTAACATTCCCTAAGGGGGTCAGGGTCAACAACAAGTCAAGGATCAGAGACATTCCAGGGAATCTGGTCAAGAACAAGCCAGAATCAGAAATCAGAGGATTAGCCAAAGTTTCAAACCAATAATTCCCAAACCTGACTTCTAACCAGAAATAACTTGGAGCCTTAACAACACTAAGGCCTGGGCCCTACCATCAGAGATACTGATTATAGTCTGGAAAATTGAAATTATTCAAAATCTCATCCAGTGATTTTAAAATAGTACATTCAAGGTTCAGAACGACTATCTGAGAAAATATGTGGGTCCCAGCCTCTATAACAGGCACTCTATAGACCACTGGGCCAAATCCAGCCCAGCACCGCAATCCAACCCATTTGTTTATATGTAGTTTATGGCTGCTTTCCCCTATACAATGGCAGAATTGAGGGATTGTCATGAAACCATGTGACACAAAAGGCCTAAAATATTTGCTATCTTGCCATGACTGAAGAAGTTTGTTGACCCAAACCCTAGAGCAGTCATTCTCAAAATTTGACCAGTAGCATCAACATTATGTGGGCATTTGTTTGGTATGTAAGTTCTATTTTTTGCTGTTGTTATTCATTTATTTATTTTTTTCAGTGTAACAGTATTCATTGTTTTTTGCACCACACCCAGTGCTCCATGCAATCCGTGCCCTCTATAATACCCACCACCTGGTACCCCGACTTCCCACCCCCCGCCCCTTCCAAACCCTCAGATTGTTTTTCAGAGTCCATAGTCTCTCCATGGTTCATCTCCCCTCCCAATTTCCCCCAACTCCCTTCTCTCTAACTCCCCATGTCCTCCATGCTATTTGTTATGCTCCACAAATAAGTGAAACCATATGATAATTGACTCTCTCTGCTTGACTTATTTCACTCAGCATATGTAAATTCTTGGGCCCTCCCCAGACCTACTGACTCAGAAGGTCTGGAGGCCAGGCCCAGCAACCTGTATTTTAAATTTATTTTTATTTTCAGCATAACAGTATTCATTATTTTTCACCACACCCAGTGCTCCATGCAATTCGTGCCCTTTATAATACCCACCACCTAGCAACCTGTATTTTAATTAGCTCTCTAGTTGACTCTGATGTTTGCTAGAGCAGTGGTTTTGTTCTCAAACTTTAACATGTACCAGAATCAGCTGGAGTGCTTGTTCAACAGATGGCTGTTCTCTACCCACATCTCCTGATTCAGTAGGTGCTGGGAGGGGACAAGATTTTGCATTTCTAGTAAATTCCCAGGTGACACGGATGTGCTGGTCAACAGCATCACACACTTTGAGAATCATCGCCCCAAAGATTCTGATTTGATTGATCTGTGATGAGATCCATTTATAAAACCCATTCAGATAATTCTAATGAGCTGCTTGGATGGAGAATTACCTTTTTTAGTTTCTGAATGTATCTCTGAGTTCAAAGCAGCAAGGGATACAGAATCAAGACAGCAAGGCAAGTGACACCGGATATCATGACATAGACATGTCCCAGGCACGATATTAAGTGCTGAGAATATAAAGGTCCCTGCCTTCATGGACCACACAATTTAAAAGAGGAGGCAGATAAACATAACATCATAATATATATAATTAAAAACTGTAACAAGTGTTTTAAAAGAACACTTGATAGAATTAAGGGAACATATAACTAGGAGTTCTGATTTAGCCCAAAGGGCAAAGAATACTTTTTTGAGAAGTTGACAACTGATTGAGCAGGGACCCAAAGAGTGATAAGTAGGAGATAACGAAGCAAGGTGGGAAGTACTCCAGGCAGAGCTAACAGAACACCTGAAGGCCTACTGTCGGAAGGGATTTTGATTAATTTGAAGAGTTGAAAGAGGATGAAGCTCAAGAGATAGGTAGGGGACAGGGAATGAAGGGTCCTGATGACAAGGAGTTTAGATACAGATTTTCTCTTATGTGATTCCACTAAAAACAATGAGTCAGTGCACTTGATTTCACTGATAAATTAGGGAAGAAAAGCATATATAGTTATGTGAATGAAGAAGGTTGAATAGCAGGGAATTCTGATGATTAGATTGGAAGCAAAGTAGCTATACAATTACATTCAATACTGATTTTTATGTTGAATTACTTGCTGTTTTATAGAAGAGAAAAAGTATATGACTTTTCCTTATTTATTTTCAGGGCACTCTTCCCTTGACTTCATATGTCAAAATATAGTGGAATTTTGATATTTGACTATCTAAAGGTTTTTATTTATTCCAAATTTCAAATCAAAATAATTAAAATGGTCCTCCAGCATAAATTTAATCTCCAAAAACTCAATAGGAGCAGTTACTTTCAGACAGTGGTCAGCAGGTACTCTGGTAACTTTAGGTGCAAATGTTGCTAGATTATTACCATTTGGGGAACTTTTAAAGAGCCTCTTTGAAAACTAATCCAGTAAGATATGAATCTTAGATGTAGGAATTTTAGACACTTGTCACTAAAGTATGTAAGTACTTTTTTAAAAAAAGATTTTATTTATTTGACAGACAGAGATCATAAGTAGGCAGAGAGGCAGGTGGCAGAAGGGGTAGGGGGGGAGCAGGCTCCCCGCCGAGCAGACAGCCTTTTGTGGGGCTTGATCTCAGGATGCTGGGATCATGACTGGAGCCAAAAGCAGAGGCTTTAACCCCCTGAGCCACCCAGGAGCCCTGTATTTAAGTACTTTTTAAAGAATATGGTATTTGTTATCTTCTATCACATCATTTAATGTAAGTGCTCTTAAGAATGTCTATCTCTGCCTCACATGCAGATCTCTGACACTGCATACATCTCTCTTTTTGTATTTGTAACCTGTGGTTCCATAAATTCACAACAGTCCTTTCTTCTTACCAATATCATAGTTCTCAGTTAATTTATTTTCTGTTCACTATTATGTGCAACCTATTAGGAACAATCTAGACAAAAGCCTTTAAACATAAACATACAGGTCCTTATAATTCCAACTATAGGACATTCTGGAAAAGACAAACTATGAAGGGACGTCTGGGTGGCTCAGTTTTTGGGCATCTGCCTTCAGCTCAGGTCATGATCTCAGGGTCCGGGGATCAAGACCTACATCAGGCTCCCTGCTAAGTGGGAGGCCTGCTTCTCCCTCTCCCACTCCCCCTGCTTGTGTTCCTCTCTCAATGCCTCTCTCTCTCTCTCAATCTCTGTCAAATAAATAAATAAAATCTTTTTAAATAAAGACAAAACTGTGAAGATAGTAGAAACATTGTTAGTTTTCAAGAGTTAGAGGGCAGAGAGGGATAAACAGGTAGAACACAGAGGATTATTAAACAATGAAATTATTCTGTATGATAATATTCCTTATGATAATACATATGCTATAATAAAATATAGTATATAATATGATATTAGAATATATGTGTGTACATATATATAAAATATATGAGATGTACCATATCATTTGTTTTGTTTTGTATTATGTTTGTTTAGGTTGTGTTTTGTTTTTCTTTACTATTATTATATCTATATATGTTATTGCATTTATGCATACTTACATATATATGTAATTTTATATATACATATATATACTTTACCACATTATGTATATATTATATGTTCTTTGCTACATTATACATGCAGAGCACCTATTAGATACACAAATAACACAATAAATGATCTTTTATTGATGTCATTTCCATTTATACTAATCTGTTCCCGGATTATATTCTTAGAAGTTGAAATGCTGGGTCAAAGAGTAAATGGGATTGGGAGGGAGACAAACCATAAGTGACTCTTAATCTCACAAAACAAACTGAGGGTTGCTGGGGGGAGGGGGTTTGGGAGAAGGGGGTGGGATTATGGACATTGGGGAGTGTATGTGCTTTGGTGAGTGCTGTGAAGTGTGTAAACCTGGTGATTCACAGACCTGTACCCCTGGGGATAAAAATATATGTTTATAAAAAATAAAAAGTTAAAAAAAAAAAGGGTAAATGAACATGTACTTTGGAAAAATATTGCCAAATTTCTTTTCATAGGGACATAACAATTTTGCATTCCTACCAGTACTGTACTAGAGTGCCTGTTTCATAACAACCTTGCCAACAGAATATGCTGCTGAATGTGGATTGTTGCCAATCCGATAGGTGAGAAATAGTAACTCAATATAGTTTTCATTTGCATTTCTTCTATTATAAGTGAGCTTGAATTTCTGTATGTATCTTTAAAGGTCAGAAACTCAGTTTTCACTTCATATGAACCACATGCCATGTCTTTTGCTGATTTTTCTATCACTATTAGCTTTTCCCTTTTCTCTTTTTCGTACCTTCTTTATTTCTTAGATATTTAAGATGCAAATACTTTCTCCACAATCTGTGATATTTTCCTCTGTTTTTTATGGTGATTTGCCATAGGATTGTTTTTTGTTTGTTTTTTAAAAGATTTTATTTATTTATTCGACAGACAGAGATCACAAGTAGGCAGAGAGACAGGCAGAGAGAGAGGAGGAAGCAGGCTCCCTGCTGAACAGAGAGCCCAATGCGAGGCTTGATCCCAGGGTCCTGGGATCACGACCTGAGCGGAAGGCAGAGGCTCTAACCCACAGAGCCACCCAGGCGCCCCCATACGATTGTTTTTAAATAGTCAAATCTATTAATCCTTCTTCAAATGAGAAAGCCATGAAGTTTTAGCTGTTTTCCTAACAATGGATGATAAATTTTGGATCATTCATCACCTCTCACCTAGGCACTATTACAAATAAAGAATAATACCTCTCAAAACTCTAAATGTCATTTAAAAAGAGTGTGTGAGCACAGTGATGACACTATTCCACCCAACCGTCAAATTAAGTGTGCAGCTTTGACTTCTTAGTTCTTTTCATTCAACTGCACATTATGATATTCTCATCTGTACCAGGCCCCTCATTTTGCTGAGGAAGTAATTGGGGCTCAGAAAACTGTGCTGGTTTACCAGCATGCTCCCATTTAATTAGGGGAAACGATTCTTGCCCTGGAGCCCAACCTCCTAATTCTTTCCACTTTCTCATCCTGATTTAAACAGGGCCCATTGGTTTATATATTCATAAATCGCCGTGTAAAATGTTCATGCTCTCTTTATTCTACTTCTTAACAAACCTTTCTTTCTTATTATCTCCCCTCTTCTTTGGAAATTTAACCAGGAATTCTTTGGACTTTTTCATGCTTAATGGAGAAAAAGCAAAAGAGTACCAGTGAGAAAACAAAGGTGACATGTGTACTCCCTTCGTTACACATCCCTTTCCCACACGCAGATGAAGAACTGCTGCGTTTTGCACGTTCCTTACTACAGCCTTGCCTGATAGGGTAGACTGTGTCTTCCCACAGCGTCTCCCTCTTCAAGCTAAATAGTTAAAAGTAATGAGAGCGGTTTCCTTCCTTCAACTAAAGTTGAAACATACTATACAGTTTGACCATATTACTCTCACTTTTAAATCAGTTCAATCACATATTATTGCTTTCAGTTATTAATATGAATAGCTTTTAGAATGTGTTTAAAGCTGAAGAGGAGGAAAATGAAGGAGTAAGAAGGTAGGATATTTATCTTTTTCTCTCTAGCCAACAATCAATTCAATGATCCATTTTCTACATACACATATATCTTTCTGATGATTGTTTACATTCACCCTAATGATTCTATTTTCTTTCCTACAGCATTTGTTTCAACACCGCTTTTTCTGATTTCACCCTTTCTCATTTTTTCTGGTTCAAAATTAACCAGATGGGTCAAGAAACCCACAGTATTAAGTGCACCAAGAATTTCTTTGCAATGCAGTAAATACTCCATATGTTTTGGTTAAGGAAAAGGACCACAACTGGTTAACATTTTTTAATGCCTTGATCTTTAATATTTTAAAGGGTTTCTTATTCACCACTTTCATAAAAACAAGTTATTCAAACAATGACTTCATTGTTGTACAATTTCCTTAATGAACAACTATAACTCATTCCTTTTTTAATCATAAGAACTCAACTATACGTTTTGTTAAACATGTCTTATTTATTCCATAACCAAGCAAAGCATGTTTTAGAAGAGTTCATCAAATCATTTACTGTATAGAAGAAGTTTTATAAACTAGAGCACTGTGTTTTAAAAAATGTAAATACAGTTCTTCACTGTTATTGAAATTCCCTACACTGATCCCCTGATCTGTCCCAGGCCAAGTAAATGGTTAAAAGGAATTGAGATTAAAGCAACCAAAACCTCATTTAATCATGTAAACATCATTGACGAATAGAAGCTAGTAAAGAACAGCTAAATATATCTATTGATTCTCTCATAATCGAACACCTAGAGTTCAATTACATTAACCAAATAATTC
The DNA here is from genome assembly GCF_964662115.1 of Mustela nivalis. Lineage (NCBI taxonomy): Eukaryota > Metazoa > Chordata > Mammalia > Carnivora > Mustelidae > Mustela > Mustela nivalis. The sequence continues at coordinate 126,806,370 of NC_139023.1, forward strand.
CAATTAATTTCTTAAATTGCAGAATTACAGATCAAATCACAAATTCTAGACTCTAAGAAATTCAAAAAAACAAAAAAGAAAACCACCCATGGTCTAGTAATTTTGCAGTGTTGCAAGTCATTTTCACAAGTCACCAGACTTCCCGAATATTTTTGAGCCTGAAAAACCTTTCTGTTCTCTACTGATGTCTCGCCTCTCCTAAGTACTGCCTTATCGTTTTCTCAACTCCGTATTTCTTCAGGCTAAGAGAATTTGCCCAGAGCATCATACAGATTTTCAAAGCATGCTTCACCTAAAATATTCAGCCACATCAACCAAAATTGACAAGTTTCCTGGAATTTTCCAGACAACTGCCTCAACTTTTTATTGCACTTTGCTTCCATCATCATATCCTTAATATATATAAAATCACACACATGTTTTTTACATAGTGCAGAAATTTTTAAAAACCATAGGTGCTGTAGTGCGTTGAAACCCCAGAAGGGGGCGCCTGGATGGCTCAGTGGGTTGAAGCCTTTGCCTTCAGCTTGGGTGGTGATTTCAGGGTTCTGGGATTGAGCCCCACATTGGGCTGTCTGCTCAGCCAGGAGCCTGCTTCCCTCCCTCTCTCTCTCTGCCTGCCTCTCTGCCTACTTGTGATCTGTCTGTCAAATAAATAAATAAAATCTTAAAAAAAAAAAAAAAAAGAAAAAGAAAAGAAAAGAAAAGAAAAGAAAAGAAAGAAAAAGAAACCCCAGAAGGTATGTCTAGATTCTCACCCTGGTATCCATGAATGTGGCCTTGCTTGACAATAGAGTCTGAAGATTTAGTGAAATTAAGGATTTTGACATGAGACCATCCTAGATTTGAAGTGGGCCCTAAATTCAATGACTGGTGTCCTTACATGAAAAAGGAGAGGGAGATTTGAGACACCGACACACAGGGAAGGTGATGTAAGGATGGAACAGAGAAGGCTGTGATGAGTCTACGTGCTGAGCTAGCAAGCGTTGCCCACAGCCCCCAGAAGCTGAGAGAGAGGCAGGGAACAGATTCTACTTCAGAGCTTCCAGAAGAAAGCAGTCGTGCCAATACCTTAATTTTGGAGTTCTGACCCCCAGAACTATGAAAGAATACATTTTTGTTGTTGTTGTTGTTGTTTTCCTTAAGATTATATTTATTTGACAGAGAGAGATCACAAGTAGATGGAGAGGCAGGCAGAGAGAGAGATAGAGGGAAGCAGGCTCCCCATTTTTGTTGTTTTAAGCCATCAAATTTGTGGTAATTTGTTAGAGCAACCCTAGGAAACCAATCCAAATAGTTAAACCATAAGATAAATATTGCTTGCAAAGAATCTGAAAACTATTAATTCACGTGCAGAGTGTGTATAAGGTACCCCGTTTTCTAGTTTCTACCTGAATTTTACTTATATGAATTTATAAATGAATACTTTTAATAGGTGCTTGGGTGGCTCAGTCCATTGTAACCTTGAGTTCAGCTCAGGTCATGATCTCAGGGTCGTGAGATCGAGCCTTGTGTCTGGCTTAGGCTGGGCACTTAGCAAGATTTTCTCTCCTTCTCACTCTGCCTCTCCCCCTTGTTCATGCTCTATCTCTGTCTATAAATAAATAAATAAATAAATAAATAAATAAAATCTTTTTTTTTTTAAGTTTAAAAAAACACTTTCAATAGTTTTTTGTTTTCAAGTTGGATGGCTGATATGATCTTCCAAATTTTAGAGGCTCTTTGGAAAATATCCTCTTATCTTCTTATTATAACATGCTTTATCTAGCAGACTGTTCCCTTCTGCTCTGTTCTGGAAAAAAAAAAAAAAAAGAAGAAGAAGAAGAAGAAGTTTCACTTAGTTAATTGCTCAGGGCAAATTTAGAAGAGATACTTCCCACAGTTCTCTGATGAATCTCATTGGCAATTCAAAGAAAAGGAGATTTCTTAAGTTACCCAGTATGGAAGAAAAGCACATACCTAGATATTACTCTGTCCTCTCAGTCTCTGAAGTGCAGAAGAAAGACTTGGGGTCCTTGGATGAGCAATAACCTTTAGAAATACACCTGAGCCATTTTGGTTGAGTTCTCTGATAGTCCATGGCTGCTTTTGGTCACAGGTGGTTACTTTCTCCTGAAGTGTAATAGAGGCCTGGCAGTATGTTCCTATGACGGAAAAGCATAAATCATAGACTATTCTTGGTACCTCCATCTTAAAATTCTTTCATTAATTTGTTCAATAAACATTTATTCAGCCTCTGTTTTGACTCAGTCACTAAGTTAGGTGCAGTGAACACTAAATCATGTAAGAAATGGAGGATAGAGGAATTGGAGAAGGAGAAGGTGAATTATAGTGTGGAATTAAAAAGAACTATTACAGAGATACAGAAAAAATGTTACGAAAACAAAGAAGAAGGGAATGACTAAGTCTGCCTGGAAGGCCTTAGAAAGACACCATCACCTCAGATCTCCAGGAAGGCTCCACTAAGGAGGCTGTTGCCATATGAAAGATGAAGGTAGAGGGGAAATAAGGACAAGGACCAGGGGGTATGAGATTAGCCAGGATTCTCACACACCTTGTAAAACAGGAGGTGTGTGTTCTCTGGCACAAAAAGGAGAATTAGCCTCATTCAAATTAATTCCAACTCACATACTTGCCATGGTGAAGATTAAATAAGCTACTGAAATTGGAATTGGTAATACCAAGAGGGAGTAAAACCAGCCAGAAAGAGCCACGTGAGAGAAGAAACGGGTCTTTTTCCTGGTCTTGGTGGCTGCCCTATAGAGTCCCTGAGTGCTGCTGGCTAGACACCTAAGGAAGTCAGGGGTAACATACCAGAATATGACACATAGTTTTATATTACTGAAGAAGAAAATGTTCTGGAAAAGAAGAGAGGGCAGCTCTAGTCAAAGCAGAGAAAAAAAATCAAACTCATTACTAAAAAGAGAGAAACTCTAAATTAAAACATTCACATTTCCCTTTGTAAAAATGTATTTATTTATTTGAGAGAGAGAAAAGGGTGAGAGAGAGAGAGAGCACAAGTGGAGGGAGGGGCCAAGGGAGAAGAGAGAGAAGCAGACTCCAGGCTGAGTGTAAACTCACCCAGGCAGATTGGAATTGATCTCATGACCCTGAGATCATGACCTGGAATCTGGAGTCAGAGGCTTAACCGACTGAGCCACCCAGGCACCCCCAACACATTCACTCTTTTTCATGCTAAACACACCGAATCTTTTCTTGTTTGATCACTGTCATGCACTATTGCTCAGCTCTGCACTTCCACGTGCAGAGTGTGAAAATTGTACAGAGGCATTTCTATAAAGCAATGAAACTGCTTTTGAGACAACCCTGTCTGAGCCTGCAGCTATAATGAAGGATTCTCTTGTGACAATCACCCAGGAAAATCATGTACCACTGTGATAGATTCCCTCCAACAAATGGAATTTGGGGTTCTACTTTTGTCTTTTTCTCTTCCCAAGCTGGAAGTGTGTCAGATATTCTCCTAGGAATTACTGGAGGTGACCCAACCCAGAGGGAAGTGGACATCTTGGAATAATTGGAGGCTGATGCCAAGAATAGCAAATCACTTTTGAGACATAGAAGGTAACCCTATTCAGAATAGGGAGTGTACCCCAAAATTGGAAATTTTAAGGAAATGTTTGATAGTTCCATTGTGCAGCAAAAGGGGATTTATTCAAGGTTTTTAAAAAATGTTAATAAGAAAAAGCTCCCTGTTTCTAATGATCCCCATGGTTGTGAAAAAGAGGACTTATTGCTGAATTTCTAAGAGGCAGATGTTTAAATTAACTCTAACCAATGCCCAGCGCATCTAGGACCCTGAGAAGGCAGTAGTTAAAGAGCTGAATTCCTGGGTGCCTGGGTGGCCCAGTTGGTTGGGCAACTGCTTTCGGCTCAGGTCATGATCCTGGAGTCCCGGGATCGAGTCCCACATCGGGCTCCCTGCTCACTGGGGAGTCTACTTCTCCCTCTGACCCTCTCCCTTCTCATATTCTCTCTCTCTCACTCTCTCTCTCTCAAATAAATAAATACAATCTTTAAAAAAAAAAAGAGCTGAATTCCTGGAAATGAAACCAAAGATATGTTAATAGAACTACACCAGCAAGGGAAGGGAGAGTGCACTCACTAGGCTGAATCTTCATCTACCAAAGTAGGAAGTTGAAGAGAAGATCTAATGTTGATCTAATGTTGATAAAAACGACAATAAGGGGCCCTGAGGGGCTCAGTAGGTTAAGCCTCTGCCTTTGGCTCAGGTCATGATCCCAGGGTCCTGGGATGGAGGCTCTCTGCTCAGCGTGGAGCCTGCCTCCCCTTCTCTCTCTGCCCCCTGTTCTGCATACTTGTGAACTCTGTCAAATAAATAAATAAAATCTTTAATAAATAAATAAATAAAAATAACAGTAGGATCATGTCATTGAGAGGTGTGAAAACACCAGAAGAAACAGCTGGGAGAGTTAACAATGATTGCCTCAGACCAAGACTGAGGATAGACAGTGTTAGGTCAAGGCCAACCATTTTTTTTTTAATATAAGATTTTATTATAAATAATGAACAGGCATTCCTTAAAAAAAAAAAAAAAAAAAAAAGTTTACATTTAAGGAAGCCAAAGGAAAAAATGTTATATTTTTTTTTAATCCAAAACTGAAGTTTCATCTAACTAATGATAATGAGGCACATTTTAAGGAAATCGAAGGGCTTTTGTTCCTTTAAAGAAAAAAAGACCTGGAAAAAAAAATTTTGTATAGCTCCTCCTCAAGTAGCAAGAAATCTACAGAGCTTAATGACTCAGATACATAATCAAGTGCAGGAGGCCAGCCGCTCACAGGCACTGGTCAGTGTTGATGAAGTATCTGCCTATGAGGACATCTGCCTGGTTTTCAGTCCATGTTTTCTCCTGCCTATGTCTGGTATGCAGCTGTCATTCCTGGCTTGGATTCCATCTCATTATCTCCATAGCTATAGACCAATGGGTCTCTGACATGACTGAACATTAAGATCTCATAGAGGGCATTATTCAAATATTGATACCCAGACCCCAACCTAGCTAAGTTAAATTCATATAACTAGGTGCAGGGCCCAGAGATTGGTATCCTTTAAAGTTTCCCGGATGATTCTAGTGGGCCACCACATTCACTAACCACTGGTATAGGCATTTGTTTCTGCTGTGGCTCCATTGTCTGGAATGCAGATTGGTGATTATCCCATGATACAGAAATAGAGAGCCCAGAAGAATATCTCACTTCTGCCTGGTCCTTCCCTGATGTGTGTTCTCAAAACATGCTCTATAGATTGAATGTGTGCATCCCTTCAAAATGTATATGTTGAAACCCAATTGATGGTTTGGAGGTGGGTCTTTGGGGAAGTGATTAAGTCATGAGGATGGAGCCCTCACGAATGCTATTAGTCCCTTATAAAAAGAGACCCAAAACAACTCAGTGTGCTCTTCTGTCATGTGAGGACACAGTGAGAAGATAGTCATCTATGAAAGAGGAAATGAGCTCTCTCCAGACATCAAGTCTGGACATGATCTTGGACTTCCCAGTCTCCAGAACTCTGAGAAATAAGTGTTTGTTGTTTAAATCGCCCAGTCTATTGTATTTTATCTTGGCAGTTCAGACGAGGACAATGCCTACTCCAATAATGGAATCTATATACCTCTTTCATTACCAGGGCTTTTGTCGATACTTCCTTGCTTGTGTTTTCAGTATATCCAATATGTTTGGCTGCCCTAGTAAAACAGAATGGAGAGAAACACCTAGCTTACTGAGGATAATAAAAATGTTCACCTGATATACACAGGTAATGGGAAAAGAAATCTCCCTCATCGAAACTCATCTCACAGAGGAGATGAACTGACTTTATCCATAAGATATGGCTTTATTTTTAACTGGTGGCCAGGAAGCTATGTGAATAGATTTTTTTTAAGAAAAAAATCTTGTGTTCTTAGAAACAGAAACTCTTAAAAGATACAATGACTTCTAGATTATTCAGGAAATAGTCCTCTTAAAGTGAAATTTTGTTGCATTTTAAGAAAAAGCACAGTACATAACTCTTGGTTTTCTGAAAATCAAGTGTGTGCATACGTGTGTGTGCATGTGTGTGTAAATTATATCATGTCCCTATCTGGTGTTTATTAAGAACTATATAAAAAGAAACTCTTATCCTATAAGCATTTGACTATTCTTACAAAGATAAAAATTGAGGTAGATGTTTACATTTTGCCTTTCTTATAACATTTTCTCATAAAAATTTTCTTCAAATAATTTTAGTGAATATAACCATAAGTATACAGCTGTATAATATAGCAGTTTAATATCTACCTTTCCAATTCTGAAAATTCATATTTAGTGCAATGAAAAAATAAGATCTAATCTAAAGTAAAATTCATTTCATTTTTCACAAATAATTTATCTCATCTCAGAAAAAAAAATATATAATTTAGCAGAGCTACAAGAAAGAGACAAAATAGATTCATTTTCATTTAACCAATGAAATGGTTTGGCGCACTTTCTGAGGTAGGTTATAATAAAGGATAAAATAAAGTGAATACTGATGCAAGAAAAAGCAAAAAAGACAAATGCTATTGATATTCTCTGTTCCTTTTTTTCTTTATTCTGTTTCATGTAATATAAAAAAAATGCGTATCAACACATGAAAAACTAAAGTTATGATTACCATAACAGTTAAGAATGTTCTTTGCAGAATTGGTGCTTCTGGGAGTGTGATACATTCATTATCTATACTCAGGAACTTAACTGTGGTCTATTTATTCCAAAGACTTTACCTGGAGGTATGGTTTGTCTGTTACCTTTCAAAATTTCAAAGTAGATAAGAACAATCTTTGTGTATAAATCATAATGCTTAAAGAATATGCCACTGAAAAACATTGATATATTTCTAAGATTAATTTAGCCTTTGGAAGAAAAAAGTCAATTGGAAATGAGCTTAATTACACTAGCAATATTAAACGTTAGTAACTGAAGAAAAGACTGCTTTGTTTTAATATTGGGGGTTTTTTTTCCTATTTTCTATGCACCTAGTCAGGTTTCCATTTTTACCTAAAAGTACAAGTTCTCTTCAAGAACGCAGGCTCATCAGGGTTATTTGGGTCACCATAATTTATTTTAACAACAGGATACATCACTCTAAAATGTTACTCACAAAATTGACAGATTTTGATTCAATTTTTTTTTTAAATATCAAGTCATTTATATGATAAATCTGTTATCCTGGTTTACAAGAGAAAAAAAATTTTTTCCAGTGAAGGTTTTATGAACTATGCCAGGATTCTTATTCTTTCTAATCAGTTTATCTTTTAAACTCTGTCACATTGGAAACAAAAGCTGCCCATCTCAAATCTAACCCATTCAAGTCCCACATCCTCTGAGAGTTTCATTAGTAATTTTGCCAGCAATTTCTTTCTGAGTTTGTTGAAAAATGAGTTGAAATAGCAGTGTTGTGAGGCCAGAGGCATCTCACATTTACAAAGCCATAATCAAGCTAAAGTTGACCGTCCAACTGAAGCAGCAATCCGAAAGATATTCAGAGAGAGAGAGAGAGAGGGAGGAAGCATGGGACAGAAGCCAGAGTTGTCAAAAGAGAAGAAAGCAGATTCAGAATGGAGAGCAGGAAAGAATCTTGAGCAGTTTCTCAACCTATGGACAGATGGGACCAGATAATTCTTTGTTGGTGTGATAGGGAGGGGAGTCTGTCTTGTGCATTGTAGAATGTTTTGCAGCATCTCTGGCCTCTACCCTCTCGATGCTAGTAAGCCTCCTACTCCCAGTGTGACAATCAAAAATATCTTCAGACATACATTGTCAAACATTCCTTGGGAGACAAAATAGCCCCTGTGAGAACCATGGTCCTCGAGGGATTCTCTGAGGCTCTGGACCATAGCTGCATGAATTTACTATAGTAACCTGCAAGTTTTCTTGGAATGGGACAGAGAAAATAATGGTATTATTATACAAACAATCTCCTCTGTGTCCAGGAGCACTGAATTCATTATGAACTTTAACTTTTAGGATTTAATACCAAATACATAATGTCTCTGTGCTTCAGTTCATAAAGAAAATGAGCATAACAATAGCACCTGCATCACAGAGTTGTTAAAAGGATCAAATAAGGTAATGCACTTAAAATGCTTTTAACAGTGCCTGGCACATCATAATTTCAAATACATGATGGCTACAATTATTAACATGATTGCTATTATCAAACTCTTCCTTCTGGAACCAGGGCTTCTGTGGGACCTGCAGGTGATTAGGCAGAGGCTACTAGGCATTGCAGAAACTTGGGAGTATTTATTGACTTCGGAGCACTTGACAGTAAGCAGTAAGGATGTCTCAAGTTCAAGATATGTGCATAACACTTTCCTGAGGTTTGCACAGGCAAGATAACTCTTCTCACGATGAAATCTTTCACTATCCTTTCCAGGTTCATCTCTCCTTCATTTTATTATGTGACAATCCATATTTGTAGTGGATTGCAAGAGATGAGAGGAGAAATCCTACCAGTATAACCAGTATCCCCAGCGTGAGTGTTTTCACCTGAGGAAGAATTATGGGGGAGAAGAACAAAGGCTCACTCTTATCTTCTTATGGTTCCATCTTTCAATTCTGTTATGTTTCTCTTCACCTTGCTACATATAATGAACATTCATTCATTTACTTAATTTAATAAATATATAACAAAAATCCAGGATATGCCCACCATGGTTTTAGGTGTCAGGATATAGCAAGAGTAAAAGTTCCCTCAAGAAGCTAATATTACTTGTGTGTGGAGAGATTTCAGGGTCAGGTGGTCAGAAAGTCCAGATGGGCTCAAACCTCCATTGCAACCCTCAGGACTTCTGAGTTCCAGAAATGTTTGGGTATTCAATAAGTATAGCATTCTTCAGACAATATATTTATGATAAAGTTAATGAAAATGAAAAACTCAGATAAGAGATCTTGCCTTAATTTTCCATAGCGACCACAGGAAAATGGGCAGCTGAAAGTAGAAAAACATCTCAACTGTATAGATTTGTGTGGTTCCCTGAAACTCCCTGCCCACTACAATAGAAGAGAGAATTCTCTGCTACCAGTGATGGTTACATAAACTTCTGTAAAATGGCTCTTCAGGAATTATTGCATCAGGCTGCCACCATTTATTTAATAAAACAGATGTATGTTTTGATGAAGGTAACAAACAGCCTCCAGATTCATACCCCTATAAGACTGTGGTTAATGTTATGTCAGAAGGATCACGTTTAATGCTATTACACTGTGACTTTCAAGGTATTTGGGAAGTTGGGATAACTCTCCTGTCATCCTGGGATAAACTTACCCTCTTGGATTTTAAGAATACTCCAAGTCCCTACTGCTTATGCTTCTACTGATCCAGATTCACTGCCAGCATTATCAACTCACTTGATGAAAAAAAGTACTCCAAGTTATGGGCTTGTTGAAAAACTGCAAATTGATAAATTCAAATCTTCCTATGAATCATTATCAAACTATGATACACTTCCAGAACATAATGACCTTCTACTCTTCAGACTCCACTGGAAAAATGTTGAAGAGGACTTGATGCTAAATGTCAGGAAACAGAAATGTGAACGAAAAAATGACAAACAGCACAAATTCTGTGAACAGCAATTAAGAAAAGTCAGAAAAGCACATCAATGTGAGCATCTGCATTGCTTGCCCTATGTTCTCCACATGTCAGGTGCTAGGGGGCTACCTAACATTGTCCAGAGCGCCTCACGCATGTGTAGTGCAAACATCCAACTTTTTCAGGTACCTTTTGAGATCATATAAGAAGATGTTTTGTTTCTGGTTTCACCTCTGCCCTTGAATCCTTCCATTGTGGGAAATATTTATTGCTCTATCAAGTGGTATCTGTCTACTTACTTTACCAACTTCTGTCAACGGGCTTCCTCAAAATTAGCCACTATTCTCTCTTGTCATCACAGAGTAACTATTTTGCAAGTTCAGAAAAAAGTAATTGGCAAAATCCAACATTTGTGATGAAGAAAAAAAATTCTCCACATAGGAATAGAAGGGTACATAATGAAGGACATCTACCCAAAAAACTACAGTTAACATTTTGGCGAAAGACTGCATGCTTTCTTTCATCCTAAGACTGTAAACAAGGCAAGGATATTTGTCACTTCTCTCCAACATTACTCTAGTTATTCTAGCCAGTGCCATAAGGCAAATAGAAAAAGAAATGGAAGAAAGCAATAAAGTATCTACATTGGACAGGAATGTGGGTACTTAATTTGCAGATAATATGATCCTATATAGAGACAATTCCATGGAGGTTGGGGTAGAGAGAGAGAATTAGAATTAAACAAGTTTATCAAGGTTGGAGGACAAGATTAATATACTAAACCAACTGTATTACTATGCAATGGAAAGAAAAAGCCAAAAGTGAAGTTAAGAAAATAATATGTTCAACGGCATTGAAAATAAAATAGTAAATGTGACTAAAGGAGAGCAAGCCTTGTACACTGGGTCTTTCTCTTGGTCTTGGTGTACCCTGAAAACTACAAAACATTGTTGACAAAATTAAAGAGCTAAATAAGTGAAGAGACAGTTCATGTTTATGGATTAGAAGTCTCAGTATTGTCAAGAATGCAGTTCTCCCCCAGTTGATCTATAGAATGAACATGGTCCTTATCAAAATTCTAGTAGACTTTTTGGGTAGAAATTGACAAGTTGATCCTAAATTTTACATGAAAGTGCAAAAGACAGTCTTGATCTGTATAATGGATTATAATTCAGCAATAAAAACCCCATTGTCTGAGTATGTGTGTCTGAGTCATTTGATAAAGTCCTCATACACACTGTGATGGTATTAGTAGGTCAGGGGCTTGGGAGTTCTTGGTCATGAGGATGGAGCCTTCGTAAGTGGGAATAGTGTTCTGGGTAAAGAGACTCCACAGAGCACCCTAAGCCCTTCCACCAATTGGGACACAACAAAAGTTAGCAATTCAGCCTGGAAGAGGGCTCTCGCCAGAACCTAACCATGCTGCACCCTGATCTCGGACCTACAGCCTCCAGAACAGTAAGAAGTAAATTTCTATTGTTTTAACCTACCTAGTCTGTGGTATTTTGTTGTATCAGCCTGAACTAAGATTTTAAAAAATGAACTATTGATAGACACCACATAGGTGAATCACAAAATATTTATATTATACTATTTTTGAAAGAAGTCAGTCAAAACAGAATACACATTGTGTGATTCCATTTGAATAAAATTCTAGAAAATGCCAGCGGACCACTAGAAAATAGATCAGTGATTGTCTGGAGAAGGGATCCAGTTGAAGGGAAGAATTATAATGGTATGTTGGTAACTTCAGGACTGAAGAATACGTCTATTATTTGGTAAAAATTTCACTGATATATCTACATATCTGTATACTGTATTCTTTAAATTTATACAGTTTATTATATGTCACTTATACCTCAATATAACTATTTTTAAGAATCTTTATTTTGAAAAAGTTGACCCTAGAGTAGTGTAGACAGTCCAAGAATATCTATTTTGCCAGATGTAATAAGATGTAATAAGAGCTATAACAAAAGCTAGGGAGTGCTGGGCAAGAAGGTGGTTGATCTTCTATATTAGTGGTCAGGAAAAGACTCACTGATGAGAAGAGACTGAGCCATATAGATTTCTCAGGGAAGGATGTTCCAGACAAAAGAACAACAAGTAGGGGGTGTGGGGGAGGAACACCCTGAGGGCAGTTGTGCTTGGTCTTTGGAAAAACAGCAAGGAAGCTAGTGTTGCTGGAGCAGAGAGAACAATAAACTTATTCATAGATAATATGGTCAGAGAGAAATGGAGATAAGGAGGAGAGCAGATCTTAGGGACCCTAGTATGTCATTGAAAAAACGTGGCATTCTACTCTAAGGAAAGTAAGTAGGTAGGTTTTAAAAGGTTTTGCCAGAAAAGTGATATGATTTCATTTTATATATCTAATGGCCATTGGTATAATGACATTTTTAGCTCCTTTTTACTGAGACTTAACTTCATGTTAATGGCTATACCAACTAAAACCATATCCTTGGCATATCCTTGGAGAGACTTCTGACTTGGCAAGCATCAAGAGGTCAGTGATTTCTCTCCCCAAAGAATAATATAAAACTTGGGGGAAATGTCTAGAACAATTCATGTAGTGCACTGGATATTGCCAAAGGCAGACAAAATATTGAAAAATATTTACATTTGAGGGGCACCTGGGTGGCTCTGTTCATCAGGCATCTGCGTTCAGCTCAGGTCATGATCCCTGGTTTCTAGGATCAGCCCGGCATCAGGCTTCCTGCTCAGCAGGGAGTCTGCTTCGCCCTCTCCTTCTGCCTCTCCCCCTGCTTGTGCTCTCTCTTTCTCTCTATCTCAAATAAATTAAATCTTTTTAAAAATTATTATTTTTAAAAAGAAAAGTATTTACATATGACAAATTGCTAGGACGATAGGAGTTTGTGGCAGGAAACCCTTGCCTGGAATAGCTTCCGACCTTCCCAAAGCTTGGTGGTTAAAAAGCAGCAGGTTCGCTGCCAGAAAGAAAACTCCATTTAGGAAGAGGGTAGACATGTTTCCTTTGCCATCTGAAAGTTTTAATTTCGTTAAGAAAGAACAGGGAAATATTAGTTTTTTGTGTGTTTCCTTTTTATTTCTTCAATCTCAGTTTTTAAGCTCAAGGTTTCACTTTTTTGTCAGTAATTTAATGGAAAGTTTATCAAAATAAGAGATGCTAGAAATGGGCAATCTTGGGAATGTGCAAGTACAACTGGGGAATGTAATTGCTTATTTAATTTAAATTCATTAAAATGTAAAAGCTATATGGTGCTACCATGTTGAACATCACAGACTTCTATAATCAAAGCCGAGGACAGCTGCCCCAAATAAAAGTCAGGATCCGTTGCCCAGTTTCCAAACTCGAACCAATTATCCCATTGGGAACTCACTGACTGGGGCTTAAACCCCATGAGCAAGAACCCTCCAACACAGCAAAGATACATAGTAATGATTCCTCTAATCCTTTCTCAACCTATGACCATTTATTCAGATAACTACCCTGGGGAAAGGGGAACAGCCAGGCATTGAGAACTGTTAAGATACAGAGTTTGAGTTAAAATCAAGTCCAGGAATTTTTGAGACCATACAGAAAATATGCCACCTATAGGAAACATAACCATGAACAGACCACGGCCCCTGCCTTGAAAGAGTTCATAGACTACCATAAACTATCAACACAGTACAGTGTTAAACACACACACACACAAATGGTTTAAGCCTACTGGAGCACTAGAGGTTGTCGTGATGACAAAGAAGTACAGAGTATGTGCTACATACTTTTTAATGCAGAACAATCTTTCTCAAACCTTTGTTCATTATCACCCTTAAGGAGCCCTTTTCGATATCTTTCTTCCTGATTCCTAATTCCCTTCTCTCTCAGAAAATTAAATACTTAATAATAAAATTTTGCTGGGTTGAGTTGGGCTTTGGAAGGCCACAAACTTTTGTAATATCCAAGATTTTTTTCAGCCTCACCTACCTAAGAGCCAGTATTCACCCCTGTGTGGGCAGTGTCATTGAGAGTACAGATGCACTCTCCACATCTTCCTTTAAGTAGAAAGGATTAAGAAACTCTGAGAAGGAAGACTTAAACTGGTTTTGAAACATGGATATGATTTGCTCAAGCAGATAAAGAGGGGAAAGTGATACAGTTAAGGGCATTTCTGGCATCACATTTTCAGGAGAGAAAAACCCTACATAAGTTAAAGTTTCCATCTATACCTTTGAAATCACACCATCTTCTTATTCCTGCTGCTGTAGTGGTTGGCTTGAAAATTCTGTTAAAGGAAAAGATCAAAGATTACTCTGGAGATACCTGGGACAGACAATTACAAAAAGAAAACAAAATATATGAGATTTTTTATTTTTCTTTAAAAATATTATTATTTTTCTTTAAAAATATTTTTGCTTTTGATGCATTTCTTGTCATTAGTAATTTGGAATATTTCTAGATTCCTGTGGAATCTGAAAATCCACTGCTAACATAAACATGGTCAGACGTTTGCAAGAATAAACTTGGTAAACATAAAAATACCATTTCCTGTAGGAAAACTACCTATTTAAAAATTAGTGTTGTGAGTTCAATTAATAGCATCAACAACATAACTCTAAAGAAAACTAACTTCTTATACTTTACTTACACATTTTTAAAACTATCATTTTTTCTTTCCAACCAACACCTAAAACACACCACTTCACCATTGCCATCATATATTTGAATATGATGCAGTCCTTTGGAATATTTTATGTAAGAGATGTAGATACTTTATAATCAACACATGCACTGGGTAAGTTCTGGGTTGTAAAAGTTACATTCTGGGGCACATGGGTGACTCAGTTGGTTAAGCAGCTGCCTTCAGCTCAGGTTGTGATCCTGAGGTCCTAGGATCAAGTCCTGCATCAGACTTCCTGCTCAGCAGGGAGTCTCCTTCTCCCTTTCCTAACTCTCCCTCTGCCCCTCCTTCTCATGCTCTCTCTCTCTCTCAAGTAAATAGTCTTTAAAAAAAAAACAACTATATATATATATATATATATAGTTATGTATAACTATATATATGTATAACTATATATGTATAACTATATATATATATATATATATATATCTTCACACCAACATGACAGCAATCTCTTGACCAAAGTAAATATTAAGAAGACTTACTATTAAAATGGAGGCAAGAAAAAAGTCAAAGGGCAGAAAAAAATTATAACTCACCCTCTCCATTATTAGCTGGAAATATCTTAAGTCAACTAAGCATGAATAGCCATCCCTTTGTTTTCATCTCCAGGGAATTAGATCAAGGATCAATTCTCTGTTACAAGTTCAATTTAGGATTTTTACTTTTGGCATGAGGCAATGACAACTCTATTACATTAAAAAGTAAAATAAACCCTTGGTCAATATCATATGAGGCATTTCCTTTCAGAATAGGGTGGCTATCATGAGGAACCAAGGGAAGATTTGGCTTGGAACATCTCTTCAAAAATTTCTCTTTTAGAATCCCCAATCATGATGTACAACTAAACTTTTCTAATATTTTATCAGACAATGGTCTCTGATTTAACTATTAAAAATGTGAGAATGGATCCTATAGGCTCTAATAGTAAGCCACTAGAAATAGTTGTATGAATGGAAAAATAAATACGTTTCAGCCATATTTTTTAGCTTGTTTCAAGAATGGTGATAACTTGCTCTGCTTCTATCACTGAAACTCCTTTTTACCACCATTACAACTCATTGTCATCCAAATCTACTGATGCTGAGACCTCTAGTTCTTCAGCCCATCTGGATTCACTTACTTTCTACTCCAGCCTGCACACCATGATAAATTATCTCAACAACTTTTCAACCCATAGGGTCAGTTCTTTAATCCACTTTCCCCTCCATTTCACTTACCTTACCAGACCCTAGCTCTGGTTTCAACCTCTGAAATCTTTTTTTCCCCCACACTCCAGCATCCAGGTGGACAAGCAAATATAAACATCTGGCTTGAAATAACAAATTGATTTTTTTAAAAAATAAGGAGGAGCACCTGGACACCTCAGTTGGTTAACCATTTGCCTCCGGCTCAGGTCATGATCCCCGAGTCCTGGGATCAAGTCCTAGGACCCTGTTTCTCCCTCTGCCCCTCACCTGCTAGTGTTGTCTCTCACTCTCTCTTTCTCAAATAAATAAATAAATAAAATCTTTAAAAAATAAAAATAAATAAAAGCGAAGAAACAAATGGATGGCTTTCAGAACTGTGTGGGCCTCTTTAATAAATTGCCTCTTTTTTTGAGCAAAGAAAGAGAAAGAGAGAGGAAAAAAACAGAAGTGGGGGGAGGGGCATAGGGAGAGGGAGAGAGAGAATCTTAAGCAGACACCACACCCAGCTTAGAGCCAAACTCAGGATTCAATTTCATGACCGTGAGATCATGACCTGAACAGAAATCAAGAGTCAGACACTTAACTAACTATGCCACCCAGAAGCCCCCAAACTCATTTCTTTTAAAGGGTATGATATTTTCATCCACTAATTCTAAAAGGCAGTCTTTCAATGTTCATCCTTGTATGTGCTTAGAACATATATATTCTCCAAAATCTATTGAGATTACAGTGGTGGTTCTATTAGGGTACATTTAACTATACGTAACAAAAAATAATTTTATAAATTGGCTTAAACAGTAGGTAAATACATGATGTCACATACTAATACTTGCTGTGGGATTACAGTCGACAGGGTTGTTTGCCACAGTGACTCCATAAAGCACTGAAGACTTAGTTTATTGTCACCTCTCCAGGATCTACATTGTGTTGCCTTTGCCTTATGCTGGCTCCACATGGTCCCAACTTAACTGCAAGAATACTAAATATCACATCTAGTTATAATGTCCAAAGGATGAAGTGAACCATTTCTTAATATACCTCCTTCTTTAATATGTGAAATACTTTCCTCCCTCAAAAACCACTTACTGGCTTTCCTTGTATCCCATTGGAAGGTTCAGGGCCACATGACTTTTCCTAAACCAATCACTAACAAAGAATTTGCATACTTAGTCTGGACTTCTTATTTGAGGACATCTAAGACAGATTACAGTGTAGACTATCAGAAGCTATCTCAAGGAAGTGGCATTTAATCAAATTTATATAGACTTTTTTGCTTAAGATTTTGAATCAGTAGGGATGTCTAGGTGGCCCAGTTGGTTAAGCATGTGCCTTGAGCTCAGGTCATCATCTTGGGGTCCTGAGATCAAGCCCCACATGGGGCTCCCTGCTCAGTGGGGAGCCTGCTTCTCCCTTTTCCACTGCCTCTCCCTCCTGCTCGTCCTTTCTCCCTCTCTTTCTTTCTCTCAAATAAATAAATAAAATCTATATTGAAAAAATATTTTAAACCAATAATCTTTTTTAGCTGACAGTTTCTATTTATTAGCTTAAAGAGAGAAAATATTGAGTCATTTTTAATCAATATGTACCGTATACGCACAGGGTGAAAAGCACTATGCTAGGCAATATAAGGAACAAAGTCTAAGACACAGTCTTTTCAGGCCTCTGATTACCTAGCAGAGGTTCAGGCATAATAATATAAACTGCCATAGAAGGTAGATTTTAATGGTCATATTGGGAACAGATAGTGAGAGGTTCGTTCCAAGTGAGGCTTTTGCTGCAGAGACCATTACATCTAAATCTCTGATTTACGACTACATAAAGCCACAGACAGATGGTACCTCACAGGTTGGAAGAGCACATTTCTCTCAATTTTCCCATGAATAGAGCAGTTCTCCAAATGGCTAGCTTCATTTTCACACTCTACACATCAGTCAGACACCATCCACCAGTCCTTTGTTTTATTTTCCAGCATACTGTGGGTCAAACTGTACCTTTTAAGTATTCCTGAGGATTGAGTCAGATTAGCTGCCATTTCTGGAAAACAAGAGACCTGCTTCTTAAAAGTGACTCTGCTCTGGAAATGGAAACCTCAGGTTTCAGTACAAATTGTCATAGAGAGAAGTAAAAGCCAGGAATTTATAAAATCCCCACGCTTTAAAGGAACCAGAAGAAACTTTAAAAAGAATAAAAGACTTCACCGGATAGCTTTGGAGAACTAGCTTATAAATGAACTAGCTTGTAACAGGACTGGCTTATAACAGGACAAGGTTGGTCCCTCCTGCAATGCTGCTAGGCATCAAGGTTTGTGTTTTGGGTTTTCTTTTTTCAGATACAATTAAAACCTAAATCCGTTTATGCTAAATTCATAAATCCCTCTACCTTTAAAAGTGGTTATCTTATAGACATTAACTGAATTATTTTATGCCCAGCTCTGAAAATCTCTCAGAAATGTCAATTAACATTGGTAGTAAGACAAGTTAATAAAAATCCTTTGATTTTTCACCTCTGCTAAATCAAAGCTACTTTACTGAGCAGGTGGATCTCTGATCCTGTCTTCTTATCAGCAGACACTAACAAAGAGGAGTTAAATGGTGGCTCTGGGGAGTGCTAATTGAAAATCAAAGCACCCTGGCTCATCTGTAAGCCATTCTTTGAAGTTCCTCTCTGGGCTCCATCTTGCTGACATAGACCACTGCCTTCACAGTTTCTATCCCTTTGCCGGATGACACAAAATCCCAAACCATTGTCTTTTTAATTTGAAATCTGTTAGCTCTTACTGTAAAGTAATTTATGTTTATTAATGAAAAAGTAAAGAAACAAAAAATATATAAGCAAAAATAAAATACATGTTAAATGTAATTCCAACTGCCCAGAGGCAATTATTTTTTTTTTTTAAAGATTTTATTTATTTATCAGAGAGAGGGAGAGAGCGAGCACAGGCAGACAGAATGGCAGGCAGAGGCAGAGGGAGAAGCAGGCTCCCTGCTGAGCAAGGAGCCCCATGCGGGACTCGATCCCAGGACGCTGGGATCATGACCTGAGCCGAAGGCAGCTGCTTAACCAACTGAGCCACCCAGGCATCCAGAGGCAATTATTGTTAATTCTTTGCTATATAGCTCCAGATTTTTTTGTGCCAAAAAAAATCTAACACTATATTGTTTTGAATCACAATATTCTAACAACTTTCATCTAACAAATATACTTGTACAACAACATCTTTTCAAATGGCTGCATACCATCCCACTGCATGGATACACATTTATTTATTTAACAAATTGCCACTGGTTTTATGAATACAGATAGGTATCTCCTTGTTCTCCTATTACAAACAGCAGTTATAAAATATATCTGGTGATATTTGCACATCTTTTTATTTCCTTAAGAAAATCTTTATTTTAAAACACTAGATTTTTCGGGTTGCCTGGGTGGCTCAGTGGATTAAAGCCTCTGCCTTCAACTCAGGTCATGATCCCAGAATACTGGGATCAAGCCCCGTATCAGGCTCTCTGTTCAGCAGGGACCCTACTTCCCTTCCTCTCTCTCTCTCTCTGCCTGCCTCTCTGCCTACTTGTGATCTCTGTCTGTCAAAGAAATAAATAAAATCTTAAAAAAAAAAAAAAAACACTAGATTTTTCTATACCTTTTCCTAGAGTAAGAGTAAGACAAATAATCTTTGAATCTTTATTGTTATTTGGCATACTATGGAGCACCTGGGTGACTCAGTTGTTAAACTGCCAACTCTTGATTTTGTCTCAGGTCATGATCTCAGGGTCATGAGATCGAGCACCACGTGGGGCTCCATGCTCAGCACAGAACCTGTATGGGATTCTCTCTCTCCAGCTCCTTCTGCTCCCCCATTTCCCCCTTACACTCTGTCTCTCTTTCTCAAATGAATAAATAAAATATTTTTTGGAAGGTTATTTGGCATATATGAATACTGGCTATGTTTTATGATTAATGATTTATTTGCACTCTTCGAGGCGTATGTTTTCAAAATGGCATTGAAATTGGGTACCAGTAGGCAGAGAGGCAGGCAGAGAGAGAGAGGGGAGGAAGCAGGCTCCCTGCTGAAGCAGAGAGCCAGATGTAGAACTTGATCCCAGGACCCTGGGATCATGACCTGAGCCGAAAGCAGAGGCTTTAACCCACTGAGCCACCCAGGCGTCCCCGTTTTTTTCTTTATAAAGCCAAGGGCAAAATAGTAAATCTCATTCTAGGAGCAACATTTTTATAGGGAAGCTAATATAGTCCAAGTAGATGTCTTTTGATCTAAGTTCCTGTAAGGATTAAATATAGAGGACCTCATCATGATGGTTCCATAAATGTCTTCTTTCCAACATTTCTTCATTTGATCATAAATCAGCAGGGTTTTACTATTAGGGACTCCAGAACTGCCTGACAGCAAGGTCTACTTTTACCTTAGTTCTTTAATTTAGTCAAAATCCTACATGACCACTAAATTGAGCCCCATAGAGCAAGATGCAGATAACTGGGCCTGGAAATCTTATAGGGCAACTATTTTGTCAACAAGCTGCTTTAACCCTAGAGAAATCTCAGGATAGATTGTGTAGAATGAAGGTTGCTAGCTCAAAAGCCCACCACGGTCACTAAGTACGCAATGGCGCCCCATGTGAACCTAAAGACATTCACATACTACAAGGCAGAGGATCATAAGGGAATAGAGGGGGAAAATGAAATAAGAAGAAACCATAGAGGGAGACAAACCATAAGAAACTCTTAATCTCAAGAAACAAACTGAGGGTTGCTGGGTGGTGGAGGCGCAGAGAGAAAGGGTGGCTGGGTGATAGACATTGGGGAAGGTATGTGCTATGCTGAGTGCTGTGAATTGTGTAAGTCTGACAATTCACAGAACTGTACCCCTGAAACAAATAGAACATTATAGGTTAATAGTAATAATTTTTTAAAATTCACATACAAAAATACAAAAACAGTGCAGCAGCCATTCTCCTGGCACACTTTGGCCTGTAGGCGGACAGTTGGGACCCTCACTGACAACAACTGATTTGGAGCAGCATTGTTTTCTATTAAGTCAACTAGAATGAGTTCACTGTGAAATGTACAGCCGAGTTACTGGATAAAAATACTTAACATATTCGCTATTTGAATGTTGGGCTTCACTAACCAAGAAAACTTAATTTAGTTCTCTTAACAGTAGTAGGCAATCAGGAGGACAGGACTTCTCCTAATCCATGAGAGTCTCACCACATCATCAGTGTAGAGAACATGTTTGTTTTTCCATTTGTTATAACAAAAGGGTGTGATTCCAATTAACCTAAATAATAATAAGATTGTCAGTCTAAACTGATGACAAAAGAGAGTAGAACATCACTTTCATTTATCTCCATCTGAAATGGAGCATAACACCATCTTATTCATTGTGATTCTGACAGTATTATGAAATATTCCCGTGCACTAGAAAGCTTCCTGCCCTAGGTTGCCACCTGGGTCAATCAGTAGAGTATGTGACTCTTGATCTCAGGGTGCTGAGTTCTAGCCCCATGTTGAGCGTAGAGATAACTTAAAAATAAAATCTTTAAAAAAAAATCTCTGCCCCATATTAGCTTTCTTAACTCTTTAATTTAGTCATTCTTTGATATAAACAAGCAATGTTGACAAACAGAATAAATTTAAGGAATAAATTTTGACTTCTAACTTTAAGGTCAAAGCAAATATTTCTGGCAAATGACCCATGGGGAAATAATCTTTGGATAAAGATGGCTTAGTTTTTTGTAGAGTGAATCCAAGCATTCCATCTCACTCTTTCAACACTCAACTTAACAAATGAGTCATGAAGCATGTGACTTTTTTTTTTAATTTTTAAGATTTTCTTTAAACTGGATTAAAATAAGTCATACCCGAGTTAGTACACCCTGATGCGCTACACTACTTTTTTGAAAAAGAATAAATAAACTCATGGAGAATAAAAACACCTATTAACATCAGGACTTTCCTTATCTTTACCTTTGCTCTACCCAAGTTTTATTGAAGCTGACTCACTTGGCTCCATGGATGGAAAAGCACCACTGTCTCTTACTCCAAGAGCAGAGAGGGAGGAACCTCCAGCCATAAATTGTGAATATTCTCCGTCCCTCAAATTCTGGAACAGCAGGAGGACATGGGAAGGGGAGTGGAAGAGAGATGGTAACCAATGGTGATGGTAGGGACAAATGCCACTTAGTGAGCCCTGGCAGCCTTTAATGGCCTAGGAATATTTAGTGCCTTGTTGTGTCTCCAGCTGTGAGTTTCACCCACAATTCTGAAACAACAGAAAAATCAGAATCCACATTCTCTTCATATGCAATAGACATTAAAATCAGTCTGAAATTTATGCCTTAAATTTTCCATCCTACCATAGTAGAAAAGATTTTGTGTCTTTTGGAGATCTATTCCAGAACAGTTTCCAAGTCAGAATAAATAAAACCATTTGCCTTTGGGTACTTAATATTTCATAGTTTCCAATTTGCTGTGTTCAGCCAACCCAAGGGGTGAAAAACTCTAATTCATCTGTATAGAGAAACAGCATAACCAACCAGTTTCTCATAGTGAGCTATTGTATGGACGTCTCTGCCCAAGATGTTGGAGCTGGAACCAGCCAATGGCTAACAATGAGGAGAGCCCATTCACATGAGAGCAGCGCACAGTGCAGCTCAGGTTCGCCCTGAATATTTGAGCACTATCCCTGAATACGTATGTATAACCAAATGAATCGGCTCTAATAAACTGGTTACAAGCTTGGGCTTCAGGGTCAAATGCCCTAACTGCTGGTCCATCTCCAGCCCATGTTAACTCTGTGAACCTGAGACAGTTGCAGAACTTCCTGAGGCTCTATGCCATCGTTCCTAAAATGGTGTATCATGGGTAGCTGTGAAGCCAATACACGGTCATGCAAATTCAAGGCCTGTGCTATATTAAAACAGTCATTATTATTAAATGTCTCTTTACATTCTAACAGAATTAGAACGGATTCTTTTAAAGGTGTTAGAAAGAAGAGGAGGTGCAGAAAGAGTAGAGGGCGAGAAGACTTGTCAGAAAATATTTGACAGACTAACTTGTGATTAGTATTTTTACCACTTACTACACACATTGCCCATTTTCCACTGCTAGGTTGAGCTTCCCAGTGGGGGGGGGCGGTTCAGTTGTGAGTTTTTTGGGGTTTTTTTTTTTAGGTTTTTTTGGACACTACATCATTTTGGTGTGATGTTGCTTTTTTTTAAAGCCATATTTCCATATGACATTTATCCAGATTGTTTTGTCCATAGGAACCACAGAGACCAATAGTTTTTTTAAATACATATGTTTTTTTGGATGTTCTGTAAATGAGAATGTCACAAAGATTCAGATCACAAAATTTTACATAAGAGCAATACATGGAAAGGCCTCCTATACCTAAATGCTTTTATTTCCAACTCATTCCCTGTAAAGCACTAGAATAAAGGGAAATCTTTTCACTGAAATAAAAATCAGAAAGCAGATTCATGTTTTTAAAAATTTTAATAAAGAAAGGAATTTGCTTAATTTTCACATTCTTGTTAATGCAGCAAAAGTCTTTGAATTCAACTTATTTTATATAAGGCAACTCTGAGAGAGTAATGTAGGCATGTTCTATGGACTGAAGTTGAAGCCCTAATCCCCACTGTGATGCCATTTAGAGATGGTACCTGTGGGAGATAATTGATGTAGATGAGATCATGAAAACTGGGCCCTCATGATGGGGTTAGTGCCATTATAAGAAGAGCCCTGAGAGAGTTTGCTCTCTCCCCTCCCCACCATGTGAGGACACAGAAAGAAGGCAGCCAATCTACAAGCCAAGAGAGTCCTCAACTAGAAATTGACCATGCTGGCAACCTGATCTTGAACTTCTAGCCTCCAGAACTGTGAGAAATAAGTTTCCACTGTTTAAGCCACCCTGTATGTGGTATTTTATTATGGTAGTTCAAGACGACTCAAACAGCATTCTACATGTTTAAATGTAGGATAATGGTTTTTATTATCATCAAAAGTTTGGAAGTATGGTGAAATAAGTGTGTACATTGTTTTTTTTTTTTGTTTTTTGGGTTTTTTAAAAGATTTTATTTATTTATTTGACAGACAGAGATCACAAGTAGGCAGAGAGGCAGGCAGAGAGAGAGGGGGAAGCAGGCTCCCCGCTGAGCAGAGAGCCCAAAGCAGGGCTCAAGCCCAGGACCCTGGGATCATGACCTGAGCCGAAGGCAGAGGCTTCAACCCACTGAGCCACCCAGGCACCCCTTAAATATAATTTTTATACAAGTTTTATAAAATACAAATCTTCCCAATGGTCATAAATCTATTTTCATTACAGACTTAAAGTTTGATTTTTTTTTTAAGATTTTATTTATTTATTTGACAGAGAGAGATCACAAGTAGGCAGAGAGGCAGGCAGAGAGAGAGGAAGGGAAGCAGGCTCCTTGCTGAGCAGAGAGTCTGATGCGGGGCTCGATCCCAGGACCCTGGGATCATGACCTGAGCTGAAGGCAGAGGCTTTAACCAACTGAGCCACCCAGGCACCCCTGATTTTTTTTAATTCAGACAAATACAATCTGATTTAATATTAAGAGTTTTAATTGTTCTATCATTTGTCATTCCAACTACATTGCTTTTGAGAATCTCTGCCTTTTTTTTAATTTTAATTTTTTATTTTTTATAAACAGAGAATTTCTGCCTTTTAAATGTGTATTTAGACTATTTGAGGATTGTTCTTTCTGATTCTTTTGCATGTTCTTTTTCTCATTTGCCTCAAGTAATTTCCTGGCACTCAAGCATTGCCCCATACGCAGACGAAGACTCTAGGGGATCCTCTGCAGTTCTCTCAAATTCTCTGACGCTCCCTTCTTTCAGGTGCTCTGCCCTATAAAAGTTTCTGTTTTGTTTTGTTTTGTTTTTTACTGAGATACAATAGTCATATAGCATTGTGTAAGTTAAGGTAGATAGCATGTCAGATTTATTACATCTACTAACTTTATCATATTATTATTTTTTCATGGTGAGAACAATTAAGATCTAGTCTCTTAGCAACTTTGAAGTTTACAATACAGTATTGTTGAGTTTTGTCCTCCCAATGCTGTGCATTAGATTTCCAGAACTCTCCTACTGGTTGCCAAGTATATATACTTAAACATCTCCCCAATTTCCCCCATCCCAGGCCCCTAGCAACCACCACTTTACTCCCTGTTTTAAAAATTCAGCTATTTTCTATTCTACATGTAAGTGATATCATACAGCATTTATCTTTCTGTCTGACTTACCTCACTAAGCATAATGCCTTAAATAGGTTAGCCTCTTAGGCTATTTGATTTCTCAGTTTCACCTCATCAGTTCAGGAGTTTCACTGACTTCCATCAGGGAGCGTCCTCCTGCCATGGCCTGGAAACTTTTGAGTGTAAATTGGGAGAATTGTAGGGCTCACCTTATTTGTTTCTCCTCTCTCAAGAAATCCTGGCCTTTGTTGTTTGATGTTTCATGTCTTGATAAACCATTGTTTCACATATTTTTTCCAGTTTTTGTTGTTTAAGCAAGAGAGTAAACCCAGTTCCCCATTATGACAGAAGGTCTCCTAGGGTGAGGAAGTGGAGAAAGGGGAACTCTCTCCTACTATTGGTGGGAATGCAAGCTGGTGCAGCCACTCTGGAAAACAGCATGGATGTTCCTCAAAAAGTTGAAAATAGAGCTACCCTATGACCCAGAAATTGTACCACTGAGTATTAACCCCAAAGATACAAATGTAATAATCTAAAGGGGCATCTGCACCCCAATGTTCATAGCAGCAATGGCCATGATAGCTAAGCTATGGAAAGAGCCCAGATGTTCATTGACAGATGAATGAGTGAAGAATATATATAAAATACATATTATATATATATTGCACATTATCTGTATCATGTATATACAATGTGTGTGTGTGTGTATATATATGATATATATATATCAAATATATATAATGGAATATTACGCAGTATGTTAAAAAATGAAATCTTCCCTGATGCCGAGTGATATGGAGCACTTTTTCATGTGTCTGTTGGCCATCTGGATGTCTTCTTTGCAGAAATGTCTGTTCATGTCCTCTGCCCATTTCTTGATTGGATTATTTGTTCTTTGGGTGTTGAGTTTGCTAAGTTCTTTACAGATTCTGGACACTAGTCCTTTATCTGATATGTCATTTGCAAATATCTTCTCCCATTCTGTCAGTTGTCTTTTGATTTTGTTAACTGTTTCCTTTGCTGTGCAAAAGCTTTTGATCTTGATGAAATCCCAATAGTTCATTTTTGCCCTTGCTTCCCTTGCCTTTTGTGTTGTTCCTAGGAAGATGTTGCTGCGGCAGAGGTCGAAGAGGTTGCTGCCTGTGTTCTCCTCAAGGATTTATCACCTCACACCAGTCAGAATGGCTAAAATCAACAAGTCAGGAAATGACAGATGCTGGCGAGGATGCGGAGAAAGGGGAACCCTCCTACACTGTTGGTGGGAATGCAAGCTGGTGCAGCCACTCTGGAAAACAGCATGGAGGTTCCTCAAAATGTTGAAAATAGAACTGCCCTATGACCCAGCAATTGCACTATTGAGTATTTACCCTAAAGATACAAACGTAGTGATCCAAAGGGGCACGTGCACCCGAATGTTTATAGCAGCAATGTCTACAATAGCCAAACTATGGAAAGAACCTAGATGTCCATCAACAGATGAATGGATCAAGAAGATGTGGTATATATACACAATGGAATACTATGCAGCCATCAAAAGAAATGAAATCTTGCCATTTGCGACAACATGGATGGAACTAGAGCGTATCATGCTTAGCGAAATAAGTCAAGCAGAAAAAGACAACTATCATATGATCTCCTTGATATGAGGAAGTGGTGATGCAACATGGGGGCTTAAGTGGGTAGGAGAAGAATCAATGAAACAAGATGGGATTGGGAGGGAGACAAACCATAAGTGACTCTTAATCTTACAAAACAAACTGAGGGTTGCTGGGGGGAGGGGGGTTGGGAGAAGGGCATGGGATTATGGACATTGGGGAGGGTATGTGCTTTGGTGAGTGCTGTGAAGTGTGTAAACCTGGTGATTCACAGACCTGTACCCCTGGGGATAAAAATATATGTTTATAAAAAATAAAAAATTAATTTAAAAAAAATGAAATCTTACCATTTGCGATGATGTAGGTGGCACTGGAAGGTATTACTGAGTGAAATTAGTCAATAAGAGAAAGACAATTATCCTAGAGTTTCACTTATATGTGGACTCTAAGAAATAGCACAGAGGATTATAGGGGGAAGGGAAGGAAAACTGAATGGGAAGGAATCAGAGAGGGAGACAAATCATGAGTCTCCCTATGGGAAACAAACTGAGGGTTGCTGGAGGAGAAGTGGGCAGAAGGATGGAGTAACTGGGGGACTGACATTAAGGAGGACATGTGATGTAATGAGTACCGGGTGTTATATGCAACTGATGAATTACTGAAGTCTACAACTGAAACTAATGATGTACTATATGTTGGATAACCGAATTGAAATTAAAAAAAAAAAAAAAAAAAGTAAAGTAAAAAGAGCGCCTGCACTGGCAAAGTCTTGCTCATTCTCCAAGTTGATGAATGTAGTATCCCTGATTGCCTTAGCTAATTCCTTGATGTTTCCCACTTCCACTAATGGTCAGTCTCACCTCTGCTCCAACTGGTTGGTGACCTGAGACCAGCAATGGTCATTCAGCATGTCTTCTGCTCTTCCTCGCCTCAACTAGACTCTTGGGGTCTCCAAGACCTAGAAAAAAGGTACACAGATGAAAGGAGAAACCAAAACAAATTAGTCCATATAATTTAAAGATCCCTTGCTCTTGACAATAGATTTGTCATCTTTTCATTGTACTCACATAGATACATATATGCATATAAATTGTCTTCAAAAAAAAACCATTAATGTTCAGTTTTTTATGACTTCTTCCTTCTCTGTCCAAGGTCATCCTTTATCATTTACAGCCCAGGAAAAACACAAACTAAGGTTCCTATGTCCCTGCCGTTCCAACCCACCACCACCAGGACCCACCTGATATCCCAAGGGGCCTCAGTGCACATCTGGGAAGAAGCCAGTCCACATTCCCATGCTCTAATCACATTCCCCTCAGCTGTAGGGGCAAACAACTGGAGTTCAGGTGGGGTTAAGGTGACCCCTTTAGGGAAGATGGCTGCACAACCATTAAAAGCAGGCTTGGGGTATGAAAGAAAGCCCATGCATTTGCACGGGAAATCCTGTGGTCCCCAAGAACTGGAGTGGGTATGGGAATGGGGGAGGCAGGAGAATGAAGCTTCTGGTTTGCAGGTGGTCCAGCCCAGCCCAGTGAGGCAGTGGTGTCTGGAGGATGGGACACCCAGAGTGGGGGCTCCAGTCACCCAGTTCTAAGGGTGGTACTGCCCCACTGTAAAACTCTTATTAAGAAACCATAACAAAATGTGTTTAACTACTTAAATACTTCCATTAAGAAACCTGGTTCTCTCTGTATCTGATGTAAATTACTGGAAAAAATAAGACTCAAGAATTTAGTGACAACAAGTAATTTTATGTAAAAAAAACAAAACAAAATAAAACAAAGCAACCTGAAGACTTCAGCAGAAAAAATTTCCCCCTTACTGGTCAAGAGGGTTTCTGGCAGGCAGGGACTAAAATAACAGAGATGTCTGGGGAACAGATTACCAGAACACGAATGAAACAAAGCATGCTTCTTGAAAAACAAAATATTGGAAGTCCATTCTAACCAGTATTTGTTTATAAGAGATAGAGTTATATTTGTCTGCAATGTGGTTCTCCAGTTCGAGTCCCATGATTGGGCTCAGACATCCAGCAGATGTCCTCACATGAAAGTGAGCCCCAAAGGGAGAGTTTATGCAACCATAAGGTGTCACAGGAAGGTAATGTTGTCTGCCAAGGGGTTCCTTCAGTTCATTTCACCTCAAACATTTGCTCAAACTTCACTAACATGTAAGTTTGTCATGTGGAAATAAAAGAAAATCTTCCAGAGAAAAATCTGACCATACCCTGCCAAACTAATTCCTTACTAGATTTGTTTATATGAGTTTGTAGCTGACTAAAAAGGCAGTTTATTATTTCTTTTAACGAGCCTAGCTTCTTCTTTTGGAAAAAAACAATCTGAAAATTTTTTTTATAAATTAGCAAGATCTTTTTTATTGCCTTGGATCAGTAACAAACTTGAGGGATTTGTTTATATGTTTCTCTTATTACATCCTTAAATAAAATTCACAAACCAAATGCGAAGCTTAGCTTCATTAACGTATGACAAAGGGAAAAGTGTCATACCTGAAACAAACTTGGAAAAGCATCTAAAATGCAACATAGCTTTGCAATGAATTACAATGATACTAAAAGACAAAAACTAGGTTTGATTTAAACCCACAACAACACAGACTGATATTTCAAAGAAAACTTACTTCTTATCTTCAGAGGGAGAAATAAAGAGAAGGCCAGAGTTTTCAAAGAGAAAAATGATCAGAAATTACCTTTTAATTCCAGCTGGACGTGCGTTTTGTTTGTGTCTGACATTAATTCCAGCTGAAATTTAAATGAATCTTATCAGAAAATTGGCAGCATGGAGATATGAGAATGAAGTATAAAATATTGGGTGTTTGATTTGTGCAGGAATTTGGACTTGTTCTGAGGCTGAAAAAAGATATATGATTTTAAAAAGTACTAAAAGTTAGTGAGGTCTATTTGTACAAAAAGACTACATGAAGCAGTTCATCCTGAAGGGAAGTGATTATGTCAAACTGCTCAGAGAAAGAATCAGATGTACGCTTTAAGGAATTAGGCCTTGTTTAAAGGGTCTCAGGTAGCAGCTGTTATGTTGAAATGAGACAAAATGCATAATGCCCTGAGAATTACAGAACCAAAACTCATCGGTACCCTTTCCACCCTGTCAGCATTGACTCTTAACTAGAACTGCTCTTTTGGAAAGTAGAACACACCAAGGAAGAATCGACTACAAATATGACCCCTCCCCATACCCTAACACCCCAAAATATGTCCCTTTCACAAGTAGAAGAAACTTCTGCTCCAGGAAAAAGTCACTAAGGCAAACTTGAAAGAGTAAGAGGCTGCAAAACAATGGGGTGTTTTCTTAATATTTTTTAAAGATCTTAATTTATTTATTTGACAGAGAGAGAGATCACAGGTAGGCAGAGCAGCAGGCAGAGAAAGAAGGGGAAGCAGGCTCCCTACTGAGCAGAGAGCCTGATGCAGGGCTCAATCCCAGGACCCTGCGATCATGACCTGAGCCGAAGGCAGTGGCTTAACCCACTGAGGGACCTAGGCGCCCCCAAAAACAGTAGTTTTTGTCAATGAATAATTATTTCCAATAAACTCTGGTTGATAATTACCCTCTTTATATTTATCCTGCTTTTACAAGCAATAGCCTGAACAGTGAGTTCCTAGCAGGCAGTGTAGTAGATTGTTCCCTTGGAGGGGCAGGCAGCAAGATGGAAGGGCCAGCTGTGGCATCTTTGATCAGAATGGTGATCATCCCTCCTTAATACTTAAGGAGGTCACATACTATGATGAGCACTGGGTGTTACATATGAATCATTGAACACTACATCAAAACTAATGATGGGGGTGCCTGGGTGGCTCAGTAGGTTAAAGTCTCTGCCTTTGGCTCAGGTCATGATCTCAGGGTCCTGGGATTGAGTCCCGCATCAGGCTCTCTGCTCAGCAGGGAGCCTGCTTCCCCACCCCCCGCCCGCCCTCTGCATCTCTGCCTACTTGTGATCGCTGTCAAATAAATAAATAAAATCTTTAAAAAAAAAAAAAAACTAATGATGTACTATACAGCAGCTAACTGAAATAAGAAGGAAGGAAGGAAGGGGGAGGGGAGAGAGAGAAGAAAGAAAAAAGAGAGAGAAAGGGAGGAAGGCAGGTGATCAGCACTGCAAAAGCCCCCAGGGCCTTTGGTTCATGCCTACTATCAAGCTGTGTGAGTGGACAGGACCACTTACATTTCAACACAGTGAGGCATGGACCCTTCATGTGGATAGCTAGTGCCAGGAGGGACGGCAGCAGAAGCCAAACAAGCTCCTATAAACACGGGTGAAATTCAGACAGCTGCAGGCTGTGACTTCACTCATGTGGTGAAAACAACTGTTTTGCTGGCTGACATGAATGATTTCGGTACGGCCGATGAAATGGACAAACAGCATTTCATGAGTCATCTTCCTGTGAGAGCTGCTCACCAGCTTGCCGCTTTGCCCAAAGGGGGCCTCGTGGAGACTGAAGCAGTGGGTGACCAAGGACCTCTCACAATGGCATCGCAAGAAGTGGGTTTGGCGGTATTTAGTCTGGAATTATAATCATGTTTTTAAATTAACAACTTAATTTTTACAGTTGATGTTGGAAAGTGTATGACTGACTAAAACATTGGAAGTTATTGTGGAAATGCCATATAATAAGGGGAACTGAGCATGAACTGAAGATGAGATGACAAATCCAGGTATAGTGTTATAAATCATGCAGACGCACACTCATGTTACTGGTGTGGGAAAGGAGACACTCCTTACATACTTACCTAAATAAATAAAGGTAAAGGGAAATAGCATGTAAGAGAGATGAGTCACTGTTCCTGATAGATAATAAAGAGCACACCTAATTCAATTAAATCCTGTTAATTTAATGAGATGAAATATTTAGTTTTCCCACCAGCTATGTAATTCTGCTTTTACTTGAGTAAAATTAAAGTGTTGAGTTTGAATGGTAGAAGAAGAAAGTGGACCAAAATTTTAATAGGTCATGTTTTTCTAATGGAAATACTATAGACATGCCAATTTGAATAAATAAACACACACATACATACATAAATGGATGGATGGATGAAAGCAATAATCTTCAGCTTCTGGTCAAGACGGAATAACAGATCAGATTTATCCTCCTGCCTGGAGCAACCAAGAATACCAAATGAAATATTTGAACTATGGTTTTAAAGACATTGAACCTCAGACAGTGAAGGAAGTGATCCTTAAGAGATAATGACACCAGGACTGTCCCAGTTTACTGCTTTAAGAGTTTCCATTCCCTGAAGCCCAACCTAAGACAAGGACTCCCTGAGACAGGGAGATGCAAGCAAGACTCTGGGGAGATGAAAGAAGCCAGAAAAGGCAATATAGAGAGTTAATGCTGCCTAGAGAGAGAAATCCGTACTCAGCCAAGTACTGGCCAGCACCTGCATGTGAGGATACAGTGTCAGGCCAGGGAAAGAACCACATGGAGGAATTAGAGGGAACAACCCTCTCTACACTCACAGGACCTGGAGTAGTGTCTGCTCCCATCGGCCAGAGTGCAACACCTCCTCATGCATGGGGCATCAGAAGGGGTTTGTCTCCACTGTGGGGAAAAATTGGCCTTAGACTCTCTGCTCCTTTGAAGAACCCAAAAGAATCCAAATTCAGTAAAAAAATTATAGATCCAAGTAAGCACATTTTACATTTTGATATAGCACTACCCATTTGGCCTCTAAACAGTTTATCAACCTATGCTGTCCATTTTTTTCACAGAGTTGCCATCAAGGGACTTATCTATTTGTCAGTCTGATGTGTGAAAATACTCATCTTCATGCTTAACTCCTTCGTTCTTTACCACGTCTTTAATCTGATGTGGTTATCCCCATGAATTGCTGTCTCTTACTATGCTCTACTAAAAGCCCTGTACCTAGCTCAGTCTGGTCCATATGACCTAAACCTCATGCCAACACACATGTGTATCAGGAGCCTTGTTTGTAGGACAGTGTTCCTCTCCTATGAAGGAGAATTCAGATTTCAATTTCTGGCATTCTCTTCTATTTATCAAACAAAAGGCAATCCAGTTGGCCCTTGAACAACACAGGTTTGAACTGCCCAAATCCACATACATATGGATTTTTAAAAAACAAATATAATACTATAAATGTATTTTCCCTTCCTTATAAGTGTTTTCCTTTTCTCTAGCTTACTTTATTATACGAATATAGTATATAATACATACAGCATACAAAATACGTGTTAATCAACAGTTTATGCTATTGGTAGGCTTCTTGTCAACAGTAAGCTGTAAGTTAGTAAAGTTTTGGGGGACTCAAAAGTCGTAAGTGGATTTTCAACTCGACGAGAACTGGTATCACCAACCCTCATGTTGTTCAAAGGTCAACTGTATATTAAAAGTTCACCTTACTGAATTTAAATTATATTTTACCAGTGGTTTCAGAATAAAATAATGCTTAAGAATGCATCCTTCAGAGTCAGGTAGATCTGAACTCAAATATCTTCTTATAAGTTACCTACTAACTTCACCCAATTTCACCCTATGCAAGATAAGTTACTTTCCCTTAACTCATTTCCTCATCTGAAAAATGAAAAGGCTAATCTATATGTCAAAGGAGTTTTTTGTAAGGCATAAGGGAGATAATAAAGGGAATGTCATTATGGAAATAATTAGTGAGTATATGTGTTCCTCAATTAAGAGATCACCCTGTATTTCTAATTTTTAAAAATAAACTATAATCAATTTATACTGAAGTGACCTTCATTAAACTTTGAAGAATTTCAGAATAAGAAACAAAGGGTGCTGGAAGGAAAATCACCAATTAATTGTTGGCTTTATAAAATTTTATTTCACTTGCAAATTGAAGGACAACCAAACAAGTAACAAAGTTACAAAAAGTTACAAAGATCACTCTCAAAATAAAGAAACCACATGACCACAAAGAAAAAAGGCATTGTCACTGTGGTAGTTTCCTTGCCGCTGCTGTAACAAATTACCACACATTTAGTGGCTTAAAACAACACAAAAATGAAAATTTATTCTCTGATAGTTCTGGAACTTAGCAGTCTGAAAGAAAAAAAATTACAGAGAATTAAAATCCAGATGTTGGCAGAGCTGGCATCCCTTGGAGGTCCTAGAAGAGAATCCTGTTCCAAGCCTTTCCAGCTTCTAGAGGCTGCCACACGGCTTGGCTTGTAGCTACTTCACGCCAGCTACTTGCTTGCATAGCCACATCACTAATCAACACTGATCTCCTGCCTCCCTCTTAAAAGGATGCTGGTGAGACATTAGGCCCACCCGATAATTCAGGATGGTCTCACCTTGAGATCTTCCATTTATCGCAACTGCAAAATCCTTTTGCCATATAAGGTAACATTCACAAGTTCCAGGGATTAGAACATGGACATCTGGTTGGGGGGGGGCATTATTCACCCTGCCACAGCAAACAGTGCAAACACACTTAAAATTCAGGCAAAAGAGTACACAATGAACACTTCCTGAATCATGCAAATCAACAGATTAGGAACCAGCAATCCTTCAATGCTTCGTCCTCCATAAAACTTGCCCTGACTCCCTTAACAGGTTGTGGACATTTGTTTTCAAGCCTGACTATGTATAATGGTATGTGTGGCAAACAACCAAGGAAATCTTCGTCTAGCATCTATGGTGTGCCAAGCACTGTCTGGGCACTGTGGATCCAACAGTGAACAAATCAAAATCTGGGGCTTCATGGGGCTTTCATTCGAGCAGAGGGAGAGCAGTGCTCCAAGAACTTTTTTTTAAAGATTTTTATTTATTTATTTGACAGAGAGAAATTACAAGTACACTGAGAGGCAGGCAGAGAGAGAGAGAAGGAAGCAGGCTCCCTGCTGAGCAGAGAGCCTGATGCGGGACTCGATTCCAGGACCCTGAGATCATGACCTGAGCCGAAAGCAGCGGCTTAACCCACTGAGCCACCCAGGTGCCCCCAAGAACTTTTTGAGTACCACCAGCAAGGTATGTATTGGTTGAAAAGTAGTGAGATAAACACTCATTCTGTATTATTATCATTCTGTATTATCAATACAATCTGTATTATTCTACTTTAAAGATCTGGAAAATATTAAATACATGACTTCCAAAGTAACTGCCTGAAATAGACAAGAGTTAATTCAAGCCTATTAGACTTACTGTAAATAAAATAACCTTACATCTGAAGAAAGGAGTTGCTGAATACTCTGGCCAAGGGTAGAAAAGAAAATTTGGAAATCTGAATGAATTCCAGAAGCAAAGAAGAGTTGGCTTCAGATTGAATAGACTTCATGATAAGGAAGAGAAACTATTAGTGTCTTTTGTTTCCATCTTATGATGCAACTTAAGATACAAAAAGATTCCTAAGATACAAAACAGAGTATTTGGGGTGAAGGTATAAAAATGGTCTCATTTTCCTGCCAAATTTCACATTACTTAAAACAGGAAAACAGAGAATCCTATGTCCTCTAGTTACTTGAAACTCACGTTTGGTTAATGTAAAATGGTTAACTGGTAAAGATAAAAAAAAAAAATTAAAGGAAAAGATGAGAGGCTGACTCAACAGGATGACTAGCATCTTGGTACAAAACAACTTTCGTTTATTATTATCCTATTATATTTTCCAATAACCCTTGTCCTCATTCTCTTAGTAGCCTATCTCTCTTGAGCTTTCTTCTTTTATTTAGTATTCTTGATTAGGGTTGTTTTGGGTTTTTGTTTGTTTGTTTTACTTATCTTTATGAAATTATATAGAAAGGCATTAAATAGCATCTTAATGAGGCACCTTTGTGCCTCATTAAAAAACCAAAAAAGAACAACTGTTTTAAGCATATCAAAGTTTTAAAGTTTTTCTAGAAAAAGTAATTCCTCTTTCAAGGCCGCAAGAAAACCTTCAGCTGAGTTGACAGAGAGAAACTATAAAGAACACGTGGCGGGGGGGGGTGCCTGAGTGGCTCAGTCAGTTAAGTGCCTTCAGCTCAGATCATGATCTCAGGGCTCTGGGATTCAGCTCCACATCAGGCTCCCTGCTTCTCCCTGGCCCTCTGCCCCTCTCACCATTCTCTCCTGCTTGTGTGTGCTCCCTCGAAAATAAATACATAAATGCATAAATAAAATATTTAACATGCAATTGCACACACACACAGAATAAGCCACGCCTGTAGGCAGCACATCAGCAATCATCAGTGGAATCAATACACGTATCAGGGTTTAATCGGGAAACAAAGACCACAATGGCTAATATGGAATAAGGGCTTTGTTTCAGAGATTGAAATTTAATTGTGGGGGAAGCTGGGGAAAGAAAACTCCAGAAGCGGGTAGCTGGAGAATGAAAGAAGCATCCCAAACCCAGAATGACAGGGAGAGTTGGTGAAGAAGTCTATGCCGGCCTGCTCTGTCTGTATCGGCTGGCCAGGCCCAGGTTGTTATAGGTTAGTGAGGTCAGAGGCAAGGGTAAAATCATACTGCAGAGCTGGAGAAATCAAGGAAAAACTAGAACGCATGAAAACCAACCGGGACTCACAAAATCTCTACCTTCCAAATCTCGTACCCATCTCTCCTCTGCTCAAACCTCACCCGGAATCATACAGTAAAGGTGATTCCAGCACAATTCTCTCCCATGGATTTAGTTTATTTGATCCTACTTCCCCTGTCTATCCTACATAAATTCTTATTCAGTCCCTTTTCAAAACCTCCAAATGAATGCTTCCAAAGGGCAGTGCATGTAAGAATCCCCTGGGAATCTTCTAAAAAGTAGATTTTGATTCAATAGGGCCAGAATGGCACCTGAGATTCTGCATGTCTGACATGCCCTGTCTTTACACACTGATATTTAGCCCTCACATGGGGAAATGCTGTGGTGGCCGTTTTTATGCTGTGTTTCATGGAGCCTCAGATCCCCAGCGGTGCCGGACAGCCCACAGGTTGGTGGGGGAAGGTCAGGTTTGGGACATCATACAAGGTTGCTCCATTTTTATGTTTCAGATATTGGAATTTCATGAAAAAAAAATCTAATTTACAGAAAAATATACATGATTTCTCTGGTTTAAAAACTACAACAAAACCTAAAAGTCTTTTGAATTTGAAGGTTCACAAACCTAATCGCAAAACTATCTCAGCATTATTTCTGAAGAAAAAGGTAAATGAATACTCCATTCTGTTTTTCTGCCCTACATTATAAAACAAATTATAAAAACCAAATTTTCCTTGGTTCTTAACTGACAGATTAACAATAGATTAACTAACTTCCCATCATAACCTTGAGCTAGTCACTAAACTTCTTAGAGATTTTATTTCAGTATCTATGTTCAAGACAATTCAAGGAATGTTCATTGAGTGCTAAGTATGTTACAGATTCAGTGTCCAAGGATACAAAAGGATTAAGTCAGCATTTCAGTCTTCAAACAGATTTGTTTTCTTTTAGGAAGAATAAAGTGATTTTACTATAAAACATGAGAGTGAGAAGAAGACCATGAAAAGTAAAAATGTGAGCGCCTGAGTGGTTCAGTTGGTTAAGCATCTACCTTTGGCTCAGGTCATGATCCCAGGATCCTGGGATAGAGTCCCACATGGGGCTTCCCGCTCAGTGGGGAGCCTGCCTCTTCCTCTCCCTCTGTCTCTGTCTCTCTCTCTCTCTTCTCTTTCTGTGTCTCATAAATAAAATCTTAAAAGAAGAAGAAGGAGGAGAAGGAGGAGGAGGAGAGGAAGAAGAAGAGGAAAAGTACAAATGTTCAGGAGTTCAAGAGAGAAATTGTCTCTATTTGGGATGACCCAGGACTCTTAGACCGTTGCCTCAGACAATGAGCATCTCCGTGCAGGGGTTCTAAGGTGGCCCTCAAGCGTGGAGGACGGACCTGGCAGCCCTCACAGCTGCAAGCAGTGAGCATGATGAGCCAGTTAGTCCCTGCTGCTTCTGCATGGGGTTAGCCAGCGTGTGGTGTCCAGCATCGGCGTCTCACTTTCAGCCCCCAGCTGGGGCAGGTGTTGCTGCGCATTAAGGACAAGGAGCCTACAGAACTGCTTGAGTTCATGTCCTAAGTAGTGAAGGTCTTCAGCAGGCACCCCTAAGGATCCTTGAGGAGCGGGAGGTGGGAATGGGGGTAGGGAGTCAGGCAAAATTCTTAGCAGGCACCACCAAGGCAGTGGCTCTGAATCTCTGCCTTCATATATACATAATGCTTCTATGGGTTTGTGGCTAATTTGCCCCTTTTGTGATTCAAACGAGCTTCAGGCAATGGCTCTAAAATGCTGCCACATTCTGAAAATTAGAGTTTCATTGTTATTTTGAAATTCTGATATGGAAATGTTTAAGTAGATTCAAAATCTACTTAATTATTAAAATTATTAAAAATAATATTGATGTTTCACCTCTGAAGGAAAAAAGGAAGAGCTGCTTTAAATACAGTTTCAACTGTTACAAATGCTTTACTTGAACGGTTTACAAATGGCTTTAATGCTTAAAATCACATACCTATGTAAACAAAATTGTTTTCTGATGGTGACAACCAAGAAAAATGAAGAGATCATTGTCCAAAACTATTAATCAGAAATTAAATATAGCCATTAAAAGCATAAAACCTAATATTAAACTGTTACGTTCAGAGAAGCAAATACAAGTTTCTCATTAAAAACTATGAAAGAGGGCACCCAGATGGCTCAGTTATTTAAGGGTCTGCCTTCAGCTCAGGTCACAGTCCTAGGGTCCTGGGATCGAGTTCCACGTCAAGTTCCATGTCAAGTCCCACGTCGGGCTCCCAGCTCGGTGGGGAGTCTGCATCTCCCTCTACCCTTTCCCCCTGCTCATGATCTCTCTCTCTGTCACTCAAATAAATAAATAAAATCTTTAACAACAACAACAACAAAAACCTGAAAATTTTTATTTAAAAATTTCAAGCACATTCAATATCTAATATTTACAAAGTATACAATAATATCTTATAAAAAAATGTAAGTGACCTTTTCACTAAACACAATACAAATGTCTTCAGATCCTCTCCTGTTTACTCAAATATATTACATATTATATTTCATAATTTTTATATAGCCCACAATGTTAATAAAATGGTCATAAAGGACTATTTTTGAGAGTAAAGGTGAGGAATACACGTGTCTTTGGGGTCAGAAAGACACAAAGGAATCTTGCAGCTCTAATTCCCCATTCAAAATGGGCTGACAATATTATGAAAGATGTTGACTACTGAGACCCCTAGATGATGTCAATTCTCCATCTCCACATCGCAAGGCCAATTCATCTGATGCAAATGATAGAGTAGCAACTAATATTTGTTTCCTCACATTGTCAGTCTTACTTTGAAAGACTGTCTTAGCTGAAGTCTTTTTTTTTTAATTTCTTATTTTCTATAAACATATAATATATTTTTATCCCCAGGGGTACAGGTCTGTGAATCGCCAG
Source organism: Mustela nivalis (assembly GCF_964662115.1). NCBI lineage: Eukaryota > Metazoa > Chordata > Mammalia > Carnivora > Mustelidae > Mustela > Mustela nivalis. Next base: position 126,845,041 of record NC_139023.1, read on the forward strand.
GTTTACACACTTCACAGCACTTACCATAGCACATACCCTCCCCAGCATCCATAACCCTACCCTCCTTCTCCCAACTCCCCTCCCCCCAACAACCCTCAGTTTGTTTTGTGAGATTAAGAGCCACTTATGGTTTGTCTCCCTCCCAATCCCATTTTGTTTCATTTATTCTTCTCCTACCCCCTTAGCCCCCCCATGTTGCATCTCCACTTCCTCATATCAGGGAGATCATATGATAGTTGTCTTTCTCCGCTTGACTTATTTCACTAAGCATGATACCCTCTAGTTCCATCCACATCGTCACAAATGGCAGGATTTCATTTCTTTTGATGGCTGCATAGTATTCCATTATGTATATATTCCTCTTCTTCTTTATCCATTCATCTGTTGATGGACATCTAGGTTCTTTCCATAGTTTGGCTATTGTAGACATTACTGTTATAAACTTTCTGGTGCACATGCCCCTTTGGATCACTACGTTTGTATCTTTAGGGTAAATACCCCAGTAGTGCAATTGCTAGGTCATAGGGTAGTTCTATTTTCAACATTTTGAGGAATCTCCATGCTGTTTTCCAGAGTGGTTGCACCAGCTTGCATTCCCACCAATTAGCTGAAGTCTTTCAAAGTTACAGATTCAAAACTGCATCTTACGCAGATGCGTTTGGCTGGGACTACAAATGATACAGTCCGAAAAGGAGAAACTAAGGCAGGGAAGAAAAGTAGTGTGATATTGCAAGTCAAAGGGAAAGAATGAAGTCCAAGCAGAAGAGTGTAGTATAGGCACAGAGAAGAGAGAATTAATTCTTGAGGCTCTGTGCAGACAAAATCTCTTAATAGTTGAAAGGATGATAAAACCGAATTAAGAGAAAAAGAAGAGCTGGCACAGAGGGATGAACATTTAATTAAGTCACAGGGGGACTAGAATATAAACCATTCAGTGAAAAGATCAAAATGCTGATTCAGAAAAAGAGGAGAAACATCTTCAACTATACAGTATAATTTTCAAACAAAAAAGAACAAACTGAATTGTTAGTAATAATAATAGTAATTCAGACAATAATAAATCTGGTAATGATTCTTGAGATTCAGAAAATGTTTTCCGTGTTTTTGTTCTCTTCCTTTGGAGAAGCTTGTAATGCTGTTGACTTTGCTGGCTGTACGCCTAGCCTGAGGATCATCTTACATAGGCAGCATTTAAAGACACTGCAATATGCTTTGTAAAATAACTTTTTCATGCAAATTTTTTCCACTTGTAGTATTTTCTTAAAATGATTTTTCCTTTTACATATAGCAAATACTCAAGGTAATAATATTAGCTCTGAACAAATAACACAGTACTTAGAAAAAATGTATTCATAAGTCTCTTTACCAAGTACTTCTATCAAATACTGCCTCCACGATCTAAAAATTAAACAGTATGTTAGCTTTTGTATTATAGACAAATGTAAAAATAATTCACCAACCTGCTGAATATTAGTCATTGGGAAAATGGTAAAATAAAATCTTAAGAACGTATGTATGTTCAAGCTCTGGACTGCATTGCAAATGTGATAACTAAGTGTGAACAAAAGTCTGGCAATACTGAACTTTGGTCCTTCACAATCATGTGATGATAATAGCACTGAGGGAAACAGCCTTCAATTTGCATCCTTGACCAGAACAAGTGAGTACATTGAGGCAAAATATCATGATCCCTATCAAAGACTTTTCTCTCTAGGAGTTATACTGTCATAGAGAATAATAAATGTAAATTCCTCATAAATTGCAGACACATTAGGTATTTCATAAGACTCAAAAGAAGCAAGAAATACTTCTTTTTTGTTGAAATTGTAGCCTGATCATTATAATCTTCTTTTTCATGTATTATACTATTCAAACGGATAATTATGCTTTCTTTGTTAAAAAAAAAAAAAAAAGAAAGAAAGAAAGAAAGAAAGGAAGAAAAGTATGGAACAAGACAAAAAAATCACCTTCTGTGACTGTGTAATAGTTCTCCATTCTCAACTATTGAAGTAGGTCACAGAGCTGGGAGAAATGGAGGACAAGGTTGGTAACTAATCAATTTAATCTACTAGTCTATTGATTACTTAATCAATTTAATTTCATTTAGTATCTGATTAGTCATCAGGAAAATTAAATCAAAGTATTAAAATCTTTTGTAATTTAAATTTAGGAGAAAACTGGGGGAGGGGTGTCTTTTTTTTATTTACTTACAATTTACACATAATAAATTGCACAGTTTACACACAATAAATTGCTGAGTTTCAAAAAATGTGACTATATATTAACTGAAATGCAAACACATGTAACTGTGCTCAAAAGGGCCTCATATTTAGTCTGTTATTATTATTTTCTTGAAATTCTTAAAAACTTTATCTTTGAACTTGTGCTTGTAAGTTGAGTCTGATTAGACAAAGTAGCAATGGTGTGCTCCACTGTTCCTTGTTGTCCCATTCACACATGGGCTTTACAATGTCCCATAAGGACAGAATTCCAGAAGACAAAAGACAAATGATGAGTTAGGTTCAGTTAGACTCAGTGTGAGGTAACCATGTCACCTCTAGGAATGAAAAAGCATGGTCACCACTAGCCTTAGAAGTCACTGTCCATTCCAGTCAGAACTTGCTTCAAACACAGAAAGAAAGTAATAGGGTTCTGAGAAACACTAATGACCAAGGAGCCCTAACCTATCATTTGCTAGTTGTGATCACTTATGATGAAAATGATGATATAAAAAGAAAGGAAAGATAGCATAAGCCATAGTTCCTTTACCCTTCATGCTTTATTCACCAGTAAGCAGAAGTGACAGAGCATTGGCAGAATGTTTATATATCACGCCATGAAATAAAAACACTTTTATGAGTTTTGTGCAGAACTTTCACTGTTTGGATAAGAGCAAAATACATATGTATGCATGAGCTACAAAATATGAATCGTGTGATTTTAGTTATTCTGCATACAAGATAAATGTTCTTACATTTGCATTTAAAACTAACATTGCACAATATAAGGATGACCAATAAATTTTAATATTTAATATTAAATTTAAATATAATGATTTTAATTTTTAATTTTTCCTTGTCGAGAACAACATTAAAAAACAAATTAAAAATGCCATCATAATTCAAAAGACTTTGGAAGGAAGAAAAAACTTTATGTCTTAGTACCTTTAATGACATTTTTTCCTGCTTTATGAACAATGCTCCCCATTTTCATTTTGCACTGGCTATTCAAATAATGTGCCAACTCTGCTGTGTATAAATGGAATCTTACAATGCGGCTTCCTTGTGTCTTGTTTTTTTTAGGTAAATATAAGATATTATAGATTCCTCCATGTTATTATGTGTGGCAGCAGTTCATTTCTTCCTATAGTTGAGTAGCATTTCATTATATGATTACCATTCCCCCTGTTGATGGACATTTGTATTATTTCAGGTTTAGAGTTGTTAGGAATAAAGGTGCCAGGTGTGTCTGGGTGGCTCACTAGATTAAGCATCTACCTTCAGCTCAGGTAAGATCTCAGGGTCCAGGTAGCAAGCCCTGTACCAGTCTCCCTGCTCCGTGGGGAGTCTACTCCTTCTGCCCTTTTCCCCATTCTTGCTCTCTCTCTCTCTTCCAAATAAATAAATACCATCTTTTTTTAAGTATTTTTTAAAAAGAATAAAAGTGCCATGAACACAATTATATAGGTCTTTTGTGAATATGTGTTTCATTTCTCCTAGGTAATAACTAGGAGTAGAATTAATAGATCATAAAAAAATTGTGACATATACAGAAGAAAAGCATTTAACAAAATAGTAAAAAAGATTATTTATACTCCTTGCTATTTATTTATACTCCTATAAGAAGGAGTATAAATAAATACTCTCTTTTGAGTATATTAAATTTAACATTTTGATGAATGAATAAAAAAGAGGTGGTACATACATATACAACAGAATATTATTCAGACATAAAAAGAATCAAATACTGCCATTTGCAACATCAGGGATGGAGCTAATGAGTATAACGTTAAGCGAAATAAGTCAGAGAAAGGCAAATAAGGAAAAATTAATATTTTCCTTATTTATTTCAGAATCCCTCTATTATGGAATAAAACATTTGAAACAACTAAGATTCCATCCCAACTAATTCTCCAACATCCCCAGTTGTAACATGAAACTAAAGTTTGATTGTATCATTCCAAACACATTTTATGTGCAAGTATATATAAACTATGTATACATTTTTAAATGCTATAGAATTTATGTAGAATTTGTATCACACTCAATTATCATTCTGTGGGTTGCTTTTTTCCTAACATTACTGAGATTTAGCCATTTTGATAACTTTGTTTCTTTATTTCACCTTTTCTTTCAGCTAAACCCTTCACAGTAACACTAGAGTTTACTTATTCAGTTCTCTACTGATAATTTGGCTGATTCCACATTTATCACTTTTACTATTATGAACAACATTGAAATAGACACACTTGCACATGTCGCCTTGTCCATGTATGAGAATTAATATATAGATATAAATTGCCAATCTGCAGGGTATGTGCACTTCGATTTTATTGAACATCATAAAACTATCTTCCAAAATTGTTATGCTAATTTACATTCCCACAAGCAATGTCAGAGTTCTCATTCACCTCACATCATCAACAATAGGTAATATAATTAAACTTTTAATTTTTTTCTAATTATGGGTGCATTTTGCAAATTACTGAGAGTTTGAACATCTTTACATATGTTTATAGACCAAATATATGTCCTCTTTTGTGAATTGTCTATTCCTATCTTAGGCCTATTTTGCTTTGTGTTTTTCCAAATTCTATCCTAATGTCATATAGATAGTCTTCTATATTTCCTTTCAAAAGTTTTAAGATTTAGATTTTCACAATCTATATCTATAATCTACCAGAACATTATTAATTGTTTTTACAGAGAGTGCAATGTTGGCATCTAAACTATTTTTTCCCATCTGGTTACCAATTGTCCACCCTGTATAATAGTCTTTTTCCACCAATCGTATACAGTGCCACCTTGTTAGAGTCCCAGTTTCTGTAAATGTATATGTGAAAGGGTGTGTGGGGGGTAGGGGTGTGTTTGTGTGTGTATACATGCATGCATATGTGGGGTGTGTTTGCATCTCCCAATATCAAAACCATGTTGAGTTAATCACTATTACTTTATAAAAAGTCTTGGAATCTGGTGGGACAAATTAGTCTTTTCTAATAGGTTCTTTCATATTTAATAGTTTCTTATTTAATAATTCCAAAGGGAGAATTTTGTGATTATGCAATACTCTATTTTGTCTATATTAAATTTAGTGTCTTGATGAATGAATAAAGAAGAGGTGGTACATATATATAAAATGGAACACTATTCAGCCATTAAAAAAAAATGAAATATGGTCATTTACAAAGACAGGGATGGAGCTAGAGAGTATATTGCTAAGCTAAATAAGTCAGAGAGAGAGAAATACCATATGACTTCACTCATATGTGGAATTTAAGAAACAAAACAAATGAACAGATAAAGAAAAAAGAGAGAGAGAGAGAGAAACAAAGAAACAGACTCTTAAACATAGAAAACAAACTAATGGTCACCAGAGGGGTGGTGGAGATGGGTGAAACAGATGACAAGTACAAATATCATGAGCACTGAGTAATGTATAGAAGTGTTACATCACAATATTGTACACCTGACATTAATATAACACTGCATATTGACTACACAGGAATCAAAATTTAAAACTTAATAAAAAAATAAGTTTACTGTTTTCCTAGGCCTAGAACATGAAAAACAGTTTTTTGTAATAACTCAGTCTCAAAATTCCTATTAATAATATATGCTTCTGTCATAGAAAACATTATGGCAAATAAAAATACACTCATGGTGAGTGCCTGCCTGGCTCCGTCAAAAGAGCATCTGTCTCTTGATCTTGGGATCATGAGTTTAAACCCTACTTTAGGCATAGAGATTGCTTAAATAAATAAAAACTTTCAATATATAGATATATTAACAGGTCGCTAATAAGTTTATGTAACATTTAGCAAAACATTATCTCATGATTTCCAACAGCCCTGCAAGATAGATTTTCCCCATTTAACAGGGAGAAACCTTCAGAACACTTTAGTAAATTGCCCAAAGTCACACTGATATGCTGTTAATAAGCAGCAAATCCACATATCTAATTCTACATTGTGACATTTCCAGTGCATACTATTATCCTTTTATAATGACCATTATGGACTCGACCACCACTTTTTTTGTAAGTTCACTTTTCACATGTAGAGCTCATGCCCCTCAATTATAAGAGTATGAAGCCAAGAAGACAGTGCTCAAAGACATTAATATAGTGTCTCACATACCAAAGGTGCATAATAAACACTCACTGATTACCCAGAATATAGAGATATACCTTATAAGTTATTGATTTTTTTTGTCTTTTTTTTCTTTTTTTATAATTTTTTATTTTTTATAAACATATATTTTTATCCCCAGGGGTACAGGTCTGTGAATCACCAGGTTTACACACTTCACAGCACTCACCAAAGCACATACCCTCCCCAATGTCCATAATCCCACCCCCTTCTCCCAAACCCCCTCCCCCCAGCAACCCTCAGTTTGTTTTGTGAGATTAAGAATCACTTATGGTTTGTCTCCCTCCCAATCCCATCTTGTTTCATTGATTCTTCTCCTACCCACTTAAGCCCCCATGTTACATCACCACTTCCTCATATCAGGGAGATCATATGATAGTTGTCTTTCTCTGCTTGACTTTTCGCTAAGCATGATATGCTCTAGTTCCATCCATGTTGTCACAAATGGCAAGATTTCATTTCTTGTGATGGCTGCATAGTATTCCATTGTGTATATATACCACATCTTCTTGATCCATTCATCTGTTGATGGACATCTAGGTTCTTTCCATAGTTCGGCTATTGTGGACATTGCTGCTATAAACATTCGGGTGCATGTGCCCCTTTGGATCACTACATTTGTATCTTTAGGGTAAATACCCAATAGTGCAATTGCTGGGTCATAGGGCAGTTCTATTTTCAACATTTTGAGGAACCTCCATGCTGTTTTCCAGAGTGGCTGCACCAGCTTGCATTCCCACCAACAGTGTAGGAGGGTTCCCCTTTCTCCGCATCCTCGCCAGCATCTGTCATTTCCTGACTTGTTTATTTTAGCCATTCTAACTGGTGTGAGGTGATATCTCATTGTGGTTTTGATTTGTATTTCCCTGATGCCGAGTGATATGGAGCACTTTTTCATTTTAAAAAGAGAGATTAGAGCTTCTGCGTCTGTGTTATTTGGCATCACAGTAGAAGTGATAGAGTTTAGCTCTTGAAATAGAAAAATAGGCGGAAAGAGTTTGGTGGGCATTCAGCTGACCCATGTCCATCACATCCTTCAAGTACAGTGAGTCAACTTCCTGACCTCCAGTGGGCAGTTCTCAGGAAGAGAGATTTAGAGATCAGTTGGATAGAGCTAGACTACGTAGTATAACTTCAAACTTTGGATTTTATCCTATAGGTAACTGTGTAACACAAAGTTATTAGTAAAAAAAAAAAAAAAAAAAGAAGTAAGCTAAGAAAGAGCAAAAAGTTCAAGCAAACTTAGTCCTAATATGTTGTCATGTCCACATACCATTTGTACAATTAGTTGTGTAATAGTTATCTTTAAAATTAATTCATTATAAAACTTGGCAATAATATATGTGAAATTACAAACTGGACATGCTTTTCAGACCTTTCCCAATATTTTAAAACAAGTATGGAGCTATAAAAATAAAAATGGCTCCCCTCTTTTGCATGACAGGAGTACACTATAGTGAAAAGCTTTGCCTTGTTGTTTATTAGATATGTGACATGTGCCAATGACCTAATGTCTGTATGCTTCAGTTCCCTCATCTGTGAAATGGAGAGATGATACCTAGTGTTCAAAGGTGTTATGATGTCTACTTGATTACAAAACTGCAGACCCAGCTCTTCCAGGGAAGATGGTGGAGTAGGAGGACCCTAGGCTCACCAAAGATACAAACATTTTCCTATTGATTAGTCACAGAAATTTATGCAAATGAAACTTATTATTAAAATTGGTTGATAAGGGTGCTTGGGTGATTCAGTCAATTAAGCGTCTGCCTTTGGCTCAGGTCATGATCTCAGGGTCCTGGAATTGAGTCCCGCATCGGGGTCCTTACTCAGTAGGGAGCCTGCTTCTCCCCCTCTTTGTGCTCTCTCTCTCTCCGTGTCAAATTAATAAACAAAATCTTGATAGAAGGAAGGAAGGAAGGAATTGGTTGTTAGCCCAAAAATACAAGAATGATACTGATAGAGGAATCAAAGATTAGGAAAGACTAAAATGGACTTTTCTTTGGGAAGTATTCTCATGCTTTGGACATTTACGAGGTATAATATAGTTTTATTTTGAAATGTCATCTTGACCCAGTTTGGAGGCCCTGGCTAGAGGCCAGTCAGTTCTCTTTCTTGAGCAGTTGATGAAGCCCTTACCCCAACCCCTTCCTTTACTGGGTCTCTCACACTCCAGAACCAACAGGTACCCACCCTAATTGTCCCAGGCCAGGAAACCAGACAGCTCCAGACAGCCTGTATGTCAGCAGCCCTGAAAAATTTTCAAATTAGCCAATTCACCTGGAGTCCCTGCAACCTAGCTAACTCCACCTTGCTTTTCAAACTTAAGCCACTTCTTATGGCCACTTCCTGTTGCCATGTCCCCAGGCAACCTCCTCTGTGACCCTGTGTGACAAATTGACTCACTTGGATCTGAATGTCACAAAAAATTCTGCATTTCATTTATCCCAGTGCCTGTGTGTTGTGTCCTAACGTCCAAAGAACCTACAATCCTACCTAATATTTTATCATTATACAACATGAGGTCATAATAGATGGTTGTAAGTTTTCTCTAATTCCTTAGTATGCATGACTAATTTCTAATTATTTCTTTCTAAAAATAATTCATTACTTTTACAACTAGAATTTCCAGAGAAGCTCTCAATAGGAATATACTCAGGAGATGAATTTTGGACACAAATAAAGAAGCTAATATTTTCTCAGATAACTAAAATATATTGCATGATCTTACCATCCAAGAACCCAAGAAAAAAGGTATGGGAAAGGTATGAATTGGAAAAATACAGTCAATAAGAACTTCCTCATACCTACCACTGATAGTGACCTTGCTATGTAAAGGAAAGGCTAGTGAAAATTTTAGAAAATGATTAACTTTTATTTTTTAAGCTTTTAGGATTGTTAGAGTATTGTACTGCTGTGCCCTATCTCTCTACTAACCAACATATCTTTGTTGATATCGTGAACCATATTTATAAACTAAGAAAGCTTGTAGTACTAAAAAGAGCCATAGCTGTGGCATCAGAACAATCTGGATTCCAGTCTTGACTTAGTCACTATCTACCTTATGACACTTGGCAGATCATTCCAACTACTTTTTAAATATCAAACATACATGCATTTATACTTTTCATATAAATGCATAAATATGGTATCATTCACAGATTTTTTAAACACTCATTTTTTTAAATCTTTTCCTTTTTTACTTTGTTCCTCTATCATCCCCAGGTTCCCTATCACATGCCCCCAGCCACCCACCTACCTCTAGACACTGGTGTTAAGTTGGAATTTATCATCTGTATTATTTCAGGTTTATACAGGATGTACAAACATATACACATACACACATGTACCATGTACAGGCACATCTATATGTATACACATGTGATGTGCATATCACCTGTGTAAAGTAAACCAATAACCAACTCATTATACATACACAAGTTTCTTGCCTTTTTTCACACATATCATGTAAATCCCATTATGTCTGGTAGGATACCTATATTTTCTTTCAATTGTGTGCCTATCCTATAATTTATTCAGCCATTCTTCTACTGATGAACCTTTACTTTGCTTTGCTTTATTTACTTATGTATTCACTTTTCCTTTGCTGCATTCATTTGCTTACTTATCTATTTTCGCCACATTTTAGCAATAAACGTCTTTGAAAATATGTTCTTATGTACCGAGGCTCATAATTCTATGTGATGCTTCTCAAGTAAAGGACTACTGAGTTAAAATGCATGTTATTTTAAAATTTTTAATAGATATTCCATAATTGCCTCCCCAGAAAGTGGTCACATTAATATTGTCATAACATGTTTGAGAGTTCATGCTTCCTGTATCCCGGCAGCAACTGGTGTTAGCAGTCTTTTCAAATTTAGCCAATCTGATGTGAAGTGATATCTGGGTATTATTAGTTTGCCCTTCCTTTCTGCTTTTGTACGTCATTTGGATTTTCTCTTTTATTCATGGCCTGTACAAGTTTGTCATATTGTTTATCTATTTGTTAATATAACAAAGAAGCAATAAAACAAATATTATGTCAGATATTTATAGATCTTACATATCCATTTGCTTTTTTAATTGAATTTTTATTATAAGTTTTTAATTTTTTAAATCAAATATGCCTCAAATATGCCTATCTAAGTGTCTGAGCTTATTTAAGAAGATCTTCTACAGGGGAATCTGGGTGGTTCAGTTGGTTACACACCAACTTTTGATTTAAGCTCAGGTTGTGATCTTGGGGTCATGGGTAAGAGCCCCACATCAGGGTCCACACTCAGTGGAAGTCTGCTGGAGATTCTCTCTTTCTCTCTCTCTCTCTCTCTGCCCATCCCCTCCTCAAATAAGTAAATCTAAAATAATAATAATAATAAAGATGACCTTTCACAAACCTAGACTGTGCAAGTGGCTTAGATTTTATTGTAGGAGTTTTAGCATCTTATTTCTTACACTTTCTTACACTGATTGGTAAAATATCATAGATCCCCTTTGTGTCAGCACCATTTATTAAATAATTAAAACAAGAGCTTTGTCATTCACTAGATTTTATTCTTTTTTTTTAAAGATTTTATTTAGTTATTCATCAGAGAGAGAGAGTAAACAGAGGGAGCAGCAAGCAAAGGGAAAAGCAGGCTCCCAGTAGAGCAAAGAGCCCAATGTGGGAATCGGTCCCAGGACCCTGGGGCCATGACCAGAGCTGAAGACAGACACGCAACTGAGTCATTCTGGCATCCCTCACTAAATTTATTCTTAAGCACTTCATAGTTTTGTTACTATTACAATTTTTTCATTTACTTTACTGAGGTTTATTACTAGAGTAGAAACAACACTGGTACTTAAATATTCGGTCATTTTATTGCTCACTAAAAGCGTGAAATTTAATCATGGTACTACTGAACACTTCCCTTACCTTAAAATTTACCACTGTATTGCCAAAAGATTATTTACTGCAGTTCCTTTCACCCAGCAAATCATGTTTAGGTATGAAAAAAAAAAATTATAAGACATACAAAAAGGAGGGAAAAAGTTTAAAGAGAGAAAGCAAGCATCAGAACCAGACTTAGAAATGACAGAGATAGGGGCGCCTGGGTGGCTCAGTGGGTTAAGCCGCTGCCTTCGGCTCGGGTCATGGTCTCAGGGTCCTGGGATCGAGCCCCGCATCGGGCTCTCTGCTCAGCAGGGAGCCTGCTTCCTCCTCTCTCTCTCTCTCTCTGCCTGCCTCTTTGCCTACTTGTAATCTCTCTCCGTCAAATAGATAAATAAAATCTTTAAAAAAAAAAAAAAAAGAAAGAAAGAAATGACAGAGATATTGGAATGAGCAGACCAGGAATTTAAAAGAACTCTGACTGACCTAGGGCTCTAATGAAAGAAGTAGACAGTATGCAAGAACAGATGAGCAATGCAGGCAGGGACTTGGGAATTCCAAGGAAAAACCATAAAGGTAATGCTAGAGATCAAAAACACTCTTAACAGAAATGAAGAACTTTTTTGATCAGGCTGATGAGAATATTATAGTTGGCTGAGGAGATAATCTCTACACTTGAGGATACCTCATTAGAAATCTCCAAAACTGAAATGCATACAATGTCTGCTCTCAGACCACAATGGAAGTAACCTAAAAATCAATAACAAACAGATAGCTGGAGAATCACCAAATACGTGGAGAGTAAGCAACACACTTCCCTATTAACACATGTGTCAAAGAAGAAATCTCCAGGAAAATTTTTAAATGTTTTAAACGAAGTGAAAATGAAAATACAACTTATCAAAATGTGTGGGATGCAATTAAAGTAGTACTTAGAAGGAAATTTATAGCATTGAGTCCATATATTAGCAAAGAAGAAAACTCTAAAATCAATCATCTAAGCTCCTACCTAAGGATAACAGGAAAAAAATGAGCAAATTAGATCCAAAGTAACTAGAAGAAATAATGAAAAGTAGACCAGAAATTAATTAAACTGAAACAGAAAATCAATAGGGAAAACAACAAAATCAAAAACTTGTTGAAAAAATCAATAAAATTAATAGACCTCTAGCCAGGCTAACCAAAAAAAAAAAAAAAAAAAAAAAAACAGATACAAATTGCTAATATCAGAAATGGAAGAGAGGACAATATTACAGATCTCTCTATAAAAATGGACAATCATCCCTTATTAAATGGATAACAAAGAAATATTATGAACAACTCAATGCACATAAATTTGATATCCTAGATGAAATGGATTGGTTCCTTAAAATACAAAATCTGCCAAAATTCACAGAAGAAGAAATAGACAATCTAAGTACCCAAAGCAATCAACACACTTAATGCAATCCCTATCAAAATACCAGCAGCATTTTTCACTGAACAATCTTAAAATTTGTATGGAACCACGAAAGGCCCTGAATAGCTAAAGCGATCCTGAAAAAGAAAAGCAAAGCTGGAGGCATCACAATTCTGGACTTCAAGTTATATAACAAAACTGAAGTAATCAAAACTATATGGCACTGACACAAAAACAGACAGATCAATGGAACAGAATAGAAAACCCAGAAATGAACCCACAACTATATGGCTGATTAGTTTTTGACAAAGCAGGAAAGAATATCCAGAGGAAAAAAGTCTCTTCAACAAATTTTTGGGAAAATTGGACAGTCACATGCAGAAGAATGAAACTGGACCACTTCCTTACACCATCATGAAATAAGTTCAAAATGAATGAAAGACCTAAATGTGAGACGGGAGATCATTAAAATTCCAGAAGACAACATAAGCAGCAACATTTTGACCTCAGCCATAACAACACTCAGCTTTTATTTAAAACATCACCAATTAAAATTTAATAATTTTCTCTTTCTTAGAATATAATTCAGGTGACTGAAAAGGCCTTGACATGGCATGGCCAAGATAGTCATAATGATCCTTACATGTATGATTCAGACACCCAAAAGGCAAATTGTGAAACCTGCCCAAGATACTAGATGGAACCTTCTGGAGCTAATCAGCTGATACAGCTGTGTGCCAAGTTATCTGGGAACACATTCCTGAAAATCACTCTAAGACTGAAATGGTACACTGAGAGAGAACATTAAGATGTGCAATTGTTTGTGGGTAGCTATGCACTGAATTATCTTGGAGAATCCCACTGTGAATAAAGAAATGATGGCCAATAAAGGGTACAAGGGTCACTGGATCCCACCTTGATTCCCTTTTCTTACTCAGAGCCTAACCTGAATGAGCATTTTTCTTTACAAGTTTAGCCCATAAACCAGTCACATGACCCTTATCACAATAGGTGGCTTAGAGTGGTTGACTGAGAATAGACCAAGAAAGAGTGAAGGAACACACACACACACACACACAATCTGCCCTACACCAAGTAAACAGAATTTCATTAGTATGCTTTGTTGATTATGAATTTGCTTAAAGGTAAATATTTGGAGGGACAATTTAATCTATTGGCATTTTGCCCCATATTGTGAATTACATATGACAAATAAGTATGCAATTTGAAAAAAAAAAAAAAAACCACCTTTAGTTACTATAACACTGCAGAGAGTCTACATCTTGGTAGCTAGATGATTCTATTTTGCTGGGCTCCCATAGGAGCATGCATGTGAACAGGTAGGAACTGAGGGAGAAGATAGATTCCTTCCCTACAGAAATCAGATTTGAAAGTCCAGAAAAAATCTGGAAGGAAGAATAAAGTTATAAATTTAGGCAATAAATCAAGGAAGTGAGCAGAGTGACCCATTGATGGTCTTGTGGCAAAGAAAAAGACTTTAAAGAAAAATATTTAAGGAGTACCTCAGGTGTTTTGCTTATAGACTTACGTAGTATTACCTCCCTCCTCCAAATCACCTGTGAAATCACCTGTGAAATAACCAGCAAGTTCTATACAGCTCATTAATGTTTTTATCTGAAACAAATTCTTTTGGGGCGAGTTCACAAAAGGCAATGAAGGGACAGCTGACATCTGAATCACCACTGACTGAGAACTGCAGGAATTAGAGTCTGAAACTGCAGTCGGACTTAACTGTCTTACCTTATTTTAGTGCGGGACGTGGAGGTAGAATGGAAAATATTGTATATACTTTCAGTATATGAAAAAGCTGATTCATTCAATCAATTGCTCAGTAAAGAGCACCTGTTGTGTGTGCTTTGATATAACGGAAGTTTTCATTCTTGAAATCATTTACAGAATCTGAAAGAAGCAGTGAAGCCAAGTGATTAAGCATTGAAGTTCAAACCTTGGTTTCAGTGCTTAACTGGCTATTAACCTTTGGTAAGTTTTCCAGGCTTGCTTCCTTTTATTTTTTCTTTTTTCTGGGGGGCAGGCAGGGCTCTAAATACTAAATATTCTTTGTTTTTAAGTTTGTAAACTCTAGCTAGTTAACATACAGTGTGATATTAGTTTCTGGGGTGAGATGGAGTGATTTAATGCTTCCATACAACACCCAGCCCTCATCACAAGTGCCCTCCTGAATCCCCATTACCATTTCACCCTTCCCCTACCCGCCTCCCCACTGGTTCCTTGGTTTTCTCATTGGTGAAGTGAAGACGGTGCTTTTGCTCTGCTACAACATGTGTCTATGTAATGTGAATTGACTCATTAATGACTGGTAAATGAGAGAATACCGTCAATATAATGCATTAATGTGCTGGTTCACATGAAATTTTTCTCTACATGGTTTGTGTTTCACATCACTAAGTATCAGCAGCTGAATTCAAGGTATGTGAAGACCCAGATGTGTGAGCTTTGAGGAATCCAGGGCTGTACGTGGTGCAAACTGGGCTCACTCTTACTGTTGGGTAAGTGTGACTTGATTTGGCACATAATCTGTCTTGCAATGACTATCTGCATGGTGCTTCCTGACTTGGTGCATGCCATCTCTAAAGAGTGTCTGTACTTGGGCCGCCCAGGTAGCTCAGTTCGGCTCAGGTTATGATCCCAGGGTCCTGGGATCGAGCCCCACATCAGTCTCCCTGCTTGGCGGGGAGCCTGTCTCTCTCTCTCTCTCTGTCAAATAAATAATCTTTCAAAAGAAGTGTTTGTTCTTTCTTACACCCCCTTAAGTGCAGTAAACTCCACATTTTTAGAATGTTAAGGTCCTGTATTTTCTTTTCTTTTTTTTTTTTTTAAGATTTTATTTATTTATTTGACAGACAGAGATCACAAGTAAGCAGTGAGGCAGGCAGAGAGAGAGGGGAGGAAGCAGACTCCCCGCGGAGCAGAGAGCCCGATGCAGGGCTCCATCCCAGGACCCTGGGATCATGATGTGAGCCGAAGGCAGAGGCTTTAACCCTCTGAGCCACCCAGGTGCCCCAAAGTCCTATATTTTCTTTAGCACTTTTTTCTACATTCTAGATCAGGAGAAAACTACACATAAACTCCCATTTTACTTATCAGGCATTTATCATGTTTTTGAAATGTGCCATTTTAATTAATTCTATTGATGCTGTGCTTAGAAAGTTTTGCTTGTTTTGGATGGTCTCTTTTTACCCTATATTCCCTATGAACCCTGCTGGTTTAGTGCAAACATTTGTAGAATTGAGATGCCTAAATTATAACCATTACTGCTATTTCTGCTTCTGTACCTTCACTTGCTAACCCATGAGGAGATGGAAAAATACCAGCAGACTTTCTATAGGCACTCTGTAACCACACAACCCCTGCCCAGAATTGAACCTGGCAGAATGGCCACTCCCGGACCCCCACCCGGCTCTGGGCCGAGAGATAACAGTCATCTGGCGCCAGAAAAACCCCCACCCAGAATTGGACGTGACAAAATGACTGCTCCTTGACCCCCCACCCAGCTCTGGGTGCAAGAGATAATAACCATCTGGCACCCCGTGGCTTGACAGGGAGACCCCGGCCAATCCTGAGGTGACACATACCCTAGTGGTGCCAACCAAGCAGTTTGAAGAATGACAGCCCTTTGACCTAACCGATAATCTGTTCCCAGCCTTTTCCCGCTCTGTAGCGCGTCAGTCATATTATAGAGTTGCTGTTTGATTTTCCCGCGGTATGTAGTGATTTGTTAGGAGATACTATGATGTATGCTAAGTCCGTGCCTCCCCAAAAATAGTGTATAAAAAGTGCTGTGATCCTGAGCTCGGTACCTCTTAGCGTCACCGGAAACGAGTGCGCGGAGGTCCGGGTTCGAACTCGTAATAAACGACCCTTGCTGTTTGGCTTTGACTCTGGACTCTGGTGGTCGTCTTTGGGGGGTCTCAGAATTCAGGCATAACAGAATGTGATGTTTTTTAGGAACATGTATACTGCATTTTAGCGAAAAAAACTAGAGTATCTATCGTGTACAATGTGTGTGTGTGTGTGTGTGTGTGTGTGTGTGTGTGTCAACTGGGTTAATAGTGTAAAAATCTCTGACATCCCCACCACTTACTGTGTTCTGGGTTGTATTCTGAGCACTTTACATGTAAATGTCAGATGAAGCTGGCACTACATAAATATTCACTTAAAAGAAATGTTCAACTACTATATATGCCCATAGTTCCTGAATCAAAGACATAGGTTATGCCATAGTATAACTCAGGAGAGAGGTATGCAAACCAAAGGCACTGCATATTTGTATATGTAGTACGTTAATTTCCTGCTGGTGGGAAGTACAGTGTCTGGTTTTAACAAAATCATATGATGGTAGTAACCTGTGTTGAAGAAGAGGAGCACTTTCTAAATAGTAGCAAGGGGCTGTTAGGGCCAGTAAACGACCTGCCATGAATAGTCTTTAGCTCATAAAAGCTCCCATTTATAGTCAGTTCTCAAATTACAGGAGTAGCATATTAATTTATATTTATTTTAAAACTGTGATTAGTGACATCTCTCATACAATTATGGCATGACATTAGGCAAGACATGGCATAGACAAGCTATGACATCAGGGCAAAGAAGACCCCAGGAATCTTTAGTTTGCCTAAGTGATTTCTTCCTAACCAAGGCTCAAGACCAGTATGGTAAAGTTTATCTTTGTCACCCTTTTTCTTCCTTTCCCTTTCTTTTTGGGCTTTGTGATCAGGTGATGGGGTCTTGAATCCCTTCCATTGTATCAAAGCACACATAATAGCTGCTCAGTAAATAGTAACTGGATGATGGAATAATTCAGCTTTGTCATACACCAAGGGGATATTCAAACTTTTCCATTCTACCTCCTCATCTGGCACCATAATGTACTACAGTAACTCCTATAGAGCTTGGTTTTCTGTTTTTTGTTTTTATACCTTTTTACAAATATTCCAGGAGGCTACTCCTTTTTTTTTTCCAGCTTTACCAAAGGATAATTGCCAAGTACAATTATAGAATATTTGAAGTGTACACTCTGATGATTTGATATACGTATACACTGAGAAAGGACTAACACATGGAATTAATTAATACATCCATCACCTCATATACTTCTTTTTTTTTTCTCTCCTTTTTTTTTTTTGGTGAAAACATTTAAGTTTTCATCTTTTAGCAAATTTAAATTATACAATTTGGTGCTATCATCATAGTCATCATGTTACACATCAGATCCTAAGACCTTATTGGTCTTATAACTGAAAGTTTGTACCCTTTACCAACTTCTCTTTATTTTGCCCACCCCCCCCCCGGCCCCCAGCCCCTGGCAATGGCTTTTTTACTCTCTGTTTCTATGGTTTCAACTTTTTGTTTTTTTAAATCCCACATATAAGTGATATCATGCAGTATTTGTCTTTATCTGGCTTATTTCCCTTAGCCTAACCCTTCAGATTCATTCACAATGTCACAAATGACAAGATTTCTTTCATGATGCAACTGGGTGGCTCAGTCAGTTAAGCATCTGCCTTCAGCTCAAGTCATGATCCCAGGGTCCTAAGATCAAGTCCCACATCAGGCTACCTGCTCCATTGGGAGTCTGCTTCTCCCTCTGCGCCTTCCCCTGCTGTGCTCATGCACACATGCACTCTCTCTTTCTCTCTCACGAAAGTAAAAAAAATAAATATCTTATCTTTCCTAAGGCTAAATAATACTCCATCGTATTTTTCTATCACATCTTCCTTACCCATCAATAGATACTATTCACAGTGAAAAGACAACCTACAAATGGAAGAAAATACTTTCAAGTCATATATCTGATAAGGAATTAATGCCCAGAATATACACAGAACTCCTAAAATGCAACAAACAACTTGATTCAAAAATGGACAAAGACTTGAATGGACATTTCTTCAAAGGAGACATACAAATGACCAATGAGCTTATGAAAAGATACTGTACATAAGGGAAATGCAAATCAAAACTACAATGAGATATCACCTCATATGCATTAGGATGGCTACTTTCTAAAAAACAAAACAAAACAAGTATTAGCAACAAATGTTAGGTGGGAATGTAAAAATGGTAAAGCCACTGGAAAAACAGCATGGAAGTTCCTCAAAAATTTGAAAATAGGACTATCATATATATTTAGCAATTCCGCTGGATATATACCCAAAAGAATTAAAAGCAGGATCTCAAAGAGTTATTTGAACACCACATTTATAGCAACATTATTCACAATAGCTAAAAAAATGGAAGCATACAAGTGTCCATCAGCCAATGAGTGGTTAAGCAAAATGTGGTGTATACATTCAATGAGATATTATTCCGCCTTAAAAGGAAGGAAATCCTGCAAATAGTACAACAGCATGAACCTTGCGGACATTTTACTGAGTGAAAAAGACTGATAAGGTGTCCTTCCGCCTGTATGAGGTACTTGGAGTCATCAAAATCATAGAGAGAAAACATCACAGTGTTCACCAGGAGCTGGGTGGAGAGAGGAATGCGCAGTTATTGTTTAATAGGTATAGACTTTGAGTATTACAAATTGAAATGAGTTATGAGGATGGATGGTGGTAATGGCTGTAGAACAACGTGAGTGTGTTTAATACCACTGAAGTGTATTTTAAAAGTGGTTAAGATGGTAAATTTTATTTTATGTCTGTTTAAACACAATAAAGAAAAGGTGGCGGAAGAGAAAAAAATTCCTAAGCATCCACTGGTAGACTCAGCTTTTCCCCTACCTTGGCTATCGTGAATAATGAGCTTGGGAGTACAGCTACCTCTTCAAAATAATGATTTCATCTCCTTGGAGATATTCCCAGATGTGGAATTTCTTGAGGAAATTCCACACTGTTCTCCAGAGTGGCTGTACCAGTTTTCATCCACACCAATAGTCCACGACCTTCCCTTTTCTCTGTATCCTCAACAGCATTTATTTCTTGTTTGTTTGATAATAACCATCCCTAAAGGTAGAAGATGATAACTTGTTGTGGCCTTTCCCTGATGATTCATGATGCTGAGCATCTTTTCATGTGTCTATTGGTCATTTGCATGACTTCTTTGGAAAAATGTCTCTTCAGGTCCCAAAAAGCGTTGTTTATAAAAGGTGGTTAGAATAGTGTGACACTGCCTGCCTCACCTCTATACATTCTGTGTGCAGAAAGAGCATTCATTGCAGTCAATTGGTGTACCTGGTTTGGAAAATTAATCTGGTAATTATTATTGTAGTCAATCCAACAGCAAAATTCAATTATTACAGCTGATCTGACCTAGAGCTTAATAATTCCCCAATAAATTGATATACTAATTTATTCCACATATGTATATGTAGGAATATATTCTGGTCTAGTTTTCCTAGGTTTTCGTACTAATTATTCATTGCATTTGAATTCTCTGAAGTTAAGTGCCCACTTCACTGTCAGCAGTACGCATTGTTCTTCATTCTTTGTCCCAAGGAAATAACTTCTGCAGGGTGGGAAATCACCTATCTTTCTCACAGCTGCTTACCACACACACAGGCTATTACGCTGATCTGAAGGCAAGATGTGCTACAAGAGTCCCTGTGCTGCCTCTTGCCTCCTTTAGTTTCTCTCTTTCTTCTGTTTAGGCATAGCATCGACTTATAGAGGTTTAAAAAAAAAAAAAAAAGAAAAAGCAGCATTATATATAGGCATTTGTCCTAGTCCTGTGTTGGTTTATTTTGTTTTTCAGAAAATATTTGTTATATTTTTCAAATAGTTTACCAGTTTACTTACCCAATTAGTTCTTAGCTCAGCCTTACATATTTAAAAAAAAAAAAAAAAAAAAAATATATATATATATATATATATATATATATATATATATATATCACAGGGCACCTAGGTGGCTCAGTTGGTTAAGTGTCTGCCTTAAGCTCAGGTCATGATCCCAGGGTCCTGGGATGGAGCCCTATGTCATCGGGCTCCCTGTTCATTGGGAAGTCTGCTCTCTCTCTCCCTCTGCTGCTCCCCCTGCTTGTGCTCTCTCTGTGTCAAACAAATA
This sequence comes from Mustela nivalis, assembly GCF_964662115.1. Lineage (NCBI taxonomy): Eukaryota > Metazoa > Chordata > Mammalia > Carnivora > Mustelidae > Mustela > Mustela nivalis. The sequence continues at coordinate 126,865,711 of NC_139023.1, forward strand.
AATAAAATATTTAAAAATAAATAAATTAAAATAAAATAAAATTAGAAACGTTCACCACACACACACACACACACACACACACACACAAAATGTCCAGCAACAGAACCTTGTTGCTATGAAATAAATGGTCTCTATCTTGCTCTCCCTAGACTCACACATACATTGTGATTGAGGCAAAAAAAGAGGTCATGGAAGGACAACCTACTGAAGCTTCTTCCAATTTTAAACATCCTCGGCCATTTCACAAGGGATTGGAATTTCAAGCACACAAATCAGAGGAGTTTGAGACTGGCTCTGTGATGCTCTGCATAGTAATTGAAAAATTCTGTTAAGTTGTATCATGTGCCAAGAAACCTCTGAGCGTCTCTAGACTTAACTTTGAGTCTGCAGAGGCAGAACCAGTATTACCGAACAATATTTTATCAAATTGAGTCAAATTGAGTAGCTATTTTTTATTCATCCTTTACAGAGGTGAAATAGCACCGTGTTGACGAATTTGGGCTTTGGGGTTACACTGTCTGATCAGTCACTTGCCAGTTGGGTGGGGTTAGGCATATTACTTAATCCCACCAAGAGTTACTTTTCTTATCAATAAAATAAAGAATCCAAGTCAATAATTCGTGTAAAGTATTTATCACAGTGCCTGGCAATAAACATTCAATTAATTTTATTCATGAAAATAACAGAGCAAATCATACTTGCAGTCTTTACTGGTTTACACAGTATGTGCAGATCACAGATCATCAAAACACTGGAAAGTAACTCCTAGACTCATTCTGCCATGAGTCTGTTGCCATCAGTTAAGCACAGATTAATGAAACGTATTTTAGTCCAGGTAAATTAGTACTAAAGTTCCTCAGATTAACTAAAATTCACAAAGGGCAGGCAATGAAAGTTTCACACACCGTGATTTTTACAATCTATAACTTCCTTAAAATTAGAACTTTCCATAGAATGGTCAAAAAGACTTGAAACGAATGAAACCTGTTTTTATAACTAAAATATTTGTAATTATATTAAAGATTACTAGGCACTTAAATCATAGAAATTATAACTGTACACAGATATTTCAAATATCACTATGAAAATTTAAACTGATGCATTGAAGACTTTTGAACTAAACATTATCAAACTCCTAAGGCATCCGTTATGCTAAGACATTTAGTGCCGTATAAAAACACCATGATTCAGTAACATGTATGACCTTTATCAAAAAAAAAAAAAAAAAGAAAAGAATTCAGTGTGTCTCAAGTTATGTGCCAGGAACTAAAAATCATAAGATTAAATTCTAACCTTCAATGAATTCATCATCTAAAAATTCATAAACTAAAATAAAACAAACAAAAAAGAAACAGAAAAACAACAATCTAAATGCACTTTTTAATAAAGCACTGGAACAGAGACATGCTTAAACAGCTAGGGGAGACAAGAAGAAATCAAAGTGGAATGGAAGATAATAAGGATTCAGAAAGCCAGAGAGAACTGATCATCATTGAACTGTACCAAAAAGAATAAATAAAATTTTCTAGCCTGTATTTTCCAGTCTGGCAGGGTCAAAATAGCATGGAGGAGTAAATATATATGGCAGGCTTGTTTTCCATTGACACACTATCATTGACACCAGACCAAAACACCCACACACTATTTTGCCACATGGCTCAGAAGTGCAAGTTTAAGGATCAACAGAGCTTCCTGACCTCATCTCTCCTCCCACACCAATCTCTAATTCATCCCTTATTTGCCTATCCCTGGACTTCTGTTCCATACCCTGACTTTTATTTCTACATTTTTCCCCATCTGGTATTTGTGACCTGCTAGATGGTTGGTATTTTCTTGGAATCAGGTATATCTACAAAATTTGGGGCTGCAGTGGTTTCTTTCATGCATAATCACAATTAATGTTTTAGAAATTTCCCTTCAAGTTTATTTTTTAAATAAATAAAGGTATACATAGGCATTGATTAAGATATGTGCAGACATATATGAGAAGGAGGAAAGAAAATTTGCCATTGAGAAACACATCACCATCCAACCACAGCAGACTACAGCAAAATTAAAACCCTTTTATTCCATTAAGCATCTTGATAGATTGGGATATATCGAGATATAGATAAATAGATAGATATAGATATAGATATAGATATAGATATCTGGAAGAACATCTGATTTAATTGTAATAAAATAACCTGAGCAATTGTAATAAAATAACCTTGCCTCCTCGATAAGTAATATGAGAAACAAAATAAAAATCTATCTTTGATTAAGCTAGAAAAATTTGTTTACAACGATGTGGATGGAACTTGAAGGTATTATGCTAAGAGAAATAAGTCAGTCAGGGAAAGACAATTATCGTATGATCTCACTGATATGTGGAATTTAAGAAACAAAACAGAGAATCATAGGGGAAGTGAAGAAAAATAAAACATGAAACCAGAGAGGAAGACAAACCATCAGAGACTCTTTATCATAGGAAACAAACTGAGAATTGCTGGGAGGGAGGGGGATAAGGGGATGGGGTGACTGCGGGATGGACACTAAGGAGGGCACGTGGTGTAACGAGCACTGGGTATTATATAAAGCTGATGAATCACTGACCTCTACCTCTGATACTAATAATACATTATCTGTTAGCTAATTGAATTTAAATTTAAATTCATCCTTCTCTCTCTCAAATAAATAAATAAAATCTTTTTAAAAAAAAAAGTACAGCAAGATATGGAGTAAGGGCAATTACAGCTAAAAGCTCAAAAAAAGCTAGCAGAACTTTACTTCTCTAAAGTAAGTGGTATACTCTAATAAGATTTTTTAAATTATTTCATACTTACAATAAGATAAATGAGTTGTGTAGATTAATAATGGAAGCCCCCTTGGATTCTGTTAGAGGAGGTAATGCAGAGGATGTGACCAGGGAAATTGAGGCCCCTCACCCCTTTCCCTGTCCTTGCAGGGTACATGCTCCCCACCATTCCCACAGTGGGAGGCATTTCAAGGGCACACCAATGTGCTGAGAGAACAATGTGCTGTTGAGACTATCTGGATGATGTACATGACTGAACCTAGTTAAGAGTTCTATATAAACTTAAAATTTTGGCAGGTGGGTGGAGAGATCTATTCATCTTGCAGCTGCCTGAGACAAGCCTTGGAGGTCAGCTCCCTTGTTTTGAACCTGCTGCCTACCAGTCAGGAGTAGTCTGCCTCTTTATTCAGTCTCTCCTTGCCCTCCCTCCCTATAGAGAGACCATTTCAGATTTCACCCAGGATAGCTCCAGAGGTTGTGAACCAATGGATTCTCTTTGGCATCAAGTCTAAAATATCTGAAAGAGTGGAGCTAATTTAGGAAAACAGAGATAAGCTATATTTTGGCAACTATCTGAGTGGGAGACAAAGATAAAGATTAAAAACAAGACAAAGATAAAGATTAAAGTACCATTTTTGGTTGACTAGAGAGGAATAAAAGCTAAAAGATTTTATAGAGTCCATGTCATAATCAGAATTCCTGAGAGTCTGGATCATAACACTATCCTTTCTTTATCAAACTCTCCTGCAGATGGGTTATCCAAAAATAATTAACCTCATTCAAAAAATGAAGAATAATTTTAAAAATATATAAGATCTATTTTTTTTTAAAGAGGAAGGAGAACAATGAGGAAAATAAATAAAATGTATAGAACAGTTACTCCAGAAATAATGACAGGGAGTAAAGAAAAGTTGTAGTCAAATACAGTGCAGTAAATATGAAAAGCATAATGAAGCAAGTGCCTCTTTAAAACAAAAACACAAATCAGAGATAATAAAACTCAGAAAAATCATGGAAAAATAACAATAGAAGATGGAGAATAAGCTAAATCAGCTTAAGAAATGGAAGGGTAAAAAAAAAAAAGCCATCACAGAAATAGCAATCACATTGGAAGTAGAATAAAGAAAAATAAACATGCAGAAAGCGCATAAGAAACATATAGCATCATTACATAAAATTGAGTAATAAAATGAAAAAAGATTTTAAAACTTTGGAAAGGGTGCTCTAGGAAGGTGCTATAGGAAGTATCTTCCTATAGGTATGCAAAGGAGGGGTGGCTGGCTGGCTCAGTCAGTAGAGCATGCAACTCTTGATCTCAGGGTTGTAAGCTTGAGCCCCAGTTGGATGTAGAGATTATTTAAAAATAAAATCTTTAAAAAAAAAAAAAAAAGGAAGATAGGTAAAGGAGATCCAACATTTTCATACATAGTGTTACCAAAGAACAAAATCAAAAGACTAGAAGAAAAATTATATAAATTAAAGAAATGCCCCAGAAATAGAAAAATTAAATCACAGGTTGAAAATTCTCACAAGAAAATGGAGCCAGACTGATTCTTACTTAGACTGACAAGTTATGATAATAATCATCATCATCCATATTTACATTTTACATGTAGTACCTCATCTAATCCTCAGAACCTGAGATGAACAGGTTGTACTTTTAGAGACACTATTATTATCTGCATTACAACTATAATGAAACAGAGTTAAAGAAAGGTATCTAAGCAAAATGATTAGGTAACCATTGTAGTAAGAAATTCTAACTAGCTCTTAGGTCTCTAGAGAACACATTCATTGGCATTGAATATTGATTCGACCTAATTATGGAAATAAGAACAAAAACCAAACATATTTAGTGTACATTGCCAAAAACTAGTCAGAAGGTAAATGAAAATGTCAGTTCTTTTGAATAAATACTTAGGAGTAGAATAAATACTTAGGAGTAGAATTAGAATTAATTCATGATTAATTTTATAAGAAACTGCCTATCTGTTGGAGGTAGTCATTGAGAGGAGGTGACCTTTGGTTGATCTGCAAGCTGGACCCAGCAATGGGAGCCTCTAATTCCTTCCCAGGTCCTTGGAATCTTGTGTTCTGCCATTTCAAGGCTGCAGTCTTTTGAGAGGGTAATGTGTAGTCTGGACTAATCCCTGTTAAGGCCTTTAATACACTTTTAAAATTCTGATGGGATGGTGCAGAGATCTGCTCATCTTGCAGTTCCCTAAGACAAGCCTCATAGGTAAATGTCCCTGCTTATTAAAACTGCCATCTACCAACTTGGAGGGGTCTGCCTCTTTCTTCCATCTCTCCTGCCCTTCTTGTAGAAGAGACAGCTTCAGATTTCTCTTGGTGAACTCCTGAGGTTGCAAACCAACACTAACAGATTTCCAAAATGAGTTTCCTTGTTGTACCACCTCATCAGTAACATTTAGTATTATTGTTCTTTTTAATTTTAACTATTCCATTGGGAGTAAAAAGTGGCAATTCATCATGGACTTAACTGCATTTCCCTGATAACTAATGATGTTGAGCACCTTTTCTTTTGATTATTATCCATTTGGGCCTCTTCAGTGAGATATGTGTTCAAGAGTTTTGCCAATTATCATTGGGCTATTTTTTTTTTATTGGGCATTTTTTCTTTATATGTTAATTTCAGTGAAGTAAACTTCTTAATTTTTTTTCTATTGAAGTTAGTGGATTTATTGTCCTCTCTAAGAAATCTTTGCCTACTCCAAGATCATGAAGATCATGTGGATGGTTTTGTTCTTATGGAAGAAGATTTCCTCTAGAAACTTTATGATTTTAGTTTTGATGTTGAGTCCATGCTTCACTCTAATTTTGAGTTAAGTGTCAGATGAGTGACAAGGCCCATCTCCGCCTATATATTTACCAGTTATTCTAGCTCTATTGGTTGAAAAGACTGTTTTTACACATTGAATTGAATTGAACTGAAAAGCTAATTTTTTCAAATATCAGTTGGTGAGGACCTTCTATTCTGTTTCATTGATCTGTTTACCTAGCAGTATGTCCACTCTGTGTTGATTACTATAGCTTCATAGTAATCCTTGAAATCAAATTGTGAAAGTCCTCCAACTTTGTTCTTTTCTTGTAGGACTCTTAGAGAAAATTGGTGATTCAAAAAGGGAAACAATAGTTATGACAGGGATATTAGATTACCCACAATCTTTGTGTTGACTACATTTTATTTTGTGTATTCTTGATGCTCTGGCATCTGGATCCTTGCTAACTGGGGAGGAGTTGTCCCTCCTCGGGTTAGCTAATTCCCAGAGATAGTAAAGGACTTGCCTAGATGCGTATCTTTGATATGAAAACCAACCAATCCTAAACTTGATCTTAGCCAAAAGGCTAGAATCGATAAACCAACCAATCCTAGTCCACACTTCATCTGCCTGATTTATAAGGCTCACTGACTCTGAGAACCACTATTCCCACCTTAATTGCCCCAGGGTCAATTACTAGACAACTGAGAATCACCTTAACAGCTCAGAGCCCACCCAAATTATTTAAACTTGCTTCTCTTGCTTACCTTATCTCATCCAGTCCCTCCCAGAAAAGTCACAGTAATTGGTCCTACCCAGTAAATCCTCTCTCTCTCTTTCTCTTCCCCACCTGCATCCCCAATCTGATTATCTTGTCTGTGCTTTCCTGTGTGGCTCTGCCGGCATGACACACCTCCTGTTTCTAGGTGATTGTGAGTATAATAAAAACTTCTCACACATAACCAATACTAGGAATCACTAATTTTTAAATTTTATATCAATTCGATAGTTGAAAATGACATATTATTATTATCACTAATGTTACTTAATTATCTAGACACTTGATAGTTCTCTCTATATTTTTGGTTTATCTTATTCATCATAAAATTATTTTAATGTTTTTGTTCATTATTTTATTATGTCTCTGTATATATTGCTTATCTTTTTACCTCAGTCTGAAGAATGACCAGAGTACTCCTGGACTCTCTCAAATGGTGTCAGAATTCAAACTTGCTGAGGTTACAGTAAATAGTACAATATGGCAGAAATTGGTGCATTTGGAGAGCAGATGGAGACGCAGGTAGAAACCAATATATGAAATCATATATTACATGTACAGGAAACTGCATGTGGAGAGTACTGATGTAAAAACTGAAGGGAGGGCCACAACCAGAGTCAATAAGACAAGCTTATGGGCACTTATTACAATACTGAAGACTGAGACTTTGAAGGGAAACATACCAAGAACAAAACCAAAAAACCCTATCAAACAAAACCAAAATCACAGGAATACAAACAAAACAAAAAGGGAAATGCAGAGGCTGGAAGAAAGTAACAAAGGAGGCATAAATCAGAATGAAGGAGCAGAGGCATGGAGGCCAATAAAAGGATTTAGGATGACCCAAGTGAATCAAGATAACTATGACCAAATTCGGATGTAGAGAGGATCCCAGGTCGTTAGGATAGAAATGGACAAATCCAATCTCGGGAAATGATGTGACAAAAAACAGGTACCTAAGAATAATGTACAAAAATAATAATAATTAATTAGTGTTAATTAAAACAAAGTAATTAATAATTAATAATAATTAATTAACTTTTGGAAACTTTTGGAGTATGATTATGGCATAGATTGTGGTGATGGCTACACAGATGCATACCTATCTCCAAACTCATTAAATTGTATATATTAAATATGTACAACTTTTTTATGTCAATTATAACTTAGTAAAGAGATTTTTATTTTTAATTTTTTACTTTTTATTTAAATTCTGGTTAGTTAACATACCGTGTAGTATCAGTTTCGGGTATACAATTTAGTGATTCCACACTTCTTTTTTTTTTTTTTTTTTTTATTATTTATTTGACAGAGAGAAATCACAAGTAGTCAGAGAGGCAGGCAGAGAGAGAGAGAGGGAAGCAGGCTCCCTGCTGAGCAGAGATCCCGATGTGGGACTCGATCCCAGGACCCTGAGACCACGACCCGAGCCGAAGGCAGCGGCTTAACCCACTGAGCCACCCAGGTGCCCCAGTGATTCCACACTTCTATACAATCCCTGGTGCTCATTTTAACAAGTGCATTGTTTACTCCCCATCACTTACTGCACCCTTCCCGCCCACCCAGCACCCCTCAAGTAACCATCAGTTCGTTCTCTATAGGTAAGAGTCTGTTTCTTGTTTTGCCTTTCTCTCTCCTTTTTTCCTCCATGCTTGTCTGTTTTCTTTCATAAATTCCATATGTGGGTGAAATCATATATTTGTCTCTGGCTGTCTTACTTCTCTTAGCATAATACTCTCTAGCTCCATCCATGTTATTGCAGATGGTAAGATTTCCTTCTTTGTGATGGCTGAGTAATAGTCCATAGTATGTATATCACATCTTCTTTATCTATTCCTCTGTCAATGAACACTTGGACTCTTCACATGGTTTGGCTATTGATAATGATGCAATAAATATTGGACGCATGTAGCCCTTTGAATTGGTATTCTTGTATTCTTTGGGTAAATATCTAGTAGAGCAGTTGCTGGATCACAGGGTAGTTTTATTTTTAATTTTTTGAGAAATCTCCATACTATTTTCCAGAGTGGCTGCACCAGTTTGCATTCCCACCACCAGTGTAAGAGGGCTTCCCTTTCCCTATATCTTTGCCATTAAAACCTAGAGGAAAACACAGGTAGTAACCTCTTTGACATTAGCTGGAACAACTTCTTTCTAGATATGACTCCTGAGACAAGAGAAACAATTGCAAAAATAACCTATGGGGACTTCATCAAAATAAAGAGCTTCTGCACAGGAAAGGAAATAATCAACAAAACTAAAAGGCAACCTGCAGAATCAGAGATGCTATTTTCAAATGATATCTCTGATAAAAGATTAGTGTCAAACGTATATAAAGAACTTCTAAAACTCAAGACCCAAAAAACTAAGAATCCAACCAAAAAATGGCAGAAAACATGAATATACATTTTTCCAAAGAAGACATACAGGTGGTTAACAGACACATAGAAAAATGTTTAATATCTCTGATCATCAGGGAAATACAAATCAAAATTCAATGAGATATCACCTCATACCTATCATAATGGCTAAAATCAACAACACAAGAAGCAACAGTTGTTGGCAAGGACAAAATGATTTTTTAAAAAAAGAACCAACAGGGAGTGGGGAGGACATGAAATAGTTGCTGTGAGAAATAGGAAAAAATAATTGATTATAATTAAGTCCGACTCTGTTGAAGCCCAGATAAAGTAGGAATCCATAGATATGTAATGGAGTCAACATGATTTTTCAGTATTCTCTAAAATTTTCAGACTATCGGGAGTAACAGTAAAGAAACTGGGAAAGTAAGCTCCAGGTTAAAATCCACTAAATTTTCTAATTTTTATGAAGTTTATTTTCTTTTCTAACTTACCAGACTATAAGTTCTTTGACACCAGGATCCTATGTTACACGATGTCTGATGCTTAATATGTAAATATTAATGGGTATCATACTGATTTTTCTATCATATTTCTTTAAGTGCAGACTACAATAGGGTTAGAAATGTCTAATGTCACAAGAAGTTCATTCCTATCCTATGAACTGAAGCATCTTTCTTAGTTTATTTGCATACATTGTACTCAAAGTTTTCAACCCCAGACAGAATAAAATTCATATAATGTAAAAACCTTAGGCATTGACTTAGGCATAAGTCAAAAACTACTTTCTGAACTCATCCCAAGTATATAAGAGCAAGTTTCCAGCCCCCTGTTAAATACGCCAGTGGAAATGTGTAGCAGATGCAGGAGAGATACCAAGTCCTTTTTCTTTTTTTTTTTTTTTAAGATTTTATTTATTTATTAGAGAGAGAGAGAGCAGTGGGGACGGTGAGAAGCAGGTTCCCCACTCTGAGCAGGGAGCCTGACGCAGAGCTCGATCCCAAGATCCTGGTATCGTGATCTGAGGTGAAGGCAGACGCTTAACTGCCTAAGTCACCCAGGCAGCCCAAGAGATCTCAACAAAATGGAGAAAGTAAGGGACCCAGCTGGATGGACAGAAACACCCAGAGATGAACAGAAGAAATTCAATAGAGAGAAGTAGAGTGTTAGCACATTGAGAAAAGAAAAGATGGGAAGTAGAAAGCATCTCTGTACCTATTTATTCTAACAGTATGGTCTCCAGGCAATAAGAGGGAGCTTTAAGTTAAATAGGATGAACTTTAGACCCTAGGAATTGGGGTTTCTGATGTGGGTTCTGACCATAAGCCATATAACCAAAGCTCAGACAACCCAATTAAATGGTAGAATGTCAAATTCATTCCACAAACAACAAAAAGCTTTCTATTCTATCCGTCTAATAATGGATTTTTTTTTCTTTTTTAAAATACACAATAGTTTTTTTCTTATTTAAAACACACTCCAGTTTGAGATGAGTCATGCTGACATATTATGTGAGGTTTGGATATTAAAGAAACACTAATAATATTCATGGCAGGCATACAACTACCTTCCAAGATATTTCGAATTCCAAAAACAATATTTCTGTACTAATAACTTATCTTTACTACTGAAACATCAGAGGTATTTGTTTGAGATAACATTGTGTACAGCCTTTGTGTCTCGCAGACCATCTGTCCTTGGCTATAGCAACCACAGAAATAAGACCTAACAGATAGGAAACTTCTGAAAGTCATTTTGACTTCACTTAGCTCTGCACAATGTCCAATCACATTGTGAATCTTAAAACTATCTTAATGTAAGTGGAAGGTAAAAAATGAAAATATATGAGATCAGTGCATGGAACAGAGGTGGCCAGAGATTACTTCTATTGGATCAAGTTATTATTACAGAATTTTTAATATATTAAGAAGTCACTTTTTATTAAATGTTTTACAGGAATAATTAATGGCAATATTATTAGAGTTCTTAAATGCCATGCTTTTTATAAGCAGCACATGGACAAATTTTTATAGCAAACTGGCTATATTTTGAAGCAATTCTAAAATACAGAAGACAGCACCAGCCAACTTTTTTTGAGATTTTATTTTTAAGTGATCTGCATACCCAGTGTGGGCCTTAAACTTATTATACCAAGTTCAAGAGTCACATTCCCTGCTAATGGAGCCAGCCAGGCATCCTGGTACTAACTGATTTTTAAAGGTAGTTGATAGTAGGTAATCATCCTCCTCCCCCTCATTTTTAAGTGCTACCTCTTTTCTTTGACTGACAGTAGCAACTACTAGCAGTGATTTTCAACCCTGGCTCTACATCAAAATTACCTGCAAAACTTTTCTTTTTAAATATTGATGCTGGTTGTTCACCTGATACTCCAATTTTGTGGGATTCTTGTGGGACCTGGGAATATTCACACATTTTTCCATAAAAGATTCTGAGGCACTGCCAGGGATAAAAATGCTTGCTTTAATTTTCATCCTGAACAACCTATAGATATTACATGAAATGCTTTTTTGTGGATTTCATTTTAATCCCAGGAATGACTCCTACTGAGAGTATATAACAGCAATAGTGATATTATTTGTGGATAGGTGGATTAACCTAAATACAACTCTTATAAATCCTCAGACCTGATTGTTGATGAGGTTTCCTAAAAAGATTTGATAGCCCATGCTGCATCCACTGAGCCAATGTAGACTGACGGCACACTTTCTCAGTGTTCTTGACAAACATGGCATACTCTGATTTAGGAAATTCACTGCCCAAGAGGGACATGGAGACTACAACTCTCCTCCCTCAGACATAATTTTTGGAAATTTTACTTCTCTCTCATTTCTAAGAATAACATGACAATTCCCTAGAAATAGTGTATTTTCTCTTTATGAATGACATATACAGTATTTTCTCATTCTTCTTTCCTTTCGAAAACCAGGAAGCCTAGAACCAATTTCCTACTCAACTTCAGTAACTATGTATGCAAAACACTGACGTGCATGTTTATATTCCTTCCCCCTGTCTCACATTATTTTATATTTTTCCTCAATCTGATTTTATTTAAAGATTTTCCATTTTAGGAGAGCCTGGGTGGTTCAGTCATTAAGTGTCTGCCTTTAGCTCAGGTCATAATCCCAGGGTCCTGGGATCAAGCCCTGAGTTGGGCTCCCTGCTCAGCAAGGAGCCTACTTCTCCCTCTCCCATTCCCCCTGGTTGTATTCCCTCTCTTGCTGTCTCTGTCAAATAAATAAATAAAATCTTAAAAAAATATATTTTCCATTTTATTACATGAATTAGTTAACTGTCTGTTGAGTTGACTCAATATGGAAGGTATTTGATGATATTGGATTCATTCCTAATTATTGTTATGTACTGAGCAAAATATTTTAATTATCAGCCAAAGAAACATTGCATGGTCAGCATGGTGAACCTTCCTGGAGCATTTCAGAACTCAAACAACTGAGAGGTAAATTCTGCACCCAGATGGAGCCACCATCACCCCCAAAACTAACCTTAGTTGCATTTCACTCTAAAACCAAATTGTCATCAGATTGGGAACCGGTAGTGACCATCTTGCTTCATTACACACAGGAAGTAGGGACATGAGACAGCAGTGAGTCATCTAAGTGTACACAAGACAAAGCACCCAGATGACATTTGTAATTGTAAAAACATTTATGCTACCTTTCCTATTTTCATTTCTTAGAGTAGCAGCTCTTGTTTTTATTAAAGGATATACTGATTCAGCTCAGAAGGAATCTGGTATCTTTTCTGAATAATTATGCTTATATGAAAGCCAATCCAGCTTTTTTTAGAGATTTTTCAAAATCTGTCCAGAACAAAGATCTCTCATACCCTTGTAAATACTCTGTCTTTGTGACAAAGAAATCAAAGGTTTTTTTCTACTTAAAAGGAAATTTGTTCTCAAAGATTTCTAAAGCGAAATCACCCTAGAGTCAGAAAATACTTTTATGCTTCTGTTATGTTGTGCTACTGTTGCCAGAAAACTGAGATTAGATAAGGCCAAAAGTTTATTCCTACCTGTTATTACAATAACACAAAAATGTACACAGTAGGAATTAGTCAGATAAACCCTCCAGAAAACCTGGGATGATTTCAACACTGCCAAGCCAAGGCTATATTTTACAAGGTCAAACCTTCTGGATGAGAAGAATGAAACACCTGCCATCTTGAAGCTTATTCTTAGCTAGAGGCAGTGTGGTAAAGGTAACGTTTACTCTCTGTCTTGTATCTTATTCTATTTGATAAAGGTTATTATTGGGGCTGATATCTTTATTTTATTTTATTTTATTTTATTTTATTTTATTTTATTTTATTTTATTTTATTTTGAGTTTATTTGAGCAGAAACCAGTTCTAACTGAACGGCCCCAAACTGCAAGTGCTTGGGAGCACTCAATTGACAGGAACCAGGGGAAGGACTTTAATAGAGAAAAGGGGGAAACAAAGAAAGGAAATGATGATTGGCTACAGCTGAAGGCCTACTTGGCTGTTTGTTGTCCTTATGTTTCAAGTTTGCAAACTTGAGGCATTTATAGACTTATATTTTGGTTTGTTTATGTAAACGAATGTTTATGTAAGCATTTGAGTCATATCATCCTACTGGCCTCCTTGTTTAATTAATTCAATGATTCCTCACTTTAGGTCGTCTTCTCATATATAAAGAATTGGCCAAATCTTTGGTATTAGTGTCACTCTTAATCACCAACAGAGTCAAGTTGCTTTTTTCTGGTCCAGAAACTTGTAGGCTATGCTGTCAGAAGCTCTTGTTTCTTGATTTCCACTCATGTCCTTCCTCGAGACCAGAGGCTACTCATGAGAATTAGTTGGTAAGCTCTTACACTCCTGATACCAAAGCCAAATCCAGAGCAACTGGGTCAGAATACCTGGAAGAAAGCGTATGTATCAGATATTAAACTCCCTAGGTGGTTCCATTAAGCAGTCAAATTTGATGTTCAAATTCACATAAAACCAATTAATTAAATTATTTTAAGCTATATATAATCAGAATCAGGAACCTAACAAAATGGATACTGTAACTCAATCTATCAATAATTTCATTAGAGATCACTCTTGGGAATAAGTTTCCTTTTTCAAGTTCTTTTTGCTGAAATTAACACAAAAACTTGCATTTGTATTTTAATGGTTAAAAGAAGAGGCTAATTTTATAAAATCTTGTATCATTAATTTTGTTCAGGAGAATTTTTGAGAAATATTATACTCGTGGTTTAAATTTTAGAGTGGGATCTCAGGACCAGATCATTGTTCTAAAATAAAACAATTATTTTAGATAAATAAAACAATTAATTCCAAAGTTGGAAGCTGGACTTCCAACTCAATCTAAAAAGCAAATTTGGCTTCTGAAATATTTAGAAAAGTCCTATTTTAAAACACATGATTTATTCAGAAAAAACACAGTAAGAAAATAGTAATGATTTTTAATAAGTAAAGGAAGAAGCAATGATTTTGTTTTGCTCAAGAAAACTAGCATTTTAGGGAGGGAAAGACAATGGATGTAAAACTTCATTTATCTGCTATAGGTAAGTTTCAAACAAAAAGTAAACAAGTTTGTTATCTCAACGTCCAATTCTTCTCTGAAATCTGAATTGCTTTACGAGTTCATTTGGAAGATGGAAAACGGTACTGTAGTATTTACAAAATACCTGAAGATCCAAGGATTAGAAATAGCTCTTATTTGTACTGTGTGTCAACTTGATTTACATTTTCTAGAGAAGAATTGAGGTACAAAGACATTAAATGACTCATTTAAGGTCATCCTCTAAGTTTGATCAGTGGAGAGGGAGAAATAAAGTGTAAGTTTACTAAATTAGTATTATAATACTGATGTTATCTTAGTTTTCCAGAATCCCAGTAGTTTGCACAATAACCTCTTTTTCCATGACTGCATCCCACTTTATACAAATTGTAGTGCAAGACACTTGTCAGAGTTTGAGAGTTTCAAATATCTTTTAAAAAACTTACACCTTTTAAAGACTCTGCTCTTTGAGATTTTCAAAACTAATGGTGAAGGTGTTTTGACATTGATGAATGGGAACACTCATCTCTCATGGAAAAGACTACCACATCCAATAAACCCAACAAATTTTTCAACAACAATTCATGTTTATGGAAAGGTCTACACGTAGTGTTCCCAGAGTCTGCCTTTCTGAGCCATCAGCCATGTCTGTCAACAGACCAGTTGCATAAACCAGCTCCTAGCCTTTCCAAAAATTGCTTGGTTTGCACCCATGAATCATTTTACTGAGTTATTCAAGTGGTTGGCAATCTAATCTCACCATCAAAACTGGAGTTTTCTGACACAAAAGTGACAGGTGTTAATTAGGAATGGTTGTGAAGGGAAGATGGACATCTCATCTTCATGAGAATATTAACCTCAAACTGGAATTTCTATAGTAATCTTATGGTTTCCTCTTTATTTACTGCAGAGATACATTTTGATATTAGCAAAGAGCAAAACCCAATATTACCATTTAAAAGATGGGCACAGGGATGCCTGGGTGGCTCAGCGGGTTATGCCTCTGTCTTCGGCTTAGGTCATGATCTCAGGGTCCTGGGATCCAGCCCTTTATTGGGCTCTCTGCTCAGTGGGGAGCCTGCTTCCCCCTCTCTCTGCCTGCCTCTCTCTGCCTGCCTCTTTCCCTACTTGTTCTCTCTCTCGATCTCTGTCAAATAAATAAATAAATAAATAAATCCTAAAATAAATAAATAAATAAAAGATGGGCACATATTTATACCTGAAACTCTTGATCATAGATACCTTAGTTGATATCTGGCAAAAAAAAAAAAAAAACAGGAATGGATATTTATTATATGGAATAATTCCAAACTGAGCTTTACCAATTATAAATATCATATCATTATTCCTTGGAATATGACAGTCAAGAAGTCAATATCTGGAGGATTTAGCTTTCCTCTTATTGAAATGATTTAACAAAATAAATACGTAAATCTTCAGTACCATGTCTTTCTCTAGGCTGGGAAGTATCACTCATCCTCCAAACATTATCCTTCTCTTTTCCAGAGATGAAGTGCATCACCTCCTCCAGATCTCTGTTCCAGCTCTCCAGTAGGCTTCCCATGACACCTCTGACTCTGATGTCACCATCCCTTGATTCTGATGTCAGTTTCATCCTCTGAATTTGTGGTACTTGCTTTTTCATAGTCAGTGTCAATTCACTTTTCTTTCTCTGGCTAATAGCACCATGCTTCCCTTTCTACCCCTCGTCCATCAAGGTCACTGGGTGTTTGTGTCATTTTGTTCTGACCAGTGTTCACAGAAACCCACTCCCAGGGCTGACAGTTATTCAGGAAAACACATATTACACACAATACGTCTGTAGTACCCTTTAAAAGACAACAAGTGGTCTTTACTTCACATGTGGATATGTAACTATAAATAATTAAATGGGCAACTCACTGAAAGACAACTTTAAAAGTAATAAATAAATAAAACCTAGAGAGAAAACCAATATGGCAAAGAAAACAGACGGTCAAATAATACAGCATGTATAAAATGTTTGGGTAAAAGATAAGTCTCTGAATGGTGTGGGTTGAAAATGCCAAATGTAATATGCTAGATAGCTTCATAAACAAAACAAAATGTGCATTTTTCAGAGAATCATTTCATTGAAATAGAAGGATACCCAATCTATAATGATTTTAGAGCTACTTGACTCTTTGGAAATTTTTTACAAAAATTTGATTTTTCCCACATTTAATCTTTCTGTGAATAATGTAAACCCAAAGCATTTTAACTAGTGTACCATTCAGTATGACCTTTTATAAGTAGTTTCATATGTGACTTGTGCATTTACTAGAGAAAATGAAGAGCTCTTAAGGCTAACATCAATTTATCATGTTTTATCTTTGCTTTCCCAATATGTATGCACACAGAAACATGCACACATAAACTGAGCAGTGCAGCTGAGATACTTGCTCTCTGACAGCAGTTGCATCCCTATCTCAAACATAACTTAATAACAGAAAGTATCTCCCTTGTGGAGAGCATGCACTGGAAATTTAGACAGACTTAGGTTCAAATTTCATCCACTTAAACACCATTTAAGCTCTCTGACTTTGAGCAAGCTGCTTACTTCTTTAAGCCCTAATTTCCTAATCTGAAAAATAAGGATAATACCTCCCCATAATTACTGCTAAATGTAGAGCCCTTTACTCTGGTGTGTGGTACATAATAGTCTGTGGGGTGTTTCCAGAAGAGCTTAGCATTTGAATTGGTGGACTGAGTTAAGCAGATGTCCCTCTCTATTGTGGGCAGACATCATCCAATCCACTGAGGGCCTGAATGAAACAAAAAAAGTAGAGGAAGCTTGAATTCACTTACATCCTTTCTATTTGAGTTGCGACATTGATCTTTTTCAGGTTCGCAGACCTTCTAACCCCTATTGGAGTCTGCACCATCAACACTCCACTTCTTAGGCCTTCAAACTACACAACTGGCTTTCCTGGGTCTCCAACTTGTAGAGATCCAGGAAGATCAAGAGACTTGTCAGCCTCCATAATTACATGCACCAATATCATATAATAAATCTCTTAGATAGATGGTGATAGATAGATAGTTAGATAGAATCTCTCCTTGGATAGATATAGACATAGACACGAACATAGACATAGATGTAGAAATAGACATAAACATAAACATAGAGATCTCCTACTGGTTCTATTTCTGAGTTCTCTAAATTCTACAGAAGAAGAAATAAGTTTAGATGATTTTCTTAAGCAAGAAAACAATGTTTATTATCTGCACCAACATAAGAAATAGGATATTAACTCTCAACACTTTTCATAGATTATTTATTTCCCAGGTTAATAAGCCCACCATAAATGGAGCAGGTTAGGGATGCCTCGGTGGCTCAGTCAGTTAAATATCTGCCTTTCATTCAGGTCATGATCTCAGGATCCTGGGGCAAGTCCCCAGTTGGGCTCCCTGCCCAAAGGGGAGTCTGCTTCTCCCTCTGCCTGCTGCTCCCCTTGCTTATGGTCTCTTTCTCTCTCTGAAAAAAATAAATAAATAAAATCTTTTTTTTTTTTTTTAAGGCAGTTTAATGGATATTTTCTGTATGTTCCCCTGGATAGGAGACAAGCACGTGACTTTAAGATATATATATATATATATATGTGTGTTTTTTAGATTAGCTCTATAACACTAGAAACATAACAACCACAAAGGACGAACAGAAATGAGAAGTGGGAATCCTTTTCTAATAGGAAGAACCAAGGCCAAATAAAAGGCAACACTTTTAGGTCATTGGCAACCAAGCCTGAGGACCCTACAAAGCCTAACAAGCATCATGTTACAGGTCCATTGACCTCCCTGAAACTGTAACAACACACAAAAGGTCCTTTCATTACAACTATGACATCCACTCTTCTGTGAATCCAACACCATCATGTAAATATTTTCCTGTGGGACCAAAACGCAAATATATAACCTAAAACATATTTATAATCTAATGTTCCCATTTCTTAGTATTTTGTTATTTTCAAGGGCAAGGCAGTCACTCATTGTTATTCACTTCTATAGATACTGCTTATAGAACACATCCTTGAAACTTAATGACTAAAGTCTGACATTTACTACCTAGAAAGCATTTGTATTTTCCCTTTTGGTTTCTATAACATACCACTGTGTGTTCAAAGCACCTAAGGAGTTGTGAGGAAGAATATTTGATAGACGAGAGGAAACTATCCAAAGGACCTATTTAAAAAGAACGCCAAAATTATCAAAGTACAAAACATTAGTAGGTACACACATCTTTTCTTGGCTTAACAACCAACTGCTGACAGCTTAAAAGAGAACTTCCTGGAGTACTTCAGTAATGAATCAATGAACACGAGATCTAGGACAGCGAAGATAATGGATAATTTTTAAACCACATCCCTAGCTGCTCATTTGGTTAAGATTCACTTTTTCCAATCCCTCCTTAATTCAGTGGGAAAGGATGAAGATTTATCCTTGCCTTACTCAACCTCATTAGCTCTAAACAATTAATTTATCACCTTCATTCCAGTTATCTTCATTTGAACTTCAAATTCACTATTTTCTCCAAATTATCAACGAACTCTGAGAACTATTCAACCCTCTGGGGTAACTTAACAACTGATTAGAAATCTTTCTTGTTATCCTCAATCCAAGGAGTCATTTTTGCACTTGTCAATGCCTTTATTTATTCATTCATTCTTTCAATTCACCAAGGATGAATTTCTACTACAATGACCAGTATATTTATTTGTTTGTGGTGACAAAGTGTCACAGACTGAGTGGTTTAAACAACAGAATTTTATTGTCTCATAGTTCTGAAGGCTAGAAGTCAAAAATCTAGGTGTCAATAGAGTTCATTCTTTCTGAGGGCTATGAAGAAAGGATCGGTTCTAGGCATCTCTCCTTGGCTTGCAAATGACCATCTTTTCTCTCTGCTTCTTTACATCTTCTTCCCTCTCTGTGTGTCTGTGTCCAAATTTTCTCCATTTTATAAAAACACTACTGTATTGGATTAGGGACCTACCTTATTCCAGTATGACCTCCTCTTCACTAATTATGTATGCGAGGACCCTATTTCCCAATGAAGTCACTTTCTGAGGTATTGGGGATTAAGAATTTAACATATGAATTTGTGTAGAGAAAAAAGGGAACAATGTAACTTCTTTTTTTTTTTTAAGATTTTTATTTATTTACTTGACAGAGAGAGATCACAAGTAGGCAGAGAGGCAGGCAGAGAGAGGGGAAGGGAAGCAGGCTCCCTGCTAAGCAGAGAGCCCGATGCAGGGCTCGATGCGGGGCTCCATGCCAGGACACCAGGATCATGACCTGAGCCGAAGGCAGAGGCTTAACCCACTGAACCACCCAGGCGCCCTGACAATGTAACTTCTAATAGGCAGGTGGGGAACTATACATTGAGGATAAGATTCCCCTCATGCAACACCAGCCTTCCCCCAATCTAAACAGAGGCTTTGGTCCCCTACTTTGTTGTGAAAATAAGGCTCATGTCATGAAAGTTCCATCAACCACCATCTTCTTCACCCCTTTGTTATATATAATTTCTCACATATACTTTGTTTTTCCACTCTTTGAATTCCTTCCTTGTCCTAGATTTCAAACTTCCACAACTATTAAGGGACCTGAAGACCCATGTACATCTTCCCTCTCCAGTATTTTCACCTTCCCCACTGACTCATCTCCCTGTGCTTATAAAGAAGCAAAAAGAGTTTTCCATCCTAAAAGAGCCATTTGTGGGGCCCTCTGGCTGTACCAGAAACTAACCAGAAATGAACCTCACTAAGCAGTGGTTTCTAAACAGTGTTCATAGTGATTCCATAATTTTCTCTCTCAGATAGTGTTAAAACTGTTTTGGTTTTTGTTCTCTTCCCTATTAGCTTCATTGTCCGCAATTTTAACTAAAGACAGAGTAACAGGAGAAAGGGAACACAAACTTTGTTAATATTTTACATGCAGTTCACAAAAAATTGTGAGTTTATATGGGTTCACATGAGTTTATAAAAGTTTGCATGAGTTTACATGAGTTCACATGAGTTCACAAAAAATAAGTGAAACTCAAAGCAGCACTTAGACTTGGGTTTGAATATCATTTTAATAAAGGAAAAGGGGTTTGGGCTTTGAAGTATGATAAATTGTGGCTAAGTGACTAGGAAATATATGGGAGAATTAATGGGAGATAAGGGTTATTTTAGTCAGGTTTGTTTATGTGGATTCATTTCATTGTCCTCTCTGCATCTCTGGTGATAAGAGTTGCTCTTCTCTTCCTGGAACAGGAGAAGGGGCACCTTCACAAAAGAAAATTTATGCTCTGCTCTTAGGCAAAAAAAAAGGGTGGAGCGAAGAGAACTTCTCCTGCATCTGCTGATTCTCATATGCCTTCAGTTCAAAATAACCTTTATGCCAAAAGTAGCGTACTTGCGGGTGGCAGGCCCTCCTTATTCCCTTCAGTTCCCACCCATTTGACTTGAGAAAAAGAAAAAGTGACTTTATATACTTTGTTGGTTTGTCCAAATTTCTCACTCTAAATGAAATCATTTTCAGCATACACCAGGATATAACTTTTGTAACCTACGGAAAGTGTCATTAAATGATGTGGCCATCATGCTGTCATATATTTGTCATTTCATGTATTAAACTCATAGCTGAGGCAACTTCTAATTTAAAACTTTTAAGTTAAGATAATCATTCAAAGGTTCAAAGATTCACTATTATATATATCCTAATTTTTCAGGTATATTTCCATGGTTTCTATCTCTAGTCCATTATATTTTGCCCTTGTAGATAAAAACCCTTTGCTAAACCTCTAATTCAAAACTTATCTTCATACATTTTTAATGGCTTTATTACAAGAGAAACCAGGAAGCCCCTAGAACAGCAAAAACATAGTCATAGCCCTGATAAGTAGAAAGTAAAATAAACTTGAAAGTGAGAGATGCTTTTTGCAAGCAATGAAAGAAAAATTCCATTTATAAATTAAATGAAAGATAATGGACATTTTTAATTTAAATTCAGTTTATAAATATATAATGTATTATTAGTTCCAGAGGTAGAATTCAGTGATTCATCAGTCTTATATAATACCCAGTGCTCATTATACCATATACCCTTCTTAATGTCCATCACCCAGTAACCCATACCCCCACCCCATCCCCTCCAGCAACCCTCGGTTTGTTTCCTATGATAGTCACTGATGGTTTGTCTCCCTCTCTGATTTCATCTTGTTTTAGTTTTCCCTCCCTTCCCCTCTGATCCTCTGTTTTATTTCTTAAATGCACATATGAGTGAGAGCGTATGATCATTGTCTTCCTCTGACTGACTTGTTTTGTTTAGCATAATACCCTCTAGTTCCATCCATGTCATTACAAATGGCAAGATTTCATATTTTTTGATGGCTAGTAGTATTCCATTGTATATATATACCACATCTTCTTTATCCATTCATCTGTCAATGGACATCTAGGCTCTTTCTGTAGTACGGCTATTGTGGACATTGCTGCTACAAACACTGAGGTACAGGTGCCCCTTTGGATCACTATATTTGTATCTTTAGGGTAAATACCCAGTAGTGCAATTGCTGGGTCATAGGGTGGCTTTATTTCAACTTTTTGAGGAATGTCCATACTGTTTTCCAGAATGGCTGCACCAACTTGCATTCCCACCATGTAAGAGGGTGCCCCCCAACTCTGCATCCTCACCAGCAATTTGTTGTTTCCTGACTTGTTAATGTTAGCCATTCTGACTGGTGTGAGGTGGTGTCTCACTGTAGTTTTGATTTGTATTCCCTGATGCCAAGTGATGTGGAGTGTTTTTTTTTTTTTAAGATTTTATCTATTTATTTGACACAGAGAGAGAGCACAAGCAGAGAGAGCAGCAGGCAGAGGGAGAGGGAGAAGCGCCCCCCCCACCCCCTGCAGAGCAGGAAGCCTGATATGTGTCCTGGGATCATGACCTGAGCCAAAGGCAAACACTTAACTGACAGAGCCACCCAGGCACCCTTGGAGTACTTATTCATGTGTCTGTTGGCCATCTGGATGTCTTCTTTGAAGAAATGTCTGTTCATTCTCTGCCCATTTCTTGATTGGATTATTTGTTCTTTGATTATTGAGTTTGATAGGTTCTTTATAGATATGTCACTTGCAAATATCTGATATACCTTTATCTGATGTCATTCGCAAATATCTTCTCCCATTCTGTAGGTTGTCTTTTGGTTTTGTCAGCTGTTTCCTTTGCTGTGCAAAAGGTTTTTATCTTGATGAAGTCCCAATAGTTCATTTTTGCCTTTTTTTTTCTCTTGCTCTTAGAGACGTGTCTAGCAAGAAGTTGCTGGACCACAGTCAAAGAGGTTGCTGCCTGTGTTCTCCTCTAGGATTTTCATGGGTACCTGTCTCACATCTAGGTCTTTCATCCATTTTGAATCTATTTTTGTGGATGGTGTAAGGCAATGGTCCAGTTTCATTCTTCTGCATGTAGCTATCCAGTTTTCCCAACACAATTTGTTGAAGAGGCTGTCTTTTTTCCATTGGATATTCTTTTCTGCTTTGTCAGAGATTAGTGGACCATAGAGTAGAGAGTCCATTTGTGAGTTCTCTACTCATTCCATTGACTTACGTGTTTGTTTTTGTGCCAATACTATACTGTTTTGATTATCACAGCTTTGTAATAGAGCTTGAAATCTGGAATTGTGATGTCACCAGCTTTGGTTTTCTTTTTCAAAATTCCTTTGGCATTTCAAGGTCTTTTCTGGTTCCATACAAATTTTAGGGTTACATGTTCCATCTCTGTGAAATCGATGGTATTTTGATAGGGGTTGTATTGAGTGTGAGATTGCTCTGGGTGGCATAGACATTTTAACAATATTTGTTCTCCCAGTCCATGAACATAGAACATTTTTCCATTTCTTTGTGTATCCCTCAATTTATTTCATGAATATTCTATAGTTTACTGAGTACAGATCCTCTTGGGCTAGGTTTATTCCTAGTTATCTTATGGTTTTTGGTGTATTATAAATGGGATTGACTCCTTAATTTCTCTTTCTTTTGTCTCATTGTTAGTGTATAGACATGCAACTGATTATTGTGCATTGATTTTATATCCTGCCACTTTGCTGAATTCCTGTATGAGTTCTAGCAATTTGGGGGTGGAGTCCTTGGGGTTTTCCACATAGAGCATCATGTCATCTGCAAAGAGTGAGAGTTTGTCTTCTTCTTTACCAATTTGAATGCCTTTATTTCCTCTTGTTGTCTGATTGCTGAGGCTATGACCTCTAGTACTGTGTTGAACAGCAGTGATGATGATGGACATGCTGTCATGTTCCTAAGATAATGGGTATTTAATAATCAAGTGAGACATTAGTCAAGACCTGTCTGTTGATACATGATCAACCTAATTTGATATTCAGACACTAAAAAGATTACAATGAGAAAAGAGCTTCCAAAACAATACCAAACACAAGTTTCATTCATTTATTCAATGAATATGCATTTAGTCTCTGCTATATTCCAGATGTTATGCTAGGCACCAAAGACACAATATTGAGTAAGATAGATACAACTTTCATTATCAAAGGAAAAGGACATCAGAGAAAAAGTATACTACAAAGTGAGATACTGTTATAGATAGGAAAACCTTGATGTGATGTGCAAATACTTAGCAAGAATATCTCTAACCTCATGTATGGGGTTTTTTCCCCATCTTCCTAAAGGAAAACTTTCCTAAAGATGAATAGAGATTTAGTCAGAGCAAGTGGAGGGGAAAGTACCCAGACAAAGGTAAAGAGAACCAAAGAAACTAGTTGGGAAGCTATCTACATCATTTAGATGGCAGTAACAGCTAAAATGGTGGCAGCAGAGATTAAAAAATGGAATAAGTTTGAGAAAGTTTTATGGAATGTATTTGACAGCAATTAGTGTTTGGTGAGATCCAGGCAAGTAGCGGAAAGAAAAGGAGTCAACAGTGATTTTCAGATATCTGGCTTGAGCAAATATATGATGATTCTACTTGATGAGGCTGGGACCACCTGAGCAGAAACAAATCCAGGAGGGAAGACGGTGAGGTGTCTGTGTACATGCTGACACTGGGATGTCTCTGAGACTGCTACTAGGCAAAAAAAAATTTAAAAAAAAAAAAAAAGGCGTAAAAGAGAGATATTAGCTGGCGATACTGATACTGATTCGGGACTTATTGGCAAATGGATGGTAACTGAAACTAAGATATGATGAGATTTCCCTAAGACTAAAAATAAGATGTGAATAAGGCCTAAGAGAACACTTTAAGAAAGAGGAAGATTTAAATGATTCAGAAACATTTTCATTTTTTTAATTACAAATAACTTTAATATCTGAGGGTTGTGGAGGGTTCTTCTTTTGTCAGTTTGTTTGTTTTTATTTAAATTCATTTAACATATAGTGTATTAGTAGTTTCAGAGGTAGAGTTTGTGATTCATCAGTTGTATATAACACCCAGAGCTCATTACTATCAAGTGTCCTCTTTAATTCCTGTCACCCAGCCACCCCATCCCTACCACAGCCCTCCCCTCCAGTAGCCCTGTTTATTTCCTATGATTAAGAATCTCTTATAGTTTGTCTCCCTCTCTGATTTCATCTTTTAATGTTCCCTCCCTTCCCTGATGATCCTCTGTTTTGTTTCTTAAATTTCACATATGAGTGAAACCATATAATTGCCTTTCTCTAATTGACCTATTTCACTTAGCATAATCCTCTCTAGTCCCATCGTTGTTGCAAATGTCCACAACAACCAAACTATGGAAAGAGCCCAAATGTTCATTGACAGATAAATGGTCAAAATTTGGTACACACACACACACACACACACACAAACGAGAGAGAGAGAGAAAGAGAGAGAGAGAAAGAGAGGAATATTATGCAGCCATTAAAAATGAAATCTTGCTACTTGCAATGATATGGATGGAACTACAGGGGATTATGCTAAGTGAAATAAATCAATCAGAAAAAGACAATTATCATATTATTTCAAACATTTACATTTTTAAAGAAGTGCAAATTGAAATATGGGTCGGGTAGAAAACAAGTTCCATTTCATACAACCAAAGTTTAAGTAGACTAAAAAATCCAAAAAAAAAAGCCCAGTTAGAATTCAGTTCTAGCAAACATCTTCCTGTTACAGAAAATATCAAGGAGTATCAAAGGTTAAAATGGAAGAGTAACTAAAGTATTTATCTTTGCTCCTTAACAAGACTCCTTAAAATTATTATAAAAGAATAAAGTAGAATTTTAAAAATCACTGAAAATCTTGCAGCAAGAAGATGCAGGGTTCCAGGAATAAGCTGTCTAAGAAAAATGTCTGTAGAATTAATATTATTTTTGAGAAGTTACTAAGAACTTCAGAATACAATAAAGACAGTTAATGCAACAAATTAGAAACATAAGTAAAATCTTCAGAAAAAAAAAAAAATGCCCAAAAAAGAAATTATAATCACAGCATACTGGGTCTCAAAGTAACAGTAGTTGCATAGCTATAACAAAGTAAATGGTATTTGCTGATTTTCAAATGTCAGAATCAATCATGTAATGAAACCTAGAAGAATGAACGAGGATTATTAAATAGAATTTATATCTCATCATCCCGTGTGCTGTAAATAAACATTATACGGTGCTAGAGACAATTAAATCCAGCTGAAATGCCATTTTTGTTGCCAACAGATTTTGTCTGGTCTTCTTGCTTATAACTACAAACACACACACACACACACACACACACACACACACATATACACACACCCCACTACCAGCACCATCAGCATCCACCACCTACTATAATAACACATTTGGAAGAGCTGGTGTCATTTGGTCTTTGTCTTAGTTTATGTTCATACCTTTTTAAACTCTCTGCTACTTCTCAGCTGTGAGATTGCTCCTGGTATTCAGATTGGATTTACAGGGTTATAAAGTGCCACCATTTCACATGAATTCATGCAATATGAACTCTAAGTAGACCATGAAAGTTAAGGATGTATATTGTAATCCCAAGAACAACCACTGAAACTAATGCAAAAAGTATAAATAGCAGCACCTTGGTAGCTCAGTTGGTTAAGCATCTACCGCTGGATTTCAGCTCAGGTCTTGATCTCAGGGTTGTGAGATCAAGCCCCACATTGGGCTCTGTGCTGATACTGGAGCTTGCTTAACATTATCTCTCTCTCTCTCAGTCCCTCAGCCCCTCCCACTCACCTGCTCATGTGCGCTCTTTCTCTTTTTCTCTCTCTAAAAAAAGGGGGGATTGGCACCTGAGTAGCTCAGTGGGTTAAGCTTCTGCCTTTGGTCATGATCTCAGGGCCCTGGGATTAAGCCCCATATCCGGCTTTCTGCTCAGCAGGGAGACTGCTTCCCCATCTCTCTCTGGCTGCCTCTCTGCGTACTTGTGATCTCTGTCTGTCAAATAAATAAATAAAATCTGAATAAATAAATAAATAAATAAATAAAGGAATAACTAAAAACCAAACATGTAAACTAAAATGGAGTTCCAAAATTTTTTCTATTTTTCTATTAAATCTCTATCTTTATATTAAAGAAAGAGGAAAAGAATATATTTATTATATATTGTATTTTATTATATTATTTATTAAAGAAATTAAAAACTGATGAGATCTAACAGTTAAGTAATATATTACCCCATGTTGAAATTGTGAAAACTTGATCCACCAACTTATTCATATTTTGTTTGGTATTAATTAGTGAAGTATTCAAGTTGTGACTACTCAACCATATTTAATGCAAAATCTATACACATTTACATGAAAGATCTAATTTTCATTGGCACTCATTGTCATAATACATCTTGGCCAAGTCACTTTTTTGAGCCTCAGATATGACATCTATGAAATGTAAATAATTATAACTAACCCACCAAAGTCAGAAGGGTGACCAGACCTTGCCATAGGTTTTCTTTCACTACTAAAATCTATGATTCTACAAAATTACAGCTAGGAAAAATGAAAGTAATTTTTCACTTAAGGCCTAGACTGTAAAATCTTGTAACTCTTAGAACTCTCAAATCAGACACATCATACAGTCATATAGTAAACATAAATAAAGTCTAAAATAACATTTTGGGGCTCAGTCATTTAAGTGTCTGCAGTTGGCTCAGGTCACCATCCCAAGGTACTGGGATCAAGCCCCACATAAGTGCTCACCTGGGAATCTGTTTCTCCCTCTTTCTCTGTTCCTCCCCCCACCTCTACAACTCTCCCCCATGCTCTCTCTCTCAAATAAATAAATAAATTCTTTAAAATAAAATAATATATTAACATTCTGACTTTTGATGGAAGAATCCAAGCAATGAAAAGAAATATTTTGTGTAGAGAGTAAATTTACTCATCATCCATGACAATGATTTTCTTTCTTTTTCTTTCCTGGAACTCTACATTTAAATACGGTCTTCCAGAGAAGACAAAAATGTAAAACAATTGAAATAAGAACTGCTTCTGTGGGAGTGAGAGGTAGGAACCCAGATGGCATTCCACCTGGGAAAAAATCAGAGCACATCTCCTCCCTCAAGTGAGCTGCTTGGAGCACAGCTGAGCATGAAAGCACAGGTGAAAGAATCACAGGAAAGAAATCTCCTCCAGCTGCCATTCTTTGTTTGAACTGCTACAATAGTTTCCCAGTAAGACTTCCCCAACCAAAAATAATTGCTATGCATACAGTCAGTGCTTAGTCCCACGACCAAAAATAATTGCTATGCATACAGTCAGTGCTTAGTCAATACTTTATGTTGGCCTCACTTCTTTTCTATCCATCTCAGATATGTTGAGGCTTAACCATATACAGTTTCTCAGCATTTTTACTCTCAGTGTTGTATTGCCTTAAATTGCTTTGCCTGATAGGATCGTGTATAAATCTAATCAATATTCCCTAACTCCCATCTACCACAAGTTCTCCAATTTTTCAAGGATAAGAGATATATATAATTGTTGACTTGGCTAAAGTACTAGGATCAAACACCCTGTTCTGAATTGAGCATTACTATGAATGAAGAAACTATTGAAAGGATTCAAGAGAAATAACAAATGAAAATATGTAGAAATTAAAGGAAGTGAACCTGGAGACTGGTTAACTGGTCAATGACAATGCAATGAGAAACTCAGTAACTGTCTTCAGGTTAGAAGGGGGAAAAGCATTATGCATTAATAACTTCAACTCTTACTATTTCATGAGAAATTTAAGTCAGAAAAGAAAGAATTCTTTCTTTTTTATTAATTTAATTTTTTTTTCAATGTTCCAAGATTCATTGTTTATGCACCACACCCAGTGCTCTGTGCAATATGTGAGAATTCTTTCTTAATGAGAACTGACTGGATCTCCCAATGCTACTCAGCCATCCCAAAACTGCAAACTCACCCATTCTTCTGAATGGCTTTTGCAAACACTTGCCACATTCTTCAAGATTTCTATAGCACTCCCACTCTCCAGTAATATGCAAGAAAAATTAAAAGGCATAAATAAAGGCAACGGGAATGGGACTGTAAAGCAGGTGTGGCTTTGGAAATGAGGGAAAGATGATCAGGGTGGCAGGTCCTAAGAACAAGAAAGGACAGTTGATGCATAGCTCAGGGAATGGTGCTGCTGCTCACCCAGACAGACCATATAGGAGGAAGCTGAAAGTGAAAAGGGATAGGAAGAAATTGTAACTGAATCCCAGCTCCTTCTGCTTTCTGCACAACAGGACAAGTTGAGAGGCAAGATGGTGGGGCAAGGAAAGTGACTTTATTCAGAAGACAAGCAAACCAGGAAGATGGCAGACTATTATCCCAAAGAACCTCAGCATGAAATTTGAGCTTCTCCTCAGCATGAAATTTGAGCTTCTTTTATGTTAGCAAAAGGGGGAAACAGAAGGGGTAGGAGTCAAAAGATGACAGACATCTATAGACATCTGAGGAAGGTCGTGTAACTTCTTTACAGAGTGTGGTCACGTTGTTCCTGTAAATCTTAAACCTAGCATAGTCATTTCTATACATATTTATTTATCTCCTCAGGTGAGGTAGATTTCATATTAAAATCAGTTTTTACAGATCTTAGCTATAACATGCTTATGTGCAGGGCTAGGCAGAAGTTTCTAAGTTATAGGTCACAGCAGCAAGGGAGATGGAAGCAATATGGAATCAGACATGTTAAGTTTCTCCGTATTACAAAATGGTGATAATTAGGGGTGGTGGGTGAGAGTGCTGGCTGTTGAAGAGACTGAATCAAGTCACTTAGGAACAAGCAATGGAAATGTCTAAAGGCAGTCAGATATACAGAGCTGAATCTGAGGACACAGATTTCAGAGTCCTTGATGTGTCTGAAGTCATCAGTGTGGTTGAAATTAACCAGGACAAGTAGGTGAAGGAGGGGTCCTCAATTAGGGGTTCAAGCACCCCAATAGTTTCTATGAGTAATCTTCAGCAAGTTCTTTTAATCCCCTAAAAATCATGTACAAGTCTATGAGCATGTTCATTTCATATGGGAATAAGGTCTACATCTTTCTTCAGATTCTCCAAAATTCATGACCTCAAAGGTTTTGAACCAGAGGCCTAGATTCAGAAAGGAAGACATCTAGGAAGCACACCCTGAAGAACAGAATGTTCATACACATAAAAGGCATCAGGACCAAGAGAGAGTGAAAAGTTACTAACGGCAAGAGTCAGAGAAGCGGAAAGATTGAGGCCAAGAGAAGGAAGGTTTTCAAGTGTAAGAATGCCCCATCCCATCATTCAGGGTACAACTCAAATGCCCACTCTCAGCAAGGCCTTCTCTGACCACTTAGCTCAAGCACACATACATATTTATGGTATACCTCCGCCATTAACAGGCAAGCTTCCTGTGGGCAGGAAGCCTGAGTCCCCAGCGCCTGGAACAGATGGAATCTAATTGTTGACTGAGTATTTAATCCACTGGTATCAGAGACCATCTGCCATTTTTTCCATTTGCTTTTTACCTTTCCTTGTTCCAAAAATAGATGAGTTTCAAGTGGTTCATGTATATTTTTTGAACAATTGACTAAGTGGAACAAGTGAACATATATCTTCCCATTTATTTCCTAATACTACAAATAACAATTCAGGCAGAATGCCATCGTGGACTACAGAGGAAAAGGGAGAAAAATAAAACAAGTAATGAAACAATAAGGTAATGAAAAGGATTCATCACTGAAATTTTACTTATTTGTCAGTTTTCTGCTAATTAAAATTATTTATGTGGTCGACAACTTCTCTTTTATTTTGTAATCCGTAATGTGAAATAGGAGTGGAGGGACCCATTTGTCAAAATTTGCTAAAGGCCAAGCAAACTGGACAACTCAAAAGGCTTTTATTATAAGCGAAATTCTGTGAAATAGAATGTCCGAAGGCATTTAGACTATAAATGTCCACTGAGGAAAAATGAAGTCTGCTTTATGAGGGCAATTTGAATTACAAGAACATTATGGTCATTAAACAACATTAAAAGGCATTTCAACAGTTTCAATATATTTTAACAGTTTTAAGATGCTACACACTCATTTTCAACAAAGTATCTTATTTCTCAGAATTGTAGAAAATTATCTTATTGAATCTAGACATGTTTCCTTAGTTTTAATATTTAAGCCATGCTTACCACTCACTACAAATAAACTTAGCAGGACAAGAAGAAATCCCACCTTGAACAATGTACCCCAAACTTCCGCTCTCAGACGTTCAGAATAACAGTTGAGCTAGATTCTAAAATATTAAATTCAGCTTCTGAGATCCAGGTGTAACAAATACATCAATCTGACAATAAGGAAAAGCATTTCTATATAATAAACAGTGCCAGTAGGAGGTGGTCTCTACAATCAAAGACCTTGTAAACGAACACATTTTTAAAGATTCACTTCAAAGGAATACTCTGTGGGACAGCAGTATTTTCAAAGTGGCAGCCATGTCCTCATTGGTACACCGACTCCTAAGAGCCAAGAACAGAAAAAGGCAAGTTAACATGTGGGGCTCAATTCCGTTGGCACAGGCACAAGGCCAGCCAGACGAGTTGCAAGGCCCAGTGCAAAGTGAAAATGTGGAACTCTGCTTTTTTGAAAAATAGAGCAAACTGCCATTAAAAGTATGAAAATAGAAAACCCTCTCTTTTTTCCTGTGGATGCTCTCTCCCTCTGTTTCTCTCTCTCTTGATTCGTCACAGTGTTTTTTATTTCCTGTTTAATATTGTTCTAAGTAAAGAGAAATTAAAATTTTATTTTTTTCTTAAATTTTTATTTAATTTTTTATTTTTCATAAACATTTATTTTTATCCCCAGGGGTACAGGTCTGTGAATCACCAGGTTTACACACTTCACAGCACTCACCAAAGCACATACCCTCACCAATGTCCATAATCCCACCCCCTTCTCCCAAACCCCCTCCCCCCAGCAACCCTCAGTTTGTTTTGTGAGATTAAGAGTCACTTATGGTTTGTCTCCCTCCCAATCCCATCTTGTTTCATTTATTCTTCTGCTACCCACTTAAGCCCCCATGTTGCATCACCACCTCCTCATATCAGGGAGATCATACGATAGTTGACTTTATTTATTTATGTATTTGAGAGAGAGGGAGGGAGGGAACGTAAGCAGGGGGAGCAGCAGGCAGAGGGAGGGGAGGAGGAAACCCCCTGCTAAGCAGGGCACCTGATGTGGGGCGCCATCCCAGGACCTCTGGACATTAACCAACTGAGCCGCCCAGATACCCCAAGAAATTAAAATTTTAAGTTATTAGCATGAATTTTGTCATCCACCTTTACATCATATAATGCTGGTTTTAAGTGCAGATATAAGAACATTTAACTTGTATGCAAAATCACCAAACTTACAAGATTTGTGTTTTGTAGCTCCTATAGGAATACT
Source organism: Mustela nivalis (assembly GCF_964662115.1). Taxonomy (NCBI): domain Eukaryota; kingdom Metazoa; phylum Chordata; class Mammalia; order Carnivora; family Mustelidae; genus Mustela; species Mustela nivalis. The sequence continues at coordinate 126,897,852 of NC_139023.1, forward strand.
TAGTAAAACAGTGGAAACACTGCACAAAACTAACTTAACTGTTTTTATGTCACTTCTTGACACAGCATATTCTGCAATACTCTCCGTCTTTGACTTAAAATCAGGAAGAGCTGAAAGGAAAAGGAAGTATGAGTCTCTGTATTTTTCAACTCTCATTCTATGTCGTGTTTTTCCTGGTGAATGGTTAGCTACGTCATGGAAGTAATGGGAGTAAGCAAGGATATGCTGCTAGGGTCCGTAGAATATTGATGTTTCTTAGGTGCCATTGTCCACTTTTAAAGATTTTACGTATCTATGTATGCATGCATACATTTGTTTATTTATTTATTTGAGAGAGATAAAGCGGGGAAGGATCAGAGGGAAAGGGACAAGCAGAGTAAATGCTGAGCACAGCGCCCTATGTGGGGCTTGATCCCACAATGCTGAGATCGTGACCTGAGCCAAATCAAGAGTTGGAGACTAAACCAACCGAGCCACCCAGGCGCCACAGCCATTGCCCACTTTTGGAGCAAGTCCAGTTGGAAAGGAACGTGAGTCCCTCAGGGCTCTCACCACTGCACCTTCTCAGTCACAGGGGTGACATGCTTCCTCTGTGCTCCCTTACGTCTCACTCAATTTCCTTTTCCTAAACAATAACCAAATCTTCCTGTTCCCAGTCTCCACTTGACTGGGAGATTAGAGATTAGATTTAGAAACTTCCCTTTTAAAAAAAATTCTCCCTGTGCCAATCCAGGAAATGTTGGGGCTCCAGGGTCCCTGAGGGAAATGTAGGGGAACCGGCTACTCTAGGCCAGAAGAAGGTCTTCGCTTAAGTTTCAAGAGATGGGTTTGGCTTCTGCAAGAGGTCCATAGGATGGCAGGCTCTGTGAGTTCTGGGACCTGTGCCCAGCTCATAAGCAACATCTCAAAGGGGAAGAAAAGTTCTAAGGCCAAAGGTAGAGAGCTTCCTGGGTTCTAAGCCTTACACACCTGGCTTAGAAAGTAAGGATAAATATCCACTACCTGTGACCTTATAAAAGAGCCAGACTCTGAAAACAACATCACTGCCTTAAGCACCAGGGCTGCAAAGTGGTTGACATCTGCAATCACATACCAAAAAAGCAACGGTAACTACAGTACCACCCAGGACAACCGGGTCTGGGATTCCTATGTCATCCAAGGAAGAGAATGAAGTCAGGTGGATGTGGGTATAGACCCAAATTTAATTTATTTAGAAAAATAAAGGAAAGTGACAGTCCCTGCATGAGTCTCATAACTACCTCTTAGTTGAGCTCAAGAAAAAATGCACCTCAGTCTCTTCTTTTTTGATTGAGACATGATTTACATATAACATTGTTACACACCTTTACAGTTTAAGGTGTACAATGTGTTGATCTGTTACCTACCTCAATATGATTACCACTGTAGCTATAGCTAACACTTCGATGTCACATAAGTATCATTTTCTTTCTGTGATGAGTACATACAAGATCCAGTCTCTTAGACATTTTGAAGTACATGATGTAGTATTATTGACTATAATAACCATGCTGCACATTTGATTTCTAGAACTACTCATCTAGTTTCAAATTGATGCCCTGAAACACCATCTCCTCAAGTCCTCCATCCCCAGCCCCAGGTAGCCACCATTCTACCCTCTACTTCTACACGTTCAGCGTTTTAAGTTTCCATATATAAATATCATAACAATATCTGTCTTTCTATATTTATTTTTACCTTTTCAAATTAGATCTCTTGAACATAAATCCCAGTCACACTATTTCCTATAACTGCAAAATTCTGAAACCTCTTTTAAATAACATAGGTAGATATTCAAATTAAAATTCAGAACTCAGCAAAAACAAACCTCCTTATACACTAGACATCCGTAACTATTACTTACATCATTTGCTTCTAAATAGAGAAAATCTGTTCGGCTGGTAACCACAGCCTACTTATGCAGTTGAAATCACTTTTAATTCAGTGTGAGAAACCGTACATTAAGTTAGAGATTCTTTAAGAACTATGTATTTTTTTTTAATAAAGTAAATCAGTTAATGTAAATTAGTTCAGTAAATATTTCATCAGGATGTAATATGGCATTTTGCAATATTCCTTATTCCCATAACTATCAAAGTCCTTCTGCAAGAGAGTTTCACAATTACATTTGCTTCACTGCACTTAAAATGGCAACGTGATCTACGAGCAGGTGTTTCACTTGGAATTAAAGATACAGCAGACCTAGGTTTGGTTCCAACAATAGAGCTTGGCTTTAGGTCTTCATAACAGAACTTTCTAAAATCACTGGCCTCAAATGTGGTATTTAAAATACAAGATTTTCTTGTTCCCATCAAAAGCAAGCACTGTAAAACCAGTTGCTTATACCTATATGTATCTACCCCATTGCTCCCTCCATTACCGATTTAAGAGAACATTTAATGTTCTTAAAATTCCTTCACAGATTCCTAAGACATATTTTCCAAAACAAACGATTAAAAAGATAAAATAGTTTTTATTTTAAGTCACTGATTGGTCTTCTAGACTACCTTGATTTCTTTTTAGCATCTGGCCCAAAGCCCAATGATAATTTTTAACCACTTTCAAAAATGTATTTTTCTGGGAATTAAATAAACATATTTTTTCCCTGCAGTCCCCCTGCATTGCTACTGTGGTTTGTTTTCCAAATCGCCAACTTGAAAAGCACCATAAGAAGAACTCTCATTGTTTTTGCCTAATGATCTGTGCCGATGGGCATTCTTTACTGATTTGGTTTTACCATTTCAACAGAGCAGGACCTAAACCTGAGGACAAAATTCTTCACTATTTTTTCATGTCTCGAATGAGACAAGAAAAAACTCTCACTTCTTCTAGACCAGTGGTTCTCAAACTTGAGAGTGTCTCACAATCACCTGGAAAGCTTGTTAAACCATAGGTCAGTGGGCTCCACCACTAAATTTCTGATTCAGCCAGATGGGGCTGGACAATTTCTGTTTCTAACCAGTTCCCAGGCCCACACTAGGAGAACCACTGTTAGAAACTGTTCTAGAGGTCCAATAAGAAAAAGTGTTAAAAAAAAAAAAAAAAAAAAAAAAAACTTAAAATTCTACTGAAGAAAATGAAATATTCATACATCTGACTCTAAAATTTATCAAGACTTCACAACATTTCTTTAAAAAATTTTAAACTTATTTTAATTTTTTTTTTAGAGAGAGAGACAGAGAGAGAGAGTGTGTGTGTGTGTGTGTGTGTGTGAGCAGGTTGGGAAGGGCAGAAGGAGAGGGCAAAACAGAATCTTAAGCAGGCTCCATGCGGAGGGCAGAGCCCAACATGGGGCTTGATCTCGCAACCTTGAGAACATGACCTGAGCTGAAATCAAGTGTTGGACACCTTAAGCAACTGAGCCACTCAGGCAGCCCAAACTCACAATATTTCTTAAAAGAATTTTAAATAAGTAATAATATTATAAATATCTATTCTTTCAAATCTAAAATGTGTCTAACATTATTATATTATATCTATTTTTAAGTTTAAGCACAGCTATTAATTTTATTTTAGTTTCTAGATGTTTTCCAAAGAACATGTATCTTTCATTTCAGAATAATAGAAAGTTAAAGACACTGTATAACCCTTGAAAAACAACTTAATTAAAGTAAAATTTTCTAAAGTCGTACATGATTATATGGGTGAGGCTTGCTACCAATTATTTGTACCTCTTTTTAAGACAAAGCCACCTTTTCTTTCACTTCCAGTTTGTACAACATATTATTGTATCATCATTTATGAGATAATGTAAGAAATGGCATTTAATCAAAAAATCAACTTACCTTAAATCCTAAATCCAAAATGCACATACCATGTTAGAGAATAAAAAAGAGTAACCCTTGAAATAAATTAGTGTCCCACATCAGTTTCCTAAATCTTATGGTGTAAATTCATGTCCAGAGGAAATACTATTCATTCATTAGAGATATGGAACTTCAAAATATTTTTTTTTAAAGATTTTATTTATTTGTCAGAGAAAGAGAGAGGGAGAGCGAGCGAGCACAGGCAGACAGAATGGCAGGCAGAAGCAGAGGGAGAAGCAGGCTCCCTGCCGAGCAAGGAGCCCGATGCGGAACTCGATCCCAGGATGCTGGGATCATGACCTGAACCAAAGGCAGCTGCTCAACCACCTGAGCCACCCAGGTATCCCCTGGAACTTCAAAATATTAAACATGTTTGCCTGAGAACTTAATTTTAATTGACATTAGGCCCTGCATATTTTTCATGTTAATTTGAAGCACTTTTTTAAATTAGTGTGTTTGTTGACTGCCTCTCACTGTTCAGCTCTCTGAACACTGACTCCTCCGCTGTACACTGATTGGTGCAGATAAAGAGAATTTTGTGGTGACAAAGATAACTTCAAGGTGACAAGGTTACTTCTCAGAACTTTGGGTTGTTTTTCCTATTGTGACGTTTAATAATCAAACATGGTCTTAATTAAACCCTTCTCAAAAACTCATTTTAACCACGCTAAGACACCAATTCTACCAGCCTTTCAAAAGGAAATACATTTGAACTATGGCTTGGAGACTTATAAAGAGCAAATCTTAATTACCATATAAAGTTAATTTGGGCACAATTAACAAAGATGAGTAAATTGCTGGAGTTAAAGAATGGATACTACTTACTCTAAAGAAAGAAAAAAAGATACATTCAAAAACAATCATCAAAGATATTCAAGTAAATAAAGTTTGCCATCAATTGACTAATTTGAGGAAACACGCCTGAATTCATTGCCTCTCCAACCCTACTCTTCTAACGCTTTAATGCATCACTGTTTTCCCAAGCTTTCTCTTCCCGGAAGTACCAGGGATCAGATTCCAGACACACATGACTATCAGGAACAGTCTCAGCTGTCCCAGCTGCTGGCTAGTAAGTGTCTCCGAGGCAAGATGTCCCGCACACAAGGTGGGCTCGTTTCGCAGACACACTCAGAGCCTCATTCTCATCCCACTTGCCCTTCTTTCCTTTCATTCATTGTTAGTACTCAATAGCTGTTAATGCCTTCATATTTGAGGGCCTCCTTTTTCTTAGTGTTTCCATTTTGAATTTTCATGATTCTACTCAGCTCGTCCATAATTTGTCCCTTTGTGCCATGACTAAAGCTGCTTTAGTACCTCCTCTCCACCTCCCTCTTGGTTCCAACACGTATCCATGTCTCACAGTATTCCACCCAGAAAAGTTCTTATTTTCCTACGGCAAATCTGGTGAGACATTTGAACCTTATCCATGTATGACTATTTGACATGTTTGCAGATTGACAAGTTGAGGAGAAAACCCAATTTCACATTTCAGAAAGTAAATAGCAGCCTATTAACAGTACAGGAATGAGGAGCTGCCAAAAAATGTCTAAATTAAGATTTTTACCTCCAGACCCAAGTTTGATTAATTTCTGGAAGATACAATAGCTAAGAAATTCCTTATAGCTATTTCCTGATGAGTTAACATGGGCAACAGCCAGTTATCTGGCACATTAATTAGAAATCCCAGGAACCCAGATTTGACCTCAAGTAATTCTAAAAGAAGATTCAATAAGAACTAGGAGACACATTTTTGTTTTCACAACTAGAATTTCTTATTCCAACACCTTCTTATTTCAGTCACACAGCCTGAAGAGTGTTATCTCACCAGGAGGAGAGTAATATGACAAAAATGATCTGTCTTCCCATAGCAAAATCATAAACTTAATTGCATGGTAATATACTGCTTTTTTAATATTTTCATTTATGACTATTGTGATAACAGTATTCACTTTTCATGGTCTTCATAAGTTCATGTATACCAATTCATAAAACCTGACAATATTCCCATGCAATGTATATTAGTCACTGTTTATTTACCATCTGTCTTTACCTCTGTCAATCTTTCTTTTTCTCAGTCCTCACCCCAACCCCTGCCCCATTCTCCTCTTATTTATACTCACTAACTCTGAACATGTTCTAAACATGTTCAGCCTTGGTGCTATTTTCTTCTATGCTTACTGGCAGAGAAAAGTTCTGGATTGTGGTAGACTATGTACCTGTCCACCAATCTTACCCATCCTGCATCCTCAAATGCAGGATGGGTAGAGCACATCCACAAATAATGTACTCTATACTACCTTCTAATCATCAAGATAAATGCATAATCTAGTCTCAGACAATTCAAGGCCCTGTTCCCCTAGACACAATGCTTAATTCATGGATCTGAAAAGGTAAGAACCAGAAGTTAACAGTAACCATTATGCCAACCATATAGACAAAATCTATCTAAGGTAATAAAGCTGAGAGAAGCAGAAGCGAAAAAGAGAGAGAGAGAGAGAGAGGAGGAAGATACCTATAGAAATAGACAAAGAGACTTGAAGAGCTTGGCTGAGTTGGAGTTCTGTCATTTGCCCTCCAGGGAGTCCTGACCAATACAAAAATGGGAAATGGTTTGTCACAAATAAGAGAAGCTAAAAATGTGGGCATAACTGAGTTGGTAAGGGGTGGAAAGCAACAAAGATTCTTCCATCCCATATTGGGAAGTTGACAACTTAGTTATTCAACAAAAAGTCTCCTGATTAAACTACCACCTGTCATATCCTAGGACCAGCTCATGGCCCGCCACCTTCTCTTTTTCCTACTGTTGTGAAAATGAGTTATCCAGAGACACTATTGTCAGTTTTGGTCCCTAAGTGACCACAATGTGAGAAATAAAGTTCCATAGGGGCTGTTTTTTACTGCAACTTAACTCAGCATATGCTAGCTGATTCAGGGATTGGTAACTAGACATGGTGTGCTGTCATAACAACAAAAAGAGAATATGTAACATTGGCTTAAAAACCAAGTGACATACAGGAAAGAAACTGTTGTGGAATCTGTAATGAGAGTTACCCGTTTTGCATAGTGACAAAGCATTTGGTAATATTGTCACTAGTGGTAACCCAGCAAGCAGTGCCCTAGTGAATTTATAATCCTACAAGAGATCATAGAAATTTAGTATCTGCTGTTGCTGTTGCTGGTTGCCATTGTCTGTGTCTCACAAGATTTTACAAAAACCGCATGAGCTTAGCAAAGAATTAGCCAGTTTGGAAAAAAGAAGAAAGAAAGGGGTGGGGGAGAGAGAGAGAGAAAGAAAGAAAGAGGAAGGAAGGAAGGGAGGGAGGAAAGAGAAATGACAGAGCAATATATCTTTTTTTTTAAGATTTTATTTATTTATTTGACAGAGGGAAAGAGATCAGAGAGGCAGAGAGGCAGGCAGAGAGAGAAGAGGAAACAGATTCCCACTAAGCAGAGTGCCTGATGCGGGGCTCAATCCCAGGACCCTGAGATCATGACCTGAGCCAAAGGCAGAGGCTTAACCCACTGAGCCACCCAGGCGCCCCAGGAGAAAGAAAACAGAATCCAGAAATTTAGCACCTGAAGGCCTGAAAGAACTGTGTGCTTCTCAATCACAACCAGTAAAAAATAAAACTGAAAAATTCTCTTAGCACCAAACGAAAAAAAAATTCTCTTAGCAACAAAGGCCAATCAAAATCAGCCTTATAGTAACGATCAAATTAATGTTACGGCCGTTACATCCATTGTTAAAAATCTCTGAGGGAAAACTTTCTCTCTCTCTCTCTCTCTTTTTTTTTTTTTTTTTTTTTAGGATTTTGTTCATTTACTTGAGAGAGAGAGCATGAGAAAGGGAGAAGGGGTAGGGGTAAGAAGGAAGGCCTGAGGGGAGAGAGAGAAGCAGACTCACTGCTTGGCAAGGGCTTGGCAGGGGGCTCAGCATAGGGGCTCCATCCCAGGACCCCAAGATCATGACCTCAGCTGAAGTCAGATGCTTAACAGACTAAGCCACCCAAGTGCCCCTAAAGGCACTGAAATTTCTAAGAGTGAGGACCTAACTAAGATTGTGGTAAAACCTTTCAATTGGACCAAATGGCTCAGGGAAAAGTGGCTGTCCCAACAAAACTTAATAGACTCAAGTTAAGTCATTAAATACAGAGAGATACAGAGGCATGGGGACCGAAAAAAAGTAACATGATATATCAGGGAATTATATCCACAAAACTTTTCTGAGAAGAAAACTATAGAGGTGGCCATCAACACATGAAACTGACTGGTATCAAATAAATAACACAGCTAAGTCCTTGAGAGAGATGTAGTGCTATAAGGACTATCAACCTGACCTTAAAAAAATAAAAATAAGTAAATAAAAAATCTGAATGCAAAAAGGAAGCTGTGAACTCTCAGCCCCCACCTCTAGACACTGAAGGGCATATTCTTCAATGTCAGTATATGTGGAAAATCAGATCATGCAAAGGAAGGACGCTCCAGAGTGCAGACCAAGGGCCACGTGAACAATGGACAGGGGAGCCCCTCCCAGGGAGCCGACTCAGCCTAATTAGGGAACGCTCCCCACCCTCAGGGTAAGAAGCTCCATCCCCTCTACGCACAGGATTTCAGAAGTGCTACACACAACTATCTTCGGGGTTTCCCCTCACTTTCTGCTTTCCAGTAAGAATGTTTATTGCAATTATCTTGTCCCCATTCCACCATCACATATTGGGGAAATACAGCTTGTCGTTTTAGTTCATAGATGTTTAGTCAAGAGAAGCCACTGCTAGACATCATGTGAGAAATACCCACAATATATCCCTCAGAGACTCCGACCTGTGGGCTTGATATTGTGACTGGATTCAACTGCTGGAATGTCTGCCTTAGAAAAAAGATCAGTACATTATACTTACAGGTAATCGGAAGGGCAGATGGAAGTTGTCATCAGTGCTGTTCATCAAAATATGGCTGCTCTCCTCCTTCCAGGCACATGGTTGAATGGTTCTTCCCATACCAATTTTGAAATAAGGCCAATAGAATGTGAGCAGATATGATGTGTATCGCTTTCAGGTAGAATCTTTAAAAGCCAGTGTGCAATTTACCATGTTACCTTTTCCCTACCCTAATGATCATGGATTCATGTGTCAACAAGGAATCTCCATCAACCTGACACCTGAAAGTCTGAAACCTGAAGTCTGAAATCTGAAAACCTGAAACCTGAAAGTCTGTAGTGATTAGAGCCCCCTACTGACCCATGATGGTCATGAAGAGTGAAAAACAAATTTCTGTTGATTTGAGCAACTGAGATTTTGCGGTTACGTTTTATCACAATATATAATCTAGTGCATATTGACTGAGAGAACTTCTAAAAGAAAAAAAAAAACTATGTAAGAAAGACCTTTTCTATAAAGATCTCTATAGGTCATATGATGGTTTTTTTTTTTTTTTTTCACAGCATTGTAAAATCTAATTACATACCCAAACCAAAAGTTAGGGTCCTGACTTGGAAGAAGAATACCTAGAAAGAGCTAAAGAAATAAGGAAACCCTGACTTCTCAACCTTTCTCCAAGATGCCCCACAGGACAACATTTGAGTTACAGAGGTAACAACGGCCCCCATCATCAAGAGCCAATCCCTGGAATGCATCCTGGCATTAATGGCAGATTAGCTACATGAACGCACGAGTTATTCTACTTGCCTTGAAGGAGAAGCCAAAGTAGCAGCCTTTAAAATAAAGTTGGGGACTCCAGCACATGCTAAAAGGGAGACTTACAAAGGCAGTGCCTAGAGTCATTGATCAAGACTCTAAATTAATTTTTGATTAATAGCTGAGTGCCTCAAAGTCAAAGGCACTAGCAGTCCACCAGGGTTTTAAAAGACCTGAGCTGCCAGAGAGACTCTGAGCCTAGACCAAATCAGTGGTTCCTAAATTACAGTCAACAGATAGGGTCTTGGAGAAGTCTTTCTTTTTATTTGCAAAGACAAATGTCATCATTTTTATGAAACTAAATATATTTAGTTTAAAAGATTGTTTTATGTTTGAACATTTTATCTTCTCCAATTTTGTGGTAGTCAAATGTCCTTACATTTATAAAATGGTGGCCAAAAAAGTGGTAAGTAAAGTTTTTGTTTTTCTTCATTTTTGTACTTGACCAAATTGTTTGGTAACCTTATGTTGTTCCTTTTGTTGTTATTAAAATTCTATTTAATTATAAAATGATCGTTTTTCTTTGACCTTCAGATCTAAGAACTTCTGATGGAATCATAAAGAAACCTCTTGCACCATTCTCTAGAGCTGCAGTGTCCAGTAGAGCTGCACATGTAGCCACTAGCTACATGAGGCTACATGTGGCTACTGAGCACTTTAAAGGTGGCTAGTCCAAACTGAGATGTGCTACATGTGTAAGAAACATATCCCAGATTTCAAAGACAATAAAAACAAAGGAACAAAATATCTATTAATAATTTTTGTACTGATTACATATTAAAATGATAATATATAGAATATATTGAGTTAAATAAAATGTATTCTCAAAATTAACTTTACCTGTTTCTTTTTACTTCTTTTCATGTGGCTACTAGAAAATGTTCAATTTCATGTGTGGCTTATTTTGTACTCCTATTAGACATTCCTGTTTTAAAGTCAAAGTCTGTTCAGAATCAACCATGATTAAAACTGTTATCTTTCTGGCAGTGGCTGGTGTTAGCAGCCTTTGCAGTCACACCAAACCCTAGTGGCTGACTTACATCTGTTACACAACAGCTGTATCTGTCTGGCTAAAGTCTGTCCTTTCTCATCTTCTGCATCACATGGTCATGAGACCAGTCTTCTTTATTTGTCTTCTTTTGATTTTATCAATTGCTCAGAAATTGATATCAACTTTTTTTTTTAAGATTTTATTTATTTATTTGACAGACAGCGATCACAAAGTAGGCAGAGAGGCGGGCAGAGAGAGAGGAGGAAGCAGGTTCCCCGCTGAGCAGAGAGCCTGAGGCAGGGCTCGATCCCAGGACCCTGGGACCATGACCTGAGCTGAAGGCAGAGGCTTTAATCTGCTGAGCCACCCAGGAGCCCCGAAATTGATATCAACTTTTAATCCTACTTTTAGTTATCTAGTCAACCTAATGTCTGACACTCAGCAGCTGATTACCCCATAACTTTATGATACCATTTCTTCTTATCTTTTGGGCTAGATCCATCCAGAACTACCATTTGCACATGTTTACACACACTTGTCTTCGAAGTGAAATGTTGCCTCTATTACTCTCTGTCAGCCCATGACCCTCTCTGCCTTCCACACTCACTACCCAAATATTCTTCCCTAAAGAAGCTCCCCTAGTTGACTCCACCTAGTTCTCTCTATCTTCCTTGGTGCCCTCTTATACCTTCCTTACTACCTTATGTTCAGTGGCACCAATTTACATTCACTGAGAAATTTGGTAAAATTAAATTTTAGGTAAATCATATGTATATGCATTGCATGCTAAATTACAAGGTTTTTTTTTTTTTTTTTTGAAGCAGAGTATGGTGTATCATAAAACGACAGTGCTATAATTAATCTAAAAGATCAACTATTGGGGTAACCGACTGGCTGTCAATAGAACAAGTGACTCTTGATCTCGGGGTTGTGAGTTCAAGCCCCACTTTGGGTGCAGAGATTACTTTAAAAAGTTAAAAAAAGTAAAATTAAACAAATAATTAAAAGATCAACTATTTATTTCACAAGTGAAACAACTGAGGACCAGAGTCATTTAAGTGACTTATCAGAGGTTACATGTGTAATCAGTGGCAAAATTGGGACTGGAATTGCCTGCCCATCTTCTACTGGTACCGCTGGAACAAGCCACCTTTACTTTTCTAATCTACTTTTCCTTCCAGCATGTCGGAGATGCCCCTCGCATAAATCAGGTGGTCTCAGGTGGACCATGTTGAGGCATCAGCGGCAGACCGGTAGGATAGTGTGTTTAAGAGAACACTGGGATTGTGAAGTTAGGGCTAAGAGCATTAAATCTCCTGCAGGGTCGACCCCCATGGAGTCAGAACAAGCGGAATTGTAGGCAACTGAGCCAGGGTTAGAGGCAAGGCTTCTTGGCAGCAGAGGAGCTGATGTTCAAGCTGGGATCCTAAAGCAACTGAAGGCGATCACAGCTTAGCAAGCGCAATGCGCATGTGGAAGAAAGCAGGAAACTGCAGGCGCAGGGAGCCCACAGTCTGTTGTAAATGAAACAGCAACTTCAGTTTCGAGATCCCATCCACTGGCTCAATCAACAGACGACGTTTTCCCTTTAATACTGTTGGTATTGAACCACATAGGCTCATTCCGGATAGAATGAGCCTGAAACTTGAATGTCGTTGATTACAATAGTTTGGGGGAACTGAGTAAGGCAAGGTTATTAGGAGTAGGTTCTGTACATAGTTTTCACCTAACAAAAGCCAGCAACTGATGTTCTGCATAAGATCATGATCAATGGATAGATAAAAAGATAGATATAGATAACCCTGTCCTCACCATCCTCACATTATCAACTTTACAGAGGATTGTTCAAGTCTGTTGCATACCTATTATATCCCTCAAAGGCAACACACGAATCCAAATGGGACTTGGTTGACTATCTGCTAACTGACATAATATCTTCTGATCACTTCCATCTAGGGTGAAATGGCTTAGGGTGCAATTCTGTATAAAATGTCTTTTGAAATACCTGTAGCTATTCATGGTTCTCTCCCAGTGCATATTTTGCCTGATATCATTCTCCAGAAGTCATTTCATTTCAAAATTGTGCAATTAATGCTAAATCGAGATGGCTAAAATTGTCTTGGTATGACTTGGAGATGATGAATATCTCAAGAGTGTTGCCTGTCTGACAGCTGTCAGTCAGGAATGGATCCATAGGATGAACAATTTGAGTGTATGCATTTTAGCCCTGGGATTGTACTTATTCTTAATTCATGAGTTGTTTACTATTGCCTGAATATCTCTACACCATGAGTCTCTGACTGAGATTTTACCAACCTCTTTCAGTTAGACTTTCCCAGGTCTGCAATCAAACATTCAAAGGCTGTTTCCAGGATTGGAAATGATGATAGCAAATAGGCTGAGACGTGTAGACAAAAAGCCCTTAAGTGTCATGATCTAATTTTAAAATAGGATGCTGAAGAATGTATTAGTGTATTTCAGTGAATGGAAACACCATATATTAGAAACTTGAATCTATATAGTGCACACAGATTGATGATGCTTGTCTAGGTCAACTCATCAGGTTGTCCTAAGAAGTAATTTTCAAATGGAAAGTTTTGTTATTATTCAAAGAGCCTAAGTAAGATTTTTCGAAGAGATTCCAAGGTAAGAAAGGGTGTTAACTATTAGCCCGAGTCAGCACCAAATCTAATGTGGAAAACCATGAAGTACTCAGCCAAGGAGAGGCAATGACGTTACAGAGTCCACCAGGCCCCTAGTATATGTTTATAATTGAACAATATAAACAGGAAGAGAAGGCTAGAAACATACACCGTCTGTGTGCATTTAAAACACTGCAATGTATGTCCTCAACCTGCAGAAAACAAAATGAGGAAACACATTATCATTAAATTTTAAATGAGAAGAATTCTATTTTAATTATTTAGTAAAAAATCAATACTCAAATATTGTCCAGGCCAAGTCTTTTGCTATGATGCAATTGTTGTCCACCAGGAGCAAGTTTGCCCCCCAGGGGACATTTAACTATGTTTAGTGACATTTTTAATTGTCCTAACTAGGGAGTGCTATTGACATCTAGTGGGTAGAGGCCAAGGATGCTGCTAAATATTCTACCAATGCAAAAGACAGCAACTCACAATGAAGAATTTTCTGGCCCAAAATACCAATATTGCCTGCTGCAGTGTGTGGTAGAGGCACTCTATGTTCACTCCTGGGTTTTCCACCAATATACCTATACGAGATTCTTATTCCAGATTCACTGTCTTGGCTTAAAATAAGAAAGCAGTGATATTCTTAAAAAGAAGAAGAAGAAGAAGAAGAAGTCTGAAATTGTTCCTTCAGGGAAATAACTATTTTAGCAAAAGGTAACATAGTCTCAGTGGAATGAGAAGTTATTTTGAAGTTTTGCATGGATAATTTGAGATTAAAGATACAATAGATGTATATTTTGTTGAAGACTACTTCCTGGCAATTGGCCTACTGATTGTATATGTCTGCAATAATCAGCTCAGGCAAAATGCTCAAAGCTAACAAAATAACCTCAGGATTACTTTGAAAACTCAGTGTCAAGAGTCAGTGTCAAGAGCTAAACTTTATGCTGGACAATTCTCAAAGCAAGTTCCTCAGCTTTACAGTTGAGAAGCTGCCTATGGGTTCCCCTTCAGCTATTGCCCTTGATATGTCTTTCAGAATCCTTTTAGGAAACACTATTTCTAAAATAAATAAAAGGGGCGCCTGGGTGGCTCAGTGGGCTAAAGCCTCTGCCAGCGGCTCAGGTCATGATCCCAGGGTCCTGGATACCACAACGGCCTCTCCGCTCACCAGGGAGCCTGCTTCCTCCTCTCTCCCTGCCTGCCTCTCTGCCTACTTGTGATCTCTGTCTGTCATATAAAATAAATAAAAAATCATTAACCACTTAAAACATTTCAAGTATTATTACAAAGAATAAGCACCTAATAAACACTTAAAGAGACTTAAATGAGTGTTCAAATTCAGTTAACCATAAACATTTCTACTAAAATAACAATGTCTTTATTAAATAAATCTATTGACATACAAATGACTTGTAAAGTTCAGTACCTTTTTTTTTTTCCTTTAGTGGTATTAATTACCTCTACAGGAAAAAAGAAAAGTAGGGTTAATATAAACCTTGAGCCACGATTTAGAAACAGGCTTCTTTTTTTTTTTCTTTTTTTTTTTTAAGATTTTTTATTTATTTATTTGACAGACAGAGATCACAAGTAGACAGAGAAGTAGGCAGAGAGAGGGGGGAAGCAAGCTCCCTTCTGAACAGAAAGCCCAATGCAGGGCTAGACCCCAGGACCCTGAGATCATGATCTGAGCCAAAGGCGAGGCTTAATCCACTGAGCCACCCAGGCACTCCTAAAAATAGGCTTCTTATGTTGAAGTCGATGATATAGAGATATGTAATTTAAATAGATTCTACAGGTAGAGTGATTAGGAGGCATTAACCTCACAAGACAATTTCTCCCAGCAAGGTGCTGTACAGTTGTTTTAAAAATAAATTATTACACACTGTAAAATAAGAATGACATAGCCTGGTTAAAAGAGAAAGCATTGCATGGAAATGTTCTTTACATTTGCAAGCTTTTTTTTCTCTGCTGATTAAAGTCATCATCATATGAATGGCTGCCATTCAGTAATCACCTATTGTGTACTAGAACCAGACATTCAGTTTGCATAGGGCTGGACATCACTGCCACCTTGCTGAATAGATATTTTCCCCCAGAAAACCAAAGCTCAGCCAAGACAGGCACCTACACAACTAACAATTTGAATCAGACTATGATTCAAACCCAGGAAGGCTTTACTCCACAACCAATGACCTATCGTGGTCTCCACTTGTAGTAAAACTTATGAGCTCAAGAAGATTTAAGATTTGTTTTTTATTCCTTTACACAATATCCTATCATTCCAGTGCCTAAACTCAGATCACACAAAAGATTGCTATAGCTACATTTTAATTCTTGCCTTATAGTTAATTCCACAATGGCATTTTGCCCCGTGTACTTCTGTTTTTTTCCCAGTCCCAAGTCACTGAGGGAAAAAAAATTTTTTTTTTCGTTTGTAACATATCTCTTGGTTTCTTTCTAGTTGTGTGACTTTGATCGGCTCAGACATTTGTCAGTTCACACACACCGTCATTTGTAGACTGTTGCCGGACATAGAAAAAAAGATGTTTAGAGTCAACAAGAAGAGCTTGAATGTTCTCTGTCTGAAACTTTTGCTCACTGCTCAGCTTTGTCTGTGTTGACGCTGGGGTGTGTGTGTGTCTGCTGTGGCAGGGCGGAGGGGGGTGGTGGGGGTGTAAAGAAGGATACTAAGACTTTTAGAGAGGAGGGTGGGAGGAGAGATTCTGAGAAACAGAAAGGAAGAAAGAAAAGAATAGGGAATGGAAAGAGAGGGAGAGGAAATGAGAGAGGAAGGAGGGAGGACTGCTTTGTAGCTGCTAAGATTACAGACAGAAATAGCACACAACCACCGTGAGCTGTGTGCGACTCAGAAACCAAGACCAAATTGTACTCACTTTTATTAATCAGTTGCTCACAAAGAAGGAAATGACACCTGGTCCTGTCTTCTTCTACATCTTAATTTTGGGTAAATACTGTAAGTATGCTCACTACTTAATTTTATATACCTTAATAATATTGTATGAACTAATCACAATTACAAATGTTTATTACTTACATTTATGCTTTTAATATAAAACTGTTTTTTTTTTCTGATAAAATTGTAATCTTACTTCAGAATTATTCTTAAGTCATTTCTGGTATTTGTATTGGAAACTGGAATATATTGGCAGAGGCAGTAATTAAGCAAGATTAACATGACATACAAACCTATGCTTCATAACAACCAATTTGTTTAAGCAACAATTATTTTATAAATAATTTGATACTATTTCAAGAGAAGTAGTCTTTAAAGAGATTGTGTTCAAGTAAGATGCCCATGTGAAATATCTGGTAAAGTCTACATTTATTCTGGTGTATGTGTAGTTTTAATGCTTCGTGGTCCCAGTGTTTGTGATTTGATATCATAGGTGTGCCTTCTCACTGAGAAATGCATTCATAAAACTCCTTTTTTGTTTAAAAAAGATCTCTCACTTTTCCTTGAAAGAAAAGCACAAAGCAATGAAAAGCACAGACCAAGAGCCCAAATGGGCATTTTTTGTTATAATGACAATTCTTGCTCTCTCTTTGTGTGCTATAGTTTACTTTCCAGGGAAAAAAAAAATGTAAATCAAGAGAGTCATTTTTCATTGAACCTTACTTAAATGGTATTATATAAGTAGAAATAAAATGTTTATATTTCCTAGATAATAACTGATGAGAAATCCAAAGCATATCAAGAAGGAAAACTTTCTGTGGATCTGTAATACCTTCTGATGCTGAAAGGAATTAAGCTTTAACAAATTAGAGTTCATGTGCATATTTACATCCCTCGATCTCTTAAAAGTTTGCAGAAGTCGGTTTTCACTAAGATAGTCTATTGACAGTGCCTCCAAGTAATTTCCCTCCGAACTCTCCCAGTTCTGATGCCCATGTCCTGCATCAAAGTGATTTTTCTTTTTTCCTCTCTTCCCTTGACCTCCAGTATGCTTTTTACTTTAATGGTCAAATGGAACAGACAGCTTCAAAACCAAGGCAACAATTCAGAATCCTAAAGAAACATTCTAGCTCCTAGCTTTCTCTGCCTCTAATCTTGGTCACTATGATTTCATTTTTCATTCCAGTTTTATTTAGAAATAATTGACATACATCACTGGAGAAGTTTAAGTCAAAAAGAATGATGGTTTGATTTATATATATTGTGAAATGATTATACAACAGGCTCAGCTAACATCTGTCTGCTTATATAGATACAATATAAAGCAAAAGAAAAAAGAATAAAGGGAAACAAATTGTTTCCTTGTGATCAGAACTCAGGATTTACTCTCTTGACACCTGTCCTGTACATCAATCACACTGAAGTGGTGGCTGTCATCATCTTGTTGGACATGACTTCCTTACCACTTACTTCTCTTGTAGCTGGAAGCTGGTATCTTTTGACCACCTTCCTTCACTTCTGCCAGCCTCCACTCCTCCCCCATTATTTCTGGTAACCACAAGTGTTATCTCTTTTTTCCATGAATTTATTTTGAGACTTTCCTTTTTTTTTTTTTAAGGTTCCACATATAAGTGAGATCATACAGTATTTGTCTTTCACTGTCTGCCTTATTTCACTAAGCATAATGCCTTCAAGGTCCCTCCGTGTGTCATAAATACTAGAATTTTCTGGGTTTTATCACTGAATAATATCCCATAGTGTTTGTGTATACACACACACATATATATATGTATATATGCTTATATATATGCCCCCACTTCCTTCTTCCCTCAACCATGGATGGACACATAGTTTGTTTCCATGTCTTAGCTATTGTAAATAATGCTGCTATGAATACCAGGGTGCATATTAACAAGTGCATCATATTAACGAGTTAAGGTTTTCATTACCTTTAGATATATTTCCAGAAGTGCAGTTGCTGGATCATGTAATAGTTCTATTCTTAATTTTTTGAGGATACTTCCATAGTGGCTATGCGAGTTTGCAATTCCACCAACAGCGTTCAGGGATTCCCTTTTCTCCACATCCATGCCAGCTTTCTTATCTCTTGTCCTTTTAATGACAGCCATTCCAAAATGTATGAGGTGGTATCTCATTGTGGTTTTGATTCACATTTTCCTAGCATAGGACTAGTGATGTTGACCATCTTTTCATGTACCTATTGGCCCTACATATGTCTTCTTTGGAGAAATATCTATTCAGGTCCTTTGCCCATTTTTTAATTGGGTTATTTGGATTTTTGCTATTGAGCTATGTGAGTTCTTGTTATGTTTTGAATATTAAGCCTGGGTCAGATATACAATTTGCAAATCTTTTTCCCATTCTGGATGTTTTCTTCTCATTTTGTTGATGGTTCTCTTTGCTGTGTAGAAGCTTGTTAGCTTGGTGTAGTTCTACTTATTTCTCTTTCATTGTGTTGTTTGTGCTTCAGGTGCCATACCCAAAAAATCACTACCAAAATCCATACCCAAGAGCTTTGTTTCTCTGTTTTCTCCTAGACGTTTCATGGTTTCAGTTCCTACATTTAAGACTCATTACCCATTTTCCTAAGTAGAGCCAAAAGCCCAATTGTAAACCATCACTAAAAATTGAGTGTTTCTCATTACAATCCAAGCATTTAAGCTACTAGAGTTTTTAATATTTGTAGCCAAAACACTCATAAATCAATAACATTTTATTGTTCCCTATTCCATTTCAATGAAATGAAAAGGTTAAATAAGCCAAAGGAATACTTCCAAGTTAAGCATTCTAATATGGAAAATGGAATTCTAATATGAGGAATTCAAGGATATGTAATAGGTGCTCATGGCAGGTTGAAAAGCAACTTTAGCTAATGTGTTACTAGCCAATTCAACTGAGTAAAAAAAGTTCTCTGTTTACATATTCTCTTTTGTTAAAAAACAAAAAACTACTTTCATGAACAGAAAACAAAAAGTAAATGATAATGATGATGATGTCAAAACCTTCCAACTTTTTAAAATTTAAGTTATCTTGTGATTTAAAAAAAAAATTTTTTTTGACATTGTGTGTGAGTAAAGGGTTCAATTTCTCATCCTTCCACACCATCTGCAAAAGATAAAGGTACAAACATCTGATGCAGAGTTTGGCAAGCAGGATTCCTGGCTATAGGGTGTCAAAGGAGTGGGGAGGGAAGAAGGGCATTTGGCAGGAACCTCCAATTAACAACCCACACCCATAATTCACTTCCTACTTTATCTCACCATTCAACTCCACCAAGAGAGGATTTTCTATGCCCAAAGCAAAAGAAGTCAACAACTATGTAGGGACAAATCTTAAATCTCTGTAAATACCTGTGTTGGTTATTGTTTGTTTGTGTTTGTTTGTTTGTTTGTTTGTTTGTTTTTTAATCCACTCTCCTATTGCCTGAGAAAGGCTATGGGATTTCCTAGAAGATTGCTGGCTCAAGGTGTTTCGGAGCACCCCCATGTATTGGTCCTAAGATTTGCAGCAATGACTTACCCTCGCAAGCCTTAGTTTGTAAAATTGTAATAAAATTTTTCACCCTACCCCACACCCCAGAGCCCTTATGGTTGCTTCTTTATTACATAAATTACCTCCTTGAATCCTTAGAACAACTCTATTATGTAGAATGAAACAAACAACGAAGGCAAGACCCAAGGACATTCAGTACCTTGTCACAAGATTCAGGCTCATAAATAATAACAAGACTTGAGATTTGAATGCTTTTAAAGCCTATACTCTTTCCACTAGACCATGAACACTTTGAGAGATCGTGTGTGTAAAGACAATAGCAATTATTAGTTATCTTTTCAACCAAAAATGCCTATTGAATGCCAGTTACCTTAATAAGCATGAGACTTAAGGGTGACTACAGTATGATCCCTGCTCTGAAGGGGAGAATGGAGAAGACAGAAAGTTAATCTAGGATTACCAGTGAGACAAGGGCAAAAACCTATGTGTACACAGGTTGGGGCAACATTAAGATTTAGAAAAGGTTTTCTTTCACCCTTGAGAATTTCTAATTCTCAAAAAATTCCTCTGTCTGTAATCTGGTTAGCTATATTGTGCTGGTGTTGATTTATTAGTTTTGATAATGTACTGTGGTTATGTAATATTTTACCATTAGGGGAAGTTGGGTAAAGAGTACATAGGACCTCTCTGTGCTATTTTTGCAACTTCATGGGAGTCTATAATATTTCAAAATTAAGAGTTAAAAAACAATCCCCAGGAAGAATTGTATCTGAAATCCTTACCAGCAAATGCTTTACTTATTACCTAAATAGTATCATTCAACAAAAACAATCATTTTACTTAATACTTCAGAGAGACAGGGAACCAGTGAGGAACTAGGACCCAGAAGAAGCCCAAACATAAACTTGATCCACTGCAGTGTTTGCCAAGAACTGATCCAGCTAGGAAAGTCCTCACTTTTAGATTCCAAGTGGATATTCACAAGACAATCTGGGCTTCTTCTTAGGTCTTACAACAGGTATATCTTCTAGCAATTTTTCTCTAACCATTAAGAAGGAGAAAGGAAGTGGTTTTCCCAGAACAGACCATCAGGATATGAAAAAAGAATACTGACCTATTTACCCATCCCCAAAAGATGAGAAAATAAACTCTCCAATATGCAGACTACAGAATTATCTATTATTCCACTCAATATTTTTGAAGGTTACTAATACTTTTCATATTGTTTTTTCTTTGAGTTTGGAATCATATTTTTAAATTTTAAATAGAAAATTAACAAGTCTGTGCAAATACATCATCATCATCTACATAAAGAGAAACAAAGTACTGCATTTGTGAACAAATAGTTTTCCGAACATAATTTCACACATGAGGACAAACTTGTTAAACTGAAATGTGCTTGGAATTGGGTGTTCTATTTAGGTGTTGTTGTTGTTGTTTTTTAATTTTTTTTGTCTGAAAAATTATAAACATTTATACCATTTTGATTTCAAGCACTATGATTGTGGTTATAATTGTAGTTGTTATATTTACCATTAAATGAGAGCTTTCCATGGACCATGAACTATGTACTAAGTGCTTTATAAACATTATCTGATTTTATGCCCATAAAAGCCTGAAGAGATATTCTCATTTTGCAAAAGAGGAAACAGAAAATGAGAAATACTGAGTAGCACGCCTGGGATCATTCCCTAGTAATTGTTGCAAAAGAGATTTCATTCCAAGCCTATCTCCTTGAAAAGCCTGTGTTAGTAAAACATGATTCGGTTCTAATATTTTCTAATACTATGATATCTTTAAATTAAAACAGTCCTTTATAAATTGATCTATTGGGGAGGGTATGTGCTATGGTAAGTGCTGTGAAGTGTGTAAACCTGGCCATTCACAGACCTGTACCCCTGGAGCTAATAATATATTACATGCTTATAAAAAAACTTAAAAAATTATTTAAAAAAAAAGATTGTCTGATCTAACTCACTTGCCTTGAGACAAGTTAGCTACATCCCCATGTTAGAGATTAAACAATAAAGAAATATTGACCAGTCCAAAATCACAAAACTGGTATATCCAAACGAAAACAGAGTTTGCACATTGGGGAGGGTATGTACTATGGTGAGTGCTGTGAAGTGTGTTAACCTGGCAATTCACAGACCTGTATCCCTGGGGCTGGTAATAAATTATATGTTAATAAAAAAATTAAAAATTTTTTGGGGTGCCTGGGTGGCTCAATGGGTTAAGCCTCTGCCTTTGGCTCAGGTCATGATCTCAGGGTCCTGGGATCGAGCCCCGCATGGGGCTCTCTGCTCAGCAGGGAGCCTGCTTCTCCCCTCTCTCTCTGCCTGACTCTCTGCCTACTTGTGATCTCTATCTGTCAAATAGATAAATAAAACCTTTAAAAAAAAAAGTACCAATAAATATTTACTCAATTCCTAAGTTAGCCTACCTCTCCATCCTCCTGAGTATATTCTCCCCTCCTTATCCCCACAACTCCAGCAACTCTATTTCTTGTCCTGCACATAAGGATCAGGTACTTTCTTATCCTCTTCAATTTTATATATTTTCACCCATTACTCTGATCAGAGCTACCAAAAGCTTTTTCCTTCTTTGGAGATAAACAGGAATCAACAAGTCATCGATATTTTAAATTTGGCTTTTATTGTCTATCACAGTAATGCCAAAAGCCAAGTTAAGAAGAAAAAAAAAATAGTATCAAGTGAGATCTCCTGTTACTCATGTTAGAAATTGCTATTTTCTGGGGGGCACCTGGCTCGCTCATTGAGTTAAGCATCTGACTCTTGATTTCAGCTCAGGTCATGATCTCAGGGTTGTGAGATCAAGCCTCATGTGGGGCTCCATGCTGGTCGTTGAGCCTGCTTATTTAAGACTCTCTCTCCTGCTCTTTTTTCCACCTCCCCACGACTCCCCTCCCCGGTGCATACATTCTCTCAAAAGAAGAAATAAACAGTTGTATTTTATAATAATTTGACTGTTTGATTTTTTTTTGCTAAGTTATTCATTTTATAATTATTTCAGTATTACCTAAATTAACTAGATTCGCCTTATTTCTTAAATCTTCTATAATAACAAATCTGTCTTTTTTTAAGTAATCAGTACTCTCAAAAAAAAAAAAAAACCCTCTGAGAATTAGTCTTTGTGAGGACTCTCGGGGATTTTGCACCTGCTGCTGTACAACATGTGGAGTCCTTGCTTCTGGCAATTGTCCCAGCTCCTCTCTCCACCCTCTGTCTCCATCATTCCTCCTCAATTTCCCCTCAATATTGTCCCTGGAACTCAAGTTCTCCTTCCATAGTGCAGAACAACACAGTTCTCTGGCCTCAGCTCCTGTCTCCAAACTCAACTCCAGGCCCATCTCTAGTCAAGGCACTCAGTTGAACAAAATGCCCCTCATATGGTCAGCTACAAAAAAGGACAGCAGATAATCTTGTAAGTTCTTTAGCAGTAAGATTCACCCTTCTTAAAAGGCAGCTAAGAGTTAAAATATTTATTTTGTTTTTATTGAAGAACTGAATATGCATTTGAACTGAGAGGTTGTACAATTGCATGAGCTAATTCATTAAAACATCTAATTATGTTGCTGTCCCTTAACCATCATTTCTCTTAACTGATATACTTAGAGAAAAATACTCTGTTCTGTTTCCAGCATCTGAGTCTCCAGTGAATCACTATCTAGTTAGTTTCATCTTACGTCTCTCAAATACTTTTTTAATAGAAGTTTCATATAATTAGGCTTTTGAGTTCAAGAGAAAGTCAAAGTTTCTAGAGAAGCAAGTTCTCATTTTTTTTTTTAAGACTTTATTTACTTATCTGACACACAGAGATCACAAGTAGGCAGAGAGGCAGGCAGAGAGAGGGAGGGAAGCAGGCTCCTCGCTAAGCAGAGAGCCTGATGCGGGGCTCGATCCCAGGATCCTGAGATCATGACCTGAGCGGAAGGCAGAGGCTTAATCCACTGAGCCATGTACCCCACAAGTACCCATTCTTTACATACAAAGACACTGAAGTCATATAGCTGTGTTCCCTTTTGTTGCCTGAGGTATTATTCTTTACTCACCATTACCATATGGTTTCACTTACTTGTGGAGCATAAAGAAGAACACGGAGGACATGGGGAGATGGAGAGGAGAAGTGAGATGGGGAAAATCAGAGGGGGAGACAAACCATGAGGGGCTGTGGACTCTGAAAAATAAACTGAGGGTTTTGGAGGTGAGGGGGTGGGGGGTTGGGTGAACCTGGTGGTGGGTATTAAGGAGGGCACATGTTGCATGGAGCACTGGGTGTGGTGCATAAACAATAAATTTCATAAAAATGAAAAGAAATAAAATGAAAAAAACTTAAAAATAAAAAGTAAATTTTAAAAAATGGGCCTCCAAATTTCATATGTAGGACAAGAAGGGCAGGAAATATGAGAGGTGTACAATATCACCTTAAAGTAGAGAGAAACTACACTGAAGTTATTAAAATAAATTACTTATCCACTAAAATCCTGGCCTCCAAGACTAAGACTTTGCCAGTATACTGAGCTTAATATAATCATTATTCACTTACCTGCCTAGAGATAAACCTCTTAAATCATTCTCACAACCAGGTAGAGAATGGGCAGGGAGAGAAGAGTCTGATCACATCTCTCCAAGTCCATGCCTGCAGTCAGACCCTGAGGAACTTCTATGACAGCGGCTTTTATCAATCTCGGAGTAGATTAAGATCCAGCAGATGCTTTCATTATCTGTATTCCCTCTCCAGTCCATACTCCCATGTTCTTCCTCAGACAACTAAATTGGTTTTAAATATTTATTTACTTATTTTAGAGAGAGCAAGAGAGCAAAAGCATGGGGAAGGGCAGAGGGAGAGGAAGAGAAGCAGACTCCCCACTGAGAGTGGAGCCCGACTCATGGTTTGATCTCCAACCTGCGATCATGACCTGAAACCATGAGTCAGACGGTTAGCCGACTGAGTCACCTAGCACCCCACAACGAAATTGTCTTCAGAGATACAGGCCCAGGGCACCTGGGTGGCTCAGTGGGTTAAGCCTCTGCCTTCAGCTCAGGTCATGATCTCCCGGTCCTGGGATCGAGTCCCGCATCAGACTCTCTGCTCAGCAGGGAGCCTGCTTCACCCTCTCTCTCTGCCTGCCTCTCTGCCTACCTGTGATCTCTGTCTGTCAAATAAATAAAATCTTAAGAAAAAAGAAAAAAGATACAGCCCTTTCCATTTATGCCCTGTAGATACTAAATCTGGCCCTTGGAGCCGTGCCTCTAAGATGCGGGAATCGGAGGATTGCTATGCAGGTGTCCACTGAAGCTGTGGTGGGAGAAACTTTGTCAACTCCTCAAGAGTAATTTATAAACTATTAGAATCTTCCAGACATTTCTAGTTTCCAGACAGATGCTTTCTTTTCTCTAGGTACACCCAAATAACTTGGACATCAAATACCTATAATACCTAAACTTAACCTCACCATCCCCTCTCCCCCAACAAAAAAGAACACCGTGACTTCTGACTTCTATCCTTCTGCCTGCGCTGAGGTGCCAGAGAGGGCAGATACAGTCGAGACCGTGCTCATGTTGAAGAGAGTCACCCTAAATTGCTTTTTTCATCTCTCACCCCACCTCAGCACACACAATTTCCTGAGATGGAATAACATGTTTTCCGACTTCACGGAGATTGAAAGGACACTTAGAGAAGCGATGCGAGGCATCTTCACTGCTGTGCGAAGCTACCCAAAGGCATTAGCAATTTATGACTTTGTAGCAAATAAGTCCGACACTGGTAGTAAGCTACCTGCTACCATGCCAGTCTGGTATCCTCTTTATCCTGTGGGGTGAGGTGGTCTTTGCATTGAGATGAAGTGGGTATGGGAAAATTGAATGCGTCTCCCTGGCCTTTCCTACTTCCCTCAGGCTTTGATCCTGCTGTGTTCACTTTCTCTTCCTTTTCATCTCTCTCACCTACAGTCCACTTAGTGCCAACTGGAATCAGCAGCATTTCCTTGCCTGGCCTCCAAGATGCCCAGATATTGCTTTCCTATTCTAATCTACCACTTCCTAATCTACCCCCACCACCACCTGATTTCTCCTTTTTTTGTCTCTATTCCTCAGCCACACCATACCTCTTGACGTAACACACACCAAGAGAAACTCCAGCCTCTCGGTCCCCAGTCTTGCAACCTGAATTCTTATTTCTGCCTACCTCTAATCCTTGAGATCCCCTCCTCATGAGTTAGGAGGTTCATAGAGGATAGTTTCCTATTAAACACACTTTCTGCAGGTAATATATGCCCCCCATTTTGCAGTTTCCTGCTCTCAGGGACTTTATGGCTAATATTTGCCTCATTCAGTAAGGCGGTTCCAACATCTAATCCTCACAGAGTAAGGAAGCTATCACCCTGCGGGTTCCTCTAGGTGTAGCCATTCAAACAAATAAATCTTACTTTATAGATTTGAAATTGAAATGTTAGCAAAACATGCTGTTGGACACAAAGTGACAAATTTTGAACAAAATTTATAAATGTACACGCCTGGATCTCCTGAGAGACATCCCATAAGCTACCGCACAAAGCTGTTTTGAAAGCTTGTATCCAGGTTTCATGACGCAGGTATAAATTAATGAAAATCACTGATTACATTCTCAGGTGCATCAGGCACCAGCTTCGGAGAGCACAATTGGTGCTGCCACGACGTACACCCAGAGAACCTCTGGTCCTTGTCTTTCCTTTCCAGCCTCTTCTCTCCTCCAGCTCACCCTCGGCCTTCTGATATTTTAATAGGCTTTTCCCAGAGCGGGCTAGAAATATCTGACTCATTTTCAATGGTCTAGAAGATATGCCATTTTTGCTTTCCTAGTTGTGGCTGATTTGTTGGAAACTGCAAAACTGCTTCGTGGTTTATAAATGTTTCTCCTTTCTCACCCATTTCCAGCTTAGACAAGAAGACGTCATCATTCATGCTTTCTGTTAGATTCTCTTAACCTCCACTTAACCTCCCACTTTGTGTTAAAATCAAGAGAGGTGACTAGTTTAGCTAAGTTAAATTTAGATTTTTATTTCTCCCCTTCTGCCTGTAACCCTCGCCTTGATCTTGAAAGCTCCCTGGAAAGAAGGATTGTTTTTGTTTGTTGAAATTCAATAACTTTTCTCAGCAACTGAGCATTCATCCCCAGAGTTGACCTGAAATAATATAGCAAATCATTTGTCCATCAAATCCATTTTAATGGGAAAAAAAATCTATACAAATCTTTTTGTATTGCTGCTGGCTCTTGGCATCTCTTTCAAAGTTTCTATGTTGGTAATATATAGCGGGTTCAATATTATTCTCATGGTCCATTATAGTCATTACCTGGGAGGAGCTGCACAAAGAAATTAAATAGACTTATTCCCTTCCCTCTAGAAGTTCACAATCTATGACAGCTTTAATGTCTGTCTTATAAGATAGATCCAAATAGGCATAGGCTAGAATTATTAATTTAAAGATGTGAAGAGATAGGTCAAGACCAAACATTTTGTCATGATTAAATCCCCTTGACATTTTGCCTTTGGTTCAGCTCTAATGAATACCTGAATAGATAACTAAGGAATGAATGCGGTACTGATCAAGAAAAATGGAACTTAACAAAGCAGTGTGTCATGAAGGAGTCCAAGGAAGAATGATGCTACGTCGCATGGAATAAAAATAAGGGGTGTTTGCAGACCAAGAGTAAGTGCTGAGAGAGAAGAGAATTCAGTGAAATCTCCCAGCAGTCCATGATGGAGAGGCAGCAGAAGGAACAAGCCGAGGCAGGATGTGTTGGTGATGGTGTTAGTGTAACCTTTATAAAGCTGTTATATGTGATCCAGTGTCGGAATGGGTTCACATTTAATGAAGCTCATACAGAACAAGGCATTCACCTTTACTCATGCCTCTGAAAAGATTTAAAGAATCATCCAGGCATGTACATTTAAAGACATCCATTCCGGAGTCTTACTTAAATAGCATGTAAGCTCTTCTCTTCTCTAGATTTCTTTTCCTCCAGATTTCTCTCTTTGATGCAAGACCATGTAGACCCCTCCTGCCTCCTTTCCCCCATCACTCAGCCCTCACTCCTGATACAACACACTCCTCTGCCACACAGTCTCTTTGCACACAAAATCCATTTTCTATTCTGACCACTTTTTTCAGGAAAATTCATCTCTCAGTATTGGGGGCCTTTTCTTGCCCCCAGGAAGTAGAGGGTAGGGGAGGAGTTCAGAGAAGAACGTTAAAAGGCAATGCCAACATTATTGGTCATGAAATTTAAGGATTCAGGAGAAGGTGTAAACTATTACACCTTCTATATTACACATATAGACACACACACAAACACAGAGTAATAGCTTTGCCCCACCATTAATATTAAGTATATCAAAACCAGATGGGGGGTATAATATACAAATTTTCGTTTTTAAGGCACAAGTCTCAGATGTGCAAAGTTGAAATTTTGTTTCTGTGACAAAACTCAGAGCTCATGACTCCCACAAAAAAAAAAAAAAAAAAGACATTTAAATTTGCTAATTCAAAGCAGCTTCGTTTAAGAATTGGCAACTTTATCTTTAAAGTACAATCTTAAGCCCTTAAGAATTGTTACCCATTCCACCCACGTAGCAGGTGGGTTCAGAGGAAGCTTGGAAGGCACTTCCTGCATGGAAGTGGAGGGCAGGTGGAGGGATGAACATCTGCAGCAACTTTGCCAGCTCCATGTGAGGTTTAGCTCCGCTGTCGGGTGTTGGCACCAGCACTCGCCAAAGCGTTCAAACACATCCTTATTCTCCAGCTCGCAGGGCCGGGTAATCCACATGCTTCTTTCCAGGCTATAACGCCTCTCTCCATTGACCGTCTGCTCATAGCCAACCTTCTCCGGAGAGCATAGGAAACCCTCAAATGGCCTTCACCTGTCAGAAGCCCAGGGAGATTCGGGGCTGACTCAGACCCTGTTTTAGCTTACCTCGCCACCACAGCTCCCCACGCCCCTCGTATCACATAGGACATGTGTCTTCTGCTAGAGACGTGCCCTTGCCTTGTGCTGCAAATTAGGATTTGGGACAAGAATCACCTCTGTATGGGCAACCCCCCAAGCTCTCTCTGTGATTTCTACCCCCCCCCTCTTCCCCAAAGGAATTTTAGATTCCAAGCTGACAGGGTGTTTCATGCTCACATCTTGTTCCCACCAAGTTCAAGAAAACAGCTTTGAGAGTATCACACATGCTTACCACCTCTATAGGTTGGGGAAACATTCAGTTCTCTGAGTCCTTCAGTATTTGGTCTTGACTGTCAAAACCAAGAGGGTCACATTCAAAGAAATGAATAAAAAGGAAAAATATGCTCTCTCAAGTATCTGGCTTTTGCAGTTCAAAGGCATGACTTTTAAGCTTTGGAATTCAGGCAAGAATTTGACTATTCCAGAAAGGCCCTTCTGGACTCTACCTTCTTTGAGCAATAAAGGACAGTCCATTTGCCCTGTATTAGTGGCAGAAGGTAAAAAAATGAATAACTAAGAAAGAAGAATATTTGGATATGTGATAAAAGCATGCAGCATTTGATAAGCAGGAATTATATATATAAAACCAGAGTAATTTGAAAAACTAATTACGATGCCATATTTTAGTAAAATAGGAAATCTTTGAGAATTTGCAAAATATTTAATGTCAAATATTTACCTAGATTTCCCAATAATGGTAAGTGGATAAAGTGAATATACATGTTTATTCTCACTTTTGGCAAATTCTAAAGGAAAATCAGATTATTCACAATTTAAATAATGGCAAATAGTGTTACTTTATCAAAGGAATATCTGCATTTGGTGTTTGGCTTTTTTTTTTTTAAGTCACATGAAAATGTACCTATTCTACCTGGATTCTAACCCAAATATTATGACTACATCCTATATTCTCGCTAGTACCATTTCTTCCCACCTTTTCATTCTGTTGTCCAAGCCAGTTCCTCTTATTATACTTACACCTCTTTTTTACATAATTTTTATTTTTAATCTCTTTGCCCTACATTTTACTATATGTTTTCTTTTCCTATTGTTCTAACCAACACTGATCATAATATTATAGATGAAAACACCAAAATATAAAAGAATTATTTAAATTGTGAAAAATCCCAAATCATTGTGTTTACCTAATAACTTTCTTCGAATAGAATGTGTGGAACAATAGAGTTTGTGCTCAACAGTAGGAAGGAACCAAGAGTAGTTTGCATGGCTCTCTCAACACCAGAAGCTGCACTATCACAAATGCTCTTCTCCAGTTGGTCCCCAGGAACCTACACTACTTTTAAACTTATTCTGGGGAAGTTGCTGCAAATGTTTAATATATATTATAATGTGCTATATTCTATGTACTTAGATACATAAAATGTGCCAGACCAAAGTTACCATCTTCTGATTATTAACATGAATAATTTATATTACTAAAGTAACTAGAATCAGTTACATTATTGAAGTTCTGGTTGAAGATAAATACTTGCAGGTATTGTCTAATTAAATCCACACATGAATCCCGGAGGGTAAATGTGTGCTCATCTCTCCACATGAGGGACATGTGTGCCCACACAGGGGACTGACGCAGATTGAGGAATTTGCTAAGATCACTGGCTCCTAAGTGCTTAATTTAGAATTTGAACTCAGATATATCTGACACCCAAGTTTTAGTTCTTTCCACTCCTCATATAAACACCCAAATCATGAGACATAATTATTCCATATTGTCTCTCATTTTATAAAACAAACATTTTTATTCCCAATGATAGAAGAGCAAACTGATCAAGCAAGTTGAACGCAGTTAGGATCCACCACTGACTGTCTCCTAGGGAAAAGGAGAAGTCACTGGCAGGCACAGATAGAGTGTGGGCAAAGCCACAGAGGCAGGAAAGGGTATGGTATGTACAGGAAATGATGAGAAGTTGGAATAGTTTAAGAATAGTGCAGAAGCAAACGCTTGCAGATAAAGTTACAAACGATCATTAGAACCAGATTATAAAGTCTTTGTAAGCCGCTCTCAAGAATGGACTCTGGACTATAGTACATAAGAGATTGTAGCAGAAGTTATGCACAAAATGCTATAGTGAGATAGATTGTTTTGGAAGTTACTCTGGCAACTTACCAAAAATGATCTAGAATGTGAAACACTGAAAACAATCCCTAAAAGAAGTGTCCACAGCACTCGAGTCACTAGAGAGGCAGAGGCTATGACCAAGTCAAGTCTGCTGCTGGTGTTTACATTGTTTTCATAGAACCTTAATATATTTTTAATATATTTTCTCCCTGACTTGTACCTATAAAATACACAAAATATGTGTGGAAAACAAGACAAAGTTTTTGTCTACTACGCTGATTATAATATGACTGGCTTTTTTTGACATTGTACTCCACAAATATCCAATAATTATCCCTACTTCTAGCTCCCAAAAAAGTCTTTTGATCCACTCTATGCCTGTATTTACATGTTTCCTATTTTTCTTGTGTTATTTTCTCACTGTTTTCTTTAAGAGCATAAAGTTTTTGGATCCAAATTAAAAATAAGGCAAAAGACAAAACACAATAGAAAACATTGTAAGAAACATACATGCAATAATGGACAATGTGTTTATTTGAACCCAATGGAAAGTACTATCTAGAAGTACAATCTCTACTCCTTAATGAATAAGTAACTTTGTCACACAAAGCTGTTACTAAGAAAGTGTCAGTAAACAAACTTAAGGGATTTTACTCAGAACTCACAATACACAGTAACCTCACAGTAGCGGTCCATTTAAATAATGTAAAATATAGCATTCACAGCGCCAAGGCATATCTGTAAGATATAATTTTATTCTTTGTTTTAATATATTTGTGTTTTAATGAGTAACACTACACATGATAAGTTTGAAGCACAAGGGTACAATTCATTATTTTATTTCTTAGAGTTTCCTTGATGAAGGTCACAGTAAGAATAGGGTGAACTGGTGCTGAAAGTTTAGGGCACGTTACTGATCAGGCATCAGAGATGCCCTCAACCCTCAGCACATTTCTAGTCTCCCTAAAAACTGTATATCCATGGTCATGCTATTTAGAAAAATAGCTTGCCCAGGACCTTTTCAAAATAAGAGTATATTTTATTATTCCTGCAAGCATCGAGCTAAAGGAGATGGAGTGAATTAGCCAGTTAGCTTAGTTGGTTAGATCGTGGTGATAAAAGGGATACACAGCTTCTTTTGCAGATATTGTAAACATTATATAAAAACCATTGCTAACAGCTTCTGTGACTAGAGATGTTATAATCAGTAGTCACAGAAAACTAAAAAATAATTTCTATATATTTATGAAAAAACAAAAGATTCACTTTCAGTTGGACAAACCTTTCCACTGGATAAATTACTCTCTGGTATAAATTAAATGCATATTTGGAAACTACATTAACTCTTGAAAATGACATAGTCAGAAAACCGCATACATTCTGGAGTTGGAATATGTGCGTACTATATAGGGTTTACAGTGGTGAGCTGAAGGAATGCCACACATCGAGAACGCACAAAGTTTTCTTTACGGTTTTCCTAAGAGTAAGTTCCATGCCAATTTGTCAATCTAGGAACACTTAGCTTTTGGATTTCTGTTCACTTGATTAATACAGATTTATATTCTAGATTCAAAATTTAAAATCCAACCTCTCTTTAGGATTTTTACCATCATTTGATGACAGATTACAGCTGTGATAAATGCAGTATTATTTCACCACTAGCTATACCAAAGAGCTAGTCAAATTTCAAACATTTCTCCTTGCAGCTCTTTCTTCCCTTAATTTTCTGTTCCTTTCACCCTTTCTTCCCCTTGCCCATACACACACACACACACACACACATCAGTCTAGTCTTTCTATAGATAGAAATTGTGGTCCCTATAGTTGCTATGAGTCTGGTAAAAGAGGTAATGTCCTTTGAAGAAACAAAGATTTAGTGGCTATACAAGGATCAGGCCCAGGATGTGTTTGGGACATTTACAGAAATAGGGTCCTAACTAGCTAAAGCCAGAGTCTGGAAAAAGAGCCACAGACATCTTTATAGTACCACAACTTTAAAATACTATTCTAAATGTTTCAAATACATGGACAATTATTCATTCTCCCTTTCCTTTGACTAATTTTTTTTAGTTCCTACAATAACCAATACAAGCATCAGAAATCAATGGCGTACAAAACAAAAAAGATGCCTTGCCTATGGGAATTTACATTCTAGGGATGATATTCAAATAGTGAAAAGAGGGCCTTTGGTGGCTCAGTGGGCTAAGCATCTGCTTTTGGCTCAGGTCATGATCCCAGGGTCCTGGGAACAGGTCCCCACATTGGGCTCCCTGCTCAGCGGGGAGTCTGCTTCTCCCTCTGCTCCGCCCCCTTGCTCATGCCCTCCCGCTCTCTCTCTCTATCTCCTTTGCTCTGTGCATGTGCAGAAATAAATAAATAAATCTATTTTTTTTTAGATAAACTAATAAATAAAATGTCCCTGATAGTATAAGTGTTGTGAAGAAGAGGAAGGGGGAAAAAACAGTGTAATAAGGTAGTCACTAGCAAAGAAGGTAAAGAGACTTGAGTTAGAGTGATCCCAGTTCCTGCAAGGCACGGATATTTATGCTGAAACCTGAGCTACGAGCAATAGTCAGGAAAGACCCGGGGAAGAACAATCCAGGCATCCAGGTGGATAGAACAGCTAACTCAAAGACTCTAAAGTAGGAACAAACAGCCCATCGAGAGGACAGTTAATATGGCTAAAATTAATTGAAGCAGGAAAAGTGTAAAGAAACTAAATCAGTAAATAAGAGTGGCTCACTCATGTAAGGTCAAAAGAGGAGGGTAAAAAGTTTGGATTTTTATCCAATGGGGTGACATTATCAGTTTTGAAAGAGGGTATTTTTGTGATCTGATTTCTTTTTGAAAGATCCCTCTGGGTAATATACGGAGAACAGGTTAAAGAAAAGCAGGAAGTCTAGGTGAGAGACAACTTCAGCTAAGGAAAGACCGTGGCAGACCCTATAAGGGGAAGAAAGAAGCTGAGATCAGGATACATGGGCATATTCAGGATAGCAGTGAAGAGAAAGTCACCAGTCCTTGCTAAAGGATCATAAAGGGAGGTGAGGGACACAGAGAAAGAGAATCCTTTATCCCTAAAATATGAGAGGAGGCAAAAGGAATTAAAAGAGTCAAAGATAGCTGAGGAAATTTTCTTTTCAAGGAAAGAAGAATATGTAGGAAAATTGCCATGTGAAGTATAGATTCTCTGTTTAGTCATTCAATTCTGGAGGCATGATGCTTTCCCTTACCTGCCACAGATGAGCATCCAACCCATTTATCAGTCTAATGAGCTGGTACAGTTGGGCACATCAGCAGGCAGCCACTCAGAGGGAGCCCAGCTGGCAACAGCCATACTAGAGTATGACCAAGGAAGAGAAGACAAATCCTTTCTCACTATCTAACCTGGTGACCTGAATTAGTAACCATCTCCCAGTAGAGGCTTCAGCTTAATTTGAGATGGCAGCCTGGACAGAAATAGGCAATCAGGCAGTCAACAACACAAACAGATACCCACAGAGAGCCACCTCATTAGAAACCAATTGTGAAAGGTTTGAGGGTGGGGTGCCCTACAAAAGATTAAGGAGAGTATTAACTAATTCCTGATAGACATCAATAAGAAAAGAAAGATATAAACAATATCTACTTGTTATCAGGAGGTCTTAGCATCAAAGTGGGGTACATGTGACTCTTAGCATCTCGACCAATATTGTAAGCCTATAATGCTTACACTTTCATGGATCCATGATTGATTGGATGGAAGAGATTCTATTAAATATATTCTAAGCACAGTTGCTTGTTACAATAGAAACAATCTGGAAACTAAAAACAATGGACTTAGAAAGAAGGGAAATTTGCACATAGTACACGTGACTTCTGTGAAAAGCAGTGAAGAACAATTTCACCTCCATTAGCTTCATTTAATCATGCCAAAAAACCTGGGAGGGAGACATTACGTATACCTGTGTTCTAGAAGAGGAAACTGAGAAGTTACAAAACCTGCACCAAATTCACAATGGCACAACTAGGAACTTCCAAGAATAACTCCCCCCAACCCAGCAGCAGCCACACTTAGCCTGGGCTGAGAACACACAGTGCCCGTGAGGGGAGCAAGCCTTGAGGACTGCCGTTGTCTGAGGTTGAGACAATTCTAAGGAAAGGCACAAGCAGGAAAATAGTCAGATTTAAATAAGCCTCTTTGATTTTGCTAAATAGTAAGTAGCTATATGGAAAAGCATTAAAATTAAGTCCATGACGGATGTTATTAACAAAATAGCCACCATGGGAATTCTAAAAAGGAAGCAGTGGTTACTCGACCCAGCCTGCAGACATGCAGTCAGTCAACAGTCAGTGGTGCCTGGAATAGCCCTGCAATGATATTCAGAGTCTTGCCTTTTATATTTTTCCCTCGGAGGTAATAGCCCCACTGTGTACCTTGAGACATCTATGTCATACCCAAATAAACCCTGTCCAACTCCCATCATATGTACATATGCCTTTGAAATTGTCCTTTGGGTTAAAGATGGGAGAGAAACTAGACTCGGAGTCATAAACACACAGATGATACAGAATGACAAATCTTATAAACAATATGTCTGGCATTTAAAGTTGTTTATGTCTCACAGCCATAATTCTCAGAAAACCTAAAGCATACATACATAGCTCTCTCTCTCTCTCTCTCTTTTTCTCTTTTTCTCTCTTTCTATCTCTCTCTCTCTCTCTCTCACACACACACACACACACACACACACACATATGGTGTCCAGGTAATTTCATATAATTGTGTGTGTATGTGCTCAAATACCAGCCAGAAGGAAGGTTAGATATTCTTCAAATAACAAACATTTTTAAGTCTGGGAACTTGACAAAGCTTTTAAGCTATAGTAATTTTAAAAGACTAAGATATTGGGGTGCCTGGGTGGCTCAGTGGGTTAAAGCCTCTGCCTTCAGCTCAGGTCATGATCTCAGGGTCCTGGGATCGAGCCCCACATCGAGCTCTTTGCTCAGCAGGGAGCCTGCTTCCTCCTCTCCCTCTCTCTGTCTGCCTCTCTGCCTACTTGTGATCTCTGTCTGTCAAATAAATAAAATCTAAAAAAAAAAAAAAAAAGACTAAGATATTTACCAAACTATTTCAAATTTTGGAAAAATTTTAAACCTATATAAAGATGACAAAAGCAGTAAATGAACACCCCTATACCTTTCACCTGGATTCACCCATTATTAACATTGTCTCACACTTGCTTTCTATCTCTTATCAAACATACAAATTTACACATGTTTTTCTTGCTAAATGATTTTAGAGTAATTTGCAGACATCATGATCCTTCTGTTCTACTAAATAACTTAGGCTGTATCTCCTAAGAATTATGTTCTCTTATCCCCCAAGCAATGATGACATTCAGAAAAATCTAACACTGATAAAATCAGACTATCTAACATAAAGCCCATATTCATATTTCAACAATAATCTTATGACCTTTATAAAAAAAATTATTTTTTTTTTAATCCAGGCTCCAATCCAGCATCACACCTTGCATTCAACAGCCACAGCTCTGTCTTTAATCTGAAGACAATGACGTGAGTTTTGAAGAACGTTGTTCTGTAGAACATTCCTTAGTTTGGACTTGTCTGACTCAAGGGTGTGCTTTTATAAATATCTAAAATAATACCTTTCTTTTTTTTTTTTTTTTTTTTTTTTTCAAAATAAGCTATCACAGAAATATACCAGAGGAAAGCTATGTGCTATGCTTAGGGGCTCATTTCCTGTTAAAATGTCTCCTCATATTGCATCATTTTGTCTTTAAAATAGGGCTTGCAGAACTCCGTTTCCATATCTCACTTGTTCTTTTCATTGTTCTCCGCCAATTTTCAAACAAAAACATCACACTTACCTATCCTGACTGACTTTCAAAGTCATTTCCTTTTTTTTTATTTTAAGATTTTATTTATGTGACAGAGATAGAGAAAAAACATGAGCAGGGTATAGGGAGAAGCAGGATCCCTGCTGAACAGGGAGCCCAAGGCAAGGCTGTATCCCAGGAACCCAGGATATTGATCCCAGGACCCCTGAGATCATGATCTGAGCCAAAGGCAGATGCTTAACTGACTGAGCCACCCCGGCTCAAAGTTACTTCTGGAGCCTTAACCTAAGCCTACACTTTGCCTTCATCTGTTGGCAATGATTTTCATTTTCCTAGGTTCCCTTACCTAGAGATGCACTCATAGTTCTCATGCTCCCCTCCAGGGTAGGGAGTCTACATCACTATTTTCATCAATCCCCTCTGCATCAGAAATGCATTTGAGTTGCCCCAAAGGGAAAGATCAAGCAACAATGGCTTAAATAAATAAGGGTTTATTTTTCTCACATGAACACTATCAAAAGTAAGTGGCTGCTGACACTGGATCAGCTGTTTGGCCATACCATTAGAATCCCAAGCTCTTTCTTTCACTCCACCATCTTTTGTGCATTGGTTATTATGTTAAACGGTTATTTCCTAAGGCATGCCAAGATGGCTACCGTAGCATGAGACATTAAGTCCATGCTCAAAGATGACATGAAACGCCATCTCTCCCCTTTAATCAAGAAGGCAATAGATTTTCCAGAAATTCTGCCAAGAAGACTTCTACTTCTCAGATCTCATTGGTAGGAATTTGGTCACATAGCCTGCCTAACGGCCAAGGTAGCAGGGAATGCAGGAAATAGGAGTACCATTATTGTTGAGTCCTGCCATCTAATTTTCCAGTACTGAATATATTGTCACCACTGGGGAAAAAAAAAAAAATGGGGAGGGAGGATTCCAATATGAAAGGGAAGGGGGAGATAGATAATGAGTAGACAACTAGAAATTCCTCTATCTCCTCCCAATCACTGTTTAACTGGATCCATTCTTTACTTCTCAATTTCATTCTATATTTCTTCTTAATTTGTTGTCATTTATCTTCTCTTCCTAGTACTTCCCCTTGAAAAATGAATTTTCAAACATTTTTGTTAGCATTTTATTTTCCACTCAGAATCAAATAATATTCCAACAGCTGGTACTGTCTTCTCTCTCAACATGTAGGGAAACCTGAAATCCAGCAAGAGGAAGTGATTTGTCCACATTTGCCCATCAATTTGGAGACATACCCAAGAATAAAACATAACTCCACTGAACATCAGAACTGACATTAGATGGTGCATATTTGTCCACTTCGTTCTGTTTGGTTCCTCTTGCCTATATCTTGGCCACTTAAATATAAAATTCTCCACAAGGATTCATCAATTCAGTTGTTTATTTCTGGAAACTTCTCTAAGAGGAAAGATCATGAGAATTGTGTTTCCCTTTTTCTTTTTAATTTTTTATTTACTCTCTAAATATGAAGAAAGGAGAAACCAGGGTAAGAAGTCATTGTGTTCATTGGTAATCATTGTGCCACATGAACCATGAGTTTGAATTTATAAAACTGCCATCTCCAACACACCTGCCAAGAAACAATAGGAAAATGTCTACTTAGATGCATTATGTTCAAATTTGACCTTGTGGGGAAATATCCACGATAACAAAAACATAAAACACCCTGATGAAGTAGTCTCTCTTCCTTGTACTGGAAAGATTTCAAAAAGAAACAGATCGCCCAGAATAGAAGTCAAAGAGGAAGTCAGTCAGAAGGGATAATTGACCTTGATCATGAAGGGTAAGGTTTAGAAAAAGAAGATATATAGGGATGCTGTCATAAGCCACAAAAAGGAAGGCTGAAATATAAATGACTTTTCCAGGGGTTCACAAGCAGGTCAATACAGGGGATGCGTTGAGGCACCGTGTTAAGAATACATGCTCTGAAGGGAGTCAGACCTGAGTCTGCATCCGTTCTGCCACTTACCCCTCCTTTGATCCCACACAACTTACTCCTCTATGCCTTACCTTCTAAACTGCAAGGTCATGGTAATATTAGTAATTACTTCATGGGATTGTCATGAGGATAAAATGAAGCAAGACATACGAAATGCTTAGCTTTGTGCCTCATACAGTGTAAGTGCTCAGAAGCATGAAAGAAAGAACTGCAGATCGGAGAGAAAGTAATGGATTCTTAGGTTTAAAAAACTAAATTATGACGAGTTGTGACCTCTTTGACTATAAGGCTAAAAGTGTAATCAAAAGGAAACCACTAAAAATTTATTACCTGGACATGATATAATACAGACTGGAATCTGTTGAGACAGTAGGCATGGAAATACGGTGCTGAATGAAAGAGCTATTAAGAAATACAACTGCCCTTGATTTAGGGTCTCTATTTCTTGGCTGCTTCACTAGAGTAATCAATAAAACTGACTGCTGTCCTACCAGTGGGTAGGAATAAAATGTGCTGGTTGGATAGTCAAGACAACAGTTTTGTCATGATTTGAGAAATATGCTAGAAATGCATAACTAGAGAACTCAGAAACCTTGGCTGCTCTTAGTGTTGGGAAATATGTGCATCCATTCAATAAATTCTTTCTGAATACTTATTATGACAGAGTACTAAGCCCTAAGAAATGTTTATAATGACATCTCACCCAGCTGAAAATCACTTATGCTGGAACCTCAAAAAATGTTCATTCTTAAAAACCATTTAAAAAAACAAAAGAAGAGGAAGGAAATCTTGTCCTTTTTAGGCCCTTGTTCTATCTTTTTGCGTCTTCTTCGATTTCCTTCATAAGTGTTCTGTAGCCTCCGGTGGGAGGGGCTTCGGTCCACTGCTGGATCCTTCACACAGGAGACCACACCACGCATGCTTTGTTCCTGGTTCTCCATCTCGTCGTATCTCTTGGGGAGGCATCTGCTCCCCAACGCTGTCCTGCAGTCTGCTTCACATGGGTCAGTCTGCGTCTTTCTCCTTTCCCTCATGAAACCTCTCCCAGTCGACTGGCTCATTCCTGGCAACTTCTGCCTGCTCTGGGGAGTGCTGTAAATTTCAGGATGCCCTTCCAGTCCAGTCCAGGACTTCATAAAATAAGATAGTGTGAAAAGGAGCCCTCCGGTCTCTATCCTGAAACACATCTCCGTTTTATTTTACTGAGGCTAACCCATGTGGTGGGGGGTGAAAAAAAAATCATAGAAGTTTGTGATCTCTTTACTCACCCAGGGCATAATTTCCTACTATTTTTTGATCTTCCCTCCAGATTATTTGGTCCCAGCCCAAGGGAATGGAGGTTCCATCCAATCCATTCCCTCCTGTCTTCTGATGAATCCTTATATCTTTGGGAGGCAAGAAAATTACCTCATCATATGCTAAATCTGTCAAGGTTCTACCAGAGAAAAAGAAGCAATAGGATATATACTTTTTTATTTTTATATATTTCTCTCTCTTTCTATATATATATGTGTGTGTGTGTGTGTGTGTACACATATACATACACACATACATACATAAGGTGATTTTCATGTTCATATTATTTACATATATGCTCATATATATGTATGTGTATATGCATATACATGTATAGATTGATAGATATAGAGTGATTTATTGGATTGGCTTACTCAGTTGTGGGCTCTGTCTGGTCAAGTCTAAAATTCACCAGGCTAGAAACTTTTGGGAAGGAACTGACACTGTGGTCCACAGGTGGAATTTCTTCTTCCTCAGAGAAACTCAATTTCTGCTCTTAAAGTCTTCAACTGATTGGATGAGACCCACCCACATTATCAAGGATAATTTCCTTTACTTATAGTAATTGTAGATGTTAATTCCATTTACAAAATGCCTTCACAGTAATGCCTAGATTAGTACGGAATGAAAAACTGGGTACTACAGCCTAGCCAAGTTAACACATAAAACTAACCATCACATATGCATTCTCAATCTG
Source organism: Mustela nivalis (assembly GCF_964662115.1). Lineage (NCBI taxonomy): Eukaryota > Metazoa > Chordata > Mammalia > Carnivora > Mustelidae > Mustela > Mustela nivalis. The sequence continues at coordinate 126,938,332 of NC_139023.1, forward strand.
TGGTTTATGTATAAATTTGATGTTCTAAATTCTCCACACTAATCAGCCTTTGGAAAGTAAAGAAAAAGAAGTGTCTCTCCTCAAAATTCTGGCTCTTGCAGGGGTACCTGTGTGGCTCAGTCAGTTGAGCACCCCAGTCTTGGTTTTGGCTAGGTCACGATCTCAGGGTCATGGGATCAAGCCCCAAGACCAGCTCCGCACTTAACACTGAGTCTGCCTGAAATTATTTCTCTCCCTTTTCTTCTGTCCCTCTTGCCATGATCTCTTTCTCTTGCAAATAAGTAAATAAATGTTAAAAAAGAATTGTTGCCTCTTGCAGTGGAAATCCAGGCTTTCAATAATAATGTTTCATCTAAAACTTTATAAGTTAATTCCAGTAGGAATGTATTTCTTAGTTCTCAGCAATGAATATCACTGAAATAAGTGAAGAGCCCATGCAACAAAAAAATTTCAGGAAAGGAAGAAACCTCAACTATTTTTTTCAAACTTTATCCCACCAAGCTCTAAGACCCCACAAATAAACTAAGACTCTCTTTTCTTTCTCCAAATTTTTATTTAAATTCTACTTAGTTAACATATAGTGAAATATTAGTTTCAGGTATAGAATTTAGAGATTCATCACTTACATACATTGCCCGGTGCTCATCATAACAAGCCCTGCTTAGTTTCCATCACCCATTTGGCACATCCTCCTCCAAGGCCCCCCACCTTTCTTTGGCAACCATTAGTTTGTTCTCTACAGTTAGGAGTCTGTTTCTTGGTTTGCCTCTCTTTTTTTTCCCCTATATACATTTTTTTCTGTTTCTTAAATTCTACATGAGTGAAATCATATGGTATTTTTCTTTCTCTGACTTATTTTGCTGAACATAATAATACTCCCTAGCTCCATCCACATTGTTGTAAATGGCAAGATTTCACTCTTTTATATGGCTGAGTAATAGTCCATTGTGTATATATACCACTTCTTCTTTATCCATTCATCAGTCGATTGACATTTGGGCTCTTTCCATAATTTGGCTATTGTTGATAATGCTTCTATAAACATCAGGGTGCATGTACCTCTTTGAATCAATATTTTTGTATCCTTTGGGTAAATACCTATTGGTGCAATTGCTAGATCCTAGGTTACTTCTGTTTTTAACTTTTTGAGGAAACTTCATACTGTTTTCCAGAGTGGCTGCAGCAGTTTGCATTCCCACCAGCAGTGCGAGAAGTTTCCCCTTTCTCTGCATGCTCACCAACACCCATCATTTCCTGTGTTGCTAATTTTAGCTGTTCTGACAGTTGTGAGGTGATATCTCATTGTAGTTTTGAGTTGTATTTCCCTAATAATTAGTGATGTTCGGCATCTTTTCATGTGTCTGCTGGCCATCTTAATGTCCTCTTTGGTAAAATGTCTATTCATGTCTTCTGCCGTTTTTTAATTGGATTATTTGGTTTTTGGGTGTTGAGTTTGAGAAGTTCTTTATATATTTTGGATATTAAAACTTTATCAGATATGTCATTTGCATAACGTTCTCCCATTCTATAGGTCACCATTACATTTTGTTGATATTTTTTCTTTTGCTATGCTGAAGTCTGTCCATCTCCAGTTAATTCAATTCACCACATATTATTCAGTTCCAATGGTTCACATTTGCTTTTGTTTCTCTTGCCTCAGGAGACATAACTAGTAAGAAGTTGCTATGTAAACCAAAATTTTTGAAAATAAAATGAAATTTATTGGAAAGATATTAAAGACATGAGCTTAATAAAAATATAATATATTTTGCTTAGTTTTTCTAGGTTCTTTTATCTTGGTTTTTATGAGAAGTTATTTTTTTTAATTTTTTATTTTTTATAAACATATAATATATTTTTATCCCCAGGGGTACAGGTCTGTGAATCGCCAAGTTTACACACCTTACAGCACTTACCATAGCACATACCCTTCCCAATGTCCATAACCCCACCCCCCTTCTTCCAACACCCCTCCCCCCAGCAACCCTCAGTTTGTTTTGTGAAATTAAGAGTCACTTATGGTCTGTCTCCCTCCCAATCCCATCTTGTTTCATTTATTCTTCTAATACCTATGGGAAGTTATTTTTAACGGTATGTTCTTAGGTTCTCCTAGGCTAATGATACAGAGAGGATATGAGTGAAATAGAGCATGAACTATTAAACTGGTAAGAATGAGTAGATAATGCTAATGAAAATTCTGTCCATCTCCAGTTAATTCAATTCACCACATATTATTCAGGTCTCATTCATTTATTCATTCATTCATTCATTCAAAGTATTGGTTGCCATCTTATACTACCATGCTCAGCACAAGAAATATGACCACGATTTGAAACAAGTCTCCCCGCTCCCAGAATGCTAACAGAAGAGACATACATGGACAAGGATTACAATATAGTGCAACAGGAGGCTGTTGAAATGGGATAGGTACAAGACGCTGAGAAAACAGAGAAATATATAATCCAGCCTGGAGAACAAATAGAAGCTTTCAGAGGAAGGTGATATGTGAATCCTAAAGAAAATATAGGATATTGGCAAGTAAATAAGGAAAACACACTGCCTACTTTTTTAAAGATTTTATTTATTTATTTGACAGAGAGAGAAACAGCAAGAGAGGGAACACAAGCAAAGGGAGTGGGAGAAGGAGAAGCAGGTTTCTCACTGGGCAAGGAGCCTAGTGTGAGTCTCAATCCCAGTACTCTGGGATCAAGACCTGAGCTGAAGGCAGACACTTAACGACTGATCTACTGGCACTCCAACACACTGCCTATTTACTGCCATTTTCTTGGTAGGAAACAGCAATGTGCATGACACATTTGGGGACTGCAAACAGTCTGTCCTTGGGTCAGCTTTGTGTGAGGCCTTAAGTCAGACTGGAATCAGGATAGGCAGCGATAAATCATAATTCTTTGTTGTTGTCGTCGGAAGAATGGTGTGTTTGTTTTAGTTGGGAAAACGGTATTTTATTTTTTATTCAAGTATGATTAACATTATATGTTTATTACTTCAGGTGTTCAAAATAATGATTCAATAATTCTATATATTACTCAGTGCTCATCATGACAAGTGTAATCTTTTTTTTTTTTTTTTTAAGAGAGAGAGCACACATTCATGGCAGGGTGGCGGGGGAGAGTGGGAAGAAGGAGCAGAAGAAGAGGGAGAAAAAGAATCCCAAGCAGGGTCCACACCCAGCACAGAGCCTAGGCGCAGGGTGCAATCTCACAACCAAGAGATCATGACCTGAGCCAAAATCAAGAGTCAGACACTAAACTGACTGAGCCATCCAGGCGCCCCACAAAATTGTTTTCTTAATCCCTGCCACCTAGAGAAAGGTGTAATTCTTGGGAAACAAAATTTAATTTATCTGGAGCAGTGTAAGTTATGAGAAAGTCATAATAAAATTTTAAAATGAGAAACTGGGCAGGGGCGCCTGGGTGGCTTAGTTGGTTAGGTGATTGCCTTCAGCTCAGGTCATGATCCTGAAGTCCCCAGATTGAGTTCAGCATCCGGCTCCCAGATCTGCAGGGAGTCTTCTTCTTCCGCTGACCTTCTCCCCTCTCATACTCTCTCTCTCTCTCAAATAAATAAAATAAAAAATCTTTAAAAATAAAATAAAATAAAATAAAATGAGAAACTGGGCAGAGGCAATATCTTTGAGAGCTGTTGAGCACCTGGATTTTGTCAGGACAAATTATTTGGGGGGGAGGGCTATTTTTTTCAACTTTATTGAGGTATAGATTAAAATTTTTTTCTGTGTATACACAATGCACATATTTCAAACTCTCAAATTTGAGGTCCAAAATGTCCTTTTAAATAATACCTTCTTTTAAACATCTGTTTCATTATTCATAGATTCATGGAACTAGTTCAAGAGGCCTGAAAATGTTTTGTGGCTGATTTTCTTTTTACTTTTGGCAGAATATACTTAAGTCATCTATCCAGTTTTTCGGAACCTTCAGAGACCGTCTTAGTAACCCAATCCATTGTTTAATAATCCTTGTAGTTAAGAAATTATTCCTTCTAACTACTATGAAAGTCCTTCCAGGCATTAGTGAACATAATAAGGTACAGCCACTTTCCCAATTGTCAAAATAACATCAATCCAAAGATACAACAGCTGCACTGGTCCCTCTGGCAATGTCCATCTACTTCTAAAATCTCTTAAAATCAACTGGAAAGTCTCCACTAGAAGACGAACAGCCACTGAGTATTAATCAAGTAATCGATTGCCTGTTCTGCAAGTGAGCTCATGTATTAGTAGTCTGCAAGCATGGAGTGCTTTCCCATTGATTTTTCAACAATGCTGAGTCCTGGGTTTCTCAACCTGGGCACTACTGACATTAGGACAGATAAATCTTTGTTTGGGGGAGACTTCCTGCACATTGTGAGATATTTACCAGCATCCCTGGACTTTATTAGATGCCAACAGCAGCCTCCCCCAAGTCATGATGATAAAAAATAAAAATTTGATCCATTTGATCCCTAGGGTACAGTAAACAAATCATTCTTGATTGAGAACCACTGACCCCATGCTACCTTGTTTCAAAAGGTCTAAAGAGAGCTAACTACTATTACAAATGAGATGTTTGATCTATGGCTAAGAAACCAAATTTTCACACATTTGAATTGACTGTGAATAACTTCAGAATATTTTTATTATTAAAGGAGTACTCACTTTATGGGGCGCCTGGGTGGCTCAGTGGGTTAAGCCTCTGCCTTCTGCTCAGGTCATGATCCTAGGGTCCTGGAATCAAGCCCTGCATCAGGCTATCTGCTCCGCAGGGAGCCTGCTTCCCCCTCTCTCTCTGCCTGCCTCTCTGCCTACTTGTGATCTCTGTCTGTCAAATAAATAAATAAAATCTTTTAAAAATATATATTTAAAAAAGGAGTTCTCATTTTAAAAAAACAAGTCCAAATTTTCTTGAAGATGTAAACTGCAAAGTAAAATCTCCTGTTTATCATGCAATTATTGGTCCCATTTCCCAAAGATGACCACTGTTGATAGTTTGCTGTGAATACATCAGCATTTAATAAACACAAATATTATATAGCCTTTATTTTATATAAATAAGATCAAACTATACAGACTATTGTTCAACATACACATGTGAATATATAGTTCTAAAATTGCCCCATGTATTGAACAATCCTCTGCTATGACTTATATTTTTGTTTTGTCTTCAAATATCTTAAATAGTTGTTGGCAGTCATCATTTAAGATAGAAATTATTTTTTTTAAATAAATGGACTTGGGGCATCTGGGTGGCTCTGTTGGTTAAGCACCTGCTTTCAGCTCAGGTCATGATCTCAGGGTCCAAAATAGCAGCATGAAATCACAGGCAGGTATGTCTAGTTAAAACATCTTCAAACAGTAACTGTGGCTCAAGGCTGACAATTCATCAAAGAATTTTTCTGAAACCCTTGATTTTTATTTTTTTTAAGCAAGCTATATATCCAATGTGGGGCTCGAACCCATGAACCCTAGATCAAAATTCTCATGCTCTACCAAATGATCCAACCAGGTGTCCCTGAAACCCTTGGATTTTAATTTTTTTTCTAAAGAAATTAATAGAATATCAAAAGTCAGTATCAACACAGATTAACCTTATTTTATATATACTTGAAGTCTCTGAAGTGTGTGGTGTTCTACCAGTGACATTCCGTGGTTTACAATCCTTTGACTTCATTTAAATCAATATGTTGAAAAAATATTGATAATTTTAAAATGACTTCACATGTGAGAAAACTATTTACAACATAGCTCATTATTACATAGATTTAACTATTTTCTCCTTCAAATGATATGCTCTGAAACAACTAAGTACAGTCAAAACCTAAGTACAGTCAAATTTCTTCTCTATAAAAAAGTCACTTGTCATTATTAAAATGTTCTGCTGCACTTACAAAGAAAATACACACCTTTATTCTTTTCATGTCTTGATGACAGATTACAAATACTTTTTTTTAAAAAAGTAAATGTTATTGACAGTTCAAACTATTCTGTTCTTATTTCTCATAATTGACAGTATTCTAGAAAGTTCCAAGCATGTACAAACTTGATAAGAATAATAAGCAACAGAATTATATTTGGAGTCTCCAATAATCTTTAAAGTTTATATAAATCAGAGGTTTTAAAGTGGTATAGTTAACTTATATCCACAGAAAACCCACATATGGATGTTTATAGCAACTTCATTCATAATTGTCAAAATTTGGAAGCAATCAAGACGTCCTTCCGTGGGTACATTCAGACAAAGGAATATTATTCAGTACTAAAGAGACATAGAGGACCTTAAATGCAAATTACTAAAGTCATAGAAGTCATAGGAAGACATAAAAAGTCATAATAGAGGACCCTTGAGTGCATGTTACTAAGTGAAAAAAGCCCATACAGAAAGGGCAGGAAACTCATTTCATTCAATGAGGTTTGCGCAAAATCTTGCACAGAACCTCACATGTAGGAATTATCTAATCCTTGAGTGAGCAGGCTCATGTACTTTCCTGATGTTCTCTATGACTTCTTCCCCTAGTATCAAACCAATCTTGATTCTGGGTAAGAACTTAATAAATTCCTAATTTTTTAAATGACTGGCTGGGGGATTTTTGAAAAAGAAGAAGGGAATTGAATAAACCTGTAAAATATGACAGACATTTCATGGAAAAAGGATTGAGGTGGGCGAAGGAAGAAGAGGAGGGTGGGGCTGGGGGTGGACATTCCACTTGGCACACAGCGTGAGAAATGAGAAAAGGCAAAGAAAGGAGAATCCTGGCATCTTCTGCGGACATGGGAAAGAACGTCCCAATAGCATGGAGGTTCTTGGAAAATAGTTGGGGTCAGGCTAGTAAGCAATGTGGGGCTCCCCTATAGAGGGCTGTACCTGCCAGAATGAGACGACAAGTTTTAGGATACCGGAGGAAACCGCTCTTTTACATGTTTTTGTATTAACCTTCTCTCCTCGTTCCTCGTCAGTGGTTCCCGGGAGTGGGCAGGATGTCAAGTGCTCCCTCGGCTATTTCCCCTGTGGGAATATCACCAAGTGCCTGCCTCAGCTGCTTCATTGCAACGGTGTGGACGACTGTGGCAACCAGGCGGATGAGGACAACTGCGGTGAGTGAAGCGCCCATTGTCACCACAGGACCCTGGGCTGAAGCACCGAAGGTGAAGTCGCTGAGACATCTCCTAAGGAGGAAAGAGAAGGGGAAAGAGAAAACTAAATCGAATTACAAAATAGGTGTCACTTAATGAAATCTTCCCTTTCTTTTACTAGCTTAAAATATCCATTCTTTTCCATGTAGTAGTAGTCTCACAGCCAGAATTTCAGGAAAGTGGTGAGTGTGCACAATGGTTAGGGTCTTTAACCTGCAAACTGGTCCAGTTAGCGTCTTCCCGGCAGAAGCGTGTAGAAACTGAGAATACGGGCTCTGGAGCCAGACTTCGGGCTTGAACCCGGGTACAAGAACCAATGATACGATACAGTCTTGAGAATGTTTTTTAGCCTCTGTTTGCCTCTGTTTCCTCGTGTTAGAAAAGGGTTTGGAAACTGATCCTACACCAAGAGAATTTGGGAAGATTATATAGGAGGGATTGGAAGAAAGCAGGCATACAGCAGGTGCTAATTAAGTATTCACAGCTATTGCCCTTTGTTATCTTTTGTTTACCACGGTTCTGAAGGACAAACGAGACCTCCTTGAAAAGAACAAACCATAAGTCCAGTTTGCTTATTATTTAACCAACAATCATATTTATAATCTCATAAGACCAAAAAGTAGGGCTTCTGGCCTGCTAGAATATCTGGAAAACTTGGCTTTCGGTAAGAATTTTGTTCAAATTTCTGAACCCTCAAAAACACAAATTAATAAAAGAACTTCGGTTGGCTGGATTTGATTCACCAGGAAAATGAACTTTGATTAATAATGTAAAATAATGAGATTTCTCACTCATGGAGAAATAAGGTGCTGTTTTTGGAGGATAAAGACATGCATAATAATTTTAAGTGCTGCATAAATAATACACTGAAGAGACCTTGATGTTTTCACTCCCACAAGTAGTAGAGACTTTTTAAGGCACCACTTTGAAGGACTTAAACTTCTCACTTTGGAACATTGTCTCTAGGTAGTGGAGGTTAACTTAAAACACACTTTCTGAACTGGTGAGCTTAAGCTAAAATTGCCCTTGATTTCGGTGACTATACATATGTTTTCTTTTTTGAAAATATATTTTTAAACACATAAATATAAAATATATATAAATATATATTATATATAAGAATATTAATATAAAATATATATGGTATATATTTTAATATATAATATAAAATACATATCCTATCTTGTTAAAATACGTGAATACTGAAAAATTTTAAGAAAAATAAAAAAGAAGTGTTCTGCCCATTGCCAGACACTTTCCTCTCAAGCTTGGAGCAGTTCAGATAGAGAGAGTGGATTAAGAGCTTGCCACCAATGGAAATGTTGGTAGGAAGCAGGAAAGAACTTGGAGGGACAGCAAATTCACCACCAAAAGTAGTTTCTCAGTGAAATAAAGCTTGGGAGCTCTTGCTTTAGTGTCAAATTTAAAGAAACCAAGTAACAAAAGTAACAATCCTCAGAGTAATAATACTTAGTTACTCAAGTTTTTCAGGATTTACCATCCAGCAAATTCAGATCGAGGCACTAGGACACTGGAGTGTGGAGATCAGGTTCGGGAAATCTAGGTTTCATTTCTCCATACGAAGAGTGTGAAAAGGGCTGTTTTCATCTCTGTAAAATGAGAATGATAAAAGTATCTGTGTCCACCCAGTCTTAGAAAGATTCAGTGAGATCTTGTCTATGGGATGCTCAGCCCAGTCCTTGACACATTATCAGCATTCAGTAAATGTTAAGTTGTGTATCAGCGAGCTGTTATTACATACTTAGTGACATAAGAAGTAATCATTTATTTAGCTGGCCCTTCTGTGGGTCAACAACCCAAGCTGCGCGCAGAGGCGATTAGCCCCGCAGTTCTCAGCTCAGTTGGATTTTCTGTTGCATCTGCGGTTATCTGTGGATCAGCTTTGTTGTCATTCCTGGGACCTCGGCTGAGATAACCAAAGTGACTCAGCTCCAGAGTAGTTCTCCCGCAGGCTAAGCCAAGCTTGTTCTCGGGATAGAGACATGGCACCCAGCAGTGAACTGGAAGCATACAAGCACTCCCGACACCTAGTTTCGAAAATGGCACACTCGCCCCCACGTCCATGCCAAAGCCAGTCACAAGGTCAGCCCCGTTTCAAGGGGTGAAATGGACGCCTCCCCCTGCTGAGAAGAGCTGCAAAGTCACGCTGTCAAGGTCTTGGGCAGAAGGAGGGCAGCAACTTCTGCAAATTCTACTACACGTGTTATTATCATTGCCCCCCACCCCCACACCGCAAGCACTGGTACTAACTCTCAGCGACTCAGAAGCCCCACCTGATGACTTTAGGAAGCCTGTTAGTTAAACAATTTAAGTATTTCTAGGAATAACCATGGTTTGTCTACTTACTTATTAAAACAGCAGCTCATATTTGAAGGAATGATATTTGCTTTTGTAGTTTTATGTTTATATAAGTGGATGTGTGTGTGTGCATGTGTGGGTGGGGGGGTGTGCATACCTCCTATTGATTATGGGATATTCAGGAGGTGGATGAGATTTCCCACATCTCCTGAAAATGTAATTATAGTTTATTTGCATGGGGGGGGGGGTGTTAACTGTGTAGATTTGTATATTTGCATCTCAATTATGTTAGTTATCCTGATTAATTATCCTGGTGAATTTTTAATAGAGAGAATATAACAGGGAAAATATTAAGGCCTATTTCTTTATACATAGAATTTGAATTCTGATGACAAGATTGGGCTTAACGCTTACGAAAACAATATAAATCAGAGCAAAAATCTGGTTGGAGACATATCTATGCATCATGATTTCTTCTTTTTCCACTTCTTTGAATTTTTCTTCCTCCCAGTGTTTTTTCAACTCTGAGGATGTGAGGGCCATGCTCTCTCCTTCCATCTCATCATTGCCATGTCTCCCCACTTCTATTCTGCCCCTGGAACTGTCTCCATCCTTTTTTTCACTCTCTCTCAACTTCCTTTTCTATTTCATGTTCCTCTTTTCCTCTATTCTTTTCTATCTCAAACCAAGTCATCACAATATTCATAAATTAGGCTTTAATTATCATTTAGCTCACTTCATTGAGTTTATAAACTGGTTGTTAAAAAGATTTTAATATCTCGGGGCGCCTGGGTGGCTCAGTGGATTAAGCCGCTGCCTTCAGCTCAGGTCATGATCTCAGGGTCCTGGGATTGAGTCCCGCATCGGGCTCTCTGCTCAGCAGGGAGCCTGCTTCCCTCTCTCTCTCTGCCTGCCTCTCCATCTACTTGTGATTTCTCTCTGTCAAATAAATACATAAAATCTTAAAAAAAAAGATTTTAATATCTTTACCTCCAAAATATAAACCCCAAGCAGATGCTTTTATTCTTTTTTTAAGATTTTATTTATTTATTTGATGCAGAGAGAGAGAGCAAGTAGGGGAAGGCAGGGGAGAAGCAGGTTCCCCACTGAGCAGAGAGTCTGATATGGGACTTGATCCCAGGACCCTAGGATCATAACTTGAGCTGAAGGCAGCTGCTTAATCAACTGAGCCACCCAGATGTTTTGCTTTTAATTTCTATATAGTACTCAATAGTTACCTGCTATCCGTACTGCACCTTTGGGCTTTGTATCCCAGGATAGTGGCTTAGATTTTATGGTCAGTAGACTCTGACGTTCAAGAAAATCTTCAGAGGGTTCTGTGAATTCCCTGGAAACTATAAAATGCTGTATGTTTGTGCACATATAGATTTTCAATGAAAACAGTGTCCATAACATCAGCTTTGCAAAAGGTTTTAGTTTTTAAAAAGCAAAAAAGATTCCTAATCCCTGCCATTGACTAAAACAGATTCTCCCCCAAAACTATTTAATCCTGAGTGGGATTCAATTTCCCCCAATTAGCACTCCAAATTCACTCACGTAAAATTATTGTATTGTCAGTAGTTTACAAAAATAATCTCAACAACAATAACGAATATTCTTTACCTTCTTTGATTTCTCTTTAAATAGAAATAGAAGGGCACCTGGGTGGCTCAGTGGGTTAGAGCCCCTGCCTTTGGCTCAGGTCATGATCCCAGGGTCCTGGGATCAAGCCCCGCATCAGGCTCTCTGCTCCTCTGCTTTCCCATCTCTCTCTGCCTGCCTTTCTGCCCACTTGTGATCTCTGTCTGTCAAATAAATAAATAAAATCTTTTTAAAAATAAATAAAAAGTAAAAAAATAAATAGAAACATAATTGCTAGAAGATTCTCAACCAGGCATCAGAAATTTCATGCTCAGATCCTAGAAGTGCCTCTTTCTATCTGTTGTTACCTGGGCATATCTTTTTTTGGCTCCGTCCCATTTTCCTTATTTGTGAAATCAGAATAATGTAAATTTGTTGTCAAAAGTAAGTGAATTGCATATATATATGCAATTCATTTACTTTATTTATATGTGTGTGTGTGTGTGTGTGTAAATGAATTTACAGACCAATTTCCTGCAGTTCAGATTATTGATCTCTATATTCAGTAGTTACTCTGGAGTTCACATCTTTTTAATTCAATCCCAGGAATTGTTTATATTTGATTAGACTTCAAAACAGGGAAATACTGGTCTGTGTGTATGAAGGGAAGTGTGAAGCAAGTTAAGTCAAAATAGTATAAACAATCTGTTCTGAAAGTTTTGCTAATTTGTTGTCTTAAGGACCTCTGACATGACCAGGGAATTCATTCATAAAAATAAAATATTCAGGTCACAGATGAAATAAGTCAAGTTCTAGCTATAGGTGTATATAAAGACCTTAATCTTGGCATATGAAAATGAACAGCATTTTGTTTAATCAAAAATACTAATTACCAAAAATACAAGTGACATTTGAAAAGAAATTAATATTAAAATTTTTTTATTAGCCCCAAAAGAATGTGCTATTTTAAAACCTCCTTTATTCACCATTGGCAACATTTGAAAACCCTTAAGTCCAGTTTTGGAAATACGGGTGAAATCATAATCTCTTCTTATGGAAACATATCTATGTAACAAATGCTATGTTAAACTATTCCCGATATTATTTCAGAAATATATCTCTCTGGAAATTCATCTAGACCAGCAGATCTCCCAGTGTTGTTCTGGACCAAACCCCTCAGCATTAGCCATGAAGTTGTTAGGAATGTAAGTTCTCAGACCCAAGCGCAGCCTGATTGAATAAGAAACTCTGCCAGTGGCTCAACAATGTTTCTGCAAGTTCTTCAAGTCATTCCGATGCACACTAACCACATTTTGAGAACTACTGGCCTCCGCCCAAGTGAGCAGAAAATAAGAATGCATGTGAAATAGTAGCATCAGTAGAAATAAACTAGAATCAAGGTTTCCATACACTATGCCAGCGTGCTCATTTGCTAACAAACAAAAATCATTATTACCAAATGTGTTCATTTCCATAAGAAACTCTAACACTGTTTTTTGTTGCAGTCATCTAGAAATACCAAAAAAAGGGGCACCTGGGTGGCTCAATGGGTTAAGCCTCTGCCTTCGGCCCAGGTCATGATCTCAGGGTTTTGGGATAGAGCACCGCATCAGGCTCTCTGCTCAGGGGAGAACCTGTTTCCCCCCTCTCTCCACCTGATGCTCTGCCTGCTTGTGATCTCTCTCTCTCTCTGTCAAATAAATAAATAAAATATTAAAAAAAAAAAATTGAACTCTGGTCAAAACCTCAACAATGGTCAGCTGACACATTGTTGCTGTCCATGAGTGAGTAGGCTGAAACATCCCACGAAAGGTAACAAAATTTTACCACCACCTTTAGGACTCTGGTGATAAAAATGATGAAATGCAGTTATTTCTTTTGCATCTTATTACTGAATTCCTTTCACCAGCCATGGGTTTTTTATTTTTCTTCTCATTTTATAGTATGTATATTCCCCTGGCTGTTAGTTTTTAAGATATTCATGCTTATATTCTGTTTAATGCTAATTAAATCAAGTCAGAAAGTTGGTTTTCAGAATATGTAAAACTCGTGCATATTTGAATAAACAGCATTAAGTATATTTATGATCACATAAAATACAGTATCTTAACATATAAGTAAAAGAAAAATCCACAGCTAAAATTATTTTCAGGGGGATCATTTACGACTTAACAGTACATTGCCAAATAAAAAATTTTCTTGTAATGGAAGGGGGTGACTTTTCCTTAATTAGATCTTTTAAAATATATCCAAAAATATGCCTCTAAACTACTTAACATTGACACCAATGATAATTATTAAAGAGGAAAAGTAAGTCCAATCAAAATAGTAGTAATAAAATTTAGCAGTTACCAAAAAAAAAAAGGCACCACTAAATAAATTTAACTGATTCCCCATATATTGAGCTGGAATATGAACTAAATATATTTAGGAAAAAAAATAAAACATTTGTATTATCACAGGCATTTTAAAGAAGCACTCTGATTTGACTATTGAATTCCCAGTTTTCTTTTAAAAAATAATTTCTTGATAATGGAATAACTTACTAAATACAAAAATAAAATTAAATGTCTCAGTATAAAAAGTATAACACATCTACTCAGTGAACATTTTTCATGGACACAGTGTGAACAAAAGCAATAGATTTAAAATTTTCCATTGGATTCACAAAAATCCCTTTCTTTCTAAAATATTTGGGCAATACAAAATTTTTTTAATATTTTATTTTTATTTATAACAGAGAGAGATAGCAAGGGAAAAAACACAAGCACAGGGGTGCTAGAGAGGGAAAAGCAGGCTCCCCACCAAGCCGGGAGCCCTATGTGGAAACAGATCCCAGGACCCCGGGATCATGACCTGAGCCAAAGGCAGCTGCTTAATAACCAAGCCAACCAAGCGCCAGCAGCCCCCCCCCCTTTTCATCTGTCTCTTGTTTGATATATCTTTCAAAGAAATATTTACTATTTTTTAGAGCTCCTGGACACAGGGAACAAAACATTTGTCATATATTTATAAAAATCAATTGTACCATTTTTATAATAACTTTGAGCCTGACTGATAAACTTCAACATGGAAATTAATAATTTTTTCCCTGAGTTATACCATTTGATATAATTCTCATACAATTTTCATATGCTTTTGTGTTGTATCACTAAACCATTTTTCTTCTTAGAACCGTCACAGATGCAATCAAACAGGCTAGAGAACAGAAAAATTTTTTTTAAAAAAGTCTTAAAGAATCATTAGAGCAGTATTTGTTGCAAGAATAACAAACCAAAAAAAGGGGGACCTTTCACTTTTTCAGCTAAAACTCTCAGATACTTGGGAGAATACATCTGGGTAAACACTGAAGGAACTGGATTACAAAAAGGTGAGGACCCTCACTGAGAAATCATTTATGTCCATTTTAAGTGGAGTGCTAACTCAGTAGTAAAAATTAAATATTAAAGTAGAATAAAATTCTCAGATACTATAGCATTTGTTCACTACCTCTACATTCTTATTTAAAAAGCACTCTGCATTTCCAGATTAGAAAGTTGCTTGCCTTCCTTCTTTTGTATTATAAGCAGATGGTCATACAAAGAGGACTCCCCACTGAAGTTATGTCCACCCACCTCATCCCCCTGTCGGGGCCCCGTTGAATTACTCTACCATAAAGACCCGAGGTCTGATGTCGCCCCTCTGTAGACTCCTTCTTTGACCATTCCTCACTTTAGCAGAGGACAAGGATGTCTACAGGAAAAATGGTGAAGACGTTTGCTATTCTGTTTCCATGTTAGTATTCCTATAATCCACAGGGGAAATAGAAATCTCTTCTAATACATTTTGAGTGTTATAGTAGGCTAGTAACTACTAAAAATGTATGTCTACCTACAACCTCAGAATGTGACCCTATTAGGAAATAAGGTCTTTGCGGACATAAGGAAGGTAAAGAGTTTCTGGTTTCCTCCAGCTTCTGCTGCCTGGGGAAAAGTAAGGGCAAGAGGACCCTTCCATTCTCTCCCTCTCTGGCCCAGGTATCCTGGGCAGATGAGGAACAGCAAACCCCACCCTTCTTTTTTTTTGTTTTTCCAAATCTCAACCCTCAAATATAGGCCTTTGAAAATTGAATGCTTAGAATTTGACTCCTTTCGTTATCTGAAAACTTCTGCTTGCCCTTTCCCCAAGGTAATGAAAGTGGAAAATTTTAGCTGCCTGCCGTAGGAAAAAGGACAGAGAATGCAAAAAATTCAAGGGAAGGAAAACTTTGTTAATACCCTAAAATATTTTCCTGTCACTGGCTTGGTGCTTCCTAACCTATGAGAATTAGATATACAGTAATTTATTTATGAGTGTGATGGTGATGACATATATTTTTAAAACTTTAAAAAGATTTTAAGAATGTTTAAAGTGTATTCAAGGACTCCTTTAATTTTTAATTGGGCCTGAATTGAAAATTCTGGAACATCAAATATTCCTTCATTTCCTAAATACAGGTCTTCATCCAGTTGTCAAAATGATGGCAACGCCAAGCATGTAGAACTTAGCTCATTTTAGAATATTCATTTAAAGTTGGTGGCTAACCTTTTTTAAGGTTAAAAATGCAAGAGAAAAAATGACATGGGTCATGAGTATGTGTTAATACATAACCATGCATTGTATGTTCAAGAATACCTGGTTTTCGGGGCACCTGGGTGGCTCAGTGGGTTAAGCCGCTGCCTTCGGCTCAGGTCATGATCTCGGGGTCCTGTGATCGAGTCCCACGTTGGACTCTCTGCTCAGCGGGGAGCCTGCTTCCTTCTCTCTCTCTCTCTCTCTCTCTGCCTGCCGCTCTGCCTACTTGTGATCTGTCAAGTGGATGAATAAAATCTTTAAAAAAAAAAAAAAAAAAAAGAATACCTGGCTTTCTATTTCTCATTCTCAAAATAACATTGGAAATACCTAAGTAGCTGAACGTTTGACTTTTCTATACAGACAAACCTCAGTTTATTTTTAAAGCTTTTATTTAAATTCTAGTTAGTTAGCATACAGTGTGCTATTAGTTTCAGGTATACAACACCTGTGATTCAACACTTCCATACAATAGCCAGTGCCCATCACAGCAAGTGCCCTCCTGAATCCCCATCACCTATTTCACCCATCCCCCCCCCCACCCATCTCCCCTCTGGGAACCATCAATTTGTTCTCTAGAGTCAAGAGTCTGTTTCTTGGTTTGCCCCCTCTCTCTCTTTTTTCTTTTTCCCCTTTGCTCAACAAACCTCATTTTTTTTTTTTTTTAAGATTTTATTTGTCAGAGAAAGAGAACAGAAAGGGCACAAGCAAGGGGAGTGGCAGGCAAAAGAGGAAGCAGGTTCCCCGCTGAGCAAGAATCCCAACGCAGGACTTGATCCCAGGCCCTGGAATGATGACCTGAGCTGAAGGCAGACACTTAATTGACTGAACCACCCAGGCGTCCTGACAAACCTCAATTTAACCTCAAGTTTGTTTATCCAACAATGCTTAGCACTGTTTGGGTTAGCTTCATCAAGACTTCCATCTCAGGACACTTCCTAGTAGGCCACAAAGGACAGTTTCTTCAGTGGCATTAATTTCCTTTAAAATGGATCCAGGATAACGTCACACCCCTTAATTTCTTCAGAGTTGCCTCCAAAGACATTAAGGCCCTACAAAGAGGTTAATGCATTCTGTCCAGCAAGCTACTATTGTCACATAGTTAGCTGGGAGAACTACTCTGCCTGGCCAGCTGGCATCCAAAGGTTTATTCTAATGGCCCAGGGCACATTTACATTGGGGATCATTACTTTCTGAGAAAAAGATTCTCCTTATGTCCCAAGAATGGATGCTGAGAATTGAGTAAATGTCTAAGAATCCAGAATGCTCATTTTATGTAAATCCAGACTTTAAAATTATTCATTCATTCATCAATCAGCAGGTATGCTCTGTAACCCATAGTACTTATGCCTTCATTTTTTTTTTAAGATTTTATTTATTTATTTGACAGACAGAGATCACAAGCAGGCAGAGAGAGAGGAGGAAGCAGGATCCCCACCTAGCAGAGAGCCCAATGCTGGGCTCCATTCCAGGACCCTTGGATCATGACCTGAGCCGAAGGAAGAGGCTTTAACCCACTGAGCCACCGAGGCGCCCCACGCCTTCATTTTAATAAAAGAGGAAGACTGTTCAGAGCAGCATCCTTATATCCTCCTTTTGCTGACCACCTCTCAGACTCAAGTCCCTTAACTTTTGATTATTCAAAATCCAAATATCAAAGGTACCCAGGAGTTCAGTGCTGAACTGTGGGAACTGCAAATCTGTGGGAACTCTGGGAAGCCAGCTCTCAGAACTAACTGCAGCACTGTCCCCGGGGGCTGGTGAGAAGCGTGAGAGTTCTGAGTGAAATGCTGACCTTGTAGGTGAGTCCAGAAATCTGCATTGTTAACAGTGTAACAGCAGATGAACATCACACTCATTAACATTTTGAAATGATTCACTTCCCGATGTACAGACAATTTTATTGCTGTATTTGGAACACTTAGAAAGTGATTAATGAGTGCAGAGCAGTGGTTTTCAAGCTTCAGCAGATCAAGCTTCTTAAAACCTACAGGGCTCAGCCCCATCTCCAGTTTCCGATTCAATGCCTCCAGAATGAGACTCAAGAATATCCCTTTCTTCCAAGTCCCTAAGTGAAGCGGCTGCCGGTCGAAAAACCAGTGATCTAGGCATACTCTTTCTTTTGCAAATGCAAAAGCAAACACTTTCCAAAATGTATAACAAGAATTCAACAAAATTCAAGATACTTTTTTAATGCCTGCCTTCTCCTTTCCTCATGCCAACACGCACTATTAATCCTAAATGCCGATATAGGACACAGCATTTCCAAACATATTTCACCACAGAGCTCTCTTCTCATGGAGAATCCCAGGAAATTACTAGAGGGAAGCCTAATACAACACCATAGCAAATTAATGTATTCAAGAAACTTGACCTGGGGCTTGCCCAGTTGGTATGTGACTCTTGATCTCGGGGTCATGAGTTCAAGCCCCACTTTGGGGATGGAGCCTACTTAAAATAAATAAAAACATATTTTCAAGAAGAGAGAAAAGAAAGAAAAGAAACTTGGACCTTTTGATTAGCATCCAGACCTCATCCCCTGAACTCCCACCCCTGTCCTGCACCCCATGCCAGGAGAATCTGAGAGCATGGGCAGGGGAGGTGCCTTTGTTGGGAATTCTGACTAATGTGTAATCTACTTTTCCATAAAACTAAATTATAACAAATACTTGGTGCAAGTGAAATAATGTTTTAATATTTCCTGTGCCACATTTTAAATATGTTAAAAGTACCCCTAAAGTCACTGAAGTATATTTAAAAATGTGTGAAGTTTGTAATATTATCTCCTACTATACTCCCATAAGGAGATAAAATACACATATAAATAAGCATAGTATGAAGCAGATTATAGTTAGTATAATAAGACAGATAGAATCAAAGTGCCCTTAAATGAGGGACCATTTGCATTAATCTTATTTAGTGCTAATACTGACCTGTACTGACCAGATAAATCAGAATGTCCAGTAGAAGAGCCTGGAAAACTGTGTTTTCAGTAAATGCCCCAGTTCCCAAATTTTATTGTAGAAGAAGAGACTGGGTTTTCTCTGAAGTGTGTTTGAGGATAGAACCTCATTCATTCATTCATTCATTCACTCAGCAAATACCTACTGAGCCCAGGCACCATGTGCCACCAGATTTTTCTTGGTCTGTGTCATTAATTTTTATCCACACTATGTTAAATAACAAATAATCAACTGAATAAATGGATCAAATTGGCTTTATTTAACAATTCATGAATCAAGCAGCATCCAAACTCGTAGGTAGAAAGAAGCTCTGTTGAGCTGTAGAAAAGAAAATGTTTCTAGGGCGCCTGGTTCCGTCAGTAGGCATCTGACTTTGGCTCAGGTCATGATCCCCAGGTCCTGGGATGGAGCCCCATAACCAGCCCTGTATCCAGCCCTGTGTCCAGCCCCACATCCAGCCCCACATCCAGCCCCACATCAGGCTGCCCGTTCAGTGGGGAATCCACTTCTCCCTGCTCCCCAACCCCAGGTCCCTCTCCCTCTCCCCCTGCCACACTCCCTCTCCCTCTGCCGCTCTCCTCTGCTCCTGTTTTCTCTCTTTCTCAACTAAATAAATAAAATCTTAAATCTTAAAAAAGAAAAGAAAAGGAAATGTTTCTAAAGGCATAGAGGGAACCAAAAAAGGGAAATTATTAACAAAGAATGCATTGTTTTAGGCAAGGATGCCCTCCTAAGAGAAACAGAAGGGGTTTATCAGCAGATTACCTCCTAGGGCTGACCCGGAAATTTCAGGTTGGCTGGTTCAAGGTCACATTCCTAGGGCATTCAGACTGCATTTAGGTTAAGTATTAAGTCTTCCATTTGCTGATGTGGGGGATTAGCACCAGCAATACCATTTGGGTCCTGGTGTCTCCTTTTTAACACTAGCATCATTACACCATTTTTTTTAGTAGAAAAATCACTTTTTTAGTAAACATATATATCTGTCATCATTGCTACTCATGCAGCAATACCAACACATAGGGACCCATAATCCCTACCACACTGTTCTTTGGGGACAGTGTTATTACACTACCCTGCAATACCTCAAGAGAAGTCAGAGAATCAAACTTCAGTGGGATCATTACTCAAGTGTGAAAAACCGTTCTGCGGACTGCCCCAGACACCCTTAAAAATGAAGGAATTAAAATATAGCAACACATATACCAAAAGCTGTTTTCTTAAAAATGTGAAATTTCCAACTTTGCAATTTTGGCTACAATTCCTATGTTCTATGTTCCTGCCTTCTGGTGGGAGGAAGTAATGGGTCGGAAGAAGCAAATGCTTTAGGAAGGCGGAAAGGAAGGTAAAAGCTAATTACTAAAAGGCTGGTGTGTTTGAAGATGTTGCTGTTGAAAAAGAGATCTCCCCGGAAAAGATATGTTCTATCTTGGGGAAGTAGAAGCAGTTTTGTCCTGTTTCTTTCCGCATTCTAAAATTCCCAGCATCTATCCTGATATCACCTCTCTTCTCCTCCTTTTTCTTTTTTTTTTTTTTCCACTCTGTGTGTACATACATGTGTTTGTGTTGTGTTGAGGTACAATAAGGTAGAAAGGGAGAGAAGAGGAATAGGATTAAGAAAAAGAAAAGAGGGGCTCCTGGGTTGCTCAGTCAGGTAAATGTCCAGCTCTTGATTTCTGCCCAGGTCATGATCTCGGGGTAATGGGACTGAGGCTTGCCTAGGGCTCCACACTCAGAGGGCAGTCTGTTTGAGATTCTCTCGACCCCTATCCCTACCCTTCCCTGCCCCCACTCCCACCTCTCCTTCCTCTCTCTCTCCCTCTTCTCTCTCTAGAATAAATAAATAAATCTATTTTTTTCAAGATTTTATTTATTTATTTGTCAGAGAGAGAGAGTGAGAGAGCAAAAGCAAGGGGGGCAGCAGAGGCAGAGGGAGAAACAGGTTCCCCACTGAACAGCCCAAGGTGGAGCTTGATCCCATCTCAACAGGATCATGACCTGGGCTGAAGGCAGATGTTCACTAACTGAGCCACCCAGGCACCTCAACTAAATAAATCTAAAAAGAAAGAAACGAAGGAAGAAAGGAAGGAAATGGGAAAAGAGAAACAGCATCAAAAACTACACAGTGTGAATTTGTTTGACCAAAATGTTGCAACCAAGGCCATATACAGTGAACCTCTTAAAATAGAGAGCAGTGGTGAGGGACAAAGGATTAGCCCAGGGCCCTAAGCCTGGGATTTTAAGCACTGCACTATCAGTTAATGGTAAAAAAAAAAAAAAAAAAAAAAAACAGCAGCACATTAAATAGTTCATTTGTTAAAGTTCAGTTTAATACAGGGCTTGCTAAGAACCAGAGGGAATGAGGAGCACGTGGGTGGCTCAGTGGGTAAAAGCCTCTGCCTTAGGCTCAGGTCATGATCTCGGGGTCCTGGGATAGAGTCTTGCCTGAATAGGGAGCCTGCTTCCTCCTCTCTCTCTGCTTACTTGTGATCTCTGTCAAATAAGTAAATAAAATCTTTAAAAAAAAAAAAAAAAGAACCTGAGGGCACGAAAATCAACATCTACTGGCACTGGCCCAACCCCTGATCTCATAAATTTCCTCAAAGCAGTGAAACACTAACCACAGAAACAGCCCTGTGTTCTGGAATGCTGTCACCTCACCTGATTTCCATGGCTGTTTTCTGAGGTCTGGGCCACGTGTCAGGAACATGAACATGAACATGGGGTGTGTACATCCTCCTCCTACAAAGCCAATAAGGCGCTGGCAGGCTGCAAGGAGAAAGTCTTCAGACCTTTGCAAACCACTGCGTCCCTTGCTCTGTAGATACATAACAAACTTGCTTATAAAAATAATTACTGTCTCAACATATCCAGAGCCAAATGATTTATCTTACTTGTTTTATCTATAACATTTATAAATGTCTAAAAATAAATCATGTGAAAATTAATTTGTTTTTAAATTAATTTTTAGTAATATTTTAATGATTTACAATGCTTTCACTGATTCCATAAGTAACAATAGCAATGGACATAGATTCCAGTTGATAACTATTTCTGGTTGTTATTTTAATGAATTTTTGTATAGTTCATTCAATTCTGATGTAAGAGCCTCGATGAAGGAAATGAAATAGAAAACAGAAAAATAGGTAATAAACAGCAATAACTAGGTATTTAAAGCCGACATCACACAAAAGTTGGAATTCTATAGGTAGACTATCAACTGATAAATCATGTATTTGGCCTAGAAAAGAGAATATGAAAATAATTTTATTATTTTCACTCCTTAGTAATTTTTAATAATCTGTTACACTTCAACTTCTTAGAAGCAGTTTTCCATCTGTAAATGGAAATGACAATAATGATCAAAGAGAGTTATGTGGACAAAATAAAGTACCTAAGGTAATTGCTAAGTACAAGTTTTCTTAGTGCTAAGTGCTAATACTCAATTTCTCTGTTAAAATGGGGGAATCAAGGGATACCCAAGTGGTTCAGTCAATTAAGCGTCTCCCTTCAGCTCAGGTCATGATCCCAGGATCCTGGAATCAACTTCCACAATAGGCTCCTTGCTCAGCTAGGAGCCTGCTTCTCCTTCTGCCTGCTGCTCCTCCTGTTTGCACCCTCTCTCTCTCTCTCTGACAAATAAATAAGTAAAATCCTTTTTACGTTAAAAATAAATAAATAAATAAAATGGGGGAATCAAATCTCTCACAGAATTTTCCTTTCTTATACCCAAAGATATGAACCAAGTTTTTAAAAGTAAAAACTTGCCAAAAAGCCAATAAACACAGCCAGACCAGGAAAGGGGGATAAGACAATGTCACAAACCAAAACCTGACAGCCAAGGAAACAAATAGAAAATTCTGCACTTAATCTTAGCCAAAAGGCTGAGAAGCAATACAAATAGTTCTGATGCCCAGAAGAGTAGTATGGTTTTTTTTGTAAGGCTCCTGACCCTGTCCACAGAACCCACATGGGAGATGCAGAAAAATGTTGAAAAGTGTCATTTCTGTAGCAAAACCACAAAAGTCAACTACACTGAAGCTCAGCGTTTCAGAAAAAATGCACTACCTTGGCATCACTCATGAGGTTCCACTTAAGCTCCCCAAATGCTGTAAATGTCCAGTCACAATTAAACCATATTTTAATCCAATAATTCAAACAGTCTCTGTATCAGGGTTTAACACATAAAACAGTTCCCATTATAGGTATGTTGAACAGAAATCATATACTTAGAAAATTCCCAGTAAGGCTATAAGAGTGGGCGTCAGCAAGTCTCCCATTTGCTCCCAAGCAAAATCTTTTGGTATGTCAATCTTCATTTTTTAAGTACAACTTATGCTTGGCTCCTGTGGTGTGTTTATAATAGGCTGGGAGTCAAAGAAGAAGCTCAAAATGTGGGACCTGGAGAGACATCACAAGTTGTTTACCTCAAGTAAAGTAACTAACGTGTCTCCAACTACAGTCATGGGACCAAGGATGGGAGCTGCTTATGCTGATGGGAGAGATTGCATGGGGTTGGGATTTGGAGTATTCAAATTCAACTCCACACATTTAAATGTCTCTTTACAGTTCAAAGGGTCTCTCTCCTCCCAAATCAGTATCCTGATGTTCACTTAAAGGAGATAACAACACAGGAATTGGGCTTCTACTGTAACCTTGGTAACCCATTGCATCAGATTCTATCTGATTTGAGGTTACATCAACTCTGAGATCACAAGAGATAAGATTATCTTAGAGTGGTCATGGAAGATCCCTGATTCTTTGAACTTTTTCGAACTAATAGTGTTAAACTCTGGGCTTCTCATTTCCTTGCATTAATCTCTCCAGGACATCTCCATAGCTGCCTTATTACAAAACCCTTGAAATTCCCCAGTTTCATTCTAATGATTTATCATAACAACCACTGTGCCAGAGTGTAGCCTTCTAAGAAGCATGTCATGAAGAAGCCATAAGTGATCATTTAAGTAACTTCTTTGTCACAGTGTTCCATAACCTTTGAGAGTCCTATTTTCTGGTAGTAACAGTATTGCCTTTATCTTCAAAACCAGCCAGGTCAGATCATCAATTCAATGTTTCCATCCTTGAGAGTCTGCTATCCGCAATCCCCTCTGGGAGAAGGAAACAGAAACCACTCTAGATTGGGGTTTGCAGGGGGAGCCCTTAAGAAAAAGAGATTTCATACAAAGAAGAAGGTGTTCATAGAGTTGTAAAGGCTATAGAAGCAGGAGTCAGGAATGGGGAAAAAAACCACAATCATTACAAGTTCAAGATCAGGAAGCATCTGCTGCTGTTGCCACTAGTCACGAGTGTTTCTCTAGTGCTAGTCATCTATTTACCTGTGAAAAATGAACGCTGAGCCTGGCTTCAGTAACTGCGCCAGCTCATGCTAGATACCCACAGGACCGGTATCTCAAACTTCCAGTCTCACTTGCATGCATCCAAATGGTAGAAACTTATCTGTAACAAGAACCCTAGCTGCTCGAGTTCTGGAAAACATAGATTTAAATTACCAACTTCTAAAGAACACAAAAGCATTCTAAACCCACTATAGAAAGAGGAGGATCAAACTGCAAAAAATCCACCCTGGTCTCAATAACTTGTCTCTATTTGTCTATACAAGCTCAATCTTTCCAATTTCCTCCCTTCTTCCTGCTTCTCTGCCTGAAATGTCATCCTCATCATGGGAGAGGCTGGGGAGGCAACTTGAACTGGTTCCTTGGTATTTGATGGCTGGTATTCGCTGTTTGTAAGATGTTGTTCCTGGCCACCTAGTTACTGGTACCAAGCTGGGATCTCATGCTGACGTCTGTGGTTGATAAACTTAAGGACCATCGCTTATCTCCCTCTGAATTGAGATACCATTCTATTACTTTGCTACCTTTATTTTGAAGTCAGACAAATCAGACAAAAAAAAATTAGATAAAATAAAGAGTTTTAAATAAATAAATAATTATATACGTAACAAATAAATTATTTTATATAATAATGATATATTATTAAAATATATATTATAATTATATATTAGCTATATATAATATAATATAATTATATATTACAATATATTAATAAATAAAATTAATAAAGTCAGACAAAATAAAGAGTTTTAAAACTAATGAAGCATGCTAAAGGAAGGAGAATATTTTAAAAACAATGTTTAAATAATCTCTCCAATTTTTCACTTTTCCTGGGATTTCTTTATAAAAGGAAGTCTAATTTTACAAGTATAAATAGCATTTATGGTACTATGCATTTCCTTTTCCAAAGATGATCTTCATGGAGGCGTTAATGAGTGTGAAAAAATAAGAAAATTGCCAGGAGAAGAGGAGAAATCATACAAACTATATTTCATCAGACATGAGCAAATTCCCAGAAATTTAACCTTTCAGTTTCAGGCAGTGTGATAGATTGTGGAGACCATTCACCAATCCAGATAATTTAGGAGGAGTAACAAGATTATATAGAAAAATATAATGAGTTGCATTTTAGAAATGTTGAATTTGAGATGCCCGTAGTAAACTGAGCATGTATTATCACAGTAGAAAAAGTGCAGGCTGGAGCTGTAATTTGGAAGTCCTCTGATCAGAGCTGGAACCATGGATATGATCTAGACAATGTCATCCAATCCATGCAACTATACAAAGTTCTAATATCTGCATTCAAGTCTCAGATTTGAATTACATATCTATGGTAGAAATAATTTATAAAATCAGTGCTAGATTTGGGACACCTGTGTGGCTCAAGTCAGTTAAGCATCTGCCTTCCGCTCAGGTCAGAATTCCAGGATCTTGGGACCAAACCCAGAGTTGGACTCTTTGCTCAGCAGGGAGCCTGCTTCTCCCTTTCCTCCCCACTCCTGCTCTCTCTATCTTTGTCGCTATCTCTGTCTCTCTCTCTCCCAAATGAATAAATGAAATCTTAAAAAAAAAAAAATCAAAGCTAGATTTAACACTAGCTTATAAAAACAGGATAAACTTTATAGTTTTTATCAACCACTCATATGTTTATGCATCCTTAAAGAGTCCTGACAACATTACCAAAAAATTTTAGAACCTCTGGAAAGGATCACACTTGAACTCTCCCAGTAAGGTAAAGGCTTGTGCTATCTGCAAAGACCTCCAGAGAAGCTGTCCCTACACCCCCATTCATAGTCTATTTTATCATGTGATTGTAACTAAAAGGTCATAAGGAATTCTGTGAACAAAAATTATTTTCTTTCTTTCTCTCAAGAGAAAGACTTTTACTATTTTGAGGGTTTTTAAATGATACAGGAGTTTAATATCAAAATCGGAAAATTTGGATGAGAAAATATGTAAGCATTCAGAGGAGAATTTGTCTTTTTTTATTTTTTTTTTTTACTTTTTTAGTTTTTTAATTTATTTATTCATTTATTTATTTTTATTGACATATAATATATTATTTGCTTCAGGGGTACAGATCTGTGAATCATCAGTCTTACAAAATTCACAGCACTCACCATAGCACATACCCTCCCCAATGTCCATAACCCAGCCTCCCAATCCCTCCCACCCAACCCCCAGCAACCCTCAGTTTATTTCCTGAGATTAAGAGTCTCTTATGGTTTTTCTCCCTCCCTGGTCCCATCATGTTTCATTTTTTTCCTTCCCTAACCCCCACGACCCCCAACCCTGCCTCTCAAATTCTTCAAATCAAAGAGACCATATGATAATTGTCTTTCTCTGATTGACTAATTTCACTTAGCATAATACCCTCTAGTTCCATCCAAGTCGTTGCAAATGGCAAGATTTCATATATATATATATATATATATATATATATATATATATATATATATATAAACTTCTTCTTTATCCAGTTATCTACTGATGGACATCTAGGTTCTTTCCATAGTTTGGCTATTGTGGAGATTGCTGCTATAAAACATTCAAGTGCATGTGCCCCTTTGGATCACTACATTTGTATCTTTAGGGTAAATACCTAGTAGTGTGATTGCTGGGTCATACAGTTGATATTTTCAACTTTTTGAGGAGATTTTATGCTGTTTTCCTGAGTGGCTGCACCAGCTTGCATCCTCACCAATATCTTTCATGTCCTGACTTGTTAATTTTAACCATTTGACTGGTGTGAGGTGGTACCTCACTGTGATTTTGATTTGTATTTCCCTGATGCCGAGTGATATGGAGCTCTTTTTCATGTGTCTATTGGCCATCTGGATGTCTTCTTTTTAGAAATGTCTACTCATGTCTTCTGCCCATTTCTTGATTGGATTATTTGTTCTTTGTATGTTGAGTTTGATAAGTTCTTCATAGATTTTGGACACTAGCCCTTTATCTGATATGTCATTTGCAAATATCTTCTCCCATTCTGTTGGTTGTCTTTTGGTTTTGTTGACCCTTTCCTCTGCTGAGCAAAAGCTTTTGATCTTGATGAAGTCCCAATAGTTCATTTTGCCCTTGCTTGCCTTGCTTTTGGTAATGTTTCTAGGAAGAAGTTGCTGTGTCTCAGGTCAAAAAGGTTGCTACCTGTGTCCTCCTCAAGGAATTTGATGGATTCCAATCTCACATTGAGGTCTTTCATCCATTTTGAGTCTATTTTTGTGTGTGATATAAGGAAATGGTCCAGTTTCATTCTTCTGGATGTGGCTGTCAAATTTTTTCAACACCATTTGTTAAAGAGACTGTCTTTTTTCCCATTGCCATTCTTTCCTGCTTTGTCAAAGATTAGTGGACCATAGAGTTGAGGGTCTACTTCTGCACTCTCTATTCTGTTCCATTGACCTATTGGTCTGCTTTTGTGCCAGTACCATACTGTCTTGATGATGACAGCCTTGTAATAGAGTTTGAAGTCTGGAATTTTGATGCTTTCAACTTTGGTTTCTTTTTCAACATTCCTCTGGATAGTCAGGGTCTTTTCTGGTTCCATATAAATTTTAGGTTTATTTGCTCCATTTCTTTGAAAAAAATTGATGGTATTTTGATAAGGATTGACCTAAATGTGTAGATTGTTCTAGGTAGCATAGTTATTTTCACAGTATTTTTTCTTCCAATCCATGAGCATGGAACATTTTTTTCCATTTCTTTGTGTCTTCCTCAATTTCTTTCATGAGTACTTTATGGTTTTCTGAGTACAGATCCTTTGTGTCTTTGGTTAGGTTTATTCCTAAGTATCTTATGTATTTGCGTGCAATGGGATCAACTCCTTAATTTCTCTTTCTTCTGTCTTTCTGTGGTGTATAGAAATGCAATTGATTTCTGTGCATTGATTTTATATCCTGACACTAGCAGTTCTAGCAGTTTTGGAGTGCAGCTTTTGGGTTTTCCACATAAAGTATCATATCATCTGCAAAGAGTGAGAGTTTGACTTCTTCTCTGCTGAATCAGATGCCTTTTATTTCTTTTTGTTGTCTGATTGCTGAGGCTAAGACTTCTAGTACTACGTTGAATACCAGTGATGATCGTGGACATCTGTGCCATGTTCCTGACCTTAGGGAAAAAGCTCTCAGTTTTTCCCCATTGAGAATGATATTCACTGTGGGTTTTTCATAGATGGCTTTGATGATATTGAGGTATGTACCCTCTATCCCTACACTTTGAAGAGTTTTGATCTCAAGAAAGGATGCTGTACTTTCTCAAATGATTTTTCAGCTTCTATTGAGAGGACCAAATGGTTCTTGTTCTTTCTTTCATTAATGTATTGTATCACATTGATTGATTTGTGGATGTTGAACCAACCTTGCAGCCCAGGAATAAATCCCACTTGTTCGTGGTAAATAATCCTTTTAATGTACTATTGGATCCAATTGGCTAGTATTTGATGAGAATTTTTGCATCCTTGTTCATCAAGGATATTGGTCTGTAATTCTCCTTTTTGAAGGGATCTTTGGTTTGGAGATCAAGATAATGCTGGCTCATAAAATGAGTTAGGAATTTTTCCTTCTATTTCTATTTTTTGGAACAGTTTCGGAACAGGTATTAGTTTTTCTTTAAATGTTTGGTAGAATTCCCCTGGGAAGCCCTCTGGCCTTGGGCTCTTGTTTGTTGGGAGATTTTTGATGACTGCTTCAATCTCCTTACTGGTTATAGGTCTATTCAGGTTTTCTATGTCTTCCTGGTTCAGGTGTGGTAGTTTATATGTCTCTAGGGAAGCATCCATTTTTTCCAGATTATCAAATTTTCTGGTGTATAGTTGCTCATAATATGTACTTATAATTGTTTGTATTTCTCTGGTGTTGGTTATGATGTCTTCTCTTTCATCCATGATTTTATTAATTTGGGTCCTTTCTCTTTTCTTTTTGATAAGTCTGGCCAGGAGTTTATCAATCTTATTAATTCTTTCAAAGAACCAGCTCCTAGTTTCGTTGATTTGTTCTACTCTCCTTTTGGTTTCGATTTCATTGATTTCTGCTCTGATCTTTATGATTTCTCTTCTCCTGCTGGGTTTAGGCTTTTTTTGCTGTTCTTTCTCCAGCTCCTTTAGGTGTAGGGTTAGGCTGTGTACTTGAGACCTTTCTGACTTCTTTGTAATGTTTGTATTGCTGTATACTTTCCTCTCAGGACCACCTTTGCTGTGTCCCAAACATTTTGAACAGTTGTGTTTCCATTATCATCTGTTTCCATGATTTTTTTCAATTCTTCTTTAATTTCCTGGTTGACCCATTTATTCTTTAGTAGGATGCTCTTTAACCTCGATGTATTTGAGTTTTTTCCAAATTTCCTCTTGTGATTGGGTTATAGCTTCAGAGCATTGTGGTCTGACAATATGCAGGGAATGATCCCAATCTTTTGGTACTGGTTGAGACCTGATTTGTGACCCAGGATGTGATCTATTCTGAAGAATGTTCCATGTGGACTGGAGAAGAATGTGTATTCTGTTGCTTTGGGATGAAATGTTCTGAATATATCTGTGATGTGCATCTGGTCCAGTGTGTCACTTAAAGATTTTATTTCCTTTTTGATCTTTTACTTAGATGATCTGTCCATTTCAGTAAGAGGGTGTTAAAGTCCCCTACCATTATTGTTTTATTTTCAATGCATTTCTTTGATTTTTATATATTAATTGATTTATATAATTGGCTGCCCCATGTTAGGGGCATAAATATTAAAAATTATTAGACCTTCTTGTTGGACAGACCCTTTAGGTATGATATAGTGTCTTTCCTCACCTCTTATTATAGTCTTCGGCCTAAAATCTACTTGACCTGATCAAAGGATGTCCACCCCAGCTTTCTTTTGATGTCCATTAGTGTGGTAAATTGTTTTCCACCGCCTCACTTTAAATCTGGAGGTATCTTTGGGTCTAAAATGAGTTTATTGCAGACAGCATATTGATGGGTCTTATTTTTTTATCCATTCTGATACCCTGGGTTTTTTTTTTTTTTTTTTTGATTGGAGCATTTAGACCATTTACATTCAGGGTAACTATTGAAAGATAAGAATTTAGTGCTATTCTATTGCCTGTAAGGTGACTGTTACTGTATATAGCCTCTGTTCCTTTCTCATCTGTTACTTTTAGGGTCTTTGCTTAAAGGACCCCTTTCAATATTTCCTGTAGGACTGTAAAAGAATTAAAAATTCTTTTAATTTTTGTTTGTCCTGGAAGCTTTTTATCTCTCCTTCCATTTTCAATGATAGTATTCCTGGTTGCATATTTTTCTCATTTAGTGCTCTGAATATATCATGCCAGTCCTTTCTGGCCTGCCAGGTCTCTGTGGATAGGTGTGCCCCCAATCTAATAGTTCTACAGTTTTATGTTACAGATCTCTTCTCCCAAACTATTTTCAGGATTTTCTCTTTGTGACTGAGACTTTTAAATTTTACTCTTAGATGATGGGGTCTTGACCCATTTTTCTTGATTTTGAGGGGTATTCTCTGTGTTTCCTGGATTTTGATGCCTATTCCCTTTGCCAAATTAGGGAAATTCTCTACTATAATTTGCTCCAACATACCTTCTGCCCTTCTCTCTCTTTCTTCTTCTTCAGGGATCCCAATTATTCTAATATTATTTCATCTTATGGTATCATTTATCTCCCTAGATTTCCCCTCATGGTCTAGTAGTTGTTTATATCTCTTTTTATCAGCTTCTTTATGCTCCATCCTTTGGTCTATATCACTAATTCTCTCTTATGCCTCATTTATCCTAGCAGTAAGAGCCTCCATTTTGTTTTGTTTTGTTTTGTTTTGTTTTATTTATTTATTTGACAGAGACCACAAGTAGGCAGAGAGGCAGGCAGAGAGAGAGAGGAGAAAGCAGGCTCCCTGCTGAGCAGAGAGCCCGATGTGGGGCTCTATCCCAGGACCCTGGGATCATGACCTGAGCTGAAGGCAGAGGCTTTAACCCACTGAGCCACCCAAGCATCCCAAGCCTCCGTTTTTTTTTTTTTTAAGATTTTATTTATTTATTTGACGGAGAGATCAAAAGTAGGCAGAGAAGCAGGCAGAGAGAAAGGGGGAAGTAGGCTCCCCAGTGAGCAGAGAGCCCGATGTGGGGCTTGATCCCAGGACCCTGAGACCGAACCGAAGGCAGAGGCTTAACCTACTGAGCCACCCAGAACCCCAAGAGCCTCCATTTTTTATTGTACCTCATTAAAAGCTTTTTTGATTTCAAATTGGTTAGATTTTAGTTCTTTTATTTATCTGGAAAGGGACTTTATTTCTCCAAAAAGGAATTCTCTAGTATCTCCAATGCTCTTTTTGAGCCTACCTAGGACCTTGATAATTGTCATTCTAAACTCTAGTTCTGACATCTTGTTAATGTCTATATTGAATAGGTCCCTAGCCATCAGTACTTCCTCTTGTTCTTTTTTTTTTTTTTTTTTTTTGAGGTGAGTTTTTCCACCTTGTCACTTTATCCAGATAAGAAATACTAAAAAGGTAACAAAGACCCCAGAAAAATATACAATATCCAAATCAGAAAAGACCCAAAACTGAGGGGAGAAGAAAGGAGAAAAAAATAGTGAATAGAACAGGGCCATACATAGACTGGTGAATAGAATAGGGCCACACACTTGATTTGGGGTGTATTTTGGTCTTTTAGAAGAAACTGCCTCCCCAAATTTTAAAGAAAGAAAAACTTTCATATATATATATATATATATATATATATATATAGTCAAAAATAAGGATAAACATGATGAAGGGATGGAATAGGAGTACTCACCCATCACCCAGCCTGTGACTGAACATTTCTATCTCTGGCATACAGCCCCATTTGGAGCTTTCAAACCCAGCAGACTCCTGCAGCGTGCTCCCATGCCACTCCTCCCACAGAAGGAAGTGGTCTCCCTGGATCTGCCACTTGTATGGTCTCTGCTCCAAGAGCAGTGGCCTGACTTTGCCTCAGATCAGGGTTTAAGGTAACCCCGAGCTGAGAGCCCACTCCTCAGCTCTGTCTCTGCGGCTGGATTCCCTGCTTTGATACCTGGGGGTTCTGCAACACTCAGACACCCCTGGTGTTTTTGTGACCCCATGCATCGTGAGACCACACTGTCCGCACAAGGGCTGCACCCCCGGCTTAGCCTCTGGAGTGACATCCCTCCGTGGAGTAGACTTCTAAAAGTTCTGATTTTGTGCTCCACTGCTTCCCGGGAGCCACCCTGCTCCCCCTGCAATTTATCTTCCTGTATATCGCTCTCCCCATGTCCTACCTTCCAGAAAGTGGTTGCTTTTCTGTTCCTAGAATTGCCGCTCTTTTTCTCTTTGATCTCCTATTGAGTTTGTAGGTGTTCAGAATGGTTTGATAACTATCTATCTGAACTCCTGGGACTTGATGATATTTAGGTCTCGTACTCCTCCACCATCTTGCTCCTCCCCCCCCCCCCCAGAGGAGAATTCCTCTTAAAACCATCCCTGACACCATAGTGCCCTTAAAAAAAAAAAAAAAAAAGGAATGCAATCTTGCTGAGCATGTTATTTTTTTCTTCTTTTCTTTAACAGCCATGACTGTCTATCCATGTCAACACACCTCCAACATCAATTTAAATGACAGAAGATTATTGAAGGAATCATAACTAATAATCTAGGAACAGTGTGCTATATTTCAG
This sequence comes from Mustela nivalis, assembly GCF_964662115.1. Classification (NCBI taxonomy): domain Eukaryota; kingdom Metazoa; phylum Chordata; class Mammalia; order Carnivora; family Mustelidae; genus Mustela; species Mustela nivalis. The sequence goes on from NC_139023.1 coordinate 126,970,949, forward strand.
TACTTAAGAAAGTACTGTTTCTTTAAATGTGGTTCAAATACTACTTGCAGAAGACTCACCTACAGAAGAGGCACCTACAGTGCCCATAGTGGAGACTTGGGGACACATCTCAGACCTATAAAATCAGGACCTCTGGGTGGGGGGGGGAGCCAGAAATATACATTGTCAACAAGCTCCCAGATGATGTTTATCTTACTAAGTCTGAGAATCTCTTGTTTCTTTTAAAGAGAAGAACTATTTTTCCCAACCACACCAGATTTTTTGTTTTCTTAAACTTTTCTGCTCTCTGATTTTTATTTTAGGAGACAATAATGGATGGTCTTTGCAATTTGACAAGTATTTCGTCAGTTACTACAGAATGACTTCCCCATATCCCTTTGAGACACAAACATCGGAATGCTGTAAGTAATCAAAAGGACTGAGTCTCCTTTTCCATGCGTTCATAAAAAGATACCATGTTTTCAAAAGTTGGATCCAACATATTTGTTTGAAAAGGTTAGCTATAGTCTTCTAACAGCAAACTCTATTAGACATGCAGCCTTAATTTGGGGATTTTATTTAAAAGTGACTCAAGGATCTTAAGGATAAAAGCAATATATCATGCTAGATATTGTGAACAAAATTAATGTCCATTATCCAAGATTACTACTTTATGTCCCTTTTTCACAATCATAGGCTCTGATACAAAGGAAATTGTAGAAAAGGAAGAGCAGAGGAGCTGTTCGCATTTTAATGTCTGCAAGTGAAAAAAGCTTCTGGAGTCTAAACTACTTTAGAACTACAAAAAACCTCATTAATTATAACCTGCTATGCTTAGTCACATACTGAAAACCTCCAAAAACACTGAAGGGGTGGTGGGAGGGTACAACCTCAGGACTGACTGTGATACTTTAGAACAGGAAGACCTTGTAAACAACTCCTTTTAATAAATTTTGTTTTTTCTAATAAATTATGAAAATATAATTTTGTGCCTTAGAGCTACAATTTTGGTCCTAGTTTTACAAAACCTTGGTTAAATAGTGAGGGAGAGGTGGGCCTTACTATAATTTTTCCTTTATGTTCTATCACAAATTGTAAAGTCAAGCTTTTTAAAAAAGGTTTAATTTTTTGTCTTCAATATTCAAATGAGATTAATAAAAAATACTAACAGTCCCCAATTTAAAGACATGTACATCCATCCTGTAAACACACAGGCTACTCAGCAATCTGTCTCAGCCTCACATTTTCTCACAGAGACCAAATTATTTGATCCCTAAATCCTTCTGGGAAAGAAAAAATGTAACAGGTGTAATTTACCTGCTAATACAATGCAAAAAAATTAAACGATTATGCCATGTTATCTCAAAACACAGGGGTTTTTTTCTTGTTTTGTTGTATTGCCTTTTCTTTTCATATCTTAAATTTAAAAATTAAGAAATTTTCATTTCTTAAATTTTAATTGAATCTTTCTGTATCTCCTTATTCCTAAATGGATTTTATGCAGTTTACAATAAAAATATGGCTGCTAACAGACTTAATTCATTAATATACCATATAAGACAAAAATTCAACAGTGAATGGGAAAGAAATGGGAAGAAAAATTATATAAGGAAATCCTCACTGAGAAAAGTTCAGTATCTGTTTCCAAGGCTTAGTTCTGAATTTTGTAGTCATCAGGCTAAAGAAGGACGATAATGGGTTACATAACTTTTATAGTCCAGCTTGTAAAGCAAAGACAAACAAATGAGGGAAAAAACAGATCAAGTCAGCAAGAGAGATAACTTTTTGCCTAATTCTGAACTCTGGGAGAAGTGTGTCCTTAAGTATAACTACATAGGAAGAATGGAGCTACACAGTAAATGATATACCAAAAAAAAAAAAATTTTTTTATCAGTTTTTAGTAAAAAACAAATATATAATCTTCAATTAGAGTTCTTATAAAGATAGTTCAGAATGCGGTGGTAATAAATAACTAAATGTCTTTTGCAAGCATAAAAGCAGTATGGAACAGAATGGAAAGAGTAGTGTAAATTTGGGGGTGAAACTTTAAGTTCCTTTTGTACTACCTTATGTAAATGATTATTAGAAGGATTTATTGGAAATTAAACTGAGAATGGCTTATAATAATTTTTGGCTGGGTGTAAGAGTGTGAGGAATTGGCTTTTATAAAGTCACCTCTCAAGAACAATATCTTGGAAAATATATCTATCATTAACCAATGTATTATTAAAGTTTAAACTTGAGGGATATGGAAAGGACAAAGATTTAGAATTGTTTGTTTACTCAACCATAATTTCATCACTCAGAGGCTACCGGCATTAACTTGTTGGTGCATTATTAATCTTTTTTATTTTAACATTGTTGAAATTTCCTGTACAAAGCATTTTTATCATATTTTCACTTAGCATTTTAACATAATCAGGTATCCATGCTGTTACAAGCTGTTTTTGAAAATACTATATAATATATTTTTAAGTGAAATAATGTGCTTAATCATTCTTTTGATGTTGGATATTTAGGTGTTATTTTTTCATTTTTCCTTATTACAGGTAACCCTTGTTAATCAACATATATGAATTATCTTAACTCCGTCAATATAAACAGAAAAAATACATTGGAAGTAGCGTTAATTTCACCACCTCCATTTTTACCCTTCCTAGTCTCACGCTCAAACCCTTCATCCTCTCTCCCAATCCACACCCTTCCTTCCCCACAACACTCAAGTTAGACGTGGCTTATAACTGGAGACAGAATCCGTTTTCAGCTTCAGAGATCCATAGCCAAAATGGTTACTTACAACCATAAAACTGTTTAAAAGTTCTTGGCGGAGACTCTGTTTACAAAAAAACACAAATCCTAAGTTATGATTTTGATCTCTTATAACCCTGAAAAATAGTCAGGAGAGTTATTTGGGAGGAGAGGAAGAACACCTGTCACCCCATAGCTGAGCAAAGAGATATTTACTAGGTCAAAGTCCCATTTACTACTCAACTGTGCACATTACTAGTCATCCACCAGCTTTGTCATAGAAATCTCTTCTTTGTCATAAGACACTTTTCTGCTCTGTGGAAGCTTGACTGTAAAAATCATATACTAGAAGCCTACCAGCAGAAAATTCTCATAGAAAGTTTTGTTTCTTGTTCCGTGATGGTTTAAAATATTTTGAGTTGGCAATTCTCATTTTTCAAATAGGTAATCATCAACACAACATTGTATTTCTGGCTTCTTTGAGAAAGTTGGTTGACTTGGCTATACATGTTCCTATCCTAATATGGCAACAGGAGAAGCAGGTCCACTGGGACATCTGGATAAGGCCAACACCTGTTTTGTCAGTGCCCTGTAGACATGAGTCGGTAACCTCTGCTATTCAGGTCAGGGTTTCAAAGTAAATGTAGAGGGAAAGCACTTTTCATAACTCTTGTTCATCAACCATTCCCCCACAGCAGCAGGAATCACACTCTATTATATGGAATAACAATCTTATTCTACTATTGAGCTATATGAACACATCACACATGCAAGTCTCTAGTAGACTTTAGAACTATGGGATCACATCTTTAAGACTATGACTGCAGCCCCACAAGATGGCCAAAGGCCAACGTCCAATTGTCCCTCTCCCCAACATTAGCAGTGAGAATAGAATGGTTGGCTATGCATAAAAAAAGTTCACTCCCATAAATGACTTTTTAGACATCCTTATATCCCTACATAAGCCAAAAGAAGATCATAAAAAAAAAAAAAATTCTTTAAAGAACTCCTGAATTTTCCAGGAAAAAACAAAAAAAGAATTCTACCAACACCATGGTTCATGTTTAGTTCTCTTTCTCACTAGTTAAAAATAACTTAGTCTTCCCTTAAGAGTTTGATTATGCTATTAATACTTTAGTCTTAAATAGCAGCTTTAATATGGACATTAAAGCCCATCATCCGCTATCATATCACCTCTGAACATAACCACTCACCTTAGGTGAGTAAAAGCAGATGACATCAGTCATTTTGCAACAAATGGAAAAGAGTAGTCTGCTATTTACAGAAATGCATGGGCTGGTAAATGTGTCTGTTTTATCTTAATGTTGTAGCATCATTTTAACATTAAATTAAAAGCAAACTTTGTTACCTTAATTTAAAGCATTGCCCATATTGCTTGGGTAAAACATACTTTTGTACTAAATAATTTTCTCATAGCTTTTCATTTCTTTCTTTTCATTACCCTCCTCTTCCTGGTCCCTCACTATCCCCATTCCTTACAACTTCCTTCTTATTCAGTGGTCGGTTCTGTGCCCATGCAATGTCTTTGCCGAGGTTTAGAGGTTGACTGTGATGAGACCAATTTACGAGCTGTTCCATCAGTTTCTTCAAATGTGACTGTAATGTAAGTAGAAAAGAATGGCTTCATCCTGACAGCCAGAATAGCACCTGTAAAACTGTATCATAATTAAGGCCTTGTCATTAGTAATGCATTTTTATTCAAAGATGATGTCATTGTTCTCGGTCAATTATAATGATTGCTGCTATTTATTTTACAGTTATTAAATGCTAGGTTCCACTTTAACTTATTCTACATATTAATTTATTTAGTCCCTCATAATAATCCTATGGCGTATTTAGATATATTAACTTATGTAAACCCTCATAATAATCCCATTTAATATTTAGTATTATCATATTTTCTCTAAACAAAAGATGTCGTCATTTGTGTGCTACTAAAAAAAAAAAGGCTGCCAGTTAAACTATTATATAGAGCTGTCTTATTACAAGAACTGACATTTATTGAAAGAGCTCTTTTAGACTTTGTTGGAAACACTCTTATCGCTAAATAAAAAAAGAAGACAAGTGAAATAAATGGGATAAAATATTCCCAGAACTTACTTCACATTTAAAATCTAACTCTTCTGAATCACATTTGGCTCAGAGATGTTGATGTCTCCCCCCCGCCCGCCCAAATAACTCAAACTTCTGTATGTAAAAGAAACTTATCCTCATAATAAGTGGTTTGTTGATCCAGTACTAATTTGAATTCAGCAAACTTTAGCAACACAGTCACACACATTTGGCTGAAACTTTTCAAAAGAAATCAGTGGAGGGAAGATATTTTAATCTGATGTTTTTGCTGAGTTTTTTGTTTCATCCAGATGTTTTAGTGCCATATGGCTCTGACTTTTGAGTACATGAAGACAGTATAGGAGTAATTCTTAAGTTTACAAATATGGGCAAGTCCTGCCTTTGCCAACGCAAACCACATAACATGGCAACTCATATGCTTGACGTATAAGAAGCAGAGAGAGCTAGAGCTCAGTTTCTGTCAGCCAGGATGCCATTAAATTAACAAAATCTGGGAGGGTTTACTCAATCAATGGTGACCTGCAGAATTTATCCAAATTGGTAATGAGCTAAAAGCATCAAACAGGTTAAACCACAAAGACTTGTTTTCCCCAAAGGAGCTGACAGTCCCGCCTGAACTAAGGCTGGCATTCTAGTCTATCCTCAAGTCACCATAGCTCTTTTTCATACTAATTAGTCTTAATAGAAAACAATAATAATATTTTACTAGAATAAAATAATAATCTGAGGTTCTGTGAAGAGTTTCCATGATTTAAATCATGACTGGCCCTGCTTGGTGTAAAAATTGAGATGATTTCATTCTATTTTCAAAGAGAAACATTTATCGCCCCCACTGTTCATATCATATTACCAGAAAGTCAGTCAAAGAATACCCTGAGGCTGCCAGTCTCATTTTTCCCCTTCCTACAAGTAAGAACTGAATCTGTTCTTCCACAAATTAACTAACCTTTGCATAAGAAAGGAAGAGAGGGAGAGATCTGGAGGAATGGAAGAAGATAGGAAATGACTAACCAGAGAGCACATGTCTTTAAATACCCAAAGGCATTAAAATGTACTGGCTCAGAACATTCATAAATACATTCTTAAAGAGGTGTGTGCAGTGCTGTGGGCCATCAGCTTTCAGTCCTTGGTATAGAGAAGAAAACTGGCATGGGATAGCTCCTCATGACGATGGGCTACAGGAAAGCAAGGGAGACGCAAATGCCCAAGATGATTTCAGGCTTTCCCGAGTAATAGCGTGCTGGGGGGATGGGGACTTGGTGACAGAAAGTGGGAAAGATTAGGACTCCAATCTTTGATGCCTTTTCCAACTTTGGGTTAACAGATCAGTCAATAAAAATTCTCAACAGGCATTTGGAGATGTAGAAACAAAGCTCAGGCGTCTATGTCTGTAACACTTTATTTTTTGTTAAAAAATAGCAATTTCGTGTGCTTTGGTTTGAGCAGCTTGATTGAAGCTGTCCATTTCTACTTTACTCTGCAGTAAACGTTAACTCCAGCTCAGCATCACAACTCGCCCCAGTCTTCGTTCGATTCCACAGAGAAAGGAACTGTAGGCTTTACAGCAAAAACATTAAAAAAGTAAATATCAAATTTTATTACAGAGCTCATTCCGTATTTTGAATTGGAACTCTCATAGGGAAATGCTGGAAATAGACTAAATCATATATAATCATATATAAGTATCAAAGAAACCAATAATCCCAGGAATATTTATTGAAGTGGGAATTTTTAAGACCTTTCACATAAATGCAATTGAACAAAAGAGACAGATAAATATGATGATTTATGTCTTGTTCGGGCTTCCTAAACATTAAGTTTTGACTGTGTGAGTGCTGACTGAAAGATCCTGGAATTTAATCACTAAACTACACAATCTAATTGTAAGAACTATAGCTAACTTTGGCAATAATAATTAAACTAGGTAGTTTCTCTCTTTTGCACACACACACACCACTTTGTAAAGAGTCAGACTTGGAATATTACATTTTAAAACACAAAAATTTATCATATTAAAAAGTTTTTTTGGCTTGTCCTATTCAGTAAGAATAACACTTCCATTTCAACAGGGTATTATGAAAATATGGAGAATGCTATTTGTTAAAATATTTGACATCATTTAGAAAGAAGTCACCTATAAATCCTAGGCACTATCAATAAAAGCCAACTTTCTAAGAAACATAATTTAGGAATCCTTAAATGAGCCTACCTTCCCTCCAGTGTAACCTTTCCACTCACGTGCAATTCGCCTCGTCTTCCTGGATTCTTTCATAGAACCCCACTCGTGTCTCTTTGAAGCACATCATCCTTCCTTGTGCTATAGTGATTGGAGTCTTAATCTTCTCTACTGAAAAAGGGAAGTGCCAGAAGCTCAATGGAGTTTTTCTATATTTCCTCCAAACTTCCTAACAGATACCATAAACCCTGAACACTGTTTCTGAAATGAAGTCATATGAAAATAAATAAAAAATAAAACAAGATGATAGCCTTTTTAGCCCTAGGCTATAAAACTGAAGTTATCATCCAAAGAAGCCCTCTATTTATAGAGGTTCTTTGTCACCCTAATAGAGTATAAGCTTCTTAAGAGCAGTGACATTATCCTTTTTTCCCAAAGTACAAATGGAAGGCATTCAACATACATTGAGAAAATGAATGAATGCCTGAATGAATGAACACATTTTTGAAAACACACTAAGCTTTTATCAATAGATTTAAATCAAACTCAAATATTCAACCATTTGTTTTTAAACAACAGAAACATGTACGACAAGATGTAAAGCAGAATTGAAGATCCAAGCCAAGTGAGAAGGATTAGGAGGACAGGAATTCTCATTTAGCTAACATAAGAAATGAAAGAACATTTAGAGATAGCCCGGCAGCTACAAATGATTTCAAGAGAGAGTTCATAGTTAATCAGCCTTTGGCATTCATTCATTAAAAAACCACTAATGACTGTTATGTACAGTCTAGAACTTAAGTTTTCCTTTTTCTTTTCATTACTACCCTCCAAGCTTTTTTAGACATTTTTTTCTATTTGTCCCCTCCTGTGAAATTTTAATATTATACATATACTCGTCTATATCTGTATGTATACCTGTTCTTCATCCATTTAAAAAGGTAAAATAAGATTTTAAAAACCGGTTTTCACACCTCAGAGCAATAACATCCCCATCGATAATACATGGTCTCCTAGATTCTAGAATAATATTTCTCAGATCCCAAAGATGTGTTCTGAGGGAGTCTGAGAAATTATTTTGCTTTAAGAAGTCTTCACTATCAAATTTAAGCAACACTGGTCCAAACCAATATAACAAATAACATTGGTAGTGCCTACTGTATGATGCTGTTGTAACCGAGTCCTTTTTGCCCGTCAAGCATCTCCAAGTGTTTATCCCACAGTGGTCAACCTAGAGACAATGTAATAAGAAACATCTGCTCCATCATATTATATAAAGACAGTAAGCATCATATTATTATAGGTCATCTAGTAGAAATCAATGTTTTCACAGTTAAAGAGATTGACAAGTAAATATTGTGTATGGTTCTTGCAAGGGACTCTAGCAGCAACAATTTGGGTGTTTGTCCATTTGGTTTGGTTTTTTGCTTCTTTAAGTTTGTTCCTACTGCCTTACACTGTTTTTCTTTAAGACATTAAAGGTTTAGGTCCTTTCCAGTACAACCACAATTATGTGCACCTAGTTTGTGCCAAACTACGTATCAAATTGTGATTCAAGGGGAAATCTTTCTATAAAATTTCCTAGAAATTGAAATGAAATCATTTATTGAATAAAGAGGGTTCAGTTGTACTGACCAATTGACAGTTGCCTTCGTAATTAATTTTAAAAGGAAGTAAAAGTAGTGGAATGTGAGCAATGAAATACTGAAGAATATAAAATTACTTAAGCTCTTATATGTTCTTTACACAGAAAACAGTATTTTTATTGTCACTTCAAAACCAAGATGGTTTCTAGTGTCTGTTAAATAAAAAGAAAAAAGGAAAATGAACTGATAATTATTTTCCCAGTTACATTATTTTGTGTTTTGTTAGAATTACAATGTTAGCCTAAATTTAAGACAAATATCTTTAGTAATACAAAACTAACAGTTAGTCTTGGTTCAAATAGTACTATGGATATGAGAGTAACACCATGAAATAAAATGTTTCTTGAAAGTTGGTACTACACTAAATCAAGCTTGTAATTATTTATACTGTTCTGTAAACTGTTGTAGTTTAAAAGTAAAGAAAGAAACACTTTAAGAACCACAATTTACATTTATTTCAGGTCACTTCAGTGGAACTTAATACGAAAGCTTCCTCCTGATGGCTTCAAGAAGTACCATAATCTTCAAAAACTGTAAGAAAAAATTTAATTCCCGTGTTAAAATTAACACGCCATTTTGGCCTGTCTTTTCCCACCTCTGCACCTAACAACACTATATCACCGCTTAAGTCCAATCTGTCCTTGGAAAATTATTTAGCTGTTAGCTAAAGACTACCAGGTAACTTTTTTTTTGAGGAGTTCTAGAAGTCATTCTAGAAAAATCACATTTATTCTCAAAGAAACAGGAGCATGCGAGATATGAGTTCTTCTGGCACACACTAGCCTGTGAAGAATTTTCTTCCATATGTTTGCAAATTCGTTCTCCACCTAAGAGAGCAAGTCGTGGTGGTTGGAAACCCCAGAGCATGTTGTTTTGGGGACTTAATTCCATTTTCATATCTGCCATGCAGTTTTTTATTTTCGATTCATGTAGTGTCTGACATGCTAGATTCCCATCAGTTCAGCATTTTCATGTATACTCCCCAAATCCATAATGGTGCAGTTTGTGCTTACCTGTGATTCAGTCCAACTCTGTGACTATCATACATGATATGATATCATACTTGAACTGTTCGGTTTAAATATCCTCAGCCTGAATCATGATCTCTAGAAAACATCTGAGAATTCCTAAATTCATTCTCATACCTATGTCTGTTTTAGTTCTGGTCTTACACTGAAGAAACCTCATACATAGTTGTATATGTATCTGTACGTTCTTCTTTAAGATAACAGAAATAGAACAAAATCAGAATAAAAATTAATCTATTCGATGAAATGTACTCAAAACCCAGATAATCTGCAAAAAAAGTATGTTTCATATTTAAAAATAAAAATCTCACTAAAAATGACATTCAAAACTACTGGATGGTTAACAATCGAGAGAAGTGCTTTTCAAAATTAGGCCTTATGTAAATATTTCAAGAGAATGCTTCTGTATTCTATTTTCTGATTTTTGGAGGCTGAAGAATTTTTCTGATCTGTAGCACCACCTTATGTCCACATGTTTAAAAGGAGTTAGTACTCCAATTTTAAACATCAAAATTCAGGTTTATACAACACAGTAGTTTATCATTTTTACATAATAAACATTGAACTAATTTTTTTAAGATTTTATTTTTAAGTAATCTCTACACAACATGGGGCTCACACCCACCACCCCAAGATCAAGAGTCATGTGCTCTACTTACTGAGCCAAGCAGGTGTCCCAAATTACTTCTTGAAGAGCCAATTTGTTTTAACTAATAGATCAAAATAGCTTAATTACAAAAAAAAATTCTACTTGATTATTAGAGATATAGCTTTGCTCAACCTTCATGCAATACAGTCTATTAATCATTAATCATGAAAATACTTAGAAACAAATAAATACATGCGTAAGCTTCTCTGTGTATTAGCATTCCCTATTTTGTAATCGAAATCACAGTCAGTACATTCCGTGAAATTGTTAAGTGCATAGTAAATTTAATAACATTTTTAAAATCAAATTTAGGTTTTCTTACATGTTGGAGAAATAGGGAATCCCCTTGAATCAAAATTTCTAATTAACTAAGAATTTGTTCATACTGAGAGTGCCTGGTTAAGTGTCTGACTCTTTTTTTTTTTTTTTAAGATTTTATTTATTTATTTGAGAGAGAGGACATGAGAAGGGGAAGGGTCCGAGGGAGAAGCAGACTCCCCGCTGAGCAAGGAGCTTGATGCAGGGTTTGATTCTGGGACTCCAGGATCTAGACCTGAGTTGAAGGCAGAGCAGACACTTAACTGATGGAGCCACTCAGGTGCCCTGTGTCCGACTCTTGATTTTGGTTCAAGTCACGATCTCAAGGTTGTGAGCTCAAGCCCAAGCTGGGCTCTGCACTCAGCTGGGAGTCTGCTAAAGATTCTCTCTGTGCTCTCTGTCTGTCTTTCTCTCTAAAATAAACAAATAAATCTCTTTAAAAATGTGTGCATATTGGTTTCTACCTTATTTCTCCTTGTATTTATAAAAATATATATATAAACTTCAGAACTCCCTAAAGGACAATGGTGACCTGTATTCAGTACAAGAAGTCAGGCTTAAAGCCCTTATTTGTCGTTTCCTAAAACCTGGGGCCAGTACATGCAGAGGGACAAAGCTTTGCAAGGGTGCATTTGATGCAATTGCTTGGGTTCTGGTATCTGTTTCCTTTGACCTCCAGTTAACCTGAGGCCAATCATCCTGGACGACTAGTTAACTATTTAAGATTGCATTCTTGTCTTGACCTGCAGGTCTAATTTATATTCTTCTAGTCCTGGGTCTTTTTACTTCTTTTTTTTTTTCTTTTGCCATAAATACTCCTTCTAAGCTTCATCAAACACTTTTGGAGCAAGGCTTGGAGGGTCAAATTAATAAAATTAAAGCTAACTTGCTGGGCAGATTTGTGATTAACATGGAATATGATCCAGGACCTTAAAGATGTCACATACTTGTACTTTTGCCAGCGTTATGCTAAATGCCAATCTTTCTATTATAGCAGGAAATGTTAAAAAGTCTGATTTCTGGTCCTGTTGGAGTACTGAGTGCCTTACTATGCCTTAAAGTTTTCCTTAAGGAAGATTCAAATATTATATTTTTAACTCTTACATATTCATCTTTATAACTAGAATTTCTAAGTAAAATTTGCCTAATCATACATGAAGTTAACAGCAAAACAAAATGAGATGATATCTAGTTTCACTCAATTATCGTTAGGTCTACCTTTTTTTAATTAAAAAAAGAGGCTTAGGGGTAACTGGGTGGCTCAGTCAGTTAAGTGGCTGCCTTCCCTTTGGTTGTGATACCTGGGTCCTGGGATCTAGTCTGGTGTGAGGCTCCCTGCTCAGCGGGGAGTCTGTTTCTCCCTCTGCCTGCTGCTCCCTCTGCTTCTGCTCTCTCTGTGTCAAATAAATAAATAAGATCTTTTAAAAAATAAATTCATAAAAAATAAAAAAATAATTAAAATAAATTGTTAAAGTTTATTATGCAATGAATACTGTTATGCTGAAAATTAATTAATTAATCAATTAGTTTTTTAAAAATGTTTATTATGGTAAAACAAGTAGTACATAAAATGCACCATCTTAACCAATTACAAGGGTGTATTCGGTGATCCATTAAGTCCATTCCTGTTGTGCTAGGAGAACCACCACCCACCCAAAGAGCTCTTTACGTCTTGCAAAACTGAAACTGTGTCATTTTTTTTATAATTATCTTCACAGGTGTCTGCAAAACAACAAGATTAGATCCATACCCATCTATGCATTCCGAGGACTCTACAGTCTTACTAAACTGTAAGTACCTGCGCAATCAGTTCACCAGTCCTGCAGTTTGCCCATTGCGCAGCAGCCCTCCTGCCCACAGCAAGGGAAGGGTGGGCGCAGCCTTGTCCCTGGGGGTTTCCAGCTCAGACAGGCCCATGCTTGAGTCCTGACTCCAGTAGTCCTTATTTCTTCACATCTTCATCCATACTTCTTATTGTCTGGGAGTTTGTTGCTTGGGGATTTTTTTTTTTTTAACAGTCATCTTAATGGGTATGAAATGATATTTCATTATAGTTAAAAGCAAAGCTTTTTAAAATTGGCTTTCTGGGCACCTGGGTGGATCAGTTGGTTAAGCAACTGCCTTCGGCTCAGGTCATGATCACGAACTTCCAGGATCTAGTCCCGCATCGGGTTCCCAGCTCCTTGGGGAGTCTGCTTCTCCCTCTGACCTTCTCCTCTCTCATGCTCTCTCTCACTCATTCTCTCTCAAATAAATAAATAAAATCTTAAAAACAAAAAGAAATTTTTTTAAAAATGGCTTTCTCAAAGTTCATTTCGTTGAGTTTTACTAAGCAGCTGAACCTAACCTCCTGTAAGAATTAATAGCATGGAAATATAACCAAAAATCGCTTAAATCAACAACTTCCTGTATTTTTTTTATTTTAATTCTTTTTTTATTAACATATAATGTATTATTTGTTTCCGGGTACAGGTCTGTGATTCATCAGTCTTACACAATTCACAGCCCTCACCATAGCACATAACCTCCCCAGTGTTCATCAGCCAGCCACCCCAGCCCTCCTACCTCCCCTCCCCTCCAGCACCCCTCAGTTTGTTTTCTGAGATTAAGATTCTCTTACGGCTTCTCTTGCTTTTGGGTTTCAAATGAAACAACTTCCTATATTTCCATTTCTGCCCCTCTTGCTTTCTATCTTACACTACCTTTTAAAATCCTTATCCAAGAAACTCATTCCAGCCAGATTCCTAGTTTGTGGCATGAGGGTTTGGGATTGAGGAAAGACTGCCTAATGATTTTACTAGTAAAATGAAAGAAGGGCCATGGAGACTCAAAGTCTTAAAAGTAACCACTTATGACAAATCCTCTTACCTTCTATCCTGTCCCTGATCTTTAATCTCTTGGCAAATCACCCAAAGTCAATACTGGATTCATTCCCATTAGACTCCCGACTATCTTTCTCTCTAATACCCCATGAATCTGTTTAAAACTTAGTAAACCACATCTGCTTGGTTTAATGTTCAATGGATGTGAACAATAGTCCAGGCTTGGTTTAGAGTTCCACAGATGTGAAGAATAGTATCACAAATTTTAAAGGGTCCGCCATCTCCCTCCATAGTTATTCATAGCACTAGAATATTGTTTGGATATTAAAGATGTCACACACTTCTAGATTATCTTCGATAATCATTAGATTCCTGCTTTTCATTCATCCATAAATATTCATTAGCCATTGCAGTGTGTAAATTTCTCAGCTAGACACCATGGGGAGGTGGCATAGGAAGATAAGTCAGACAGGCTTCCTTCCAGCAGCTTACACCCTAAAGTTTCAGGCAAAGGGCTATGCTACTGCTAGAGAGAGGCATGCCTCTTGCCCTCTGGAAGCTTATAATCTAGGGTGGGGAAACAAAACCAGTTTTGTGATAAATCAGTTATATGCAAAATAATTAGAAAATTATAAAAGAGGTTACTTAATTAAATCCTAAACCTGTGTTGTTCAGACCAAAATGCTACTAAATTCACTGAAAGGGGTGTCTGGGCAGCTCAGTCAGTTAAGCATCTGATTCTTCAGATGTTGTTTTGACAAAGGTCATGATCTCAAGTCATGGGATTGATCCTGGCATCATCAGGCTCTGCACTCAGAGCAGAGTCTGCTCGAGATTCTCTCCCTTTCTCTATGCCCCTCCTCCTGATTGTGCGTGCACTTGCTCTCTCTCTTTCTCTCTAAAATAAATAAATAAAAGAAAATCTTAAAAAAAAAAAGATTCACTGAAATGAGTTACCATTTGGGATCTAGAATAGTGAGGGATGACTCGGGAAAACAGACAGGACTGGGCTAAACAGATGAGTATAAGATGTGGGAGGAGTCAAATGCCTTGTATCTAGGGGATTGCTATTGGCTTTTAAAGGAGACCCCTGAGGCACATGCACCCCAATGCTTATAGCATTACTATTCACAATAGTCAAAATATGGAAAGAGCCCAAATGTCTATCAAAGGATGCGTGGATAAAGAAAATGTTAATACACACACACACACACACACACACACACACACACACACAAAATGGGTTATTACTGAACCATCAGAAAGAATGAAATCTTGCCATTTGCAATGACATGGATGAAACTAGAGAGTATTATGCTGAGGGAAATAAGTCAGTCAGAGAAAGAAAAGAACCATATGATTTCACTCATACATGGAATTTACAAAATAAAACAGATGAACAGAGGAAAAGGGAGGGAAAAATAAAATAAGATAAAAACAGAGAGGGAGGCAAACCACAAGACACTACACACTATAATACAGGGCATCATATCTTGTTATCCCTAAAAGTCAAACCTGGGAGGGACAGGGGAGACTACCAGCAGGAGGAATTTTATAACATGTCAACTCTAAAAATTGTCAGAAAAGAGAGAAATCCATGTGGTCCAAGTATCTGTTGGAAGTAAAATTTCTACTAAAACTTGCATATGAATCGTAGGCAGAAAGGAAAAAGAAGAGAAATCAGAATGGTAAGCATGAACAGAGGTGCTGTTGTCATAAACAATATGTGCTGAGTGTTTATGACATGTGTTGCCTCAAACATTACCACAACCTAATAAAGTAGATACTAATATTACCTCCATGTTAGAGTTGGGAAAACTGAGGCTTTCAGAAGTTAACTGCTTCCTTAAGGTCACACTATTAATAAGTAGCAAAGCCAGGACTTGAACTGACAGCAGAGAGAGCAGCACATTGCTGTGCTCAAGAGACTGAGGTAGAAATAAACATGGCGAAAGGGCAACAGCAACGTAACAGAACAGAGTTGGTTCACTCTGCAGTAGGGTTAGAAGTAAAGTTGGGCAGGTAAAGTGGGGTCAAACTCTTTGGTAAGGCATGCAATGTCCTTTTTTTCTAGAACAGACCCTCGCCTGCCTCCCAGGTTCACTTCCTGTCTCTCTTCCCAGCCCCTTCAGGGGGAGGCTGCACTGAGATACCTGGTGATCCCTTCCCTTGTTACTCTCTCCTTCAGACTTCTTGCTTTTGCATAAGCGATCCCCTCTGCCTATATGAACTCCTACCCAATCTTTGCTTTGCAAATGACATCTTCATCCAAATCTCCATCCATCCTGTTGTGCCCCTTTTAGTACAGGCTTCTGTGTCCTGACTCCTCTGTGCCCTGCAGTCCCCACCCCCAACAAAGCTAAGCACTGTCTGCGCAATGTCAGAACGACCATACCTTGTGCACTTCTCTCTTTTCCCCACATTGCTATAATAACCTGTTCGTATTCTACCTTCCCTCTAGACTCAAAGCGCCTCAAAGAAAGGGATGATACACCTAGCACAGTCTCACAGAGTAGGTGTGCAAAACAATTTGATTAGTAAAGGCATAGGTGAATGAATAGAGTGTGATTGATTGATTGATTGATTATAGGGGAACTAAAACCTGCACATGAAAAGCTAAGTGACCAAGTCCTTTTAGAGACCCCAAAGAAGGAAAAAGGTGTGATAAGAATAGCATATAAGAAAATCTAAGATGGATGACTATTGTTTTTCCTTTCCTTATTATAAGATATCAAGAAAGTAACACATTTGGGGCGCCTGGATGGCTCAGTCAGTAGATCATGCAACTCTTGATCTCAGGATTTTAAGTTCAAGTCCCACATTGGGTGTAGACGTTACTGAAAAATAAAATCTTAAAAATAAAAATCAAGAAAAAAGAAGGTAACACATTTCTTGTGGTCATTTCTCTTTTCTCAGGTATCTCAGCCATAACAGAATAACTTTCTTGAAGCCGGGTGTTTTTGAAGATCTCCACAGACTAGAATGGCTGTATGTTTAATTTACATGGCATTTTATAGTAATAGTTTTTATATTCTAAATATATAAATGAATCAATTTTTTCTTCTGGCTGGCAGGATAATTGAAGATAATCACCTCAGTCGAATTTCCCCACTAACATTTTATGGACTAAATTCTCTTATTCTCTTGTAAGTACTAAAAATTAAAGCAAATATTTCAATTGAAGGAAAAGACATGAATAAAAATTCTGCTTTAAGTTTAACAGCATTAAATATGGAATTGTTAAAGCCCCAAAAAGGCCTTTACAAATACAAACCATCTCTTAATCATATTCTAATGGCTATTTTATAGTTTTAATAATCTTATAAGGTCTGTCTTCTAGGATATCAGCCCATCAAAACTAAATATAGCCTTCCATATTTTATTGAAATATTCTCAAGTATACCATTACTGCCCATATTAATCTTGGTAAAGAAAAATAACATTAATTGAAAATCAATTTCTTCTCACTACCCACTTTTGATGGGAACAGGTTTTCCTTCAGTTACTAACTTTGCTGCTTCTTCCATATGACAACTATCATTTGTCGAATTTTATTACTAACAAGCAATCACTTAAATATAACAAGACTTACAGAGAAAAAAAAAGAGAGAAGACAACTAACGCAATAGATTTTTGTGGTTTTATAAAGAATAATGATAATACCATGTTTGACTTAAGACGAGAGAAGAACCAGAAAAATGTGAATTCTTTTCTTCCTTTTCTTTTTCAGAGCATTGATGAATAATGTCCTCACCCATTTACCAGACAAACCTCTTTGCCAGCACATGCCAAGGCTGCATTGGCTGTAAGTTAATGAACCGTTCTTTAAATAAGTTAACTAACTTTCCTGGTTTTGCCCAGTACACTTTGGATATTAGGTTTTTAAAAATGATATGTTGTTTATGTCATATCACATTTCCTCAAATTACTTTAGTATGATTTTGTTATTAAACATGCCCATTATCCGAATTAACCCCTCTAGACCCTTGCCTAGATAAAACACCTCACACGCACACACAAAAAATTGGAGACAGGAAGAAGAAAGACAGAAGGGATGTCACAGTAGCTGTAGAACATCTCTTCCTTCCTTCTGTCATCTATTTTCGCCTATTTATTTGGTACAGAAAGACTAAGTCACTTTAGTCTCGTTTCTAAATTCTGCCTAATGAGAATATGGTACTTATAATTTATTTTTGAAGTCTAATCAC
Organism: Mustela nivalis; assembly: GCF_964662115.1. NCBI lineage: Eukaryota > Metazoa > Chordata > Mammalia > Carnivora > Mustelidae > Mustela > Mustela nivalis. The sequence goes on from NC_139023.1 coordinate 126,988,617, forward strand.
AATAGAATATGTCTCATGGAAATGTTTACACAGTAACTTTGCTTATGGTAATAAGTATCATTCTACCTGTTCAGAACTCAATTACCCAGTAAATTTGCCTACTTAACATGCAGGTAAAAAATGAAGAAACAAGTAACCAAAATAACTATTTATAAGTTCAGTAAACCACATGTACAGTATTATATGAAAACTTTCTCTTTCATTTTGTAGGAAATTCTCAGAAGCTTTTTTTGTTGCTTGATTTCTAAGCTCACAGCAGAGTGTAAGAACCAGATTAAAAGTTGAGGGGAAAAGGACACCTGGGTGACTCAGTTAAGCATCTGCCTTTGGCTCAGGTCCTGATCCCAGAGTCCTGAGGTAGAGTCCCACATTGGGTTCCTTCCTCAGCGGGGATCCTGCTTCTGCCTCTGCCCGCTGCTCCCCCTGCTTGTTCTCTCTTTCTCTGTCCTCCGCTCAGGTCATGATCTTAGGGTTCTGGGATTGAGCCCTGCATCAGGCTCTCTGCTCAGCAGGGAGCCTGCTTCCCCACTCTCTCTGCCTGCCTCTCTGCCTACTTGTGATCTCTGTCAAACAAATAAGTAAAATATTTACAAAAATAAAAAATAAAAAGTAAATTTTAAAAAATTAGAGTGAAAAGATAAGTTCAAAACATTAGTGTGAAGTGACAACAATCGACCTGATAATAAAGCAGGAGTGGGAAGTGCTATAAAAAGCAGACATAATAACTCAAAACACACTAGTTTGGAACCATTTAGAAGAAGACAAACATCCCCAGAATCATTACTGAGTCCAAAGGGCATTTTGGTATGACAGCATAGTACACTCCCTTGTTGACAAGGTAAAATATTCAAAAAAAGGGTATTTAAGTTTAATATCCTTTGTTGTAGTTAAATTTTATTTCAAATGAAGACATTAAACAGCTATTACATGCTCAGTAATCCAAGCGTAGTAATAAAGCAAAATTGATTGATATTTACATAAGTAAATTAGCAATTAAAAATTCATGTGCTGAGACCAGAAGCAAATGTAGGAGATATTATGCAATACATTAATAAGCATTTCTTGTGCTTTTAAAAAGGCAGCCTAATATACATCTCAGATAAAACTGTATTTTTTAAAAGATTTTTAGGTATTTGAAAGAGATAGAGCATGTGGGGTGGGAGGGATGGAATGGTGAGGGGGTGGGCCTTGTGGGGGAGGGCGCTCACAGGGAGAAACAGAGCAGGGAGCCCCATAGAGTGCCAGATCCCAGGACCTCAGGATCATGACCTGAGGCGAAGCCAGATTCTTAACTGACTGAGCCACCCAGGCACCCCTCAGATAAATCTTTAAATGATTAAGATTTATTACTAAAGGGGCACCTGTGTGGCTCAGTCTGGTAAACATTCAACTTTTTTTTTTTTTAAGATTTATTTATTCAGAGAGAGAGCATGTGTGCAAATGGAGGGAGGGGCAGTGAGAGAGGGAGAGAGAATCCCAAGCAGACTGTCCGCTGAATTGGCACCCCCTTATGTGGCTCGATCCCACCATCATGAGATCTCCACCTGAACCGAAATCAAGAGTCAGAATCTTAATCACTTGAGCCACTCAGGCACCCTAGGTTAAGCATCCAACTCTTGGTTTCAGCTCAGATCATGATCTCGGGGTTTTGAGATCAAGCCTCAGGTTGGGATCCATTCTCAGTGTGGGGTCTGCTCAAGATTCTCTCTACTTTTCCCTTCCCTCCCCCTCTACTGCTCCCCCTGCTCCCACATGCCAGCACTCACTCTCTCTCTCTCTCTCTCTCTCTCTCTCTCAGAATACAATAAATAAATAAATTTAATATAAAAAAAGATTTATTAGTAAAGAAGTGGACATTTACAATTTCATCACTAAAGTTACTATCTTTAAATTTTAGCTATCCAAACAAGTCATTTCATATCCATTCCTGACAGTATTATCCCAATGTTAATGCTAATAATAATAATTTTTGCTTTATAAATATTCATTTCTGCTAAAACTAATCACAATACCTTTATCTTGCGCATGAACTTTTATTTAGCAAAGTATAAACTGAAAAATCTGTTTCATGTGTTGGTAAAGAAAAAATTATTTAACTGATTTACTGGAAAAATATGCATAAAATAAAAAAAAGACATGTGACAGCCCCAGATAATATGCTTGCCAGATATGTGACAGACAGCAGATTAAAACCTTTTCTATCATTGTTTCAAAGCAAAAAATAAAAACTGTGAACACCACAATAAAAATTTGGAAATTCAAAAAGTTGAAAATATAATTGATAAATAAACCACATGAACAGATGGGGCAATAGCCAAAGGTGAACCAAAAATCAAGACAGCAAATTAAACTTATTTTGATGGGAGATGAAGTAGATTTATAATTATAGGCAGGAGAAGCTAATACGAAGAATTTGAAACTATAGAAAATGATGAAGATACATTATGGAGCAAGGTGCTGGAAGACGTGGGCCCAGATAGAAAAATAAAATGCATTTTAGAGGATATCACACAATGATAAGAGGGTATGTTCATCAAGAAGACATACTAATCTTAGATGAATAAACAGTTTCAAAATAAATAAAGTGATAACCATAGAACTAGAAAGAAAAATAACTTGGAGTCAAAAGTCATCACTTAAAACCAACAAATCCCCCAGTATGTAGGTATCTGATATTCTTAAGATGAACATTATAAAAGACTTACACCTCATCAAAATCATATGGTGGGAGAAAAGTAGAGGAGCATAAAGAAATACAATATATACTCATTTTATCATTGCTTATAAGATAAATTATAACAGGAAATTAATAAGTATTGTTATTCTCTAAGAAAGAGAAGATATGGTGTATTGGGTATGTTATAAAGATAACCAATAGAATATACAAACCTTTCTAAAGATTAAAAGAAAGTTTTTTTAATTTATTGAGAGTTTTTTAACCTATAAAAACCATAGAGTAATATTTTTAAATAGCAGACTAAAGTCAGATATATTAGTCATATCAGTACAGTTAAGCAGGCTTAACTTATTTAAAAAAAAAAAAAAAGAGAGATAGTCAAGTTGGCACACAAACCAAAGCCTAATTCAGCGCTATTTACACAGAAAAAAAAAAAAACAACTATAACTTAGTGATTAAAAAAGATAAAAAAACAAAAGGCTGGTCTATAGTATTCCATGTAGATGCAAAACAAAACAAAGCAAAAAGCAGACATCATATTTTTTTTATCTAAGTAGGTAAAATTCTGGCCGGTTTGTAATAAACAACACTTAGAAGAACATTCAAATGATATAGTGTGAAATTTCTCACAAAAGATATTACATTATAAATACATATGCACCAAATAATTTGTATAGTAACCAAAAGAAATATGAAGAACTAAATAGCATAACTAATGACCCAATTTGTATATCAAACTGCAGCGTCCTTTTTCAATAACAGAACTGATCTATTTGGGACAGCAGTGTGCCCAGCAAAAATACAATATTCCCAGACTTTCCTGCATCCTCATATAACCACATGACCAAGCTCCACTGAAGAGGTGGAAGAAGTATACTGTGGAATTTCTGGGAAACCACCCTGAGGTGAAATAGGTAGGCTCTTCCTCTGTTTCCTTAACCAGAAAACATGGATATGATGGCTCAAGCTTTAGCATCATCCTGGACCATGAAGACAGGGTATGTAAAAAGTGAACATGAAACAACTTCATAAAAATACCATGCTGTCTCCAAGACTACCAAACTGTAGTTACGTATTTATGCTCTTATGGTTGGATGCGTGCTAGACGTACCTGCACCTAATTCTAACGAATATAACCCTGAAAGCAAACAAGAGCCAAAGAACATTCACCAAAACTGACCATGTGTTTTAGGACACATACATACTTAAGTCAAACTCAAAAAAATAGACAGAGGAACTAGCTTGAAACAGGACAAGGGTTATCCTCTTCTTGAGACTAGGAGACCAGGTGTATGAACAGGTAAGTGTTTAGATGCTGAGTAGAAGATCAGGGGCTTTTCCTTGCCTCATCCCCTCAATTTTCTCCTTGAAATAGGAGCTGGAAATCTTTCAGAAGTATGGGGAGGAAGCAGAGGTTAATGAGATTTGCATGTTTAGAATGCCACTAGGGGTAGGTGCGGAAGCTGAGAAGAAACAGGCAAGATTATTGGTATTGGTATTGTTCTTCAGCTCAAAGAACCAGATTTTCAAGTTTATGCCTCAAACCGGGTTCCTGTGTATCAAGGACTAAAACCTCTCATTTTAGGAAGGAGGCAAAAACAAATTCCCAAATAAAGGTTAAAAATGAACTCAAAATTAAACTAACCTGACAATTTAATCAGAAGTCCCTAAATGATGCCTCAAGGGGTACCTCTTGCTGCTTTTTACAAATTAGTACACTAATACAAACAAATATTTTTGTCAGCTTAATAAAAAAAGATGTCATAATAATAGGTAACAAGAAAAATATATCGACTCACCCAACGATACTTTGTAAGGCTTAAGGAAGTATCACCACCTGGTGGTAGTTTCATGGTAACAGCAATTAAAGAGGAAAGAAGAGAATGGTCTCTGTCACTGATAGTATATATTGAGAGACCAGAAGCTTTGACCAAAACTAATGACCAAAAAAGAAGTACTATAAGTACTTAGTTTCCAATTTAATAGGATAGTAGATTTTTTTCTTTCAAAGGATGATCTAGAATCAAGATTTAAGACAATACAATATTCCATATAGTACAGAAATCCTGTCTACAAAAATTCTTCAGTTATGATGTATTGCTTCTGTTACATATCTGTAGCAATAATAAGCTATTCTCTGGACACTAGATTTTGAGCTGAAAATTTTGAAATATTTTGTGTCCTTCATCCAGTAAATCTAATGTTGCAACCTGATACAACATAGAAAAACCTTAGGATATCTTCTACAGCCTGACTTCAAATACAGCTCTCTTATTTTGCACTTTTCTTATACGAATACACCCTTTTACTCAACTGACTTGATTTCTAGGTCCCTTACACCCTGGTCTTCCAGATTGTTCGATATGTCTTGATTTGTCCAAGTCTATTTTTATTGCAATGCCCAAAATAGAAGTATCCCAGATACAGCCTAGCCAGCAGAATATAGGTACTTCTTTTAGTGTTACCCATGTTTGCCTGGCAGATTTTAATACCTGGGTCACACTTCAGTTCGTATACTTTAGTTTCAGTTGTTCTTGAATGGCTCCATATTATTGGTTACCAGGAAACTAAGTATTGGGGTAGACCGAACAGATTTAAAGACCTACTCCTGAAAGTATATCCCTAAGCTCCGCTAACGCTCTGATCTACAAACCTCCACCATAAACCTAACGATAAGATAAAAGAGATACAACAAAAGAATGCCTTCATGATCACCATAGAGAAGAGACACTCAAACATACATTTTTGGCATGTTTTACTTCTCAGACCAGACTTCTGCTGGTGACAGCATCACACAGCAAGAGAGCGTAAGCAGGGTCTATGTACATCTCTCTGAACTGGAAGTTGGAAAGCCAAAGAGAGCATAGCCTGTGTGGCAATATAATAAAGCAAACAGTGGTGTTCTTGGTGGTAAAAGGTTATTGAGAATTTTCCTAAGGTGTGTTTAGGCAAGGGGGGTAGAGGTGAAATTCTGTTTTGGCAGCAGAAGCTTCTGTGGCAATATTAGAATCTTCTGCAGACATAGCAAATAGGGTCACAGCACTTAGAGAAATGCCATTGGTAACTCTACACAGATGGTTTTTGACTGTTGCTTTTTTTTTTTAAGATTTTATTTATTTATTTATCATACAGAGATCACAAGTAGGCAAAGAGATAGGCAAGGGGGAGGGGGAGGGGATCTGGGCTTCCTGATGAGCAGAGAGCCCAACGCAGGGCTAGATTCCAGGACCCTGAGATCATGACCTGAAGCGAAGGCAGAGGATTAACCCACTGAGCCACTCAGGTGCCCCTGTTGTTGTTTTTTAAGGAGATGGGAGTTTTTAAAATATATCACAAGGGGTTGCTGTAGACAGGTGTTTAACACATATCACTACTAAATGTCTGGTAAAGAAGTGGGCATTTATCATAAAAAAATTTTTTTAATTTTTTTAAAGATTTTATTTATTTATTTGACAGAGATCACAAGTAGGCAGAGAGGAAGGCAGAGAGAGAGGAGGAAGCAGGCTTCCTGCCAAGCAGAGAGCCCGATTCGGGGCTTGATCCCAGGACCCTGGGATCATGACCTGAGCCAAAGGCAGAAACTTTAACCCACTGAGCCACCCAGGTGCCCCTATCATAACAAATTTTTTAATTTGACTTCTCATTCGATTCACATTTCTCAAGGTAACATATGTACTCACAAGAACATATGATACAGATATGACTCAAAACATTTTTACTATGAACACAAAAAAAGAAGCATTACATATATGTACTATTTTAGCTCTTTTATAAGTGGCTACATGTGGGACTCTATATGAAATAAACAGTATGTGAAAAAAGATATTTTATTAGAAAGCGAATAGCTCTTGACAAATTTATTTCTATGATTAAAATTTAGCTTTATTGTTTTTGTTTTTATGTTTCAGGGACTTTGAAGGCAACCATATCCATAATTTGAGAAATTTGACTTTTATTTCCTGCAGTAATTTAACTGTTTTGTAAGTAGAGTTTTATCCTTTCGAAGTGATATTATATCTCTTTACAAACAAATTTAATCATTTATGTGAACATAAGTTAGCATAAACATGCAAAGTAATTATGACAAATGTTCACTTATGACTTAAAGTTTTCTGCAACCAAAATGGATTGGCAAAATTATTGAAGTTCACACCAACCTTGATCAAGATTCATAACATGCATGGATCATCACAACAATTCTGTATTATGAGACTTGTCTTTCTCAAACTTAAGTAATACCCATTTTAATGGAAAAATTTTCATTGACCACCTAAAATCTCTCTTTGGAACTCAGTTTGAGAAACACTAAATTAGTCTTAATCTGTAAGAATGTTTGCCCTTTGCAAATTACAACTGTAAAGATTGTGGAAAAAATTTAATTACAACCAAAATTTTTTTAAATGTGGCAGAATGTCTACACCCCTGAAGATATAATTGAAGACACCAGGATAAATTTTAGAATGTTGTTGAGTATAATTTCTCCTCTGTCTTTCTGGTCTATTTTAAAGTCACGCTGCTTTTTCCATGGAAAAGCATGATGGAAGGATGATGGTGCTTCTTTCAGGATAAAAACATAATTGCCTTATTCACGGGGTTTTTTCTCAGAATAGTGTTTTTCCAAATGTGGGTTGAAACTCACAAGTGGGTGATGAAAACAATACGGTATCTTCTGACTAGCTTATCTAATGAAACAAGCTGAATTGAATTGAATTGAATTGAATTGAATTGAATTGAATTGAATTGAATTGAAATAACAGAATGCAGTTCAGATGGTTAAACGTAAATCTTGGGTTCTGTGGATGTATGTTAAGCCCAATGTTTTTAAGAGCAGTTACATGGGCAAAGTTTGAAATCCACCAAAGTAGAATCTGTCTAGAAACCACCCCAGAATCCATTTCGAAATCCAGGCTAGAAACCATAATACAAGGACCTCTGTGTACAGGCAACACAATAGCTATCCCTGATACAAAAAACTTTTTTTCCAGTATCATCCCACATTCCAATGGGTTCAAGCCCCTGAGATGTCTGAATTCTTGCCCAATGAGCTCAGAGCAGTCTTCGGGTGCAGGCTGCTTCATGTCAGTCACGCAAAACAGTTCTTACTAATTGCTGGAAAGAAACTAAGTGGCACCTGAAGGACATAGACCAAAACTTTCAACTTCTTTGATGATACACTTTGATATGTTTTTAAAGAAGCCTCTGTGTGAGGAAATTATCTGTGAGTTTCCTCTTGGCAGTTGCTTGTGCTTTTCTGGTCTAGAGATACTGGCTGGAGGTGGTAATGTTTGGAGAGCTGAGAGAAAATAAATGCTTCAGGATGGAACAAGGCCAACCTCTGAGCACATCACACATTTAAAGAATTGAAAACATTTTGAGACTTTTTTTAAGATCTTATTTATTTGTCAGAGAGAGAGAGACAGCGGGGGAGCGGGTAGCAGGCAGAGAGAGAAGCAGGCTCCCCGCTGGGCAAAGATTCCGTATAGAACTGGATTCCAGGACCCCGGGATCATGACCTGAACAGAAAGCAGAGGCTTAACCAACTGAGCCACCCAAGCATCAGGCTTTTAAAACTTTTCCATGAGTTACTCCTTTATGCTGGCTCATAGTACATGAGATCAGTGCAGAAATGAACTCGTCAAGAATTACATACAGTCTGTGGGGCTCCTGGGTGGCTCAGTCAGTTAAGCATCTGCCTTTGCCTCAGCTCATGATCTCCAGGTCCTGGGACTGAGCCCAGATTAGGGTCCATGATGAGCTGGGAGCCTGCTTCTCCCTCTCCCACTCCTCCTGTGTCCCTCTCCCTCCCTCTCCCACTGTCTCTCTGTGTCAAATAAATAAATGAATCTTAAAAAAAGGAATTACATACATCCTGGTTCAACATTTCAAACTAGAGATCTTCTGAATTGGTCCAGTTTAGACTAGACTTTGTTAGAAAACTCCACCCCAAGTTGCTTTGCCTACCAGTGAAAGACCCGCGGATCCCCTTACCCAAGAATCCAACACTGCCACTGGATGCAATCAGCAAGAGGTTCTTTATTGTTACGCAGGCGCCTGCGGGTGGTCAGCGCACGCCTGCGGGTGGTCAGCAGCTCCTGCTAGCTGAGCACACCAGGCTGGGGTGGTGCAGGATTTTTATAGACAGGTACAAACAAGTCCCGGATGGGACGGGGCCGATTGGCTGACAATTTGAACATTTGAAAAAAGGCATACTTGGTGTTAGTGGATTGGCCCTGGAAGACCCCCTCGCGCGAAGAGAAAGGCGGGAAGGGGAAACAAAGAGGGGAAGTTTTAATCTTATTACTTCAGCAGAAAGACATCCTGTCTATGTGACTATGCAGCCCCCTTGCCTACGTGACCATGCCCCGGCTATTAGGAGAGGGTATCTTGTTCAAACAGGAGTCAAGTGTCATGCCCTAAAAGCCAAGCGGTTACAGAAAGGCAAAAGAGCAGTTACATTGAGTTCAACCCTGGGGGAAGGGTCTTTTCATTGCAAGGGGAGGAGGGGTACTTTTACACAACAAAAGAGCAGTTAATTACTTAACGACGAGGGGGGGGGTCTTTCACCAGATGCATGAGTGCTACTGTGCACCTGCGCTCAGGGCGTTCTGTTAGCAAGAGGAGCTAGGCAGATTAAATGTGCTCTCTGTTGCAAGAAATCAGTCTGTAGTCTCAAGAGTTCACTTTTCACTATTTCCCTTGCAGAGTTCTTCCCTACTTTACTTAAAATTTTAAATAATATTTTATTTTTATCATCATTAAAATTTGAGAAATTTAAAACTAAAATTAGACTGGATAAGTTACTGTACTACAAAATACTTGATGTGAAAATGCACTATGTAGAATTATCTTTTTTTTTCAGGCTATTAATCTTCTTTCCAAAAACTCATTTATCACTCACTTCAAGGAGCCACAACATATTTTTTTTTTCTTTTTACTTTCAGGGTAATGAGGAAAAACAAAATTAATCACCTAAATGAAAATACTTTTGCACCTCTCCAGAAGCTAGATGAGTTGTAAGTTTGATAAGACTTTTCCTTCTACTGTTTTAGTTCATACTTGTTACACATATATGCTTCTGTACATTTGAGAAATATTTATCTCTTTTCTAACCATTATTTGTATACACTTTGAGCCATAAATGACTTCAGATAGCTTACAAAAATATACATAAATATATATGTATATATGTGTATATATATATATATATATAAAATAACTATTTGAAGAAAATGAGATAAAGGAAACATAGCTACAAGGAAATAATAAAGTCAAGGTAAAATTAATAAATAAAATATATCCTACGTCACTCTGTCCCACTGCTAGAGGGGAGCAGCACATTGTTTTTATGTTCCTTAGAGAGTTAGGATTCAGAGACCATAAGATAAAAGACATACTTTGCTAAATCCAGAAATAAAAGATAATATTAGATCCACAAAGATACAAGATGTCCTTGGATAACATCCTGACCTAAAATAATGGAAGAGAGACATAAGTTAAATCAACTGTTTACACTGTCCTTCTTTTTTAAATCAATGACCCAGTTCCAAAGGGCATTAAAACAACTCTCTTATAAACCAAAGCTTTGTGGCCTAAGCACATAGTAGCTGATTGTCAGAATAAAATATATGTTGGGGGATGGATGAAGTACATGTCCTTCAGACAATTATTTTATATTTTACTATTAATTTCCTCTATTGGATTTTGCTAAAGTTTGCAAACTACTGTCACCCCTTGAATAACTTGGGGTAGAACTGTGCAAAAATTAAGTCTCCAAATTATATTCCTACTCTAATGCAAACGGAAGAAGAGAATGAAGGGAAAAGGAAAAGAGGCACAACACATATATTAATTAAATTAAATTAGAAAATTGAAACAAGATCAAATACCATCAAGCATTTGTCTCTGAAGAAGTGATGAAATGGGATAAATTATTTTTATATTTTCCCACTATACTTGCTTTTCTAAAACTTTTAGACTTCTGGTAATTAATGAACCTCACTAATAGCACTGTTAAAAAGTTGTATAATCATTTCCTAACAAATTACAGAACAATGAATAAAGTCTTAAGAAACTAATATGACATGGTTGCAATTGTTTCCCTAGGGATTTAGGAAGTAATAAGATTGAAAACCTTCCATCGCAACTATTTAAAGATCTGAAGGAGCTCTCACAACTGTAAGACTGATACTAATTTTGTCATTTCACTTGTTTTATTTTTTTAATTTTAATATATATAACTCGAAATTTAGCATCTTCACCATTTTTAAACGTGCGGTTCAGTGACGTTAAGTACATTCATGCTGTACTACCATCACCACCTTCCATCTCCAGAACTTTTTCATCCTCCCAAACTGAAACTCCATACCTATTAAACAATATCTCCCCATCACCTCCCCTGACCAGCATCTCTGTTCTGTATCTATTAATGTGACTATTCTAGGTACCTCATATAGATGGAATCATTCAATAGTTGACCTTTTGTGACTGGCTTATTTCACTTAGCATAATGTCCTCAAGGTGCATACGTTTTGGAGCATGTGTCAGAATTTCTGGATATTATTCTGAATAATAGCATTAATTCATAACAATATTGTTCTAAATAGTAATTCATTGTATTCATTGTATGTGTATATATAGAGATACATATGTGTATATATACATATATATGACATATACATATGTATAGAGAATATGTATATAGAGAGAAAAATCCATTTCTGAAATTTGCTATTTTACAAATTCTTTGTGATTTCTTTGTAAAATTTCTTTGAAAATATGTACATATATATACATACATATATATATATATGTTGCTATGAACATGGGTGTATAAATATCCGTTTGAGACCATTCTTTCAAATCTTTTCAGTATATAGCACAGAAATAAAATTGCTGGATCATACAATAATTCCATTTTAATTTTTTTAGGAAGCAGCACGCCGATTCCCAAGCACCTACACCATTTTCATTCCCATTAGCAGTGCACAAGTATTCTAATTTCTCTACATCTTCAACAACACTTGTTCTTTTCTCTTTTTTGGGTAATATTTATCCTAACAGATGTGAAATGTCATTGTGGTTTTGATTTGCATTTCCCTAATGGTTAGTGATGTTGAACATCTTTTCATGGGCTTATTGGCCATGTATCTTCTTTGGGGAAGTGTCTATTCAAGTCTTTTGCCTTTTTTTAAAGATTGGGTTTGTTTTTGTTGTTAAATTGTAGGAATTCTTTAATATTTTAGTATATATAAAGTATATATATATTTAGTAAATCCTTTTCAGTTATATGATTTGCAAATATTTCCTTCTATTCTGTAAATTGCCCTTACACTGTGTTCTTCTTCTAAGAGTTTTCTAGTCCTAACTTCTATATTTAGGTCTTTGATCCATTTTGAGTTGATTTTATACATGAGGTAAGATAAGTTCTAAGTTCATTCTTTTGTATGTGGGAGCAAGCTGGTTTTCCCAGCTCCATTTGTTGAAAAGACTGTCTTTTTCCCTATTGAGTTGTTGCAGGACCATATACACAAGGGTTTATTCCTGTGCTGTCTATCCTATTCTACTGGTCTCTATACTCTTCTTTATAACAATACCACCCTGTTTTGATCACTGTGGCTTTGTACTAAGTTTTGAAATTGGGAAGTGTGAAGCCTCCAACTTTGTTCTTCTTTTTCAAAATTGTTTTAGCTATTCAAGCTCCCTTAGGATTCCAAGCAAATTTCAGAATGGATTTTTCTCTCTATGCCAAAAAATATTAGGATTATGATAAAGATTGCACAGAATCAGTGGGTCACTTTGGGGAGTACTGACTTTTTTTAAAACATGTATTTATTTATTTTAGAGAGAGAGCACAGGAGTGGAGGGGAGGGCAGAGGGAGAAGGAGAGAATCTTAACCAGACTCTGAGCTCACTATGGAGCCAGACACGGAGCTCGATCCCATAAGGCCAAGATCACACCCTGAGATCAAGACCTTAGCCAAAACCAAGAGTTGGATGCTTAATCAACAAACCAACTGTGCCATCCCGGTGGCCCAGGGAGTTTGACATCTTGACAACACTAAATCTTCTAATCCATAAACATACAACGTCTTTCCATTTAATGGTGTCTTTTTAAATTGCTTTTGGCAACATTTTCTTTTCAAACACAAGTCTTTCACTTCCTTGATTCTGTTGGTGCAATTGTAAATAGAATTATGTTTCGAATTTCCTTTTTTTTTTTTTAAGATTTTATTTATTTATTTGTCAGAGAGAGAGAGAGAGAGAGAGCACAGGCAGACAGAGTGGCAGAGGGAGAAGCAGGCTCCCTACAGAACAAGGAGCCCGATGTGGGACTCGATCCCAGGATGCTGGGATCATGACCTGAGCCGAAGGCAGCCGCTCAACGAACTGAGCCACCCAGGCGTTCCTCGAATTTCCTTTTTTGCTTGTTCGTTGTTAGTGTATAAAAACACATTCGGTTTTTGTGTAGTGGTTTTATATCTGGCAACTTTGCTGCATTGAGTTGTAAGTTCTAACAGCTTTGTGTGTGTGTGTAAGTGAGAGAGAGAGAGAGAGAGAGAGAGAAATCTTTAGGGTTTTCTACACATAGTATCATGTCATATGTGAACAAAGATAATTTTACTTCTCCCTTTCGAATTTGAATGCCTTTTTTTTTTCCTGGCCTAATTACTCTGGCTAGACTTCCAGTACTATGTTGAAAGAAGCAAAAGAGGTCCTCCTGGTCTTGTTACTGACTTGGGAGGAAAAGCTTTTAGTCTTTCACCATTGAGGCTGATGTTAGTTGTGTGCTTTCTGTAAATGGCTTGTGTTATGTTCAGATAGCTTCCTTCTAGCCTTAGACTGTTAAGTCCACTTTGTTTCTTTAATACACCTGAACTTTCCTTTTCATTCTTCCTCTCTTTCCTTCTACAATCACTACCTCCCAGAAGATCCCCCACTTAACTAAAAATCTAACCTGGAATAAGTTTCTCAAATAGAATTTGCCTTGAGAAGCTCCCTTTAATCAATGATTCTTTTCTCAAGGTGTTGTTTGTTTGTTTGTTAACAAAGACTCAGAAAATTTTTCCATCAAAATTGAGCTGCACTGTCTCTCTGAGCGCTCTTTCTTTGTTCCCAGCTATATAGCCTTTTGCTTTCCATTTCACACCTCACAAATCATCAGCACAAATGTCACTCTTTGGCATAAGATTTTTTGTAAAAACCATTCAGTATGATTCCATTAATTCAAATTTGACAAAAGAGATGGTTTTTCATTCAACTCAATGAGATCCTAGGCAAAAGGTGAGGTATGTGTGGTTTCTTGTCGAGACCTCTACTGCTTCCGTGGTAGAGCCATTTCTTGACAAGTCCACTTTTGTTCTTCTATTGTCTTAGTTCCCCCATCACTAACAAAATCATAGTGCTAATTAAAAGCCAGGCACAATTCTACGTGTTTTATCTCCATTAATTCATTTAAATATTTAATGAACTCTGTAAGGCAAGTGCTATTCCTATACTTTTTTGTTAATGTTTAAAAGTAATCCAGTCAACAGATACACTTTCTCTTAAAAAGTTTCTAGAAATGACCTATTGCTGCCTTTTTTTTTTTTTTTTTAAACAGGAATCTTTCCTACAACCCAATCCAGAAAATTCAAGCAGATCAATTTGATTATCTTGTAAAACTCAAGTCTCTGTAAGTATATACCTATGGGGATAATTTTATGATGACATTGTTATTTATACACTAATAGCTAATAAAGTCTATAAAATTAGATTTGTAGAATCTTTCAAATCAGAAGCTTTATTCCCAGGATATGAGTTAAACACTGCAGAACCATATGGGTGCTCACTAGACTATAAACAGGTAGTTTTACCTTACATATTTATAAACTAAAAATCAGGTAATGATTTTATATTTTTCTATAATCACCAGGAGCTTATATTGGATTGTTTGCTTTGATTCTCTGAAGGCAACTCTGCATATTCATTTCTCCATTGTACTGGTATCTAAAAATTTATTATAGCCACTTTTATCCCAAAGATGCAATATTCTGGATTATGTAAATCAGTACTCACACCACACACACACACACACACACACATACACATCTGTTATGGTTTAAGAATTGCCTTTAAAAGATAAGTTCAGTTCATTTAATTTAAATGTACCCTCAGTAAAATGACATCTTATTAGAAAAAATATATTATTTTAAAATTATTAGAAAAATTTCAAATCTCTCTGCTTTTGTAATATTGTCTGAAAGATAATGTGTGTTCATTTATTCCACAAACCCTTATTGAGAAGTTACTATGCACAAAGCATAGGTTATGATCTATAAGGATCAAAAAAATTCAAATAGAGGAGATATTTGTGTATAAATGCCAGAATCAAAAAGGAGTTGGGAAGTAAGTGCATAGGGCAGGCTGAGTATGAATGTTTGGTTCACAATCAGTGTTAACAGACAGCATTTTGTCACAAAAACTCATTTTATTATATTCTTGTAATATATGTTATTTTGATGATTAATTTGATATTTTTAGCAGCCTAGAAGGAATTGAAATTTCAAATATCCAACAAAGGATGTTTCGACCTCTACTGAATCTCTCTCACATGTAAGCAGATGTTTTTCTTGTTTTTCACCCTGATTTCCATCTTTTATGTTTCCTCATGCACTGTGCTAATACATCCATACCCAAAGCATCCAATCTAGCAAATTTTCTGCTGACTCATTTGTCTAATTTATTATTCCTAAAGTGTTGTTATTAGGTGGGATGATTTTTAGCGTCCCAAGGTTTAGTAGAATCAACGGTGATTTTTTAAATGTCAGAGAACATGAGGGTGGAGGGAAGGCCCTCAGTCATATAAGCTCTCCTTAGCACTGATACCATTCATACATAGGGATGTTTGCCTGATGAGCTAGTAATTTGCACACATGGTATAAGTGCTAACAGATGAAGAAATAGGAACTTATATAAACCACACAAAATAACTGTAAATAATTAATTGCTGTAAATGGAGGAAAGCATGGAGAAAGGAGAAATACTCCTTAGTAAAAAAATGCCGCCAATGGCAGGACATGATTGAAGCAAATGAGTATGGATAAAATGGCAAACTTTGAAAAATCTTTTTTTTTATTTATTTTAAGCATAACAGTATTCATTCATTATTTTTTCACCACACCCAGTGCTCCATGCAATCCGTGCCCTCTATAATACCCACCACCTGGTACCCCAACCTCCCACACCCCTGCCACTTCAAACCCCTCAGATTGTTTTTCAGAGTCCATAGTCTCTCATTTTTCACCTCCCCTTCCGATTTCCCCCAACTCCCTTCTCCTCTCTAACTCCCCATGAAAATCTTTTATTCAAACAGTGTGTATTATGGTGCCATTGATTCTTTGCTTTGGAAACATCTTTCTTTAATTGAGGGCAGTCTTACAGCAGATGTTAGGTTGATCTCAATGCAGGGTAATTAAGTCCCAACAATTTAGAAAGTGTCATGTCCGCCAACACCCCTCTATAATTTTGATTATATTTTAAGTCTAATGCAGGACATTCTTTTTGTTTTCCATAACTCTTCAGAGAGGATGCTTATAAAATTTTCTTTGATTGCACACAACATAAAGCACTCAGACAAATGTAAGCCAAATACAGTTTATTGGGAGAAAATGGTTAGCTCATAAAACCCAAGAAACAACTCAAGGAACAGACTTGAATTGGGCAGAAACCATATCAGATCTAAGGGATTCAGGCAGCAAGAGTTAAACAACAGGACGATATACTGTAATTGTCAAGCTTTTATCTTGTGTTATTACTACAGCTCTCTAAACTATAAAGATCATTTATATTTTTTGCCAGAATACATGGCTTTAGAGGAAAATACATCTAATTTGAACTTCAATTTCTACATTTATTAGAAAATTTTGTAGTAAATAATTTGCCTTCACTGAAGATTCATCTCTTCCTATGGTGGTACTGTTACGTAATGCATGGAGTTTACTTGAGAATTGATTCCTGATACCGAGAAGATGATCAGTCAATGGTGTAGGTGTTGCTGGTAATATAGTAGCAATTACTGATTATCTGGGTAGTGTCTGTATCAATAAAACAGGTCTCTCTATTGATGAAAAAATTAACTCAACAAATATTTATTCAACACCTTATTATGTACCAAAATCTGGTCGAGAGATAAGCATGTGAAAAGGCAGTTACAGCTCACATAATGACTTCTGTAGTAGAAAAGCCATGGAAGTCAGAGAAGAAAACATTTGGCTCTCTCCTCCCCTGAGGGCTGAGAAGCAGGATTAGTTGGAGCAACAAGAGGAGCACGTAAACACTAAAAATCCAATAAAAGTTTCCTTAGATGGATTAATTCTCTCGATCTCATGCTGATGGTTTATTTATGTTTCAAGGCATGTCTTGAAATTCATGGTGCCTATTTGCTGCTCTGACCCATGCATTCTTTTGCAGTGAAATCACAAGAATTCACAAGAATTAAAATTTCAACCTTTAGTATCTTTTGTGTTTTACTTTCCTGTGAGCCTCATATTAAGATGTTTTCTTCCTCCTGATAAGATGTAGAAAAGAAATACAAATGTACTGTGACACTGAATTAAATTTGAAATCTTATTTTATTTTCTCTTTGTGCATCAGATATTTTAAGAAATTCCAGTACTGTGGGTTTGCACCCCATGTTCGCAGCTGCAAACCAAACACTGATGGGATCTCATCTCTAGAAAACCTCTTGGCAAACATTATTCAAAGAGTGTTTGTCTGGGTTGTATCTGCAGTGACATGCTTTGGCAACATCTTTGTCATCTGTATGAGACCTTATATCAGGTCTGAGAACAAGCTACATGCCATGTCAATCATTTCTCTCTGCTGTGAGTATTTCCTGATTGAAGAGGAATTATAGTTTGAAATACAGGAGAGCACTGCTACTAGAAAATAAGGAAACAGAGTGGTAGAAATATGAGATTTTACATTTTCCTCTTTTTTTGCTTCTACGTTGTTTTCATATTCACTGTAATGAAAATCAAATGACTCTGGTGAGAAGAAAATAAGTTTTTAAAACAGGAAAATTCAGTTACCTTACACAGATTAATGAAGCTCTTGTTTATTAGCTTTGTCTTGTAAAGAAGCTCTCCTTCATTAGTTTTCCTCTCTGAAGGCATGTTTTGTTAAAGCCTGTAAACTCTTTTACTATGAATAAAATGACAATCTTTCACAGTCACATTTTTATATCCAGGGTTGTATTTACTTTTTTGTTTGCATCTCTGGATCCTAGGTATTGACTTACCTGATAGCTGGGTTCCTGGTCTCTGAGCTATGAAAATCTCTTCCATTCGTAATTTGAGATATTTGAATTAAAAAAATGTTTTTGGTAGTATTAAAATTTTTAAGTTTTTGAAATGTGATTGCAGAGTACTGTGTTAAATGAAGACTACCAAGAAAAAAAAGTAAGAAACCAGTGGTCAGGCTGTTTACAGTGTGGGTCACATGGCCTGTAATGTAGCCATACTTTCTCCAGCGAGTATCAATCTACACGATGTTTTGCTTTATGTTTACATGCCCAGGCTCATTCAAAGTCTATTGTCTTATTGTTTTATTCATTGCAAGCTACCTAGGAAATAGAAGTCGGAAACTGGTTACTACTTCATATTGTTAATTACAAAATTTTGAGTATGCTCAATTGCTCTGGGGAAGGCTAGAGTATAACTTCAATGTTCAAGGATTAGGACCAGCCTCATCATTTATACAGTGATGTGATTTCAGAAACCTTGTGTAGAATCCCTGTGTAGTAAAAAAAAAAAAAAAAAAAAACTCACCTACTCTCGGATATGAAATATATGCTTAAAAAGCAAAATCACCAAATAGGGCATCACACTGACAACTGATTCTGGGGATGGGAGAGCCTAAAATGAGACAGTGAAAGATGTAAAAAATAGGAAGAGAGAATCAGAGAGAACAGATTTGCTTAGACCAGCTCTGGGTAAATAACTCAAGCCCTTCAAAATTATACTGACTATAGAGCACTTATTTTTTGGTTAAGATTTTATTTATATGAGAGAAAGAGAGAGAGAGCACAAGCGGGGGAGCGATGGGGGAGAAGGAGAAGTAGGCTCCCCAGTGAGCAAGGAGCCCCATGTGGTGCTCCATCTTATGACCCAGGGATCATGATCTGAGCTGAAGGCAGAGGCTTAACTGACTGAGCCACCCCAAGTGCGCCTATGGAGAACTTCTTAATTGTTCCTAACTTGTAAATTGTAGACCCTAAAATTCGTAGTCATTAGTCTACCACAACAACTTCTGAATCATTTTCCCTAGAATTTTGGATGATATCCTTAGCCTGTTAAGCTAGGACCATATTTAAACAGAAGATATGACCCGAAAAATAACATCCCCATATTGGTCCTTAATCAAAGGCTCAACATAATTGCATTTTTTAAAGATTTTATTTATTTCACAGGCATGGGGAGTGGCAGGCAGAGTGGCAGGCAGAGGGAGAAGCAGTCTCCTCGCTGAGCAAGGAGCCCAACTCCAGGCTCAGTCCCAGGATCCCGGGATCATGACCTGAGCCGAAGGCAGATGCCTAGCTGACTGAGCTACCCAGGTGCCCCTCAACATAATTACATTTTATCCATTTACTCAACGCCTCTAGGTAACAAGACCAGAATGGAAAACAAAATAGACAAATCCCTACTCAAACAGAACTGAAAATTTAAAAAAAAAAAAAAAAAAAAGAGGACATGATTATGTAATTAGCTATAGAGGGTGCTGTAAGAGTGGTTATTGAAGAGAGCTGCTGAAAAGGTCCTTACCCATAAACAAATAAAAAGTATAATAAAAAGTACCTCCTCCCAAGTGGAAGTAAATGAGATATTTTTTGCTCATACTGAAAATACTACCACTTATTAATTCCATTATACCTATTTAATTCTCTAAATTTGCAACATCTCCTGGTCCTATAGGTGCTGACTGCCTCATGGGAATATATCTGTTTCTAATTGGAGCCTTTGACCTCAAGTTCCGTGGAGAATACAACAAGCACGCACAGCTGTGGATGGAGAGTATTCACTGTCAGCTTGTGGGATCTTTGGCCATTCTGTCCACTGAAGTATCAGTGTTACTTCTAACATTTCTGACCCTGGAAAAATATATCTGCATTGTCTATCCTTTTAGGTGTTTAAGACCTAGAAAATGCAGAACAATTACAGTTCTGATTCTCATTTGGATTACTGGGTTTATAGTGGCTCTCATTCCATTGACCGATAAGGAATTTTTCAAAAACTACTATGGCACCAATGGAGTGTGTTTCCCTCTTCATTCAGAAGATACTGGAAGTACTGGAGCCCAGATTTATTCAGTGACAATTTTTCTTGGTGAGAAACTCTGTATTATAAACCCTTTTATTCAATTACTAGAATAAATCAAAATGTCAATCTCATTATTTCTTCCAATGTTTATAAATTTTTATTTCAGGTCTTTTTTTTTTTTTAAGATTTTATTTATTTGTCAGAGAGAGTGCATGCAAAGCAGGGAAAGTGGCAGGCAGAGCAGGCAGAGGGAGAGAAGCAGGTTCCCTGCCAAGCAAGGAGCCAGATGTGGGACTCAATCCTAGGACACTGGGATCATGACCTGAGCTGAAGGCAGACACAGCCAACTGAGGCACCCAGGCTCCTTTTTTTTTATTTCGTATCTTCTAACCAGTTTTTCACATTGACATCAGAGATGGATTCTGTCAGAAAAACCCTAAGGGTTCCCCCCCCCATGAATTACCACTTTATCATATAAATTCCAATATGCTCCTTAATGACAAAATGGTAAATACTTATATTTCATGCAGTCACCCTAATAATACTAAATAAAACATATTTTAACTCTTTGCACTTATAATATGAACAAACTGAAAATAGCCACATAAGTCTTTGCCTTGAAAATAGACATACAAGAGTTTTTTTCTTGTAAAGAATATTCTCAGAGGGAGGCTAAAGAAAAAATATATATATTATAAAATATATATTTTATATACAAATATATACATAGTCTCAAAGAATCACTTAAACTGAATTATTTTTAAAAACTATAATGATTAAAAGACCCAGAATATTCGCTGAATCACTATAATCTCATTTTAATATGCCATTTTTGAAATTAAAATTCCCTCATTCCTCATCAGTACAACATTACTTCCATTTTTTGAAAAATTCATTTTTGTGTACTTAAGTGATTCATATGAAAAAATAAAAAACATGTTCATGTTCAAACAGCTAAGAGTATGTATGTTTGTTTTGAAAGTCTGCTCATACACATCAGTAATAATCTTTGTGTTCTAAAACAGGTGTTAACCTGGCGGCGTTTATCATCATAGTTTTTTCCTATGGAAGCATGTTTTACAGCGTGCATCAAAGTGCCATAACAGCAACCGAAATACGGAATCAAGTTAAAAAAGAGATGATCCTTGCCAAACGTTTTTTCTTTATTGTATTTACTGATGCATTATGCTGGATACCCATTTTTGTACTGAAATTTCTTTCATTACTTCAGGTAGAAATACCAGGTACAACTTTTTTTTTCTTTTTGTAAAAAATTAATAAATCTGTCTCTGCAGTGTTCCTCTAAGAAGGAAAATTAAGATTCTTAACACCAACTCATTTTAAGAATTTTAAGTCAGAGTTGTATGCACTTCAGGCTCTGTTCATCAATCGAAAGTTTACTGGGAGGCAGCTGTTCAGTTATTTCTGTAAATGCCTGAAACACAATTTTTGAAATTCCCATTGGAACAAAGTAATGACTCAAATAAATAACATTCTATGTTTTGTAATTCTGATAATGCCATGCTTAAGAAAACCAAACAGGTAAAAATGATTATGAAATATTTACTTCATTTTTTTCTTTTTTTTTAACTTCATTTTCTTTTGAGAACATAAGACATTTTTCTTCCCAGAATACAGAGCAATTTAGAGAACATTATCCCAGAGTGTGAGAGATGATTGAAGATGCATTCCTAGTATTTAAAAATACTGTAAATCATGCTCATTAGAATAGCTACTATCAAAAACACAGAAAATACCACAAATCGGTGAGGATCTGGAGAAATTGGAGCTCTTGTGTATTACTGGCAGGAGTGTAAAATAGCACAGCTGCTATATTGAACAGCATGGTGGTTCCTCAAAAAATTAAACAAAGAAATACCATATGACCCGGCAATTCCAATTCTGGGAATTGAAGTAATTAAAAGCAAGAACTCAAACAGACATTGGTACACTCATGTTCATAGCAGCATTATTCACAATAGCCAAAAGCTGGAAGTAATACAAGTGTCCATCAATGGACGCATGGATAAATAAAGTGTATTGCACACACACAATGGATTATTACTCAGCCTTATAAAGGGAGGAAATTCTGAAGCATGGTAAGACATGAATGGACCTTGAAGACTTCATGCTAAGTGCAATAAGCTAATCATCAAAGGAAAATATTGTATGATTCCACTGTATTAACTACATACACTGTATGACTACTCTAGTAGTTGAATTCATAGAGACAGAAAGTTTGTGAGTGTGTCATCAGGGGTTGGGAGGAGAAGCAGATGACAAGTTACTGTTTAAAAGGTATGTAGTTTCCACTGGGCAGGATGAAAAAGTTCTGGTGGTGGATGGTGGTGATGATTGCACAACTCTATGAGTGTACTTACTGCCACTGAACAGCACACTTAAAAATGATGAAAATGGTAAATTTTATGTTATGTATATTTTACCACAATAAAAAGATGTGCAAAATGCTATTAACTGTGAGTGCAGTATATAGTCACATTTTTAAAAATTATAAATATACAATTTTAATTTTGTTTTATCCCATGGTTGGTGATAATAGTATCTTACATTTTATAAGCAACAAAGAGAGAAAAGAGCATCAATTAAATTATAAGAACAAATCTGAGTTATTGGTAGTTACCTCTGTACTACAGTAATTTTTAAGATAAGTTTAGCCAGCAATGTTTTTACTGAAATAAACATCTAGTCAAAAGCCTAAAAATGCATACCTATGTTTAAAACCAAAGAAATAGCAGAAAAGAAATCTATATATTTTGATAAATACTTGTATGTACTACCCAGCAATTAAAATATTATAAAAGGTGTGATTTGAATGCTAAATGATACTGTTTTTCCTAAAATGAAATCATATCACAATAATATGTAATCACTTGGTGGAAAATGTTTCTACCTAATCGAATACATTAATTGATTATTCAAGAAAAGCTAGTTAGCGAAGAACCCTGTTTTTTTGCAGCACCAGCACTCCCCTCAAACACTGGCACCCTGGAAAGACATCCTGGAAACACATTAGACTTGGTATTTAATTGTGTGACATCAAAGGGAAGAAATTAAGACTCAAAAAGGGGTTTGGGGGGAAACAAGGAAAAGGGATTTCTATACCTTGTAAACATCCATGAACACTGAAACTACTGCATTTTTCTCTTCTAGGTACCATAACCTCTTGGGTAGTGATCTTTATTCTGCCTATCAACAGTGCTTTGAACCCAATTCTGTATACTCTGACCACAAGACCATTCAAAGAAATGATCCATCAGTTTTGGTATAACTACAGACAAAGAAAATCTGTTGACAGCAAAGGAAGTCAGAAAACATATGCTCCGTCGTTCATCTGGGTAGAAATGTGGCCACTGCAGGAGATGCCGCCTGAGTTAATAAAGCCAGCTCTTTTCACAGACCCCTGTGAACTGTCACTAATTTCTCAATCAACTAGACTCAATTCCTATTCATAACTGACTCTGAAAACCATTGCTACATGGGGAATCTTGTGGGATGTTCATGAAGGATTCATTAGTATAAAGTGAATGCCACAAAATTAATAATTTATAATGGCTAAGATAAAGCCATTACAAGGACATGAGGTTGTTTGGGAAAAAAATCAAAGTGATGGGGGCCCGTATAAAGGGAAATAAATTGTGTCAATAATATGTATATACTAGTACATATTTTGCATAGGAAATTAAGAGAAATCTACTTCAGAAAGATTTATTCATTCTTTTGTCATTTATTGAGGACCCATTATGCACGTAACACTGCAGTAAATTTCTGTAAGTGTACAGTATAGAACCTTTTCAATTTACAATGTTAAATTATGTGTAGCTACAACAGAATATACAAAGGGCCATCTGCAGTACTTAGTTTAAGGTAGAGCTTTGTCATGCACATCAACAAACATAAAAATCATAAACACTTGTAAATAAAGGTTTAAGGTTTTGGAATACTAATATAATGAAAAATGAGGAATGAAAAAATGTCTGATTGTTTGCAAAATAGATACTTGTTTTAAGAATTCCTCTTACCTTTCTTGAAGTCCCTGCCTATTTGAGAGGTAATACACAAAATTACTCTGAAAAAAGATGTTCGGATATAAAGTCAAAATAGCACTTCTCCATACATCCTCACATTTACTGTCAACTGATTTTCAGCAGAGATACCAAAACAATCAAATGAAGAAAGAAGTGTGTCTTCAACAAATGATGCTGGGACAACTGGATATTCACATGCAAAAGATTGAAGTTGGACCCCTACCTTACACCATTTACAAAAACTAACTCAAAATTAATCAACAACCTAAATATAAGGCATAAACCTCTTAGAAGAAAACATTTGGGTTAATCTTCAAAATCTTGGATTTAGCAATGGATCCTAAGATGTGACAACAAAAGCATAAGTAACAAAAGGAAAAAAATCAATAAATTGGACTTCATTTAAATTAAAAACTTTGTGCACCAGAGAATGTTATCAAGAAAGTAAAAAGACAGGGCACCTAACTGGCTCAGTAGGTGGACCGTGTGACTCTTGATCTTGGGGTTATAAGTCCAAGCCCCACATTGGGTACAGAGAATTACTTAAAATCTTTTTTAAAAAAGAGGTAAAAAGACAATCTACATAATGGAAGGAAAAATTTGCAAATCATATATCTGAGAAAGAGTTAATACCCAGAATATATAAAGAACTCCTACAACTCAACAAGATAAACAATCCAATTTAAGTGGGCAAAGGACTTAGACATTTCTACAAACAAGATACACAAGTGGCCAATAAACACTTGAAAAGTTGCTCAATTTCAGTAATCATTAGAAAAATGAAAACTGAATCTGCAATGGGATAGATTACACTTTACACATACTAGAAAGGCTGTAATTAAAATAGCAACAACAAAAAAAGTATTGACCAGGATGTGGAGATTGAAACCCTTCTGCATTGCTCATTGGAATGTAAAATGATGCAGCTACTATAGAAAACAATTCGGTTGTTCTTCAAAAGCTGATCATAGAATTACCATGTGATCCAGCAGTTTCACCGTGGGTTAAACCCCAAAGAATAGAAGACAAAACTCAGCTACCTGTATGCAAACGCTCATTGTGTCAGTTATTTACAGTAGATGAAAGATGGAAACCCAAGTGCACATCAACTAACAACTAATAATAACAAAGTGTGGTATATGCATACAATGGAGTATTATTCAGCCATTTATAAGAAAGAAGTTCTGACATATCATCTACAACATGATGCGCATGAAAGAAGCTAGACACAAAAGGACAAATACTGTATGTTTCCACTTCTAAGTAAACTGCCTGAATATGCTAAGCCGTTGAATTGTACACTTTCAATGGATGGATTTTATGGTGTGTGAATTAGATCTCAAAAAAAGCAGTTAAGAGGGAAAAGGAAGGAAGAAAGCTAGAATGCACCGATTCAGGAAGTTAAGGAAGGAAGGGTCTGCATGTACATGTTTTACTTCAAAGAGGAAGCAGTTGTTATCAAGAGTTGGACTTACCTTCCTTTTGCATGGCCAGCGAGTTCACGAGATATTAACTTTTCAGCTAGTTATTGTTCTGGTCTCTGACCTATTGGAATTTTTTGCTCTCATAATTTGAAATCTTTAAATAGGAATAAAATGTTTTCAGGTACTTTTAAATACACCAAAAATATTTGAAACATGAAAATACTGGAATCAAAAATATATTTATTGAATAAAAAATTGTATATATTTCTTTTGAAAGCAAATTGCCTACAGTTTAATTCTATTAAAAATGTAGATTACATTGAGTCCTTTCTGTTCTTACTTGTAATAATACCAATAAATTTTCTACATGAGGGCTATGGTTATCATTTCAACAAAAAAAGTCAGAGAATAATAGAAAGCTATAGTTCTGCTTATAATATTCAATTCTCAAGGACCTGGGTGGTTCAGTCAGTTGGGCATCTGACTCTTGGGTTTTAGTTCAGGTGGTGTTCTCAACATTATGAGATCGAGCCCCACCTGAGGCTCTGCACTCAGCTCGGAGTCTGCTTGGGACTTTCTCTCCTTCTCCTCACTGCCCCCTCCACATAGTCTCTATCTCTCTCTCTCTAAAGTAAATAAATAAATCTTCTTAAAAATATATTCAATTCTCTAAGTACTCAGACTATACAATTTTTTTAAAGCCTACAAAAATGAAAATACATTGGAATTCTCTTATAAAATTATTTTGGGATTATTATTCTTTTTTTTTTAAGAATTTATTTATTTATGACAGAGAGAGAGATCACAAGTAGGCAGAGAGGCAGGGCTGAGCAGAGAGCCCAATGCAGGTCTCCATCTTAGGACCCTGAGATAATGACCTGAGCCAAAGGCAGAGGCTTAACCCACTAAGCCACCCAGGTGCCCTATTTATTATTCTTAAGAAGTCTTATTACTAGTAAATAATAGAATAGGAAAATATTTTTCTTTTTTTTAAAGATGTTGAGAGAGAGTGCAAACATGCATGCTTGCTCACAAATTGGGTTAGGGAGCATGGCTCAGCAGAAAGGGAGGGAAAAGGATAGGAACAAGCAGACTCTCTGCTGAGTGGGAGGGACCCTACCTGGGGTTCAACCCAGAGATCATGACCTGAGCTGAAACCAAGAGTCAGACACTCAACCAACTGAGCTACCCCAAAAATTATTTTTCTAAAAAAGAATTTCTGCAAAAGAAAAAAGCAGGGGCACTTGGGTGGCTCAGTCAGTTAAGTGTCTTACTCTTGATTTCAGCTCAGGTCATGATCTCAGGGTTGTGAGATCCAGCCCAGATCAAGCCTATATGGAACTCCATGCTGGGCATGGAGCCAGCTTAAGATTTTCTCTCTCCCTCTCGCTCCGCTCCTCTCTCTACCTCCACATGTTCTCTCCCCCTGACCCAAAAAAAGAAAGAAAAGAAAAAAACGATAATCATGAAGACTACATAAAATGTAATCCTACAAAAATTATAATTGTAACCTATGTTTATGGGTCATAGAAATGCAGTGAATTTACAAAATATACACCTGAAACTACTTTTTAGCATATAAAATATTTTCAAATAATTTTCTATAGACAACTTGATTTGTCTACTCAGTCTACTTACTTCTTCCATTTTTCCGCCTCCCCAAAGAGAGTAACTTCCACTTAATGTAATTTGGTAAGTAATTACTAGCATACTGTGTAACTATTTCCTACTAACTTTCAATGGAAGTTACATTAGAAGCACTAAATTAATGCAGATACAAGTCATGGTTTTCTCCTTTACAAAAATAACTTTAGTTCAAAACTCATGGACTATGCTCTAGGTCAAATCATCCTCTAAGTTAAACTAAAGTGTTTTAAAATGTAAAAATAAATATCAGAAAGACCTCAACTTTTTTTTTTTTCTATTTTTAGTTTAAGGGCTCCTATTACGTCCAGCTAATACATAATCTCTCACAAGGAAATTACTTATTTACTGCCTTTTAGCAATTTAGACACTGCTAAATTGAAGGAAAACAACAAATGGGAAGGGATATATGCAGCCAGAATGGTGAGGTCCATGCATTTCATTGCTTAATAAACTAAGTAGTAAATGAATTGATTAATTCAGTGTGATGGAGTGAAGCACTCTAGGTAAGACACTTCAAAAATCTATTTTTTACTCATGTACTCCTCTTTTAAAGAGAAAGCCCTTCACTAGAAACTTCATTTACTCTGTTTTAAATCCTTTTCTTATCTACAGCCTGGCAATCTTAGCTACTTTAAAATCTGTGGTTTCAATTACTATGTATATACTGATGATTCCCATTTTTGCCTTTAGCTTATTCTCTTTCCTAAGTTAGTCACTTATACGTACAAATATCCCTAGACATTACCACTTGGGTATCTCACTGGTTTTTTAATGTCATTCATTAATATGGACCCTGCCTCTGACACCTGCATCTCTTCCAAACCCTATCTGGGTGAATGGTACCAACAACCTAACCTAGAAATCTCTGAGTCATCCTTTGGCTCTTCCTTTATCCACCATATCAAAATCACCTAGCACTACCTTTATTCTATGTAATAAACAGCTCTTAAATCTGTCTACTTCTCTTTATCCCATTTCCTAATACCTAAGTTTGGGCCAACATCATGTCTCATCAACTATATTTGCAATAACCTTCTAACAAGTTTCTATACCTCCAGTTGTAATTTGCTCGAGTGATTTGTATGAGTATTTAGAGCTCCCAAATTAATCTAAGGGGAAAAACTGAATATTATAGTTATTACCACCAGTATTCTATGATGGGTGACTGAATGGACGAATGTGTTCAGTTCCATTTTTAAATTGTATGTTAGTCAGAATTCTCCAGAGAAATAGAACTATGTATTTATAAAGAGATTTGTTGTAAGAAATTGTCCCACATGATTATGGAGTCTGGCAAATCCAAAATCTGTAGAACTGATGTCCCAGTTCAAATCCAAAGGCCAGAAGATATTGTAGAACTAAGAAAACCCAGTGTTCTCATTCAAAGGTCATCAGGCAAAACGAGCCACTTTTTCAAGGTCATCAGGTAGAATGGTATTACTCAGGGAGGAGCAGTCTTTTGTTCTACTCAGGCCTCCAACTGGTTGAATGCTTAACCCACTTTACTAAGGGCTATCTGCTTTACCCAATCTACCAATTTGTTAATCTCATCTGAGAATACTCTCAAGGAGCACCAGGTTTGACCAAAAATCTGGATATCCTGTGACCCAGTCGACACATAAAATAAACCATCATCATTGGGGAAAGTAAACAAAGTGAGCTTGAATATTAATAGGTCTAACCAAGAGTTAGGTGGCTAGGTATGGCAAAGATAGGCGTATTAATTTTGGTTTAAGAGACCCACAGAAAAATCATTTCATCTCAGCCTGTTTCCTATTCTGTTTCTGTAGATAGGAATAGTATCACTCTCCTCAAAAAGCTAATATGAAATAATGCTTACAAAGCTCCTAGCATAGGGCCTGACATATTTCATACTCAGAAGTTTTGAAACACATTGTCTTTAATATTAAAAATTTCATCATACTGCATGCTGGGGTGGCTCAGTTGGTTCAGCTTCTGCCTTTGGCTCAGGTCATGATCCAACGGTTTTGGGATCAAGCTCCTTGGTGGGCTCTCTGCTCAGCAGAATTTGCTGCTGCCCCTGCATGTGCTCTTGCTCTTTCTCTCTCTCTGGCTCTGTCAAATAAATAAAATCTTTTAAAAATCATACTGACTTTGGCCTCTTACGTCTTTTAATTATATTAGTCAAAATATTATTTTCCTCTGAGGTTTATATAGAGCTGGTAATGAACTACTAAGAAAAAATTTGAGTCTCTAAGAAAATATGGTTTAAAAAAAAAATGTTATTTGATAGAGAGGGAGCAAGCACAAGCAGCAGGCAGAAGGATGGAGAGAGAAGCAGACTCCCTGCTGAGCAGGGAGCCTTATTTGGAGCTCTATCCCAGGACTCTGGGATCATGACCTGAGCCAAAGGCAGACACTTAACAGACTGAACCACCCAGATGCCCCAAAAATGTTTGTTCTGAAGCCTTCCCCAACCCCTCCCATGAAGCAGAGCAAAAAAAAAAAAAAAAAAAAAAAAAGGATGCTTTAAAAAAAAGGGGGGAAGGGTTTTTTTGTTTTCTTTTTTTAAGATTTTATTTATTAGGCAGGGAGATCACAAGTAGGCAGAGAGGTAGTGGGGGGGCAGGCTCCCTGCTGAGCAAAGAGCCCTATGTGGGGCTCCATCCCAGGACCCTGAGAGCATGACCTGAGCTAAAGGCAGAGGCTTAGCCCACTGAGTCACCCAGGCACCCCTAAAAAAAGGATACTTTTCCAAAAAGCAACTCTTAAAAATAAGATGAACTTCTCTGTGGGCCACACATGGCAACAGAAACTGTAAACAAAGCTGAGCTCTGGGCCTACCAGACTCTTAACACTAGTAGCTGAGTTTAGTGCTGAGGAAAAAAGTAAGTGTCCACAGAAAGCTCACTGCCTAAAATCAGGGGCTAACCTCAGCTGACCACAATTCAACAAAATTAGAAATGAACTAACATTTTTCTTTTCCAACATAAAAAAATATATACATGGTTGGAGGAGGAAGTCACACACACCAAAATCAAAGTAGTACAGATCATACTTATGATAAAGCTATAACAGAGGTAACAGAGGGAATCTTAGCATGGGGTTAGCAAAGAGATCAGATTAGAATGATCTCAGAACCAAGCATTTATAGCGTATTTGAATGACAGAGATAGCATTTGAAAATACTGATACTTGGAAGAACACCAAAACCCATGCAAAAATAAATAAGATCCCAAAACAACACCAAAAGCAAAATTCAGATAGATTAAGCACCTAAACATTAAAAACAAAAATGTTTTAACTTTTGGAAAAGATGTAGAGTATCCCTTCAAAACAGGACCCAGAAAGCACTATTAGGAAAAACTGGTAAGATTTCATTAAAAACTTTTATTTACGAAAACTCCACAATCAAATATGAAGATGAATCACAAACTACAAAAAGATAGTTAAAACACAGATAACAGATCATTAGTATTCAAAATACGTAATACTTACAAATTGATAAGGGAAAAAAATAATAGAAAAATGGACAAAGCTATGGCCTCAGAAATCACACACTACATTTCCTGAATCTCCAGTAGTTACACAAGTCAGCACTACTTAATGTGTAAGACTATACAAGGGCATAAACACCGGGAGGCGGACTATTGTGGCCATCTGGAGGCTAGCTACCACATACATGAAACAGTATTTTGTACTGCTTTGATACATATGCATTAAAAATATAAGAACACAAACTAGGATACATACCACTTCTAGAACAACAGTTCCCTCTGGGGAGAGAAGAAGGTATGGGATCAAAGAGGTAACAAAACTTTCAAATGTAACTAACATTTACAAATATACATAGATTTGAAGAACATATAACCAAATGCTAACGTTTATTAAATCTGCACGGTGGGAATATGTCCTCTAATAATTTACTCTTATGTTTTAAATATTTCAGTAAAAGTTTTAAAATAATGAACCCAAAGAAATAAAATAAAATCTGCTTTGAACATGTTTATTTCTGTATATTCTGAAAATTGCAATTTTGATGACACATAAGAAAAATATTTTTCTAATATCAAAATAAGTATCTCTTTGGTAGAAACACACCTCATATGTTATCTTTAACTTAAAAAAATTAATCAAGAACTATGACCTAATATACTAAACAATACTATTCTTTGTCCATCCATTTGTCCCCACTATAGAGCTTTAGAATATAGTTCTATACACATCTCCATATCTACAAAAGAATTAAGATACCATATCAAAGATGCCTACAAGTTATAGGGAATTATATGACATAAACCAGCAAAAAGAACAATCTAAGATATGGGACAAGTTGAGTAGAACATTGTCATTAAAGTCAAATAATATGAAACCAATCACATCATTTAAATTTGATGCATTAAAAACAAAGTATCTTTAGAATGATTGTATTTAGAATTTAGAATTATTATGTGCAAAGTTCAAAAAGCAGTAATACAGAGCCATAATTTTGATAAGGCACTTTAAAGAGAACAATCAAACATACAACATCACATAGCAATTAACCTGAGAAATAAAAAGGGGAAAAAAATTTATATATATACATATATATTCTTTCCAGACAGGCTTTCATTTTCTGAAGTAAAATCTTTTCATAAAGCATCATAAAGAATAAAAAATATTTATCATATATTTTTAAAAGTTATCAGTTAAATTGCAAATTCCTATAAAGAAAAGAATGTCTTCCTAAAAAGTCTGTGAGGTTCTAATTCAAATATTTTTAGAAAAACAATTATAAGTTTCATGTGAAAAAAAAAAACAGCTTTTAACTGTATTATCAACTATTTTATTCTCAAACATTTACTAGTTGTTGTGTTACACTTTCATTGTTCTAGGTGCTGGGGATAAAGAAATAAGACACAATCATTAGTTCCAGGGAACTTCCCGTGGTGGAGCTGGGCCAACACTGGTAACTTTAAAGTTACTTCCCTTGGTCCATAAAATGAAGCTCAACTTCAAATGCTGGCATTTCTGACATCTTCTGAGAAATCAAACAGAATAATGATCTACATGTTTTTTTCTATTGGTAACACTGTAGCATTATTAACGTTATCTACTGATGAAATTAACTTTCATAACATAGTTTAGAGGACAGAAAATATTTAAAGATAAGTATCATCCAGCATGAAAAACAGAATCAGTATTCTGCTTTCACAAATGTGAGAAAACCAAGATTTCATTCTGAATATACAGAACTGCTGGAGACAACCATATACTTATGGTACATGTGCAAATATCAAAAATGAGTAAGTATGAATTATTACACAGCCAAATCAGTTGTCAGGCTTCAAAGAATCATAGCCTTCTTTCAAGAGGTCCCGCCATGTTTTAAGGAAACGTGCATTTTCTGTACATTTGAAGGCAAGCTCTTCCACTTGAGCTGATACTGCAGATGTGGCTTCAAGAAGTTTGGTTAATGAAAATGCTGCCTGAAATTTTTAAAAAATACAGAGAGAGAGAAAAAGTCAAATAATATGTTTATCTTTCAGATTTTCATCTCATTTTATAGTCTAAAAATAGCTTAAAACCCTGACTCCCATGCCCAACTTGTTTTCCATAAACGTAAAAAAATCTTCAAACTAAACAATAGCTTCTTTAGGGAACCTAAGAAATTCCTTAAAGTAAGCTTAAGAAATGTCTGCTGGAGAGATACCCATTATGCACCAGACCTAACAAGTCAGTACTTTTTTCTTTTTCTTTTTTTTTTTTCTTAATTGAAAATACACCAGGGGAACCTGGCTGGGTCAATCACAGAAAGCAAGTGACTTTTGATATCAGAGTTGTTGAGTTCAAGCCCCACGCTGGGTGTAGAAATTGCTTTAAAAAAAAAAAAAATAAATCTTTGGGCCACCTGGGTGGCTCAGTGGGTTAAAGCTTCTGCCTTCCGCTCAGGTCATGATCCCAGGGTCCTGGGATGGAGCCCGCTCTCTGCTCAGCAGGGAACCTGCTTCCTCCTCTCTTTCTCTGCCTGCCTCTCTGCCTACTTGTAATCTCTGTCTGTCAAATAAAATAAAATAAAATCTTTAAAAAAAATTAAATCTTCAAAAGAAAAATAAAAGGAAGAAAATTCACTAGACTCATTTAGCTCAAAAAGAGGACTTGGAGCCCTTGACACTAAGTACCAGAAGCATCTGAGGGACTTAATTCTTGACAAACTGCTCACTGATATTTAGGTAACAAGGGCATTGTCCCGCTAATTTTACTTGTGAACACTATTTAGACCGTGAAAATGTACAGACCAAAGAACAGATACTCTGAACGGCCAAATAAATCAACAAAATCAAAACAAACCAAGGCAGCATACAAAAAATATCCATCTCTTCGTGGAATTCACTTCTTATTCAAATGTTTTCTTCACCTAGAATATAAAATTACACTCTTCCTAGATAACCTATCAGCAGTCCACTCAACATACTCTTAATACCAGTCTCCTTCAGCAAATACTGAAGCTGTACCAGCACTTTAGACATCTTAAAAAAAAAAAAAAAAAAAAAAAAAAACTTATTAAGCAACGAGAGATAATCGAGTTCATTCCACAGTTTCCAATCTGCCCAGGAGGGTCTATTCCACAAAGTTCTCCCAGGAGTATTACATCCTACATACCTCATTCTACTCGACTCAGCCAAGAGTCCTTATTTACTGAAACTCCGCTGGGGGTGGGTGGGTGCGTGTCAGTGGAATTCGAGACTCCACAGAAACCACAGTGTGCCCTCTAGCAATCACAGGGAGGTCTCGGACCCGGCCGTTGAGGAAAACCAATCTGGACGACAGGCGCGGTTAAGTCACCCCTCCAAACTGGGTCCAGCGCAAAGCAAGCCTGAGACACGCAAGAATAGCATTGCCAGCTGGCTTTGGCAGGTGGCCAACTAGAGCAGCGGGATCTTAAGACCCAAGGAAAGAAATCACAGCCTGATCCTAAGCTCCAGCCGACGAGGAGGAGGAGGAGAGGGCAGACCTCGCCAGCACACGTCCGCGCAGCAGAGCTCTGTGGTTTCAGGTTACGGAGGATGATTGAACCCAGAAGGCGAGACAAAAAGAAAACAGCGAAGGGTGGGGAGGTGGGGGGGGGGGTTAGTGGTGGAGGAACAACCCCTTATTCCTCAACACTAATTCTAAACACGGAGTCCTCGGGGATGGTGGACACGGGGCCTCGGGTCTCCGGTTTACTTAACAGCCTTGGGGGCAGAAGGGCGAGATGCGGATTCCTGGTCCTTCCCTCCCTGGCACAGCAACGGTCTCCCAACAAGGGCCGAGTGGGGGCGCGGCCCCGGGACCCGTCGAGCGACACTCACGTCTCCAATCTGCAGCTCCACCTCCTCCAGAGGGTCCACCGTTCGGCCGCTGCTCCTGCTCGGAACTGGCCAGCCCAAACTCACTGGAACGCCGGGGGAAGACGCTGACGAGGCGTCTGAAGACGAGGGAGAGGAGGGGGGCGGCGGGGGCGGCGAAGACATCCGCAGCTCCTCGGGGTCTGCCATTGAGCAGGGATGGGGCTGCAAAATCGGACCTCAGCAGCCGAACCGACACCAACCGTCTTTCAAACTGCTCGCGCCCAACACCCAGAAGCCCCGCCCCCTCCCTCCTGAAGTCCCGCCCGGTCTCCTTGCGGGTTTTTGCCCAAGTCCGCGAATACTAAGTCGTGTTTTCCGGACAGCCAATCACCTTGGGCGGTACATCGCTCCGGCGCCAATCTCCGGTCAGGCTCAGAAGGCGCTTGACTAGAGGACTACAACTCCCAGAATGCTGTATGCGTCACCACACCGCCCACTACTTTTGATGCGCACGCGTGTACCACGGGATCAGTGGGTTTCTCTTCCCTGCACTCCCGCGTCCTCACCACGCCTTGGTGAGACGCAAACGGAGAACCAATCCTCAGCCTGAAGCGGGGATCGTTCTGAGACTTGGGAGTCCCTTTCCTTTTCCTCTTTCGGTACGTGACCCGGATGTCACTGCCGGCCGTAGCGTCTTGTGCGGCGCCGGCGCAGAGCAAGAAAGAGGCGGGAACACCGCGAAGCCAAAACATTGGGCAGAACTGAGAGGCAAACTTCAGCGGAGGTGTTGGTGATTCTCGGCAGGTGATGGCGCCCCCCGCGGCCTAGAGCTCAGTCCAGCACCCGCGGTGAACTACTGACAGTCCTTCCGTTGTGTCCCCCCGACGGTCCTGGGACCAGAGAATATGTTGGTGCGGCTAGCCAAGCTGTCCTGCCCGGGTGAGAGGGAACTCCGGGCGGGGATAATTAGAGGAAGGTCGAGGAGTTAGGGCAGAACGGACAGGGCTACAGCTGGGGGGGCGGGGGGGCTCTAGACCCCTACCTCTCTTCACCTGCTCTCCTGGAGTCCTCAGGTTAAACTCGGGCCAAGGTCACGCCGTCCATACCTGGCAGTGGACCCTAGATTCCTCCCCATAGAGCTGTCCCAATTGGAAGAACTGGCAACTAGGCTAAAGGTCACGGGCGGAGGAAACTTACCAACACGGCCCTCCCGTGGACTCCCGAACCCCTTCCAAATCTGGTCCTAATTCTTATCCCAAAGCTCGTGTGTTTTCTGTTGCATTGTTGGAAATGGATAAAATAATATTTGCACATTTTTCTTCTTGGTCGTGTCCTAACTTTCGTCTTTGCAGCCATTCATCCCAGTCCATTAAGAATTTGAAGTCTGATCTGTCACATCATGATTAACATCCATATGCGTGGCCCAAGTCACCAGTTTATATCTGGAGCCAGGAGTTTTTCTACATTGTCTAAAATTAACTTTAGAGGCTTATCATGTTGTGGGTGCTCCTAGAACCATCACAATGACTTGTGAAAATACCTCATTACCTTTTCTTCCTCTTAAAAATAATGCAGTTGGGTGGTCTTTGTTTTGCTTTACTTTTTAAAAAGGGTTTAAACATTCAAAAAGATTCACTACAGGATCTTGCATTTTGTCACATTTGGTTTAGTTTTTTGGTTTAGTTTCTTTAATTTTTGGTTACAGAATAAACAAGTATACATATTGCAAATTCAAGGATGTTCTTATTATGTACATTTCATGCACGTAGAAATTGTCAGATTTGGCCACCATATATTAAATTTGAATTTTATTTAAAGTTCCTGATACTTGGGCATGTATTACTACGCCTAATGTGTAGATACACTTTATGTTTTGTGAAATATCAAAATAGTAAGATGGTATCTGCCCTACTGCCTAATTTAGCTGAAATCATTCTTGGGCCAAGCGTTAATTACATTCCACCAAAATTAGCATTTCCATTTTCTTTTCTTTATTTTTTTTAGAAGATTTTTTTAAAGGTTTTTTATTTATTTGACACAGAGATAGTACAAGTAGATCTGCAGGCAGAGGGAGAGAGAGAAGCAGGCTTTCCACTGATTAGGGAGCCCAATGTGGGGCTGGATCCCAGAATCCCGGGATCATGACCTGAGCTGAAGGCAGCCCCCCAACCGCCTGAGCCACCCAGGCACCCCAGCATTTCCATTTTCCATGCATACTTAAATCGTTGTCATTTTCATAGCTCAGTGTTAACCCTACTGGCAGTAAGGAGATGGACACAAATATGTTGGCAGTGTGACTTTGATATGGTGATCTTATGAGGGGTCAGTGGACTTTTTAACCTTACTTCTCTACCAAAATTCAGCCAACATGCCTAATTGTTCAAATATCTAAAGTGGAATGTCAGATTTGTTTTCAGAAAGGGAGTAAAGGTTGTGGCTTTTTAATCCCGTGGTGGAAATCGAACTACCCAGTTCCAGATATTCTCAAGAAAATAACTAGCTGTATAAGCAATAGAATTAGTTTTATCTGATACCGAATCATCAGTTTTCGGCAGCAGATGATAACTTCTACACACTAAACTACAATTCATCATAAGACAAAGATTTTAATATCTCTTAATAATAAAAATACAAATGAATAATTATTTAATATTCTCTTGAATGATGGTAATGCTGTATTTGAACTCTAGAACTAAATTCTCCTATAATACCTTTATGTGTCTTAATGTACATTTTTTCAAGACTTAGGATATATGAAATAATAATTTAAAAATTATTCTCAATACTATAATTTTTAGTATGCCTTTGCCACTCTAAGATTATCAAAATAGATAATTTTTTTTAGTTTTTAAAAGCCTTTAGAGTTCAGCCATTCTAAATTTCTTCCCTTCCTGTATTCATCACAATCTTTAATTATTGATGTCTGATGCCAGATTTTTGCTTTAAAAAAATTATTTTATTGGAAAGAGTAAAATATAAAAATATGTTCATTCTGCAGTTGAGTGCTAAAGAATAACCCGTGCAAGGCTGTATGTTTCCATTTAATCAGAAAAAGGAAAGAAAATTCTTTTTTCATCACAGCTTGGTTTCCATTACTTCACAAATCATTTCAAATCCAATTGTAGTCTCAGAGTTTGACTGATGTTGGAAGGATTGAGAGCTTGGGTGGTGGGATCATCTGAATTCCTATGTATTTACTGTGAGTGGGGATTGTAGCTGCCCCACAATTTCCATAAAGTCATGAAAGGTAAGGCATGCTATCATAATTAAAAATTCTTAACTCTTAATTATGACCATTAAAATGTAAATTTTATTAGATTTTACATTTCAAATCCATGCAAAAGTCTTTGTTGATCTTTACTATTTGTTACAGTCCATGTTTAGAAACTTATTCATTTGCAGATATAATGCTTATATTTATATATAATAAATTCAAATTCACATATTCATCCCTCTTTCCTCTTCCTAAATCCATGGCAACCACTGTTTTTAATGTCTCTATAGTTTTACCTCTTCCCGAATCTCATATTGTTGAAATCATGCAGTATGTAGATTGGCATTTTCAGATTGGCTTCTTTCAATATACATTTAAGTTCCCTCCATGTTTTTTCATGTCTAATAGTTCATTTCTTTTTAGTGCTAAATAGTATTCCATTGTATGTATGCACCTCAGTATATCTGTTTATCTAGTCACATGTCAAAGGACATCTAAGTTTTGACAATTATGAATAAAGCTGCTATACACATTCACATTCATGTGAAGGGCTTTTTTTTTTTTTTTAACCTGGACATTTTCTTTCTTTTGTTTTACTGTGATAAGAACTATTAACAGGGCGCCTGGGTGGCTCAGTGGGTTAAGAACTATTAACATGGGATAGACCCTCTTGGCAAAATTTTAAATGTATATTATTATTGACTATAGGTATGGAATTAAACATCAGATATCAGAGCTTATTCATCCTGCTTGACTGAAGGTTTTGGTCTGAGCATTAATTTTCAACTCATTTGGGTAAATGCCAAGGGGTACAACTGCTGGATCATCTGTTAAGACGTGGTTAGCTTTGTAAGAAATGCCAAACTGTCTTACAAAGTGCCTGTACCATTTTGCATTCCCACCAGTAATGAATGAGAGAGCCAGTTGCTCCACATTCTTGTTTCCTCATAATCTTTTTTGTGTGTGATTGTAAATCTTCTATTTTTAATAATAGTTTTATTGAGATATGTCACATACTCTCCGGTCATACCCTTTAAGATATATAATCAGGGTTTTTACTATAAACACACACACATGCAACCATCACAACAATCTATTTCAGAACATTTTCATCACCCTCAAAAGAAACTTCACACCCATTAGTAATCACTCTTCAACCTCTCTAGCCCTAGGGCAACAACTAATCTATTTTCTCTGTAGTCAATTCTGGATAGTTCATACCCATGGAATCATAATATGTGGTCTTTCATGGCTGGCTTCTTTCATTTAGCATAGTGTTAAGTTCATCCATAATGTAGCATTTATTACTACTGAATTTCTTTTTGTTGCTGAATAATATTCCATTGTATGAATATATCACTTTTTATCCGTTCACAAACAGATATTTGGGCTTTTTCTATATTTCGGCTGTTATGAATAATACATCTATGAAGATACATATATAAGCTTTTGTGTGTTTTCATTTATCTTAGGTATATACCTGGGAGGGAGTTCTGTGGAAACTGTGTTTAAGGTTTTGCCTTAAATGGCTGTACTGTTTTTCCAAAGGGCTGTACCATCTTACATTTCCACCAGCTGTGTATGAGGTTCCTCTGTCTTTTCTTGTCTCTACGACTTTGCTACTTTCAATATATACTAGCCAGGCATTTTGTAGAATGTCCTTCATCTGAATTTGTCTGATGATTTCTCATGTTTAGACCAAGGTTACAGCTTTGGGAGAAGTATGCCACAGAGGTAAAGAGCCCTTCTTATCACATCAGGGAGTGTGTGATACCAAAATGTCTTGTTGCCAATAATGTTAAACTTAATCATTTGGTTAAAGGGTCTCTGTATTTCTCCACTGTAAAATTAATATTTTTCCCTTTTGTACTCATTGGAAGCTAGTCACTAATTGCAGTCCACACTCAAAAGTGGAGAAACAAATAATCTGTGGATGTATCAACATAATCTTTTATACTTTGACTTTTTCTATTAAAATCATAGGCCATATGGAATTCATTTTGATAGGAAGAGAAAGGTATAATTTTTTCCAAATGAATTTCTCCCTATCTTTGAACATTTAATAAGTAACCATTTCTTTTCTCTGATTAGAAACAGCATCTTTAGCATATGGAAAATCCTTATGTATATTCTATTTCTGAAATCTTTATTCCTTTTGTTTCCTTTGATTATTCTATTCCTTTTCCTAAAACAGACTCATAATTACTATAACTCCAATACAAGTTTTTGTATCTGGGCTATTCCCTGCCTTTATATATGTGTGTGTGTGTGTGTGTGTGTGTGTGTGTGTGTGTGTGTGTATAATGGGAAAAAGTATCAAGGAGAAGAGTGCCAGAGAAGGGAGACAAATTGAAGATGCAGGTGAAAGGGAAGGCTTCAGATAGATTGATGTCCCGCTGAAATTGGGAGGGCTAAGCCTTATTTATCATCATTATTCTAAGTGAAAAGATATCTGTTGTGACCTAGAAAATGAATGAAGAGTGGACACAAATACCGATTACATTAGAGGTTGTTGCCAAGGAAATAGAAAAGTTCCCACTTAATTACTTCTTTCTATGACATTTGGTGTGTTATGGTCTCTGCTTCAGATATGGGAAGGAAGAGGTAGAACTGAAGGTTCAAGGATAAGAGCTTTAATGAACATTATTGCAGATAAAGCCTTCCACACTTCTGTTTATTTCTATTTGCTTACTTAATGAATATGTACATTTTTAAGGCTCTCAGAAGATACTGCCATATCGGAGAGTCAGTTGTTTAAAAAGCTGACCATAAAACCTAGTTTGCCCATGTTGTCCCAGCATAATCATTAATACTGTCCCTTATTACTCTCAAAAGTATCTAGTTTAGGGATGCCTGGGTGCCTCAGTTAAGTGTCTGCCCTTGACTCAGGTCATGACCAGGGTTTGAGACCCAAGTTGTGACCTGGGATTGAGTCACCCATCAGTCTCCTTGCTCAGCAGGGAGGCTGCTTCTCCCTCTGCCTGCTCTTCCCCCCGTTTGTGCACATAAAATCTTTTGGCAAATAAAATCTTTTTTAAAAACATACAGTTTGGTTGATAAATTTTATGGTTATCCTGTTCATAGGTTAAGCTTTATATGAGCTAAATTGAATAAATTAATTTATTAGATGCTTTTTATTCTTTTTTTTTTCAATTTTTTTTTAATATTTTATTTATTGACAGAGAGAGAGAGATCACAAGTAGGCAGAGAGGCAAGCAGAGAGAGAGGAGGAAGCAGGCTCTCTGCTGAGAAGAGAGCCCGATGCGGGGCTTGATCCCAGGACCCTGAGATCATGACCTGAGCCGAAGGCAGAGGCTAGATGCTTTTTAAATATAGTTTGAAAACATTGGTTTATGAGAAGAAGCTAAGTTGTTCATCTAGGAAATAGTACAGTCTGTTTCAGGTCATATCACAAATAATGGCTCAACAGCCTAGATCTAACCATTCACTGTCTGCAGGATTGATACAGTGAGAATATAAACAAGTTTTAACTATAAGACATCATGTGGGTCATACAATTTTAAATCAGTTAGGTACCTTAAAGATCATTTAGTGACCCTCTCCTTTTTTTGGATGAGGAAACTGAAATCTAAGGAGGTTAATGAAGGTCTTAGGGCTAATTAATAGAAAATTAAAGAGAAACCAGATCTGATTCCTAATCCTAGAATTTTTTCCTTTTAAAAAAAATGGTTTTTTAGTCTACTCTGAGAAAAGCTAATTGAAAAAATACCAATTTTTGTGCAGCATATCAGTGCTTTCATGCCTTAAAAATTAAGAAAAATCATCTACCTCTGTGTCATACAAGATGGTCTTCAACTTCTGTTGTACCTCGAATTACTACCCACTATACTATTTTTCCCCGGGATAAAGACAAGCGATGGGAAGGTAAGTAATAATTTCTGTAGAAGTGTTGAAGCTTTTCTAGATACTTTATATCATTTTGTGGAAATATTTTTCATGATAGTATAAGATCATCTAATAATATTTCATAGCTTTACCAAATCTATTACATATTGATATTGAGATAAGAAAATATCTGCAAAGTTTTTAGTAGTATATCTCAAAGTCAAAAGTGGTTTATGGAAGCAAAAATAAGATAGACACTGGAACAGAACCTAAAAGAACATCCAATTAATACAATAATATATTTAGTATAATTCTCATGCAAAGCAGAGAGGCAATTTCTGTAAATGTTCTAAAGCATAGTGAGTGTTTGTGATTTTTATCAGATCATATTCATCCCAGAATTTTCATGTATTTTTTAAATCATTCTTTCCTCCCAGGAGTGAACATGGAGAGGTTTGCAGAAGAAGCAGATGTAGTTATAGTTGGTGCAGGCCCTGCAGGACTCTCTACAGCTATTCGTCTAAAGCAGTTGGCTACTAAACATGAAAAGGACATCCGTGTGTGTCTAGTAGAGAAAGCTGCTCAAATAGGAGCGCATACTCTCTCAGGGGCTTGCCTTGATCCACGTGCTTTTGAAGAATTATTCCCAGACTGGAAGGAGAAGGGAGTATGAAAAAATTGGTTTTTATACAAAATGTAATCTTTATCGTATCTATTTCCAAACTACTAGAATATAGAAAAACCTTTTTATGTAATTCTGTCTCTTAGAGGATTTTTATAGATAAGTATTTTTGAACTTAAAAAGGGCCCAAAATTGAATTATATCAACTATATTTACAATTTTAAGATATTAACTCATGTACTCATGTAATACCTTCTACACATTGTATTTATGTACTGGATTTATAAGAAGGCCTTATCTTGAGAAGATGTTAGAATATTTGTACTAAATAAAATACAGCCGGTTGATATGAGCATATTTCCTAAGTTGTTCCGTAGGTGTTGATATCATTGTTCTTAATAAAGTTTTATGTAAATTTCCTTGGACATTGTAATATCTAAAACCAAAGAGGATAATCTAATCAAGTGTTCCAAAGAATAAATGAATATGGTCTCTCATAACCTAAGAAGAAAAGGCACTGGTATGATATGCAGAGAACTGAATGTTAATTTTACTGCTTTCATCATTTATATGGCTTTGGTTAAAATCTTACACTTTACATATCCTAGCTTTTTCTTCTGTAAGATGGGTTATGTTACGCCTGCCAAGTCTTGAATATTCACTATCCGTGAATATACTTTGTAAATGTCAACAATTATATAATTTCTATATTATTTCTATATGGAGTAAATTGAATTCCAAGAATTTCATCTGTGCTCTTCTTTCTAAAATACCAAGCTCCTTTAAACTAGAAACTTAACATCTAATTAACTTTCTCTTTTCACTATTATACCAAAAATAGTTATTAGTGAATTGTTATTGACATAATACCAGTTGTGATAGAAAAAGGTTTTCAGAGCCCTATATAACTGAGCAGATAGAATCCATGACATACCTGTTAATTGCATCCAAAGGAAAAATAAAACTTCTCTTATGTTTTCATCAGGCAGGAGGTTACAGCTTGGAGCAAGCACCTAAGCTAAACTCCCACAGAGACAGAGAGACAGGAAGCCATGTCCAAGATGTCTCCAAGGCCCCCCAAAAAGATTTCTGGGATGTAAAACTGGCTTATTTAGGTTCTAAAAAGATTCCCATACATCTCAAAGAGACAAAGAGGATTTGCAGTTCCAAGTTTCTAAAGGAAATAAAAGAAAAGTGAGGAGAGTAGTTCACTTTCCCTTTTGACATAGTTTTTTCATTATTTGTATTTACCATTACAAATATGAACTAAAAGCTTCCTTCTCTTTCCTTCTTTTGCTTTTAGGCTCCACTTAACACTCCTGTAACAGAAGACAGATTTGGAATTTTAACAGAGAAATACAGAATTCCTGTGCCAATTCTTCCAGGTAAGGTGTGATAAGTATTTGTAGGATCCTAGAATTCTGTACCTGGAAGGAACCACATTTCATCTTGTAGCTTGTAGCAAAACAGGACTAGAGCCTAGTTCTTTTGTCTTCCAATCTAGAAGAATTGAGATAGCCTTATAATGCAACCCAAAATTTTACTTTAGTATTGTAATGGCTTTTTAATTCAATAATTAGAACTGTGTGCCAAAGTTGTAGAATTTAAATGAAATTTTGACCATAGGATGATGTGTATATTTACACAGAAATTATACATTGTTTAGAATTCTTAAATTAAGTATTTATGGTTTTGAAATGTTTTATCAATAAAATGTCAGACTGATAAATTAAGCATATATTTGTAGGTCTTCCAATGAATAATCATGGCAATTACATTGTACGCTTGGGACATTTAGTGAGCTGGATGGGAGAACAAGCAGAAGCCCTCGGTGTTGAAGTATACCCTGGCTATGCTGCTGCTGAGGTTTGTACAGTTGTATTTTTTAATGTTTATAAGAAGTAATCTCTTTTTCTTTTAAATATAAACCAAGAATGGTACAGAGGTAAAGAAATAAATATTTTAGAAAAGCTGTAAGATTTTAGAATTGTAAGGTTAGAAGGAATCTCGGAAAGATCTAATCCAAAGAGTACTTGAATTCCTCATCTTGAATAATGTTCCTGACGTTATCACGTGGTTGTGTAATTTACAACTGCACAGCATTGAGGATGAGATCATCTCTAGCTGATGTTTGGATTGTTGATAACACTCTCTTTCTTCTGCTGAAATACATATTCTGTTTTCCATTACATAGAACAAATCAATGCCCTCTTCCAAGGACACTTTTCCAATTATAATTATGCCCCGCTCTCTTCTTCTCCCTTTCACTCTGGTGTTTTTATCTTTCCTAGGTTAAATATTCTCAGTTATTTCAGCCATGATGTTACATATATTTTGAGTTCCTTCATTATTCTCAGTGCCCTCTGAATGCATTCCCTTTTTATCCCCTTTATAAAGTGGCATGCAGAATGAAAAAACTGCTTCAAGCCTAGTATAGAGCCGGGCTCTTGCTTTCTTCATTCTAGAAAACATTCTTCTATTAATTCTTTCCAAGTAATGCTTTTGGCAAACATATCATACTGTTGATTCTCACTAAGTTTTTTGGAGAAATGATTAAAAATAAAATCTCCTGCCAACCCAGAAAAATCACCTATATAAATTATTTAAAATTTTTATTGTTTAATAAGCATTAAACCAAGACTGCAGTGCATGTCGCAGGCAGTCTGCTGGGAGATTGCCAAGACAGAAAGACATCTTGCCCTCTTACATAGCCACACAGATATAATCCATCACATATATGTTACTTGTCTTTATCCAGAGGAAAAATAAAATTTCTCGTATCTTTTTGACAAGAAGTACCACCTGGAGCCAAGCACCTAGCCCAGGCTCTTGTAGTGACAGGAAAATAGGACACTATTCTTTTTGGTGT
This sequence comes from Mustela nivalis, assembly GCF_964662115.1. Classification (NCBI taxonomy): domain Eukaryota; kingdom Metazoa; phylum Chordata; class Mammalia; order Carnivora; family Mustelidae; genus Mustela; species Mustela nivalis. The sequence continues at coordinate 127,033,527 of NC_139023.1, forward strand.
TCAGATTTCAAATATGTCTACAATGCCTCTGGGAAACACATTTCTGAGATGCAGATCTGGCAAGAGTCTTAAATAAGACTTTTTAAAACATTCCTATATCTGAGAGAGGCAGAAAAGGAGTTTATAGTTAACTTTTCTAAAGGAAATGATTGAAAGAATTGACAGGAGGGGTAGTTTTCTTTGGTTTTGGCCCCAGGGAAAATTCAAAAAATTTTTTATTTGTTTTTATGCTTAAAGTATGTAAGTCAAATAAAACACATAGGTCCCTGTATTATACTTGCTGCTGTGCTAATTTTTGTTTTACACACACACACACTCACGCACGCACGCACACACACACACACACACACACACATGCATTTGGGGTTTTGGACCCAAGTGTGGGGTTTTTTATTTCTCCTGGTTAAAATGTTCCTAGCATTAGTCCTGGGATTAGTATCAAATCACAAGTAGGTGGTTTGTAGAATCTATGATTTTCAGTTTTTGTGTACACAGACACACACACATATACACACATACACACAGTCTCTTATACCTCTCCTCTTTTCCTTAGTCCCTTAAAGATCATTATCAATAGATTAATGTCAGGTTTGTCAGGTGTTTTTGTACTCTGAGCCAGACTTCAGTTTTAGTTCAAAGCCACATTCTACTCTTGATTCATTTTCAGAATATGAAGTAAGAGGTTTATGTTTTTCTTTTCATATCCATTGCTGCTGAACCTTACTTTACCTTTCCACTCCTGTGCTGTCTGTGTGATGCTAGCGTATATTTTGTACTTCCTATCTAAAGGACATTGTCTTCCAGAGAGGAAACAGAAACTCAGTAAGAATTATAGATGATCGCTGTTTCTCATCCTCCAAATTACAATTTTAACCAGTTTCGCCAATCTAACTTGCTCCAGAAATAAACTTTAATCACATTTAGAGTGTCTTGAACCTCTTTCTGTTTTGTTTTGTTATGTCATTTTCTTTGGTTTTTGTTTTTTGGGATCTTAGCTCATTTTGAACAGAAGCTTTCCTGACACTATTGTCTTCCCACCCAACACTAGTGGTCTTCACTTGTTAGAGGCTCTGATTTCAGGGTTTGTATACTTGTCTTTGATACCTGATCTCTTCAGAGCTCTTTGTTTATTCTGACTGGTTTCTTTAGTGACTTCATGGTAGCTTCACACTTTCCTTTTTTTTTTTTTTTTTAAAGATTTTATTTATTTATTTGACAGACAGAGATCACAAGTAGGCAGAGAGGCAGAGAGAGAGGAGGAAGCAGGCTCCCCGCTGAGCAGAGAGCCCGATGCGGGGCTTGATCCCAGGATGCTGGGATCATGACGTGAGCCAAAGGCAGAGGCTTTAACCCACTGAGCCACCCAGGCACCCGCCCCCTTCCTTCTTCATCAAGGTTGTGGCATTTCTTTTATTTCCAGCTGTTTGAGCTGTGTTCTTTTATACTCTAAAAGGAGTATCTTTAAAACATGTCTCTTTTCTTGCCTAAACACTTTAAAGCCTGTTATTTCTATAACCCAGAAAACGTACTCGGTTTCTTAAATATCGAAAGCTGTTCATTGCTTCTTTTCAGGGTGGTTATGAATCATAAGGTGATAACCAAATATGTTTTCATTTCAGGTTCTTTTTCATGAAGACAACAGTGTAAAAGGAATTGCCACTAATGATGTAGGGATACAAAAGGATGGTGCACCCAAGGTAAATGTTTTAACAATTATGTGCTTAACAAACTGATGAAAAAAAACAACCTAAATGCAATGATTTCGTTTTGCAACAAACTGCACATTAATAAAGTGTATGTTAGAATATAATTATTAATGTGAAATTCTTCTCTTAAAGATTTTATTTATTTATTTGACAGACAGTGATCACAGATAGACAGAGAGGCAGGCAGAGAAGCAGGCTCCCTGCTGAGCAGAGAGCCTAATGCGGGGTTCAATCCCAAGACCCTGGGATCACGACCTGAGCTGAAGGCAGAGGCTTTAACCCACTGAGCCACCCAGGTGCCCCTGGAATTCTTCTCTTAAAAAAATAGAGAGCTGGGGCACCTGGATGATGGCTCCATGGGTTGAGTCTCTGTCTTTGGCTCAGGTCACGATCTCAGGGTCCTGGGATCGAGTCCCACATTGGGCAGTCTGCTCAGTAGGGAGCCTGCTCCCCCCAGCCCCGCCTCACCTGCCTCTCTGCCTCCTTGTGATCTCTTTCTGTCAAATAAATAAATAAAATCTTTAAAAAAAAGAATAGCTAAAAAGGATTTAGACAAGTAAATAAAACATGTTTAAGAATAATTTTTTAAAGATAAAAACATGAGTCATACAAACATAAAACAAACATGTGACAAAGATTTTGTTTCACTCACTAATAAATGATAGAATCAGTAAGATGTTACAGCTGGTTCAAGGACAATTCAAAAAACATACATATATGTAGGTCATCAGTCAGCTGCATAGTCACTTCCAGAATTTTCATTTCTATAGACAAGAATCATTTGCATTACTGTCAGTAATGCTGATACAGTCTTTGATGTGATTTTAATATTTTTGGTAAATATGAAACTGATGGATTTCCTCTCACACAAATATAATCCTGGATGGTCTCCAGGTTTTTACAGCTTTTATTTTTGAATTTGCAAAAGAAAAACTTTCAGGATTTGAATCTCTAACTGTGTAAGATTCCTTGGAAAGAACAAGGAAAAAAACACCTTGCTTTCCCATAATAACAGAAGAAAACATAAATTAGCATCTCAGTTAATTTGTCACTTCATATTTATTTGCTTATTGTCTTAATTTCTCAACTGGATCATAAGCACCATGAGGGCAGAGATCAAAAAGCATTATATTCCAGTACCTATCATAGTGCAGGTCATGTCTGGTCCCCAATAAATTATTTGTTAACTTAGAATTATCATTTTCTCTGCCATCTTGAATAGAATGGGGAATCCAGTGTAGAGTCTCCTCCAGCAGATTTTCCTGCTTCCCACTACTTCCTGCATAGAAATAAGCAAGTGGCAGAGTTCTTGAGTCTTACCTCCTTCATTGTTATTCTAAAGTTTTGACTGGTTTCCTCAGAATTCTGTGAGGTTTGAGACTCTGTGTCTTAGAGAAGTCCCAAAAAGCTATTTTTTTAACAAGCCCCCAAAGAATTCTGGTGCGTAGCTAGGTTTGCAAACAACTACTGCTTTTCATAAAGATAAAAGAATATTGTTTTTCCTGTATTCTTTCCTGTGTTATAGTTATTCTTTCTTTATTGTGACCATTTAATTTTAAAGTGTATCTTATTCTTTTAAGATTTTTATATTTAATATCACAACAGAACTGAGGCACACAAGTTCTATTATTCTGATATTTCATTTTTTGTATGTTCTCAAATTTGTTCAAAAGTAAATTTTTGTGTTTGGGGCTTTGTAGTTACAAAAACTTTATCTTTCCTGGGATGCTTGGGTGGTTCAGCCAGTTAAGTGTCTGCCTTCAGCTCAGGTCATGATCCTAGGTTCCTGGGATCAAGTCCTGCATCAGGCTCCTTGCTCAGAGGGGAGCCTGCTTCTCCCTCTGCCTGCGTCCCTCACTGCTTGTGTTCTCTCTCTCTCTCTCTCTCTGACAAATAAATAAAATCTTTCCTTTATTGTATTTATATAGATACAAAAATATTGAAGAGTACAGTGGAGTCTTAGTGACGTGAGCTCCAGATTCTTGGTTTTTAAATAACTGTTGTAGTACCACAGGTTTGGAGTAGGGGGAAACAAGGACTGTGTTTATTCTGTTGTTCCACTCTCTGTTGTTAAATTAACACACCTCGTTAGGCTTTCTTCCCTGCCATTTCACCAAAAAGGCTTATCAGTGTCACAAACACCCCCACCTTGTCAATCCAGTAATCACTTCTCGGTCTTCTCTTACTTGATATCCTAGTAGGCAGCACTGACACAGTTGGCTTCTCACACCACCTTGTAACTGAATTGTACAGCACACAGAGCAGGACAGAACACACAACAAACAAGATAACAGAAGGTCAGGAAGTTAAGAGCCAACGGGGAAGTCAGTCTGTGGAAGTGCAATTGAGATTAAAGCCTTGATTCTGGTTAGTGGAGATCCATCGGGCAGAACCTTCAGCGGCAGTTGCCTTTTCTAAGTGGTCAAACATAGAGGGGTCATGTCTGAAGAGTCTGACAGCTTGCTGCCAAAATCCTTCTCTTTTTAAAGGGATTTCATCAGTGTTGGGTCCCCTCTGGTTCTGCTGGTTATCAGTTCAGGAGTGTCGGATATCTCGATATCTTATAGCTGCAGTACCGTAACTGCTTGCCTCATTGCTTGATGCGGGGCCATGCTTGACATGAGAGACTGCATTTTGCTCTCTGCACTGAACCAATGTGAGTTTGCTCCTTGGTGAGGCACATGTACACCAGGTGGAGTTGTCACACAGAGTCAACTTTATTTGCAGGAAATAAGATCATGGGGAATAGCTCCCAAGGTCATTACTCCTGAGAGAGGGTGAACGGGTACCTTTTGTTTAGGATAAGGTTGAATATTTAGATAGGGATGCCTTGTCATTGTATGTAGAGAAAGGCATAAGGTGCCATGTATGCACCTTAAGGAAACATGCCTATTTACACATTGTATATTATGTAAATAAGGCTGAGGCTCCTCCTTGGGTTGAGAGGTTAGTATTACAATGAGGTAGAGGTAATTGCTGGTCATTCCATAGGTCATTCCATGGTCCGTCTGTGCAGGTGTGAGTCGAGGGCTTTAGCTCACAAGGTCTGGGTGGCCTGGGCCAGTGAGAGGCCTTGTCAGGACAGTCACCATCACCTGAGGGGTGGCTCTGAGTTTCATTTGCCAGACTTAAAAGGTAAGCCAGAAAGAAGAGCTTAAGAGAAAATGAAAGAGAGTTTAGTGAATACAAGCTGGTGGGCAGTAAAGGTCAGGTCTTGCAGTCTAGCTGGTGACACCTACTCTTGGTTTTCCTTGTGTTTTACTCCCTAATGTCACCTTTGCATGCTTGTCCTCTTCCTATCCTGTAAATAGTGAGGCTCTCGGGCTCAGTGTTGAGTCCTTCTCTATCTACATTTTCTCCTTAGTAACTTCATCTGGTCACATGGCTCTAAATACCCAAGTCCCAGAATCCTATATCCTACTGCTTATTCAATAGCTCTGTGCCACATCTAATAGCTGTCTGATTATAAGAATTCTGATTTGGACAGTTTTAAGTTTCAGAAGTTAAGTGATTTGCCCAAGGTCAGACAGCTATAAGTAGTGGGGCTGGGGTTTGAATATTAACAGTGTGGCTGGCTCTGGGGCCTGCCCCTTGAATACTATGGGACATACTGCCTCTAAGAGGAAGCTGAAGTATATTAAGTAATATTTTAGTTCAATAAGATTGAATTGTTTTATAATTGGTGTCAGGAAAACCGCATGTCCATCTGAAAGATGGAGAGTTTGGGCCTTTATTTTTTAAAAATTCTGAGAATTTCTTAAAACAAAAAATAGGGACTCCAGGGTGGCTCAGTCAGTTAGGCATCTGTCTTTGGTTCTGGTTGTGATTCCAGGGTCCTGGAATTCGAGTCCTGTATCGGGCTCCTCACTCAGCAGGGAACTTGCTTCTCCCTCTGCCTACCATTCCCTTGCTTGTACTCTTGCTGTCTCTCACACTCTCTGGAAAAAATAAAATCTTTAAAAAAAATAGAAAAATTAGAAGGAAATCTAGATTACAATTGCAACTTAAAAGTAGGATAAGCCATCCTATAGAGGCAAGAAATAATGAACCCGTAAGAGACAGTTTTTAAACTGTATAAAAATTAAACAGTTTTGTATGCTAAAGTTACTATAAAGTCTTAGATAAACTGTAGATTGGGGAAAATTTTTTTGATTACCTATAATATCAAATACAGATATACATTAACAAGAAAAAAGACAGCATTTTAGAAAAATGATCAAAATCTAAAAAACTGACAATTCACAGAAGAGCAGAGTTCAGATCACTACTACTTATAAGGAAAGATGCTTAAGTACTTTTTCTTCAGAGTCCATAGCTTAAATGTCATTTCTTCAAACGAGCCTTTCCTGTTCACCCAATCCATAAATTTCCTTCTTTTATTCTCTCTCATAGCATCCTTTGTCTTCTTTCATAGCACTTAAGTAATAATTTGTATTTATTTGTATTTATATACTCATGTGTTTCCTTAATGTCTGTCTCTATGATTAGACTGAAGGAAAGGGATGTATCTTTTGTTTTTTCATCCAATGAAATAAGTCAGTCAGAAAAATAAAGTTATTATACAGTTTCACCCATGTGTGAAATATAAGAAACCACACAGAGGATCAGAGGGGAAGGGAGGGAGAATGGAATGGGAAGAAATCAAAGAAGGAGCCAAACTAAGACTCTTAACTCCGGAGAAAAAAACCTGAGGGTTGTAGAAATTGAGGTAGGTTTGGATGGGGTAACTCACTGATAAACATTAAGGAGGGCACGTGATGTGATGAGCACTGGATGTTACACGGAACTAATGAAGAACTGAACACTACATCAAAAGCTAATGATGTACTATATGTTGACTAACTGAAATTGAATTTTTAAAAAAGCTTTTTCCCCCACAGTCCAGTTACTGAAAGATATAGCTTTATTTTACATTTTTGCTACTTACAGAGCTGAGTCACTGTTATTTTAATTTGCATTTCCCTCACTGTTTTAAGTACTTTTTCTGTTTTTGAGTCAAGAAATATTAATAAATACCTACAGTGTGCCAGTTTTATGCTAGGCAATGGGAATATAGAGATGAATAAAAGAGAAGTATTATTAAGTGAGAAAAGTAAGGTACATTGTATTAAATGACCCTATTTTTTTGTAAAACAAATAGGAACCTAAAAAGTTTAAGTGTGTATGTATTTCAGTATGTATGTGTGTTTAAATATTTGGATAAATTGTACATACTAGATTGTTAACATGGTTTATGGATGAGTGAAGTGTAATAAGAGTGAGCAGACGGGAACAAAATAAAAAGATACTGAGTGAAATTACAAGATGTGTATGAAAGTGTAATATACATGTATACATATATATGACACTAATAAGCATTGCACAAGAAAAATAGCAGTTACTAATAAATGTGTAAAAGATGTTCAGACCTTGTAGCAATCAAAGTAATTAACTTATTAAATTAATCATGAGATAATTCTTACCATTCAGATTGAAAATATTTAGCACCAGGTATGTTCATCTAAGCAATGTTTTATAAGAGTGAAACACACTGGAACAGCCTAAATGTCCACTATTGAGAATTGTTTGGAAAATTAGGGGAATCTATTCAAACATAAAAAATGAATGCTTTAAGGGCACCTGGGTGGCCCAGTCAGTTGAGTATCTGACTTTTAATTTTGGCTTACGTCATGACCTCAGGGTCCTGAAATTGAGCCCAACAGTTGGCTCTGTGCTGGGTGTGGAACCTGCTTAGGAATCCTTCTCTCCAGATTGTCCCTCTGCCCCTACCCACACCCCATCATGAGCTGTCTCTCGGGGGGTGGTGGGGGGAGGATTCTTTTCTTGGACTATCTTGCTTTTACATTCAAGTAATGAAAAAACGGTTATAAAACTGTCAGTATTAAACTACTTTTTGTCTTTGCATACACACAGACATGCAAATAAAATGAATAGGGAAATATCAGAAAAGATATATTTTATAAGAGACTTTTCTGGTTATTCTGCATTCCTTTATTAAGTAACTTTACTGAGTGCCTTGTAGTAGGTGTAAGTGCAAAATACAGAGAGCAAAAGAGAGGTAAAGACTTCAATTGTGGCTTTTTTTCCACTTGGAAAATTCAGTTTTAGAATATACATTCAGCAATAGAGAACAAGTAAAATTAAAGTGAAAAAAGCAAGTAGCTAAAGAGTATACTTAGTATGATTCTACTTGTGTTAGAAGGATATGAATAGGTTCTGTATAGTTTTTTATTCATGGAAATTTTCTGGCATGATTCACAAGAAAGCTATTAATGTTTTCTGCTTCAGAACTAGAAAACTAGGAGCAGGGAGGAAATGGATTTTCACTTTTCACTTTATTTTCATTTGTAGAGAATATTTTCAGCATGAACGTGCTTTATTTGCTTTTTTAATTCTTATCACACTTAACCATTTGGGTACTTTGGAAGTAAAAAAAAGAAAAATACAACAAAGACATGGGATATATTACAAAATTTAAATTAGATTCTTCTTACAACAGTAGTTTTATTTCTAGTATTTTGTATTTGTATTGTTTCTTCTATACCTGTATCATTATTCAATTCAAAACCGACCAAAATGTGAATATTTTTTAAATTGTCAAATGTTGCGATTTAACATGTTTTTATTTTTTAGACAACATTTGAGAGAGGACTAGAACTACATGCAAAAGTCACAGTTTTTGCAGAGGGTTGCCACGGACATCTAGCCAAGCAACTATATAAGAAGTTTGATTTGAGAGCCAATTGTGAACCCCAAACCTATGGAATTGGACTGAAGGAGGTATCCTGATTTGTTTTGGGGATTTTAATTTTTAACTATGGAGTTTAAACTCATTTGTATTATAATGTAGTCTGTAACATTGATGTAATTTTTTTTTTAAGATTTTATTTATTTATTTATTTGAAAGGCAGAGATCAGAAGTAGGCAGAGAGGCAGGCAGAGAGGGGTGGGGGAAGCAGGCTCCCTGCCAAGCAGAGAGCCCAATGTGGGGCTCGATCCCAGGGCCCTGGGATCATGACCCGAGCTGAAGGCAGAGGCTTTAACCCACTGAGCCACCAAGGCACCCCTACATTGATGTAATTTTATAGTTGCTATATTTTTCATTGACTTGAAATGTTCATCATAACTGAAAATATTTGGGCTATTTTTAAGGAGCTAGAAAATACTGCTGATCAAATTCCATTATTATCTAAATTGGTTCTACGTGTTGTAATTGTTTTATCAGTTGTTGCTTAAAATCAAAGACTGGAAGTTGAAAATATTTGTGATATGAATTTCTTTTCATTGTAATGCCATCTGTCCTAGTAAGATTTGACATGATACCCCTATGCTGTTTATAGGGTGACCAGATCATAAAGAATGGTTTTTTCAGAATTGCACTGAGAAGATATTTTAGTTTATGAAATATACACTCAGCCATAGTATATTGATCTGAAACCTAAAATTTAGTTAGATTAATTATTACATATTTTTCTCAATTTATCCAGTCTCTGTTTTGCCAAACCTTTGGCTTATTAGAGTGTAAAGATGCATTATAACCCTTCTGTTTAAATTTGGGGGGGGGTTAAAGCTAAGAACATTTCTGTAATAGCTAGATTTATTTTGAGTAAAACCTTGTTTTGGTAGGTTGTGCATCACACATAATATTACCTGATTTTTAGATGTTTCAATTGGGAATTGTTAAAAGTTTGAAACTTAACCATTCCAGGGGTGCCTGGGTGGCTCAGTCAGTAAAGCATTTGCTTTGGGCTCAGGTCATGATCCCAGAGTCCTGGGATCGAGTCCCACTTCAGGCTCTCTGTTCAGTGGGGAGCCTGTTTCTCCTTCTGCCTCTGCCTGCTGTTCCGCCCGCTTGTGTTCTCTCTCTCCATCAAATAAATAAAATCTTAAAAAAAGAAAGAAGAAAAAAACCTTACCATTCCGAAAATAGATGAACAATTTTTTTCAGTTGGGAAAAGGGGAGTGCAGGGGAGCATAAGCTGTCTTACTGAAGAGTGACATATATACTGGAAAGCAGCAGATCTTAAGGGTACAGCTTAATTAATTTTTACAAGGTGAGCATATCTATGGAATCTCCAGCTAAATCAAGATCTAGAACATTACCAGCACCCCAGAAGTTTTCCTCATCTCTTCAGTGGTGTTCCCTATAATCACATGAAAGTCTTAACCATTTTGAAAATCTAATCATTTTCTAGAAGAAATTTCTTAAAGAGGTCATAGCTTTTCTGACCGATTTTTTAGTCCAATTCATGATGCTGCTGTTCGATACATTTTCTTTGATATGTGAATTACATTTTTTGTGTTTCTCTTATTGCAGTTTTTCCCCTTGAAATTTTCATAGCTAAGACATAAAAACCTGGCAAATTTGATATATTGTGGTGGTAGAAAAAATTTAAATAATACTCTTCTTTTTTTAAGTTATGGATTATTGATGAAAAGAAGTGGAAACCAGGGAGAGTGGATCACACTGTTGGCTGGCCCTTGGACAGACATACTTATGGAGGCTCCTTTCTCTACCATTTAAATGAAGGTGAACCCCTGGTAGCCCTTGGTTTTGTGGTAAGTTACACACCCATTATGGAAAACTCTACTGTTGGAGTCCTTGGATCATCAGTGCTATAAAATCTGGAGCATGTAAAATCCTTGTCCTTTAAAGGTCACTTTCTCATTTTGTCAGCAGGTAAAGTGCTGGTGGTTATCACAGGCATTGGTCTATAGCTTTAAACACACATAGCTTTTGTCATAGTAGCTGCTAAATGCCAGACACTATGCCCTATGCTTCATGGAGACGTCTAAGTTTTGTAAGATTCCTTTGAAATATGTATATCCTTATTTAACTGATGGGACACTGAAGTCCAAACAAGGTATACAGCTTCCCCAATTACACCCATTAAATGACAGAAGCAGGATTCACATCTGAGTTTGTGTGACTTCCAAGCCCAATTTCCACTATGGCATGCTGTCACCAAAAAAAAAAAAAATGAAATCAGCACTGGGTTTGAATCTATAACTTGTTAAAAAATGGAAGCATTTTCTCCCTTTTTAACCATTTGTATCTTTGCAGTAAATTACGTCTTGAACATTGCAAGGAATGGAAAAATAAGGGTTTCTGCACCTTACAGTTGGGGGCAGCTTTATAATTTAAGGTCATAATTAGACTTGTATATGATACATTATTAAATTATTATTATTAAAAACATTAAATTTATTTTTTATTAAAAACACCAAATTATTGGTGGTTTTGATACCCAGCCAAGTGTTCTCATCTTTGTATATTTATTCCTATGACTTAATTTTTTCAAAGCAAAAAAGTTTGGTTATCAATTTCAGCATTTTGATAATGCCTCATAAAATATAACTTCTACTATTTCTTGTCCTCTTTTTTCTAAGTGTGATTGCATTCTCTTTCTTCACTTTTGCCTCAGTAGTACCACATATAGCTTATTAGTTGATTACTAGAGTGAGTACTGATTAATGAAAAATAATTACAACTCCTTTTGTAGGAACATAATGTTAGACACTTACCTACAAACATTTTTCTAATTTGGGCTTTTATTTACAGAGCACAATGATTTATTAATATGTTCTAAATTTTTAAAGTCTGACCAATTATAAATACATGGTATCCTTTTGTTTACCCTTTATTTTCCAAACAGATTTTATTCAGTTATTAAGTTTGGGTTACTGCATCTATTTCTCCAAGTATTTTGAATACAACAAATTTAATGTACATGTTTTCTCATAAATATTGATCACATTTTAGCTTGATATAACTTGAAATAAAAATATCTAATTGTATAAATTTACCAAATTTAAATATAAAAATTTTAAGGTTGGTCTAGACTACCAGAATCCATATTTGAGTCCATTTAGAGAGTTCCAAAGGTGGAAACACCATCCCAGCATTCAGCCAACATTGGAGGGTGGAAAAAGGATTGCATATGGAGCCAGAGCCCTGAATGAAGGTGGCTTTCAGGTAACTTGTCCTACTTTTTATTTCTTATTTCTGCCTTACAAAGTAAACATTGATAATATAATGTAATAAATTTAGATAAAGAATAGAAAATTACGTCATAGGAAGAAACTTTAAGCAAGACATCTAGTGTTTATAAGACTGTGTCATACCATAGTTAAATTACACTACAAATTTAGTTTTAAGAATATATTGATTTCTTGAGATAAATGTATAGACTTTTCGCTGGTTGGTTGACTTTTATCCAGAAAATTAAAACTATATGATCCAAAGATATTTTCCTTTATTCCTTAGCTGCCAGGAAACAAAGATTTAGTTTTCCACAAAGGTAATTAATTTATCCCAACTACCAATTAACATCCATGCCTTTTGGGTGGCCTCTGTAAAGCTTTTGCCCTTGATTGTCTATTTTAGTGTATGTTCACAGTAGATCTTATGAAATGTTAATGTAGCATTATATGTTAATTAATTGAATTTAAATTTTAAAAAAGAATCCAGTATATAATTCAACATACAGAAAAAAGAAGAAGAAACAGGTAACTCAAGTCTACAAAGAACTTTATAGTCATTAAAAATATGGGTACATCTACAGATATTGACACAGAAAAGATGTCAAAGCTATGACATTAAGTAAAAATAAAAAGAAAAGCAGGCTATAAAATAGCATGGTTATTAAAAAATGTTAATGTATTAAGTATATATAGACAATGAGATAAAAACCTAGGTAGCTATGATAAAAGCTGTTAGTACTATTATAAAAATATTAGGTAAGATGATCTAAAAAATTAGCTCTAAAATTTATATGAAGTGACTTAAAGGAACTTACTTATCTTCCCTGGTCTTTATTTTATAGATGATCCTTTCTGTCTCTAATAACCTAGGAAAATCAAACCATTTTATAGATTGGATTTTTTTTTTTTTTTTTTGCAATACTGTTGTAAAAGTAACAGATTATAAAATATTAGCAGGGAGGGAAATTAACCTTTAAAGTGAAGTTCCAAATACTTTATTATTACTGTAACAATAATTTATAAGGTGAGGTAAAATCATAGCTAAATTATAAATGTAATCATTAGAAACTTAAAATAACAGTATCCCTAAATTCTATTGCTATCAGATTACTTCTCAGGAGGTTGTTTTGTTTCTAGAGTAGTAATTCATTTGCAACAAATATTTATTAAATTGCATAACTGTGTTCAAGCCCATTCAGCTCTTTTTCACAGTCTCTATAATACCAGTCAGTCTAATTCTGCTCTTTTTAATGTATAGTGTACAGTTTCCAGTATATTCAATAGGATATACAGATTTGTATTTAAAAACATCTGCCTTGTGTATTTCAACATGTCAGATGATTTTTTAGAATGGTGGGAAGAGTTGACCACACACATATCCATATACACACACACACTCACATTTTACTTAAATTTTCTGCTTCAATTAGTCAGATTCAGAAATTTATTCTAGTAAGTTTTTAAAGAACCATAAGCAAGAATTTGGAACATTTGGTTTTGTTTATTTTTAGCTAACAAATATGACTTTTTTCCCTTTAATTTTTAAAATTATACTTTCTTTCTAATTGGAAGTTTATATCTCTTAATCCACTTTACATATTTTACAATCCCCCCACTCTACTCCCCTCTGGCAACCATCAATTCTCTATAAATGAGGTGGTTGCTATGTAAGTGACTTTTCTTTCTTTCTTTCTTTCTTTCCTTTTTTCAGTCTGTACCAAAACTTACCTTTTCTGGAGGATTTCTAGTTATTTGTGGTTTAATGTGGTTTCCAATTATTTGTGCATTTCTCAGTGCAACTTTTCCTAAGTCCATAGTTCCTTAACAAGATACCTAGCTGCCAGTAACACTGCCCCTATAGGATAGGGCAGGATATAGGGTAGGATCCTCCCAGGATGTAAAAATGCGTTTTGCTTGGTCCGTAAGATTTTTATTCATAGGATTTATGCACCAGTTTGGAAGAAGTTGTACTAACAATCCATGCCCTTTTATTAAACTTCACAGTCTTCTGGTTCTTGAGTCAAACCTAGTGTTAGCAAGGCCACTGCCGTATTTAAGGAAAGTGTTGTTATTATCCAAATTCCTATTATTTCTTTTAGATTAGTAATATTCCAGAAAGCCCTCCCCTCTCTTATCTATTCTGTGATCCTGATTTCACACGCTTTTATCTAGGTAGTTCTGATACTGAATTCAGTCTGAGAACCATAATCATAAATTCATTCCCAACATGTACCGTGAAGGACTTGAACTCTGACCCATCTTATAGCAGCGTTCTTTCTGCCCTCCAGCTTCGCTTCTCACAGCCTCTCCCTCAGGGTTAGAATTATGTCATTAATAGGAGCTATGGCCACAGATCTCTCACTGCTCATGCAGCTGAGGCACTGGTTTCCCTGTTATCCTCCTTCCCTCTGAGCCCCTTTCAGCACCATCAGCCAAATTCTTACCACCCACCACTTTAACAGCAAAGACTGTGGCTTACTTTAGGAAGCGCGTAAAGAAGAAAAACTACAGAAGGAAAAAAGAAAACTCTGCATTGGCTTTCTCTTCTTTCCTTTTCAAACTATAGATTAGAGTATCTTTTCCCATGCAAACAATCTAATTTAGTCACTACATTGTAGGGTATATATAATAAGCTTTTACTGGCTAACCCAATAAAAACCCACCACCTCTTATTACATTGTTTTTCATGAGAAATATATACTGAGGTCCAAACAATGGTCTTAAAATTTATTTTGGAAATTCAGCTTATTCTTAAGTTAATTAAAATATATTCTTTAATGAAGTAGCTAATTGTAATGATGCCATGGGGAGAACCTTCTGTAAATCATGTATTACTGAGAATGCATGTAAAAGCAGATTACAATTTAGATAATAGGTGTTTAGGTTAGGGAGTATTTTTAGACATGGATATTTAAATAATAACATTTTAATTTTAAATTTGTCTAGGTTTAGGGAGTGTTTTTAGATGTGGATATTTAAATAATATTTTAATATTTTAATGCCCTGGTCCTAAATCTGTCTCATGTAGGTAAGAAGAGGGGGAAGAAGAGAAGAGGAAAAAGTCTTAGAAAAATAGTAATAGTTCTAATCCTCATTCTTAGGAAAGGAGGAAGACACTGCCTTTGCTCTGATTTTTTCCTTCACATTTTTCCCTACAACCTTAGAAGACTTTAAGAGACTGTAATTTGTAGTAGTATTCTGTTTGTTTGTTTAAGCTAAAAATGCACTTGGAATGTTTCTTTCCTCAGTCTATACCAAAACTCACCTTTCCTGGTGGCTTACTAATTGGATGTAGTCCTGGTTTCATGAATGTTCCCAAGATCAAAGGTACCCATACAGCAATGAAAAGTGGAATTTTGGCAGCAGAATCTGTTTTTAATCAACTAACTAATGAAAGTCTCCAATCGAAGACAATAGGTAAGAACTTCCTATTTAAAGCATTGAAAATTGTCAGGTTCTTCATTGAGATACTTAAAAAGAAGCTATTTAAACATACACTTAGTATATAGAGGATGAAAATAAATACAATGAAAATCTTGAGGTCTTCTTTATGCATAGTTCAGTTGATATTAAAAGTTCTTTCCCTTTTCACAAAGCACTCGGGTGTGTGCTGTGCAAAAAAAAAACTATAGGACCTAATGTCAGTAATTAGATTTTTATAGCAATGTTATGTTTTATTCACCATCAAAAGTAGAATAGTACCAGTGATGTCCCACCTACTTAGAAATGATTTCAAGTTTGGGGCACCTGACGGGCTCAGTTGGTAGGGCATGTGGCTCTTGATCTCGGAGTCATGACTTTGGGCCCCCATATTGGGTATAGAGATTGCTTAAATAAACACATTTTTTAAAAAAATTTTTTAAGGGGCGCCTGGGTGGCTCAGTGGGTTAAGCCGCTGCCTTCAGCTCAGGTCATGATCTCAGGGTCCTGGGATCAAGTCCCACATCGGGCTCTCTGCTCAGCAGGGAGCCTGCTTCCTCCTCTCTCTCTGCCTGCCTCTCTGCCTACTTGTGATTTCTCTCTGTCAAATAAATAAATAAAATCTTTAAAAAAAAAAATTTTTTTTTAAAGAAATCATTTCAAGTTTGACAGTACTTTGTTACATTTTGTATG
The DNA here is from genome assembly GCF_964662115.1 of Mustela nivalis. Taxonomy (NCBI): domain Eukaryota; kingdom Metazoa; phylum Chordata; class Mammalia; order Carnivora; family Mustelidae; genus Mustela; species Mustela nivalis. The sequence goes on from NC_139023.1 coordinate 127,049,330, forward strand.
TCTCATATACTCACTAAGATACTCATACCTACTGATGTATCTTCAGTCTGAAAACAGAACAGCTTTGCAGACTGCAGAATCCAGCAGTACCTTTTCCTTTGCAGGCTTTGCAAGCACAGGCAAAGATGTGATCCTGCTCTGGTGGAGAGTAAGAGCTAACACCTATGACTCCCTAAACCCTTAATCTATGAAGACCCTTCAGTAATTCTCAGTTTTTCTCTAAATAAAAGCCTAAGTTTTCTCAGTCCTCTGATTTCATCTCTTTTTACTCTCCATTCCAGCCACACTGGCTTCTTTACTACAAAGACCATCTTCTGGTCTTTACTCACAGATGACCCCCTTATTCCCTTCACCTTTGCTCAAATACCACTTTCTCATGGTGGCCTTATATGGACCATACCAGTTAATCTGCAACGCACACAAAGTACTCCCACCCCTTCCCGTCCCCCAGTTTTGTTTCGTTTTTCTGAAGTATTTTCCCCCTGTTGGCATATAATTTACTTATCAACTTTGTCTCCTGCCTCTTGGATAAACTCCCAAGAGAGTGGAGACTTTGTTCACTATGAATCCCAAGTCCTTGGCACACAGTAGCAACTCAGTAGATATTTGATAAATAAACCTAATTACCTAGAATTCCAAATAACAAATGTTCTTCCAGGTAGAAGTATGAAACTTGATTATGCCTTCAAATTTCTTTGAAGAAATGGAGGCACAGGGTATGGGAGAGGAGGGCGATAGGTAGAGCATGGAAAAGGGAGGAGGCCACTTCATGGAGAACAGAATAGGTAAGACGGAATGTACTTGCTGAGTAGTGGAACTTTATTTTCTCATTTTCTTGCCAAGTAGCTTTCCTTGTTGGGACCACAAGCTGTCCTTGCACCTCATAGAATAGCAGCACACAGACAAGTACTGGAGCAAGTAGGTCACCAAAGACCAGAGCATTAAAGCCTTGAGGGAGGGACACCTGGGTGGCTCGGTTGGACGACTGCCTTCGGCTCAGGTCATGATCCTGGAGTCCCGGGATCTAGTCCCGCATCGGTCTCCCAGCTCCACGGGGAGTCTGCTTCTCTCTCTGACCTTCTCTTCACTCATGTTCTCTCTCACTGTCTCTCTCTCAGATAAATAAATAAAATCTTTAAAAAAAAAAAAGCCTTGAGGGAAAGGGAATGGAACAGAAAACAATGACTGGAAAGTGTATAGACACCATAGAGTTTAGTTTGTTAAAAGGAAGAACCAGTTTGTCCCATTAAATATTAAATGCATGTACTGTTTCGGTATTGTTATAAACTTCCTAGGGCTGCCACGACAAAGTACCACAAACTGGGCAGCGTAAAACAACAGAAATTTATCCTGGATTCTGTAGATTAACAGTTCAAAATTAAGGTGTTGATAGGACATTACTCTCTTCTGTCTTTAGTTTTCTTGCCCTCCCAGCTTTCTGATAGCCCCAGACATTCCTTGGCCTGTGGCAGAATAACTCTGATCTCTTCCTTCCGTCTTCTCCTCTCTCCTCTGTGTATCTCATAAAGGCACCAATTGGTGGATTAAGGAAGGACCCACCGTAATTTAGTATGACCTCATCTAATTACAACTACAGTGACCCTCTTCTGACCCATCTTGAGATAACTGAGGGTTAGGACTTGAAGATAATCTCTTTGCAGGACATAGTTCAACCTGTTAACAGGCAGAAGTGTTTCATTTAATCAATTATAAAAACTTCTCACTTTTATGTGTAGCATGAACTCTAAGTAACATTTTCAGGTTCACTGAATTTTAATACTGAATTTAAGAAATCAAATACCTTACCATCTATTAACATATATCCAATGGCTGTGTTTTTGGAAGATGCCAACATTTGTACATGAAGATTCTTCGAGCGTGGGGTCTTATACGACCACTTGTTTAAATTTATTTAAGATTCACTTATCAGATATTTCAGTAGTAAAATACCTTGATAATAAAGTATTTTATACTCCCTTAAGGTAATCTGATACATTTCATGTTTTTAATAAAAGGACTTCATGTAACTGAGTATGAAGACAATATAAAGAAATCATGGGTGTGGAAAGAGCTATATACGGTTAGAAATATAAGACCATCCTGCCATGGAGTACTGGGTGTATATGGTGGGATGATTTACACTGGAGTCTTTTACTGGATATTTAGAGGAATGGAGCCGTGGACTCTAAAACATAAAGGTAATTCCAACATATTTGAGTATGAATATTATAATCATTAACTACTCATGCTACTCATGAATAGGGAGTGCCTGGCTAACTCATTCGGTACAGCATGCAGCTCTTTATCTTGGGGTCGTGAGTTCTAGCTTCATGTTGAGGGTAGAGTTTACTTAAAAAAATTGTTTATTTTTTTTTAATCTCATGAATAGGATCCACTAATTAATAAAGTGAATTTTCAAACTTGGTTTTTTTGAGCAATAATAAATTCAGTATTTTTAATCATTTATCATTACTATAAGAGACTAAAGTCTTACTTCTTTGGTATAATATTTTCACATTTTCATAAAAATGTTTAAGAAAGTACTTTTACATTAAGATCATATTTTTATTCAAAATCTTACTCAAAACTGTTCAAGGTTCAGACTCTGATCAGCTCAAGCCAGCCAAGGACTGCACACCTATCGAGTATCCAAAACCCGATGGACAGATCAGTTTTGACCTTTTGTCATCTGTGGCTCTGAGTGGTACTAATCATGAACACGACCAGCCAGCACATTTAACCTTAAAGGACGACAGTGTTCCTGTAAATAGAAATCTGTCAATATATGATGGACCAGAGCAGCGATTCTGCCCTGCAGGTCAGTATTGTGGTTTCCATCCATTCCTAAAAAACACGTTATTTGTTTACACCATGTTGGAAATATGCTTCCATTATTTTAAGAAATTTCTCCTTCCATTGCATGAAAATTGCAAATGACCCCCTACATCCAGCTTCCATTAGAAAACTCATTTTTATGATTTTTATTCTAGCAATGCTAAAATAATAGGGAATTTTTGGTAAGCCTAATTCAGTTGACATTTCTTAATGCATTTCTTGTGGTGCCTGGGTAGCTCAGTCAGTGGCTGATTCTTGATCTCAGTTCAGGTCTTGATCTCTGGGTCATAAAGTTAAAAAAAAAAAAAAGCCTTTCCCTATCCTACTTCCGACTAAGGATTATGGAACACCAAATATCTCTTTTCATGTTTACATGACTTAAATCATTTCTCATGTCTGCTCCTACACAAATACTAAAAATATTAGGGTATAGCCACATTCAGCTCAAAAAGTGGTCCCAGACATTAAATTCACCATGAATACTGTATCCTTTAAGGTGAACTTTCAACTAGAATTATAACAGGATCCAGATCTCAAATGATATGGCAGAATAGTAGGCAGATATATGAAAATCAGTATATTCTGCAGGGACTAGATTTAGAATGTAAACTCTGAGCGCAGGGACCTTGACCTTTTGACGTCTTAAAATCATCTGAACTTACACTGGTTTGTAAATTCTTTGAGGGGTAAGGACTGCATCTAATTTGTCTTTTCAGTTGTAACACACACATAAAGCTGGAACCCAAAAATTGCTCAGTTGTTCCCTTGTTTAATAAGACTAACTCAGCCAAATACTGATGTATCTTCTGCTTTTATCCATATTTAATTTACACTAATAGCAATAGCACACACCAAGATCTTCATAATATTCTTTGTGGGTAGACATTCAGAAAACAAACCTTCAAGGTTTCTGTAGCTACTATTTCCAGGACTTCAGTTTCTACTTTTGAATTTTAAAAGTTAAAATAGTTAGCTAATTCACAGTATTATTTATTTTTCCTTGCAGGAGTTTATGAATTTGTACCTTTGGAACAAGGTGATGGATTTCGGTTACAGATAAATGCTCAGAACTGCGTGCACTGTAAAACATGTGATATTAAAGACCCAAGTCAAAATATTAACTGGGTGGTACCCGAAGGTGGTGGAGGACCTGCTTACAATGGAATGTAAACTGCAACTGATTGCATTTGCAGTCACGTTTGATAGTTTCTTTAAAATGTATGACAAGCTAACTTTAAAGTTTAGAAGTCAACAGCTGTCAAAATATTTTACTGCGTATTACTGATCAGAATGTTCATAAAATCACCAGTGAAATAAAAATTTTATACTTATACCTAAAATTGTCCCATAAAAAATTATGAATATTCCTCCTACATAAAACTTTACAAATGACATAGCTTTACCTCTACAATTACTCAAAGATTCAGTACGAACAGCAAATACACTACTACCCTTCAATGTAGATTTGACTTATCAAATATAAATACAGAGTCTAGACCAGAAGTTAGCATCCAGCCCACCACTTTTCTCATGAATAGTTTTACTGGAACACAGTGATGCCCAATGGTTTACATGGTCTGTGGCTACAACTGCAGAAATGAGTAGTTATGACAGATGATAATGGTTCACAAAGCCTAAAATATCTGGCCTTCTGGAGAAAGTTTACCGACCCCTAAGTATCTTCTATACATAGGTACAAAACACCAGCAAAACCAACTACATAGAAATACATCAGAGAATTGAGGGAAACAGTATATAAACAAGCTTTAATCTGTTTACTCAGCAAGATGTGTTTTTAGGAGTTTAGAGCTGGACACCATTATTTGTGATTAATGCAGACAGCCATTTTTTTAAAAAATCAAACCTCACTGTATTTTGTAACACTGTTTTATTAAGAGTGAGCTTTTTTCAGTATTCCTAAACTGTAAACAATGGAAAACTGAAGTAGCAAAGGAAACACATCAGGGATCATATATAACAGACAAAAACCTTTAAATTTTCTTATTGCCTTTATACAATAATCAATGCATATTTAAGTAAAAACAATTTCTTATTAGGCAAACATTTTTGCATATGCTGCCTTCTCTTTATCTTTCTGTGCCTTTATCTTTTGTTTGACTTTCAGCAACTCTGCCTGGATAGCTGTAAAATAAATACATAATAGGGGTTATTTCTCAAAATATCCAAAAAATTAGGATGCTCAACAACTAATGTCTTAAATATGATAATTCTCCCCACTGATGCAACTCTTCTCTGTACAGTAACTGAGCTCAATTAACAGAATATTTTACTGACAAAACAATCACATAAACAAAAACCATGAAACAATTTTAGAAGATTGTCCATTTGAGAGAAGTCTAAGTTATATGTAGATTTGCCTTCTCTCTCCCCGAGAGAAGGCAATTAAGTGCCTCGCCTCTTTCACTTCAGCAGTGAGAGATTGAAGATATATTTTAATATCTAGAGTTCGTATCACTATTTGTAGCAAGCATATTTGAAAAACAAACTAATCTGTGTCCTAACTTTGCAAAGCTTTCCTAAAATATACATGCAGTAACTAGAAAACTTGTACTATGGCTTCATTCAGCTTAAGGAATGGTCCCAGACATTAAATTCATGATAAATACTGTAGCTTTTAATGCTGTGCTTTCAGGTGGCATTACAGTAATAGGAAACAGATCTCAAATAAGAAGACAGAAAAGTATTTGGGTATGTGAAAATCAGTATTCTGAAGAAAAACTAGAATGTAAGCTCTTTTGAGGGCAGGGAACAAGATTTGTTCACAGCAGTATGATCAGTGCCAGTAAGTCATTATGTAGTATCTGTTGAACAAATATCTAAGTGGCATAGAATACAGTGGTTCATAAAGATATATTCTTAACAAGACAAAATGAACTTTTACCGTAAACACTGCCAACTTACCTTTATCTTCTGGTGCTATCTCCTGAGCTTTCTTAAGATCAGCCTTTAATTGAAAAAAAAACATTTAAAGAAATATTAGATATATGATTTATGAAGGTGGTCGTCTAAAAATATTAAAATGTAGAACAAAATTTTACCAGTGCTTGATCGTATTCTTTTAATCCTTGCCATCCTTGAGCTCTACGATACAATGCTTTGGTATTGGATGGGTCTAATTCAAGAGCCTACAAAAAATTGTAAAATTAGTATCTTTACCTAAATATCATTAAATATATATACTAAATTTCAGTTTATTGCCGGTCAACTCCAAATCAACCCTTTACTCTCTGTGATAATGGACCTAGATAGACCCTGTAAATTTCTTCTGTCAGCAGGCACGTTACATTTTGTCAGTAGAGGGCGCTAAAGGGATATAGACAAGAAAAGCTATTTCTCTTCCACGTTGCAGTGCACTTCTCAAAGGCTTCAGCATTGAGCTTGGTCAACAGCACACAGCAGCTCACACAGGCAACTTACCCAAGCACTACAGCGTAGTCCCATAAACATGGCAGCCAATGAACTTCTCTGCCATCTAGTAAATCACAGCCGCTCCCTCCCCAGAGGGATCAGGACATCAGGTTCTCAGCCTAGGTGCTGTCAAGAGGAGCCTCTTCCTTGTGGGTTCCACAAGGGGAAGTGACTGCTCCATATATAGGAGATGTATGTATCTGCTTTCCCGTATTCTTTAGAATTTTCTTCATTAGCCATTCCCTTCATTATTCTAATCCCCTCTTATTTTATATTAAAGTTTCTCTTTTCAAATTATTCTATAGTTTCTATCTCCTGATTAGGTCCTAAATGCTAAGAGAATACTATTATGAATAAAAAATTTGTTACACTCTTTTACTTGAAACCTACAGGGTTTTTTTAGGAGTGTGAGTAAAGTTGAACAGGTCTGTCCTTTGAAATAAATATTTTAGAAATAATTTTACTTCACATCTTCTAAAGGACAATACTAAGATTTTACTGAAAAAGGTGTATTATCTGGTTCACAAAGGTCAAAAAGAAATCCAGAGTTGGGGCACAAGGCTGATTTGGTCGAGACTATGCTACTCTTGATCTCGGGGTCATGAGTTTGAGCCCCACACTGGGTGTGGAGCCTACTTTAAAAAAATGAAAGAAATCCAGAGTGAAGACCCATCTTTTCCTTGGATAAGTTTTTTCCTCTGTTATATGCTCTCTTCTAAATGTACTTTTATCCCTTACTCTACCTATCTAACCAAATTAGGATTTTTTTTTTTTTTAAATTTTAAGTAATCTTGACACCCAACAAGGGGCTAGAACTTACAACCTCAAGATGGAAGAGTCACATGGTCTACCAACCGAACCAACTAAATGCCCCAGATCTTATTTTATTTCTACTTGCTCTGGGCATAGCTTAATGAGCAATATACATAAAAATTACTGGAGATGATCTTTCTAAATACATAGTTTAGTTTGGAAAATTTTTCAACTGTGCAATAGGGAGAGTGTCATAATTGTTCTATTTAAGGAGGTAATGCTGCCACCTATGTAGTTTCATCAGTTAGTATTCCTGGATGTCCCCATAAAGACAGATGATCTCGGTGTGTTCCAGCAGTATCCATTCTCCTGTACAAGTCCTGATGACCCTAAATTAAAACATACTCCCTCATCAGCCAAATAAAAAGTTCCTTAAGAGTATGAGTCTTTTAATTAAAGCACCTCATCTCTATTAGGTGCTTAACATGTACCCAACACCTGTGCTAATTGGTTTACATATGTTATATAATCCTTGTAACAATCCTGTGAGGGAAGGGTTATTTTCATTTAAAATAAAGATGCTAAGACTCTAAAATCAGGACTTAACCAAGATCACAAAGTTAGTGACAGAAGTCAAACAAAAACACCAAGTCTGACAGGCTCTGCAACCATATTCCAATGCCTTACATGCAACAGGTGCTCAGTATGTTCAATGAACAAAGGAGCTGATACATGTGCTCTGACGAAAAGTATCTTCATAGATTATTAAGTTACATAATGTTATCAGCTAAATAAATTAATTAACAGGAAGAACTGAAGGTCCAAAATAGAGATAATATGAGTTTTAATTATGCTTCATCAAGTCTCATTTGGTCCTCTGTAATAAAATATATTAATATACATAAAATTGCTTTTGTTCAAGTTGATGTATCATAATTCCACTCCTTCAAAAACTGACGTCAAAAGAGACTTACCTCCAAACAACTGTCGATTGCTCCCTGCCAATTTGACATCTTCAGTTTACAAGCACCAATATTCAGCACACAGCTTAAAGCTATAGGTTGTAGCTTCGATCTATCTGCTTGCTCAATAACAGCCTTTGAACCTTCCACATACCTGGAGAATACATTAATAAAGGTAGCATGTAATGCCACATAGAACATACTCTGCTCCTTCAACTATGTCAAAAAATGTTATGTCATTTCTGATATAAAAAACTCATCAAATGCTAATATTAATATTCTTAATGATCACAAGCTTATTTTTCTTAAGAAAATAAATATTTGTTTCAGTTTTTTCACAAAGTGTTCAAAGAAACCTATTGAACAGCATTCTCCAAATCTAAAGATAATTATGCACTACTAATACTTTCCAATTTTTAAAGCTCAGGTCTCCATTATGTACTTTCCAACCTAAGTATGTTTGGGCCAAGACTCTCACCTTAGAAAAAGGAACTGAATGAGGCAACTGGCACTACCCACAGAAAAGGGCCCAGAAATGATGGGCACACGTGGCCCTCAGAATCTGGTTTCTAAAATCCATCTCCCTATAAACAGAACGGGGGCTCCTTGGAGAAACTGCTAATACCAGATCTGGAAACAAAGTTAAGTAAAAGATGAACCTGAAACACCTTGTGCCAGAAAGCAAGCAAGTGCTCACAGACTAATAGGAACATGTCCAAAGGATATAGGAAAGGAGGCTTCCACTGGACAAATCTGGAACCCTTTGAACATCAAAGAGAATGATATAACAGGGTGACCTAAAAAAAATCCACAGGTAATATAATAATACTAAAAAGGAATAAGGAGGGCGCCTGGGTGGCTCAGGGGGTTAAAGCCTTTGCCTTCGGCTCAGGTCATGATCTCAGGGTCCTGGGATCGAGCCCCGCATCAGGTTCTCTGCTCATCACGGAACCTGCTTTCCCTCCTCTCTCTCTGCCTGCCTCTCTGCCTACATGTGATCTCTGTCTGTCAAATAAATAAATAAACCTTTTAAATAAATAAATAAATAAAAAGGAATAAGGAGAGGGAGGAGGCGCTTTTAAACATTAGAATGCAAGATAAGAACTGTAGAATGAATGATAAAATTAGAAAATCAGTTCTGCAACCAGTATAGTAATTGAAGTATCTTCAATGATGCTAAACCCCACCAAATGAAAGGTTAGGAACTGGATATTCACAATCTTACAGGATCATCTCACAAAGTACTTATTATTTACAAAAGGCAAAAGGTAACTTTATGACACAAGTGTCTGGCTGACACCTCTTTAACCAAGTGCCAAAACTCAAAATAGGCCAAACTGATGTGTGCCTTCAGGATGTGATATCACAGGAAATATTCACCACAGATTTAAGTCCTCTTGCCAAAATATTTAACAAACTAATCTTGAGGAAGTAATCAAATAAACATAGATGGTATTCAATAAGACAACTGACTTAAGACTCCACAGATACCTATGAATAAAAAAACCTGATGTAGAGACTACTAAAGATAACAGACTAGAGACATAAAACCAAAATGATATAATGGACTCTGGACTAAAAAAAAAAATTTTTTTTGAAATAATTGGGGAAATTTGAATATGGATTACATATTAGATGATATATTATTGTATCAATGTTATTTTCAGGGTGTTTCAATTATATCAAGGTTATGTAGAAGTGTGCTCGCTTCGGCAGCACATATACTAAAAATAAAAAAAGGTTATGTAGAAGCACTGTTTTAGTTTCTTAGGAATTACCTGCTCAACTACTTGGGGATAAAGTAACCTTTCAAAATGATTCTACAAAAACAAATATAGCAAGAGTTAAATATTAGTGAAAAGAGGTAAAGGTATGGATGTATTCATATATGATTCTTTCAACTTTCCTGTATCTTCAAATTTTTCAAAATAAGAAGCTAGAGGAAACAAAGGAATGAAGCTATTTCAACACACTTGGTTATTATTTTGCAAAGCAATTTTGCCAAAACGACAATAAACAACTCTGAATTTCAGTTTATAATTAAATTTACAAGCTCTTAGAATAATTTATTAAAAATATTTTATTACCTTAAAACTTTTGTATATTTTTTAATGGCCATTTCCCAGTTCTGAGATTTGAAAAAAGTATTTCCAATATTTTTTACATCTTCAGCTATTAGTAAAATTTTATTTACCTGTATAAAAAAATACAAATATGTTGCATTTTAGTTGCTAAAATTTAGTTGCTAAAATTCCTTTTAGTTGCTAGGTTCTATCATTTAGATTGATTTATGAGTAGTTCAAAATTTTAGTACTAATTTTAATAATTAAAATAAGACTAATCTGAAAGTACTTACATCTTTTAAATCTATATCTGCATCCTCAGGGAAGTCTGGATGACTGTCACCAGAGCCATCTTTTGGGTATATCCCCCAATCATCCCCTTCCTTCAATTCTCCGCATTCTGCAATAACGCACAACTGTAAAAATAATCCTAAATTGTAGAGGTGTACTACCATATTAAAGATATTAAAAACAAGCAATCTGGGTTTAAAATCTATACAGCTTTAAGTCATGCACAACACCGTCTAAATCACTTCTCAAATGAGACTGGCAGAAGTCTCATCTATCTGCTCAAATTACAAAAATGCCCTTGATATTGCCCTTTATGTTCACTCCAAGTAATATTATGACACTATTTTAGGAAGGGGTTTTATAGCTATTCAGCAGTTCAGTTTTCAAGAAAGTTGAAAATATTATCATTCTCTATGTAATTTTCTTTAGGTGAGGCATGTCCTTTCAATTCCACTATTTCTTTCACACAGTGGTGACAGCCTATCTCCTGCAGGTATTTCAATTTCCAATTCCCACTCACAGCCCTGCTAATTAGGTTAGGTAGTACTGTGGCCACTATGATTTCACATTTAGAACACAAGGTTCTTTAGAGTTATATAATCTCGTCTAAACCCTAAGAAATTTTGACAAGATGAGGAAACATGCCCAGAAAATTTAAATAACAAGATCAAGGCCAAACCATCAATTAAACAGCGGAGTCTGAAAAGGACTCTTGGTTTCCTATCCTCTACCTACTACGTATTTGTACATACTGATTCAAAGTTTTGCAGGTATAGAAGAGTTAAGAAACCTACCCAAAAAAATCACCAAAATTGAAGTGGGAATAATAAAAATGTCCTTTTAAACTACCCTAACCTTATCTTTCTCACTGTAGAAAAGTTCCAAGATAAAGTTGAAGGTCCAGGCTTCTGTGCCAGAAGTCATCCTAACATCTTCCCAGCTAATAATCATCTGATCCCTCTACTTACATCTCTTTAAGACAGTAATTAAGGTAATAAGTGTATTTCACTGAAATTTTTTACTTACTTTGGCAGGCTTTTCACCTTTCACTTCTACATTTTCCAGTATCCTTGCCACACCCATTCCTTTAATTACTTGGCCAAATACCACATGTTTCCCATCCAAGTGAGGAGTTGGGACTGTTGTGATGAAGAACTGAGAACCATTTGTATTGCAGCCTGCATTTGCCATGCTCAATAAACCTTCCTGATCATGCTGTAGAAATACAAATCAGTGCAAGAAAACCAAGGTTAGAGGTCCTAGTCTGAACTGCTCTTTTACTGACCATTCACATAAAACTAGGACAGGCTATAATACCATTTAGAGCAAACAATGTAGTGTTGTTGTTGTTGTTGTTTTTATATAAACCGCAACCTTTAATTCACAAACATGGGGTACTCAATCACTTTTTAGACTTAAAAAAAACCATGAAACCAAATAAAGAACAGAAATAATTTAGATTTCTAAATTGGCCATTTTGAGAACATACTTCTATCTCAACTTTAAGATGCTGCATTAAGGAATTGTAATGATTATACTTTGCTCTTTATGATGAATGTTCTCTTTTCTGAAAGGAACTCAATAGTCTTCCCATTTTTATGGGCCTACGCTATGATTCTTCCTTTACGCATAATAAACTGGGAACACTAATGGGATAGTCAATTTAGGTAGGACATTCATTAGGTACTTTCCTAATCTCAAAGGAATCCAAATATTATGGCTTTCATCCCAGGTGAATCTTCAGAGAACCATTCTTCAGAGAATGACCTAAAGAAACTGCTACATACATCTTGATATCAAATTTCTATCTGGCATCAATCTGTTTATAGGTGCTGTGAAACTAGATCTCTTTGTCTTTCCACGTTTATCCTTAGGGCTTTCTAAATTATTCTTTGTTGGGTCATGCATTGTATGCTCATGTTAATCTTCCCACTGAAAATGCCTTGTACCCTTGCAACCTAAAAAATTCAGTTTTCAGGGCTACCAAGTTTGCAGAAGACAAAAACTATGTGTCTTTTCAACAGAATCCCCTTTCTTTTGATCAAAGCTAATCACATAATCTTAGTTTTCCCCCTTCAGAGGCAGCTTCCCTTTTTCCTTTCCAAAAGTTTGGTGCTTTCCCCACAGTATCCAAGAGAATATTAACTTCATTTCCTCAGCCTCCTATTGCCTTTGTCTTTATTACCTATGTCCCTTATTCAAACTGGAATCTATGTTTTAGTTCCTGTCTAACCAAATCTTGGCCACCCTGCAAGGCCCAATTTCAGTACCCATTCCTCTTCAATATCTTCCCTAATAATCTGGAACATATAAATAATACCTTTCTCCTATGGTATATACAGAGAGTCTCAATTTAGCATTTATTTACACATTATCATTCTCCAGTTATCCCATGTGTTTTAATCTTGCCTTCCCTGTAATATCATAAATTCCTTGTTATCAAGCTGTTCACTTCTGTAAGCTCCTTAGTGCCAGTGACAGTACTAAATACATAATAGCTGCAGTCAATAAATACTGTTGAAAAGACTGAAACATTTTCTTTTCAAATTATCCCAATTACCTTGCACATATTCCTTATTTCCAAAGATATTACTTCACTTTTGTACTTACCTGTCCATTTTTATAACTTGAATGATGCAATATGCCCAATTATATCTTGAGACAATAAAGATAAGAAGGCACAGGCTCCATTAATGTCCTTTAGGAGCTTAGACATTAACCATATCCGCTATTTTGCAAATCCCCTGACATCCTGGTTATTAGCGATGGTTTTGTTGCTCTTCAAATTCAAGCATAAAAATGCACAAGTTACCATCCTTCTGATAATGAGAACACTTTTCCTGGAAACAATTTTGCTATATGGTGGTCACTCATAAAAACTCATTGGCTTTAATGCAGTATGTAAACCTGGATCACACTGACATGACCACCGTATTTTTGCCAAATAAAATTAGTGGATGAAATTTTTGTATGTTAAAGAGCAGATTCACAAATAAGATACCTTTTACAAGAAAAGGAGAATCTATGCAAACCTGAGACATTTATTGGTTATCTTAATCCAACCAGTATCCCAGACATATAACAACCTTTGTTATGATCAATAAACATTCACTTTTGTCTACTTTACCTTATAATAGAAATTTTCATCTTCAAATTTTTCACCATAAATACTTTCTCCACCTGTCCCATTTTGATTTGAGAAGTCTCCACCCTGAATCATAAATTTCTTAATAACTACAAAAAAGGAAAATAACTATTAGAAACTAAAATATAGATGACTATAGCAATGTTAACTAATGAACATGTGGTAAGAAAAAATCTTCCTAAAACATGACTCTAGTCCTATAACTCTCCTCTTTCCCCACCCACCCCCATAACTCCAAACTCTTAAGAGACTTTTCATAGCCTGGATCCAAACTACTTTTACTGACTAATCACTCACTAATACTCCCAAGAATTAGTTCAAATGGTACCTCCCCTATATAACTGTCACTGAGACTCTGAGGGTGGATCTTTTAATTTTTCTCCCACAGTATCTTGACGTTATCTCCACTTTATAACATATAACATAATGATCTGTCTCTTCCAGGCAACACTGATTCCTCAAGTACAGCAACTGTTTTTCATTGTGCATATGGCTAGACATGTGTGACTCATTGATGTCTATTAAATAAGACCAATTTTTCCCAGTAGATTGTTGTACCACAATGGGAGTACTTCAGCAAGTATTATCACTTGGTGTCAAAGGTTTCCAAGACAACACTAATGTTCAGAAATTTCCTAGGATTCATGAGACTCAGCATTTGGTTGTATTACAGCAATAAAATAAGGATACACAGCTAGTTGATAAAAGGAAAAGATACAAGAGTCTGGAGAAATCCATGTACTTCCTTATACTCTCTCCCTCCCATGAAAGGTCAGAGAGTACATTCTTTCCCCAGCACAAAAAATGCTACAACATATGCACAATGTTGTTACCAAGGTAAACCCAAGGTTTTTCAGGGTGGATCATCCAGTTACTCTCCACCCAGCATGTACCAAAATTCCAGACTCCCAAAAGGAAAGCAGGTGTTCAGCATAAATCAAAGTGTTTATACAAATAATCCAGGCACAGTAAACCATCGTTATGATTCAGGGAATGGTTCCAGTGCCAAGTTCCTAACTCCAGCTAATGGCCATGCTGCAAGCAAACCTTTTCAAGGACAGTAGTCTCAGGCCTGCTGTGTCAACTCTTCTAAACACTATATTAGTATATTTTAGTACTTCATTAAACCTGAATATAAATCAACAGTTTAAACATTTTAAAATCAATATTAGTTTTTTCTTAAGTTTCTTTTAATAAATGAACTACTCATGATTATATTTTAACTTATTCATTCATTAAACAAATATTTATTGAGTATCCACTCAGTAACTATCCTACATGCTGAACACAAGATGGTGAAAAGATACAGTTCTTGAATTCATGGAACCTACAGTCTATTAGGGGAAGCATCAAATAATCACTAAACAAAGGTATGATTACAAGGTGTGATAAGCATTATGAGAAGTCATCTTTTAATTAAGTATCACAACAAGACACTGAATTTTTATCAGCTACAAGCATTCCCAAGCAATCCTGCAAAAGTGGTAGTTATAACTTTTTTGCCACCAGGCAAACTATCTAAAGTCTGCTTTTTTATCATTGCACACCCTTTTTTCCTCAATCTAATCCCAAAGGAGTGAAGAGCTAGAGCATTGGTAAAGCTAGGTAGTCCATTTCTCTGTAAGTAAACCTTAGTACCTACCCTCTCATAGTTGCACTGTTCACAGCCCAACCTTTATGAAACTGAGCTGTTGTCTCAGATGTCAGAGCATTCTCCTAAAACTAACAGTCATTTTTAACTTCCACTCTTTACTTCTCTTTACTTAGTATTTTCTTCTCTAATTGCTACAGATTTAGAACAATCAGATTAAAAAATTTACACATACTTCGATGGAAAGGGCATCCTTTGAAATGGAGAGGTTTCCCAGTGGTGGGTCCAATGCCTTTTTCTCCTGTACACAGCGCACGAAAATTTTCTGCGGTTTTGGGTACAATATCTGCAAACAATTCTAAGACAATTCGACCAACTAAAAGAAAAAACGAAAACATATCAGTATGTAAAACAAGCAACCATAAGCAAATGCAAAAGGACGATTGGTAAAAGTATAGTGATTGGTAAAAGTATAGTGACTGAGATACCAAGTTCTCTTGTTTGGTCATTTTTCTAATATTCAAAATTGGTCTAATGTTAAGTGTCATGTAACTAGATGAATTTGAAACAATTATTTTTCTACATCGTAACAAAAGATCATAAATGCAAAGCCAGATTGGCACCATATATGGGACACCATGAAATGCAAATGGTTTTTAATTCTGAGTAATTTCTTCTACTTGTACTCAGAAATTCCAACCACCAAGTAACCAATAGGAGAAAACCAAATATCCTTTGAGTGGCTCGGTTTGGCTGAGTTTGGGGTATAGCTGTAGCTTTTGTGTTCTTTGCAATTTCCCTAACGTGGCGGCTGCAGCAAAAGACGAAAAAGTTCCCATTTCAGACAACTCCTAAGGCAGGTTAAAAATAAACCTCGCATTAATTTCAAAACAAAATAAATGTGTATATAAATGCATGTGTGTGTCCATAATCAGCCACGGGGTCTCTGGACCCTGCTGTGTCCGTCTGCACGCGTTCACACAGCCCAGCTAACAATTCTAACCTGTTCTAGAACGAGTATTTCAGTTACAAAGCAACATGCTAATTCACAAGACCTCTGGCGCTCCCGAAGTGCTGACATAACCTAGGCAACCACATCGCTACCCAGAGCTCATTTTCCCCCAATGCCAAAACACAGAAAACGCTAATCTGACGGGACCGCTAAGTTAAAAATTGGTGATAAGAAAAATCAACGCGCAAAAGTCGCTTTAATTTACGAACACTCTGGCAACTGCTGACGTTATCTCGCGTGGCATAGGGCACGGCGTGACTAGAACCCAACAAACGCCTATCAGTTTTCTCAACGTCCCACTGCAAACATAAAATAATCTTATTTTATGCCTGCCTGATCGTGCAAGGTGGCGAGGAGGTACAACCCAATCAGGAGAGACAAACGTAAGGGCCGCCACAATCCCGAAACCAGAAATTCTTTCCAGAAACTTCCGTAGGACCGATGGCATTGGTACAAGGGCGCTGGCTCGACCCAGCCTCGGAAGCCTGGATTTGTTCCCGTAGTCCAGTCTGTGCGGCGATCCCCCTCGGCACCACAGAGCAGCCCCTGGCCCGAACCGCACACGACCGTCGGAATCCCCGAATCCCGGGAAGCTTCCTCGGGGCCATTCCGCAAGTATCAGTTTCCGCTCACCTCGCTCCCCTCCGATGTCCACGTCAAAGAAGACTCTGGGGTTACAGGGGTTGGAAGGCTTAGTTTTCGGGGATGGGTGCGACATTTTGAATTGCAGAGGCGCTAGGGAGCCAACTCAGAGAACCTCGTGGACCCCCGGCAGCTCGACCCGACAGCGCCTTTCTAGATGAGGATCTGTCGGCGGCGCTGACGAGCCACTTCCGGCGTGAGGTCCGGAACCGCGGCCCGACTTCCGGCCCCGCCTCCAGACGGTATCTCTCCGTGCTCGAACCCCCGCGCGTTCCCCGCGGTTTTCTATCCTGCGCTTCCTCTGTTCCCGCGTACTGAAGTTGCAGCCCCGGTCCTTTTCAGTCTTTTTGCGTGTGCTTCATCACTTTGCCGTGATAGTGTAGAAGGGCTTTGGAGACGGTCTTCTCCATTCCAGCCTCAGGTCTGCCACCAACGGGTGTGTGACTGCTTCTCTGACACACAGTTTGTCTGGAAAGTAGGAATAAAAATGCTTACCTTGGTGGGTGGTTTGGGGAATTAAAGATGCCAATTGCTAGCACAGTGCCTAACACAGAGTGTTAGGTGTTAGCTAATCCATAGTGACCGTGTTATTGCTGCCATTTTGTTACAAGTTGCAAAAAAAAAAAAAAAAAAAAGTGTAAGTGATAGAGGTTAGGCAAAGGCCCTACGCAGAACATCCAGAAGGGAGAGTTTTGTTTCCTGATAAAGCTGTGTTATAGTCCACTTTTCCCTTCTGGGAATTTGTGTAAACATCTTCCCTATTGATGTGAACATAGACTCACCTCTGGATAAAGCCTAATTTTGGAAAGAAGTGGTATGTTCTTTAGCACTTGGTAATATTCTAATGGTTTATTCACTCATTTCATCCATCTCCTCCCATTAGGATTAAACTCCACGAGGACAAGAATTTGGTTTTGCTCTTTGCTTTATTCAGTGCACTAATAACAGTGACCAGCACATAGTGGATGCTCAATAAATGAGGGTTTGTTTGGGGTTTTTTAGATTTATTTATTTATTTATTTTAGAGAAAGATGATGGGGTGGAGGAGGGGGAATGGATGAGGGAGACAGAGTCTTGAGCATCTAGACCCCTTGCTGAGCTGGGAGGAGGCGGTTTGCTGGATCTCAGGACCCTGAGATCATGACCTGAGACAAAGCCGAGTCCAACATAACCAACTCCACCACCCAGGCGCCCCATAGGTGCTCAATAAATGTTTTTGAATGAGTGAGAGTTACACAGAATGTTAATGGCCTTGAGAATTTTTATAAGAATATTAATAAATTTCATTTCCATGTGTATTTATGTATAATTTGAGATCATCAGCACTTCATGCTGATCCTTTCGAATTCCAGCACATTAAAATTAATGTAAAATGTTAATTCCTTATGAGTTGATGTCCTTGAATTCCATAGTGTTTATTCATTATGGCTCCCTGAGGATCTAGGTCAGCCCAGCATAACACCTCTGTGCCCTTTGATAAATAGGAGTCAAAATAAATCGCTCACTAATCCAGTCTCATTTCTGGGCTGCAAACTGGTAATTTACACTTTGTCTAACAAATATCAAATAATAAATTCACATTAAGTTTTTTTCTGCTGTACTAGCTTAAAATTAGCCTCTAGCATATTAAGTCCAAGAATTGCCACTTTTGCACCATAACCTCCTAACCATTATTATTATTAGGAATATCATTGTTATTAACTAGGTAACATGGTTAAGCACTTCTGTGCCATCACGCTTCTGGGGCTCAGATTCAATCACTAATAGATACTAACTTGTGACTTTGGACAAGTTACTTAGCCTTTCTGTGCCTTAGTTTCCTCATCTGTAAACTAGAATAATGATATGTATCTCTTAATTTTTTTTGTCTGTTTAATTTTTTTTTTAAGTAAGCTCTATATTCAGTGTGGGGCTTAAACTCCCAGCCCTAAGATCAAGTGTCACATGCTACACTGACCGACACAGCCAGATGCCTTATAAGGATTAGGTGAAGAATTATTTAGGTGATTTAGTATCAGAATTAGTAAATACTCAACAAGTATAAGCAATTATTCATCATAAGTAATTCTTTATTAAAATAATTAATAGTATCAACATATTTCAACACAAGTTAAAACTGCAAAGGTACTTTAAGGATGTCTCTGCATTCTCAGAAAATACAATGTGATTCTTCCTGTTACACAGGTTTCTGGGTGTAAAAGACTAAATGTTCCTCTCACTGTGTCTAGATTTCTCACAGTAACAGTTTTATGTAAACTGTCATATTCCTAGAACAAACTTGAATAACAGAATCATACCTTTCAAAACCACTCTAGTACTGATCTCTAATGAAGATAAATCCTCCTAGAAGACAACTTGTCCCATCGTCAGTTTGCTTACTTAAAACAGGTCTTCTGAGTTCTGAAGTCTTGAAGTCTGACTGTGTGTAGAAAGAAAGACTAAGGAGCATGCACTATTTCTTAGGGCTAAGGACACAATTTCATCTGGATAGAGGGATCAATGTTTGCACTAAGAGCTCTATTATTATCATTATCATTATTGTTATTTCTGGTTTTTCCCCATAAGTTTGGAAGGATAATATTAACAGATTGCATCCCGCACCCAATATCTTCCCTCTCAATCTCTTTACTCATTACTCCACCCAAACGAGCAACTGGGCATTCTGTGCTCATTGCTTTAAAGAGAAACATGTGATAGTGAAGAAAACAGAGGGGGGAAACAGTCTATTCCTGGTTTTGGAGTTGCAAAAGGCTTGGCTTTACAGGAATAAGAAAGACTCCTGGCATAGCAAGAGATTTGGACAAAATGTCTGTAAGAGCATGTAAAAGCAGGACTTTCCACTGGCAAAAAATAATAATAGTAAAATTGAAATAATCAAACCCATCTCCCATGCTGAAAAATGAGGGGGTTCCAGATGGTAGAGAGAGGACAGTAGGAGGGGAAGAAATGGCAGGGCATATTTCCACTACCCCAGAGATGAGAAGTCTTGGAACCATTTTCTCCAGTCACATTCCCTGGGAAGTCAGCAACCTTCCATAGATGGCTTTTTGAGATCTGAGAGCAGAGGGAACAGTGTGCCTGAATTCCCAAATACAGCCTCAGAAAGGCAGCAGGCCCTAGAAAGAATACAGATAATTGGTGTGAGTAGGTAGATGGGGACTAGACTGACTACCAAATATTTCCTATACCCTAACTTGAAGTGGGAGCAAAACAATATCCCCATATTCCCATAGAAGAGGAAAAATGGCCTCCATAATGTAAGAGACCTTGCAGAAGAGAACTCTGAGCTAACAAGGCTTGGGAGTACTGAAAACTGAGGTAGGATGTCTACTTTCTCATTGGCTGCCCATGTAGACAGATGAATTTGAGAACCAGAGGTTCCCAACACCAAAACTTGGTGCCATACTAGACATTATCAAGTTTAAATCCAATCCCAAGAGGAAAAACATGAGACACCAGAAACTGACAAAATTATGGCATTGCCAATCCTTCAGAATAGGTGATTCAAAATTGAACTTAAGGTGAGTCATAGAAAAAAACTCACACATCTGAGTCTCACATATCTGAGTTCATACCTTTATATGGTCGTAGATTGTAGATTACTGAGATCCTAACTAGGACCCAGACAAATCTGAAATAATACCCAACCCCTTCATTACAGGTAAGAAATCAGAAAGGACACCAGAATTTGGGGAGAATGTTTCAGGACAATGTCTCTTGAGTCAGGCTCTGACAGCAAAATTGGAATTCCAACAGGCTGTTGTCTAACTCTTTAGGGAGACAAAATGATTCTGCTTCTAGAAGAAGCACTGGTGTTGAGATACTAATGTGCAGGAGAGAGGCCTATGAATCCCTACTCTTCCAGGTCAGAATGGAAAAGCAACTCTCAAGTTCTGCCTGCCTGCTAAAATTTACGACTAAGCATAATTATAATTTTTCTGAGCCAGAACATTGAACCAATGGAAGACAGCAGCTGCCACCAGGGGACAGCAGAGTCTCTGCCACCAACAGAAATCATCCCACAGAAATAGTGCAGTGAACTCTGTGCTCGGGACCTGGAAGTGATGTGATCAAAAAAGGATATTGATTATTAGTTTACAGTAACACAGGAAGGAGAGGGCTTGTGTGTATTCCATTCCTGAAGAGTAGTAACAGATTAATTTTAACTGTTTTCAGTTGTGAAATGTGTATTGATCTGATAGAACAAAATCAAATGATACAATGATTTGAACTAATAAAACTGTTGTTCAAATCCTTAGTATTCCCTTCCTCCAAAGAAAAAATTTACATTAATCTAAAAGGACTTCCTTAAAATGGATTTTATGACTATCACAAACAAAATAATAACTAGAACATATTGGTTATTGATATGTGCCAGACTCTGCTAAGTGGACTTCCTTAAAATGGATTTTATGACTATCACAAACAAAAATAATAACTAGAACATATTGGTTACTGATGTGTGCCAGACTCTGCTAAGTGCTTTACTTATTTACGTTAGTTAATCCTCAAAATGACTCTGCATCAGCGCTAACCTTACTATCCTATTTACTTTATCAGACAGGCAAGTGCTGGAGAGGCTGCCTGTTCTGGTTCCAAAGCCACTTCCCTATGTTCTGGAAAGATGGAACCTGACAATCTGTCTTTAAACATACAAAGTTTAGATATCATGTGAGAAACATCATGACATATAAAGGATCCTTGAGCTCTTCATGGCATTAATACTGGACTTCTTTTATCCTTACATAACTTGGCTTTCATCTGGCATCATAAAATGGATTAGGCTTCTGTGCCTTCTGAAAGATATTCTATAACTACAGACTGTGAAGTGAGAAAAAAACATTTTTCCACAGAAAATGAAAGCAATAATAAAACTTCCTCTAATCACTTTGCATAGCAGTTAGAGAGTTGGAGCCAACCTACTGGCATCTCCAAGAATTTCCCTAACTTGGGACAGAAATTGAAGGCAAAAAAAGCTAATAGAAGATATGCCAATATAAATCGTGGTGACTGACTGAAGAGTTATGAAGTAGAAGAGTTTATATAGTGAGGGTCTGTTAGGTCCTACTGATTGACAGACTTTTGTGACCTGTTAAGTAAGCCAATGTAGGAATTTTCATAGGGTTAACTTTAAAATTTGCATTTTTAAAAGACTGCTTCAGCTCTAGCACAGAGAATAAAATCAAAAGGAGCCATCATGGAAGTCAGGAGGGCAGTGAGCCAATTACTAGTGATGAGACGTGAATCTAGCTTATACTAAAGTGATGATAATAAAGAGGGATAAAAGTTGATGGACAAGAAAGGCATATGGGGAGGGGGCATAAAATCAACAATTCTAAGTAATAGATTGGACATGGGATGTAACATAGAAGGGTGGAGTGAAAAGTAGGTTGGCTGGTAAACCTGGGAGGTTATGTAGAAAGAGGACGGATAAACACCCACTGAATTTAGGACATGGAAGTCTTTGGAGACATTGCTGACACATTAATAATCAATGTCATCTCTCTAATGGGATAATTGTGGTTAATTAGTGTCTTAAATTTATAATATTGACATTTATTCCCAATAATCAATATTATTTTTAATATCCTTAAACTTCCTGAAAATAGGAAGTATAATACAGAATTCTGGTAGACACATAAATGTCTTTGGGAAAAAAAAAATTCCATGGTGAGATCCAGTACCTTTGGCAGAATGATTTGTGAGAATTAAAAGTAAAAGTAACATTACTGAATATGTACTGTATGCCAGATGCGTTTACATATCCTATAACTTATCTTCTGTATCCTAATGTCAATGTCAACCATTCTAGATTAAGTATTGATTACTGGTGGTAACAGTTTGAAGTTCTTTAAAAAGATGAGTTGGCACATGGAAGTTGTTGAATCCTCTTTCTTATATCCTGTCCCACCAAAGGTGCTCTGTTCAAACTTGAACTCTTATCTTCAAATCCCCACACTCAAATTACATGCCCTTTATTTTTCTTTTCCAAAGTGCCATAGGCTAGAAATGTTTAAGCCATTTGACAGGCAGTAGGTATTCAGTAACATTCATTGTCACAATTTGTCTATTCTCCCTTCTGTCTTTCAAATGATGTCTCTCAAACCCACCTCCTTCCTGTTAAAGAGCTTTCAAAATTTAAATGAAATAGTTATTAATGGGTCTGTCATCTCTGGGTTGTCCCCTAATTTATAAGAGGAATATTAAGTAACCTGATGGATGGTGTTCCTGATAATACCAAAAACACAGGATGTACACAGAATGTAGTATCCCCATGTCTTTTCTCATATTGACCCTCAAAACAAACATGCCAAAGAACATATTGTTAAGTCTTTTTTACAAGCGACCAGAATGGTGCTGTCTACCTAGGTGTACAGATTTCTGGATTCAAATTTGAAGGATGGATATATTTAGTGAGGCCATAGGACTTAACAGTTATGTTCCTAATGCAGTTCCTGCTGACTCTCACTTGTTACCAGCTAAGATTTTAACAGTCTCTGCCTTATAGCTGCATCTTTGAGATCACTGCCGACAATGTGAAATGAAGGATTTCTGTGCTGTTAATTGAAGAATAAAATTTAAGCGCCTAGCTACCAGACCAGTGGGCACGAAAGAAATGAGTTTGTATTTTTGCCCACAGAAAGAATAGCTCACCTTAAGAAGGAACCTCTCAGAGGGGGGTTAGGACTTTTCTCAGTTTGCAACAGTGGATCTATTTAGATTCTGGAAGTCCATTGGGAGCCCCAGAAATCTTCAGTACAGAGCATCGTCCCAAAACAGACAACCTTGGCTATGAAAACAGTGAGGCCGGTGTTTGGATTCCATTTCCCAGAGGATGGGAGAGGCTAAAGATTATACCTCCAGGCCAGACTGTCAGAGTCCCTCTTGCTTCTATCTCAGACCACAAAACATACCCCCTAGATCAGAAAAAGCATTTCCCTATTTGTCTGTCTAGATGTGTGGGAACATCTGCCAATAACAATTTTGTTTTTATCACTAATGAGGTGACTTGTTGCTTTTGAGAAAAAAATAGCCAACAAATTCAGTTGCTTCTTGAATATTCCCCTAAAAGTGATCATTGGGCCAAGCTGTTGGAAGAAGATTGTGCACTCAGTTATAAAACAAAACAAAACAAAACAAAAACCACGAATCTTTTAAGCTTAAAATGGGGAATTTCGATCACAATTATGTATTAAATTGGAATTTGATTGAGAAAAACAGAATTCCTCTGTATTCAGATTTTTGAGACATACAAGATAAAATTTCTATATATTTGGTTTACTTTAATAGTTAATAAAATACTCAAATGTAATAAAGTGATAACTTTTGCTGAAATCTTTCATTAGAAGTATAACATCTACTAGGAAAAACTGGTCTATTCAGCAAACATTATTGAGTACCTAATACTTGCCAGGCCTGGCACATAGTTATAAGGATAAAAAATAGAGCTGATGTTTTTAAGGAATTCCCTGTTTGCTAAAAGAGACAGATCATTACAGTATATGTATACATAATATAGTATATAGAGGGAGATTTGAGACACTGGGGAAAAAATTGGAGATCTCTAACAATTTCATAGGTAAGATGCCATGTGATCTAAGTCTTCTTACATTCCGGAAAATACTTTACCAGACTGGGAGATTAGAGTCTAAAGGGACACATGTTAATATTATATACATAGCATAGCCTAGAAACTATTTACATCTCAGAAATTAAAAACCATAGACAGTATTATTACCAAAGTATGGGTAAGAACAAGATATTAATATAGAATATCTGATAAATGTGACAAATCTAGATGCACAGTTTATTGAGAAAGCAACTATGGCAACCTGATAGTCTGAGTATATATAAGTAAAATAGAAAATTCTCCATTTATTCTCAGTTTATC
This sequence comes from Mustela nivalis, assembly GCF_964662115.1. NCBI lineage: Eukaryota > Metazoa > Chordata > Mammalia > Carnivora > Mustelidae > Mustela > Mustela nivalis. Next base: position 127,073,944 of record NC_139023.1, read on the forward strand.
CAAATTTGCTCAGAACCCAGAAATATAAACAAACTCAACTGTGAATAAATAAATGATTCTAAGTATTTTCATTTCTTCCTCAAAACCCAGTAATGTTTGGAAGTTTAAATGACACCTCTTACCTACCAAACTCTAATTGCTTTATGACTAACAGGAGACATTTGTATTTATAGATGGAAAAACCTTTCCTTCTAATCATGTTTTTTGCATAGGTAAGATTTTTTAAATTGCTAGATGTTTTGGACACCTGGGCGGCTCAGTCATTTAAGCATCTGCCTTTAGCTCTTGTCATGATCCTGGGGTCCTGGGATTGAGTCCCACATTGGGCTCCTTGCTCCTTGGGGAGCCTGCTTCTCCCTCTGCCTCTCCCTCTCCCTGCCACCACCGCTCATTCTCTCTCTCTCTTCCAAATAAATAAATAAAATCTTTGAAAAATATTACTAGATATTTTAATACCTTTATGAGAAATCTAAATAATAACACCCAGATTGTAAGACTTCATGGACTAAGAGAAATGCCTTTACAATTTATAGTAAGACAGATTTTCTTGTTTAAATCTACTCATATATTTTTAAACTCATAGTATTTAGATTTTTTTTTAAAGATTTTTTTTTTTATTTATTTGACAGACAGAGATCACAAGTAGGCAAAGAGGCAGGCAGAGAGAGAGAGGAGGAAGCGGGCTCCCTGCCAAGCAGAGAGCCCGATGTGGGGCTCGATCCCAGGACCCTGGGATCATGACCTGAGCCGAAGGCAGAGGCTTTAACCCACTGAGCCACCCAGGCGCCCCAGTATTTAGATTTTTAAGCAGCTGATTTTTAAAATTTTCTTAGTATCTTATTTTAGTGCAAGATAGTTACAATTAAGTTGAAATTTTATATTAAGTGCTAATGTGTATTGCATGTTTACTATATGTCATGAGTTTTCTATATACTTTATGTTGATTTATTTCTTTTTCATTTTTTTAAAAGTTTTTATTTATTTTTAAAAGTTTTATTTATTTATTTATTTATTTGAGAGAGAGAGAGAGAGAGTGAGTGAAAGAGAGAAAGAACTAATGGGAGGAGGGGGAGCAGAGGGAGAGGGAGAAGCAGACTCCCAGCTGTGCTGCCCAATGCAAGGCTTGATTCAGGACTCCGGGATTAAGACCTGACCTGCCAAAGGCAGATGCTTAACTAGCTGAGCCACCCAGGCATCCAAGATTTTACTTTATTTGAGAGAGAGAAAGAGAGGGAGCAAGCACCAGTTGGGGGTGGGGGTGGGCAGAGTGAGGGAGGGACAGAGGGACAGACTCCCACTGAGCAGGGAGCCCCACATGGGGCTCAATCCCTTAGCTGAAGGCAGACGCTTAACCAACTAAGCCACACAGGTGCCCCTGTTTATTTGTTTTTTGGGGGGTTTTTTTGAAGATCTTATACTTAAGTAATCTCTACACCCAACATAGGTCTCAAAATTACAACCCCAAGATCAAGAGTCACATGCTCTACCAACTGAGCCAACCAGGCGTTCCCCTATCGATATATTTTTTTAAAGTAAGTTACACATTCACAGGGTATAATCAAGGAATGAAAAGGATATAAATATATAGGAAGAGTTTCCTGGACACTCAGGAAATTCTTAGAAAATTTCCATCAGGAAATTCCAGCTTTTGAGAAAATCAGTGCTACCACTTCCTGAATGTTTTTCTTGAGCATTTCTGTGATTATACAAGCAAATATGTATATATGTTATATACTTTCCATCCTGTTTTTACACACTGTTCTACATTTTGCTTCTTCTGATTACCAACAGTATATTTTGGTAGTATCTCATTCCTTAATGAAATTGTTCCTTATTCTTTATTACAACATGGTATTTGCGTTAAGTCCAAAACAGCTCTTCTTAGATGGAAATCTAGGTTGTTTCCACTCTTTTCTTACTATAAAAGTACTGCAATAAATATCAGCATATGGTTATCAATTTATTCATTTAAAAGTACCCTTGTGGGCCCCTACAGTCGGTTGTGTGTCTGACCCTTGGTTGTGGCTCAGGCCATGACCTCAGGGTCCTGGGATAGATCCCTACCTGGATCTCGGTGCTCAGCAGCAAGTCTGTTGAAGGATTTTCTCCCCCTGCCCCTCCTGCTGTTTGTACGCACACGCACACACACACACGTGCATGCTCTCATTCTCTCAAATTAAAAAAAATAATAAACCTAAAAAAAAAAAAAAAGGCACATCTGCTTGATAAATTCCAGCTAGAGGAATTTCTGGCCAAAGTATGTATGTGCATTTGTAATTTTGATAGATATTGCCAAATTGTTTTATATGGTGGCTGTACCAATTTATACTCCCTCAAGCAATGTATGAGAGTAATTGTCTCTACCATACTCTTACCACCCAATATATCATCACATTTTTTTTGTCTTTGCCAATCAGATAAGGAGGAAATGCCTTCCTTAAGTGGATTTTCTTATTAATCCCTAAAGCGGTAAGTAGTAGTATCATTATTATTTTATATATGAGGAAATTGAGGCTTACTGAAGTTAGGTTACTTGCTCAATTACTTAGATAAAAGGTGGAAGAATCAAAATTAAACTCACCCTGTCTGTCTGGGGCACCTGGGTGGCTCAGTCAGTTAAGTGTCTGCCTTCATCTCGGGTCATGATCCCAGGGGGCTGCAATGGAGCCCCACATCGGGCTCCCTGATCAGAGGGAAGCCTACTTCTTCCTCTCCCTCTGCCTGCTGCTCCCCTTGCTTGTGCTCTCTTTCTGTGTCAAATGAAGGAATAAAATATTTTAAAAATTAAAATTAAAAAAACTCATCCTGTCTGCATCTTCAACGTCTTACAGTATTTCCACTAAGGAACACAGCCAAATAGCCTTGAAACTTAAATTATATTCCTCATAATTATTTTGGATGAGTCTTAATTCAAAAGCGATAGCAGTATTTTGCAGCATCTTAGAGTCAGCATTATCAGTATAATTATTACTGAACAATAAATATGTGTCCTAGTTTAAAAAACATCCTAATAGGCAGATGCCAGGTAAACCGGCTTTAATGGTCTCATATGACATCATCAATTCTGAAAAATTTCATTCCATCCCCCCAAATTTTGGCCCTCATAGTCCATACCTGGTAACCTGGTTTCACAGCTAGTTCAACAAAGAGAGACAAACGTATACTCATTAGAATAAAACTTCATTAAGCCCAGAATTCTGTGTTACAACAACATACTTGATATATAAAAGGTAGCATAAGGATTAGGATTACAGTAGCGGTTTTCTTCTTCACAGTTCAAAGTGACTTGCAAATATTAAGTTCTGGTTTTCCTCACATACTGAACAAACAACCAAAACCCATGTGACTATTTCCTGCCACCTTTTGGCATTATTGGAAAGAATGTGGGTGGGGTGGAGGAACTAACTATATGAGAATCATGTGCTCACAACATTTCAAGCTACAATTTGAAGATATTATGTATGCATTTACTGGGTGTGGGCTTTCAGCATGCTACAGGTTTGACCTGTTTGCAGAGCTCAGTGGCAAGTCTGAGGTCTCTGCCTACTGGCAGAGGTTTCATAAAGAGAACACAGTGTTACATCAACCTAAGCTCATGGCTAGTAAAGGGTGCCTAAGAATCTCCTGAGTGGCATTTCTTGTCAATGGAGAAAACAGAACATTCAATAAATGGTGCTGGGATAAATGGTTGGCCATCTGGAAAAACAATAAAATTGGAAGTATATCTCACATCCAGTATTAAAATGAATTCCAGATGGATAAAAGATTTAAACGTTAAGAAAAAAAAGTATGACAAAAAAAATTCTCTCAGGTGGGAGATATGGTAGGTAGGGCCTTTACTGGTATGATACTATACTCAGAATCCATACAAGAAAATACTGATGAATTAGACTACAATTTTTAAAAATTCTGTATGGAAGAACCCACCATAAATAAAGTCAAAGACAAATGATAAACTGGAAAAATTTTATTCTAACTCATATGACAGACTAGGTATTCACTTCATAGCATATAAAGAGCTTCTACAAATAAATGAGAGATCAACATTCTTAGAAAAGTAGACAAAGGATATGAACTTCCAATTTTCAGAAGTGGAAATACAAATTGCTCTTAAATTGATACTTAAACTCTCTCATAAGAGAAGAAATGAAAATTAAAACTACACTGTGATTGTCAAAAATTCAAAAGTTGCTAATGGCCTCAGTTGGCCAGGTTATGGGGGAAACTTGTATACTCATACATAATTGGTGAAAGTAATGTGGTAATATTTTAGTATTTATCAAAACACAAATGCTTATGTTCTTTGACTCCTCAATTTTACCTCTAGAGAAATGTAATTTTAAAGAGGGTGGTCATGAAAGGGCTCATTGAAAAGGTAAAACATTTTACCTTTTGAAGGTGTGAGCCACGGTGATATTGTGAGAACATACCAAGCAAAACACCAAATGCTAAGGTAAGTTGAGAAAAGGTATGTGACAGAAATAATAAGAAGGCCAGCATGGCCTGAGTAGGGGGTTAGAATATTGGAAGAAATGTCAGAGAAGTATTAGAACAAGATACATAGGGTCTTATGGGTCGTTCTAAGAGCTTCAACTTTTACTGTAAGGAAATAGGGAAACCAATGGAAAATTTTGAGCAGAAGAGTGACCTGATGTGACCCACAGTTAAAAAAAATAAATAAATAAAAAAGATCATTTTCACTGTTGTGGTAAGAACAAAGATGTAGGTCAGAGATCAGTTAGGAGGCTATGGTAAGAAGCAAGAGATAACAATGGACTGAATCAAGATGACAACTGTATAGATGGGATTTGCTGACAGAGTCTATCTGGGGTGGAGAGAAAGAAAGTGTCCAAAATGATTCTAAGATTTTTGACCTGAACTACTGGAAAGATGGAGTTCCTATCAAATGGGATAGAGAAGTCTAAGAGAGGAACAGATTTAGAGGAAGGTCAGGTGTTAAATTATGGACATAATCAAGTTGAGGTGCTTGTTAGACACACGAATGGTTATGTCAAATAAACAGTTCGCTATATGTATTTGGATTTCTTGGAAGAGATTCAGGCTAAAGCTATAAATTAGAAAGCACATATAAAATGGTACTTAAAGCCTGAGAATTGGATGAGATCACCAATGAACTTTGGCAGATAGAGAACCAAAAATAATCCTATAGCATTCTAACTTTTAGAGTTAACAATGGCAAATAGCAGCCAGCAAAAGAAACTGAAAAGGAGCAACAAGTAAGTCCAGGTAATACCATGACAGTGTGGTGTTCTATAAGCCAAATAAAGGAAATGCAAGGAGGATGAAGTGATCAATTCAAATACTGCCAATGGATCAAGGTAGAAGAGGGTTGAGAATGGGCCATTAGATTTAGCAATATGGGTTACCAATGAACTTGACAATACACACATAGTAGCAATAGGAGGAATGGGTGATTGGAATGGATTGAAAAAAGGAGAGAATCAAGCCTTAAGATATGACTACTAGTTTCCAGGAAATACGGGAGAAAAGAACATGCTAGATGACATCATGAGGATGCAAAGAGCCAACAACAGAATGTGGAAACTTCTGGCAGGAGAATAGGGTAGAGAGGAAACTGTTAGAGATGAAGACAGACTTAAAAGACATACCAGCCAAATACAATGTATTTAGAGCCTGATTTGAGAAAATCTATTATAAAAAGATGTTTCTGAGACAATATAGGAAATTTCAACTCTGATCATTCATTTAGATTTGTTGGATATTAAGTTGGTGTTGTGACTGTAATTTTTTTTACAGTCATTATCTGTTAAAAATATATGCTAGAGTATTTAAAGATGAAATGATGTCTGGAACTTTCTCTAAAATGGGCCAAAAGAGAGGGTGTATCACTATGTTGTACACCTGAAACTAATGGAACATTATGTGTCAACAATATTCAAATTTTAAAAAAGAAGAAAAAACAGTACAGACAATTTAGGGAATGAGGATGGATGACTTAAGATTGACAAAATGTTTATACTGTTGGAGGTCTCATTCTACTGTGCTTCTGCCCTTGAATATGCTTGAAATTTTTCAAAATAATTTTTTTAAAAAAGAAAGTAAGATGAAAGTTAAATTCAAGAAGTATAGATATCTCTTTTGGGCTTTCTTGCTTTAAACAGGAACAGAAATGAAGAGATAGCTGGAAGAGAAGGAAGCTTGAAAAGTTGTGTTTGTTTTTTTAAAATTTCAAGATGGAGGGCCACTTGGGTGGCTCAGTCAGTTAAGCATCAGCCTTTGGCTCAGGTCATGAGCCCTGCATCAGGCTCCTTGCTCAGCAGGGAGCCACCTTCTCCCTCTGCCCTCTGCCTGCCACTCCCCCTGGTTGTGCTCTCTCTCTCTCACTCTCTCTCGCTCCCTCCCATCTCTCTCTCTCTCTCTCTGACAAATAAATAAATGAGAATCTTTTTAAAAAATTTCAAGGTGGGGGGCGCCTGGGTGGCTCAGTGGGTTAAAGCCTCTGCCTTCGGCTCAGGTCATGATCCCAGTGTCCTGGGATTGAGCCTCGCACCAGGCTCTCTGTTCAGCAGGGAATCTGCTTCCTCCTCTCTCTCTGCCTGCCTCTCTGCCTGCTTGTGATCTGTCAAATAAACAAATAAAATCTTTAAAAAAAAAATTCAAGGTGGAAGAAGTACAGGTATATTTGTATGCTGTGGTACAGATGGAACAGAGAGAGAACACTGGATAATGCAGGAGAGAAAGGAGAACTACTGGGGCAAAATCTTTGAACAGGGAGGAGGGATGAGATATGGTGCAAACACAGAAGCATTGGTCTTAAACAGAAGTATGGATAGTAGTGTCATTTGCAAATACATTTTCCCATTCTGTGGGTTGCCTCTTTGTTTTGTTGACTTTTCCCTTTTTATCTTTTTATCTTGATGAAGTCCCAAAAGTTCATTTTCACTTTTGTTTCCCTTCCCTTCGGAGATGTGTCTTGAAAGAAGTTGCTGTGGCCAATGTCAGACAGGTTACTGCTTATGCTCTCCTCTAGGATTTTGATGGATTTCTGTCTTACACCAGTTAGAATAGTGAAAATTGACAACATAAGAAACAACAAATGTTGGAGTTGTGGAGAAAGAGGAACCTTCTTACATTGTTGGTGGGAATGCAAATTGGTGCAGCCATTATGGAAAAGAGTGTGGATGTTCCTCAAAAAATTAAAAATACAGCTGCCCCATGACCCAGCAATTGCACTACTGGGCATTTACCCCAAAGATACAGATGTGGTAAAAAAAAAAAAAAGGGCCGTATGCACCCCAATGTTCATAGCAGCAGTGTCCACAATAGCCAAACTATGGAAAGAGCCAAGATGCCCTTTAAAAGGCGAATGGATAAGGATGCGGTCCATATATACAATGGAATATTACTCAGCCATCAGAAAGGATGAATACCCATCTTTTGCATCAACATGGATGGGACTGAAGGAGATTATGCTGAGTAAAATAAGTCAAGAAGTAAAAGTTAATTATCATATGGTTTCACTTATTTGTGGAACATAAGGAATAGCATGGAGAACATTAGGAGAAGAGAAAAATGAAGGGGGGAAAATAGGAGAGGAAGGTGAACCATGAGAGACTACGGACTCTGAGAAACAAATAGAGGGTTTTAGGAGGGAGAGGGGTGGGGGAATGGGTAAGACTGGTGATGGGTATTAAGGAGGGCATGGATTGCATGGAGCACTGGGTGTTATATGCAAATAATGAATCATGGAACACCACATCAAAAACTAATGGTGTACTTTATGGTGACTAACATAACACAACAAAAACTTAATTAAAGGAGTATGGATAATTTACCCATAGTAACAGAAGGCAGAGCAAGACAGAGCAGGTGGGCACAGATGTGAGAGGATAGGAAGAAGAGATAGGAGGTTGTTGAAACTCTCTTCTGAAGCCTCAAACAGAATGCAGGGTTATTAAGTGAGAGTGAGGATGGGAGGAAAGTGTTGGATGTTTGAGAAAGGAGAATCCTTTATCTAGAAGAGTGGGAGACTGAGTGTACCTAGGAGATATGATATAATTGCCAGGCAGCATTATAAGCTGAATGCAATTCTGTGTCCAAGATTTGAAAGTAAGTACAACTAAGCAGCAGGGTTTTCTCTGATCAGTGTCCATGAATGGTTTTGCCAGGTGAGTATGAACAAATGATAGATCACCAAGGGAGTGGCGAGTTGTGTTGTTTATAATAGAGCTAGGTTACTGTCACAAAGCAAACCAACATTAATTCTGTGACTTAAAACAGATTTTATTTCAATTTTAAGCAGAAATGACCATTCCAGGCCATTGAGTCTCAGCTCCAAATGATCATTTAGGGTCTGAGGGGCCTTCTACCTTATTTCTCTTCCATGACTTAGGGCTTTTTTTCCTCAGCTAAATCCTAGAAACTGGGTAGCAGGCACACTTTTTACCAGTTATCCAGAGGGGGAAAGAGAGTGTAAGGAAAAAGCATTGCCCTTGTTTTAAGGGTCCAGCCTGCAGGTACCACACATTACTTAGGCTCATATTCTATTAGCAAAATTTTTGTCCTATAGCTACAGTTAAATGCAAGGAAGCCTGAGAAATGTGGTGTGTATGGTCAGCTCTCTGCTTAGCTACAGTGCTCTGATTTTGGAACAAGGCTAGATTTTAGCAAATAATTAGAACTCCCTGCAAGGGAGTGATTCTAATAACTGATTGAGGGATTTAGTGCTAGGGAATGAGTATATGAGAGGATCTGAGGAGAATGAAGTATAACCCCTAACTGAAAGGTGGTAGAGTCAAGGGACTACAGATGAGAGGGCTGTTGGAGTCGGGGCTCTGAAGAAGAGTAGTGGTGGTACAAGAGGGATGCCCAACATTGAGACTCTGAAGGAATTACTGTTACAGATAATGCCAAGGTCTACAGTATGATTTCACAGTGAGTGATTGATACACGGGGAAAGGCAAATTTATAGGAAGCAGAGGTCAAGGAATGCCAGTATATCTGAAAGCTGACCAAATGGATATTGAAATTCCCTAGATTATGTTAGAAGTACCACTGGAGAAAGCGACCATGTGTCAGCTGCTAAACTCTTTGAGAAATAAGGGCAAGTGACAATAAGGGACAGGAGGTGGTATATCTGATGACATGAGGTTCAAAGCTGGGGTTTGGGGGGAGGAAGAGTGTGAAAATGGCAATGAGGAGGAAGGAGTACCCTCACTCTGTGGTTGGGTAGGATGTAGTAGAGAGAATAGAGATAAAGGCCACCACTAGAGAGGGCTACAGAGGAGGGAGTAATCTCCTGGGGAGCTTCACATTTCAGCTAGAGCAGGATAGTGAAAGGGAACCTTCGCAGAGCAGGTTGAGAGCTTTAGGAAATTTGCTGCTGACAGACTGAGCATCACAGTGAGCCCAGGGAATGCATTTTGAGAGTAGGGGAGAGTGGGAGAAGGGAGGAGAATGAGATTAAGAGCTGCATGGGGATTGGTGTAAAGGAGGTGGAGGGTGACCTGGGCTTCCACAGGCTTCTTGCAGTGATGATGTCAATGGGGATAAAGGGATAATGTGACTAATCCTGATGGTTTCAGGGTAGGTCATGTTAGCAAGGTTCTACCTGTTGTTGGGTAGGGAGGACTGGGGTCTTTCTAGAAATTCTGAGACCACCTCTTTGCTTCCACCACGCCATTGCATACAAAGATTGGGGAAGGAGCAGAGTGAATTCCTTCAAAGACTAAGAAAAATACCTGTCATACCCCCTCTCTGGAGGAAGGGCAGGGCTTTCCTCAGGCTTCTGGATGAAAAGCTTCTGAGGTTTTCTGGTGGCTCCTCGGCTTCACTTTGGGACCACATAGCCCAGGGAAGCCTGAAGGAGAAGCAGCAACAAGATCAGTTCTATCCCCACACTCCCCAGCCTCTGTTCATGAAGCTGTGGCTGAATTCTTGGGGCCAGGGCAACTTTTCTGTCAGAATGAATTCCTGCTGCCTAAGAAGTTGTATTCACTTTCAATTTCTAACTCCGGAACACAGAGGGTCTCTGCTGCTGCAACCTCTTTAGCGCCTCAAAAATGTATGCCTTGCCGCCCCCCACCCCGCCACGCCCCCACCCCCGCCCAAAGTGCAGTTGCCCTGAGCCCTTTTTCTTTTCCTAACCCAGGGCAGTGTCCAACTGAGCTCCATGGCTCTGTCTACAAGGAAACAGGTAGGCAAAGGAGAATGGGAGCAGTTTGCAGTGATGATATTTTTCAGGCAGCAGACTGAATGTGAGTGGTTGAAGTGACAGACAAAATGTACAGAAGGGCTCCCCTCAAAAATCCCTTCTCCGCCCTGATGCCACTTAGTCTTTGGGTTTAAAATGTTCCTTATTTAAAAGACCAGTTAAGTCTGTGACATTTAGGCAGCAGACATCCTCCTTAAAAAAAAAAAAAAAAGTTAAATTATCCTTGATATTCAATACTGTTTCAGAAAACCTCACAGCTAGAAAAACTTTAGCATTTTTCTTAAAGTCTGAGAAAGTCAGAAGCATATATTTATCTCCTCTGGATCTCTGAATGAATCCACAATAGCAGAATTTATCTACTATCTGGTTCATTCTGTCTCTTTAATTAAAATAAATAAATAAATATATAATTTGTGCTTATTATATATTTATGTTATTTATATGTTATATATTATTTATATATATTATATATTATTTATATATAATATATAAATGTTTATTATGTATTTGTTATTTATTTTATATATATATTATTTATATATAATATATAAATATTTATTGTATATTTGTTATTTATTTTTTATATATATTATATATGATAAATATTTATTATATATTTATTTATTTATTTTAATCAAAAGACAAAATGACCTAGATAGTAGATAAATTCTGCTATTGTGGATTCATTCATATAATATATTATATATATATAAATATATATATAAAATAGCTTGTCAAATCTGTCCTATGATATAGCCAAGCCATAATTTGTCATCTATTTTAAAGAATAATTCTATTGAGGTCTTTCCTGGAATATCCCCCAGATTCTTCCTGTTGCATTTCTAGTTTATGAATCAAGCCTTTCATTCATTTATTTATTCAACAAGTATTTCTCTCCTTAGCAACCATCCTAGTGAAGATTTAACCACTTAGGAGGTTAGAAGGGCAATCCATTCCCAATCCTGTTCAAGTTTCCAATTTATTCAGAATAGCAAGAGAAAAAGACAAGGAAAGAAAAAATAAAGGGAGGACAAAGAAAGAAGAAATACATTTAAAGAGGTCAAATGTTTGTGTTATCTGAAATTCAGGAAGAAATATATGAAACCCATGAAAACGAAACTATAAAACCTTATTGTGGGATGTGAAGCAAGGCTTGCATAAATGGAGAGATTTGTTGAGGTCCTAGATTGGAAAACTGGGTATTGGAACAATATCAAATATGTCCAAGTTAATCTAGAATTCAGTGCACTTCAATAAATACACTAACCCCAAATTTTAAAACTTGACAAGCTGATCATAAAAACCTTTGGGAACAGTAAATATGAGCCAAAATAATTTTAAGAAGTGAGGGACTGGCCCTTGACAGATACCAAAATATTATCTAAATCAATAATAATTACAAAGTATGATAATTAACTGGAAAGAAAAGATAAATTGAAGAGAATTACAAGTTCATTAAAGACAGTTGAGACTTAAAAACCCTCCAACAGAGGGTTTTCCGCATGCTGGACACCAGTCTAATTTATGATGAGAGCACACAATGGTTTTTAAAATAAGACTTGGATGGAAAAGATGATAATGCTATAACAAAGTTCTTTGAATTCTCATCTCCTTATTTATGTAAATAAAGTTTCTCAGCATTTGTAACTATAAAAACAAACAAAAAGCATAAATTAGTGTTGAACCTGTCTCACTTTCATGATGAGTAATCTTTATCCATAAAATTGAATTTAGCTCCATCTGTCACTGAGAAAATACATTTACAGCACAGTTTAATTTCTTGTTTAAGAATTGCAAATTTGTTGGGGCGCCTGGGTGGCTCAGTTGATTGAGCATCTGACTGTGGCTTAGGTCATGGTCTCAGGTCCTGGGATCCAGCCCTGAGTCAGGCTCAGCACTTGTTGTGGGGGAAGGGGGGGGAGTCTGCTTCTCTCTCTGACCCTTGCCCCATTCGTGCTCTCTCTCTCTCTCAAATAAATAAATAAAATCTTAAAGAATTACAAATTTACTATATTGATAAATTTTGTACTACTAATAATTAAACTGATAGAGCATTTTAATATTTAGAGCTTTAATTAATCCAGAAAATCAATTAATATTTTTATAGAGTATAACAATCAAATAATCAACGATTTTCAAACAGAAATGTTTTAATTTAAGATAAAATCATGTGGGATGGGGCACCCAGGTGGCTAGGTCAGGTGAGCCACCAACTCTTGGTTGCCAAAATTTCTGGCTATTAAAGAAAAGCTACCACTTTCTTAGGACACTTAGATTTCATATGAGGTAAGTTCTTTGCACTGAGGTAATATGGCTTAACATTTTTCCCCCCCAAAATGAATGTAGTGATATTTAGCTCTCATTTACACCTTGACTGGAAAACAATTGAGAAATGTAGCTCAAAGAATAAGCATTTGAGGATAGGGAGGGGTGAGGGTGGGGAGTGGGGGATGAAATGGGAAGTGCAGGCTTGTTAAGTAAGCATTTGGTAGACCAAGAGTTGCCTGAAGGTGTCTTTCTACCACATCTTGAAAAAGAAGCTCAGGGGAGGCAAGTATATTCAGAAGGTGCTGAGAGAAGGACCCAGCCAAAAAGGAATGACGGAATTGAAAATTTCAAACCATTTTTTAGGTCATCATTTCAGAAAATGTGTTCCCTGAAACATGAGGTTTCAAGATGTCAGTTGCTAGTTGTTTGGTGAAAACAATGAAAAAACATTTTTTTTATGGTGATATTTTTCTTTTAAGATGCATCTGAAAAAAAAATCTATATATAATAAGTTACCATATATATTGGTGTAATTGTTTATGTGATTGTTTTACATTAATATGCCTTGGGGGAGTATAGCAGATCCACTGCCAGGTTGTTGAGTTCAGATCACATCTCATCTGTTTACTGACTCCGTACAGCTGCATAACTTTGTGAATTAATTTTCTCTTTTTTGTACACTTGGATTTTGTTTTTTTAAGATTTTATTTATTTATTTGTCAGAGAAAGAGAGACAGAGAGGGAGATCACAGGCAGGGGGGAGTGGCAGGCAGAGGGAGAGGGAACAGACTCCCCTCTAAGCAGGGAGCTGGATGAAGGCCCAGGGCTCTGGGATCATGAGGGAAACTGAAGTCAGATGCCTAACTGACTGAGCCACCCAGGTTTCCCAAGTATCAGGTTTCTTGTCTGAAAATGGGAATAATAATAACACTTCCCTCATAGTGCTGTTGTCAGAATTAAATGAAAAACCGCAACAAAAATGCTTAAAACAAGGTCTGGGACACAGTAAATGCTATGGATGACCCTGCTATTATTTTTAAGAATGGTGTGCCACCTCTAAAAATATCAGAGATGACTAGATATATGGAGAAGGGACATCTGATATGCAAATTGGTGCATAATCACCTCAAATAACTAATAATGGTCATCCTGTATGTTATTGTTCATATAACAAATGTTAACTTGTTAGCTACTGGTTTGTGATGGTTTTGTGATTTATATTTTAAAATATTTTATACCTTTTATAGTCAGTAAAGTTAAAAAATTCATTTCTCTTATTGTATTAACTTTAAAGAAAAACATAAAATTTAATTTCTTCCAGCAATTAATCTGAAATTATATTTTTTGTCTAGTTTAATCCAAATAATATCTTATGTATTCTTGTAATATTTTATAGAGAAAAATCCATTTTTTAAAAGATTTTATTTATTTATTTGACAGGCAGAGATTACAAGTAGGCTGAGAGGCAGGCAGAGAGAGAGAAGGAGGAAGCAGGCTCCCTGCCGAGCAGAGAGCCCGATGCGGGGCTCGATGCGGGGCTCGATGCGGGGCTCGATCCCAGGACCCTGGGCTCATGACCTGAGCCAAAGGCAGAGGCTTTAACCCACTGAGCCACCCAGGCGCCCCTGAGAAAAATCCATTTTTAAAAGGCTGAAAGCCCAAGTTTGAGGAAGATTGAACCATAAAATTGCTAAATTTGTTAAAAATACAAGATTGCCAAAATACCTGCATTAAATTTTCTAGCTGGGACTCTGGTACCATTTATATGGTACTATTATAGCACTGTTATAGTTTTTATAGTTATATAATAACTATATAATATATAATATTCTTAATATATAATATAATAATTATATTATTATAATAACTATAGTTATAGCTATGTTATAGGTAACATTAAATGACCATATACAAACATTTTTTTCAGCTGAATAAATTTAACTATAGATTTGGTCAACACCACTGGTAGGTACTAATTTGTATTAACTTTTCCAAGCTACTAGATTTATATTCAATTCACTGCAGTAGTAATGCACTGGTATTTACTTTGGTAGTATCCTAAGCAATTAACTAAGAATTTTGCCAATGCTTTCAATACATATGCTTATGTAATGAGTTTTATGAAGTGTTTAATTCACTTTAACAATAATTAGCTGTGCTTTGACCTTAAGTAATTGATGGAATCTCAATTATTCTTGGAAGACAGACATAGAATAGCAATTTTCAAACTTTTTTTGGTTTGAGGAATCAAAGAGAATCTAAAAATTATGGACTCCTTCCCAAACACTACACCTTCTTTTTTTTTTTTTTTTTTTTTTAACATATACTGTATTATTTGCTTCAGGGGTACAGGTCTATGAATCATCAGTCTTACACAATTCACAGCACTCACCAAGCACATACCCTTCCCAGTGTCCATCATCCAGTCACTCCATCCCTCCCACCGTTCTCCCCTCCAGCAACCCTCAGTTTGTTTCCTGAGATTATGAAACTTTATATATAATTTCAGGGGATCTGGGTGAGATTTCTCAAAGAATCATTCATGAATGATCTGCATCCAAATTTCTTGAGGTTCTAGTTAAAAGTTCAGATTCCTGAGTCCCAGTGCAGACTCACTGGATTGGAATCTCATAAGATCAAGCCCAGAAATAAGACTTTTAACAATGTCCACAGGTGAGACTTTTTAAAAATAAACTATTTTTTAAAGATTTATTTATTTGAAAGAGAGAGAGAGGAGTGTTGGAGGGAGAGGAAGAGAGAAACTTCAGCAGACTCCTCACTGAGCTCAGAGCCCCCATGCAGGACTTGATCTCAAGACCCTGAGATCTTGACCTGAGCGGAAACCAAGAGTCAACACTCAACCAACTATGCCACTCGGAGGTTTTTAAACTGTTTTTTTTTTTTTTTTTTTAAGACTTTATACTCACAATGCCAAGATCAAGAGTCACATGCTCCACCAACTGAGCCAGCCAGACACCACATAAAATAAACTATTTTTTGTCAAAGGAAACATACACACACAAGCACATACGTGTATATCATTTTCAAAGTCAAATAGTATTGCAAGGCTTATGATAAAAACCAGCAGTCTCCTACCGCACCCTTCCCCACGCCCACTCCCAACATGACAGGTTAACACCCTCAACTTTTCTAGCTAGTTCCACTGATAATTTTCCTCCATATCTTTATATGCTTATGTCACTGTTCCTTGATTTGCCTGATGACTTCCTGCTATTGTGAATAAATACTGGAATATTGCTTCCCAACTCCCTTTTTCTTCTTCTATCCCCCAATATAATTACATACAATTTTTTGTGAAGTCAATAGTCAGCATTACCTCATTGAAACTACATAAATATTGTTCACTGAGCCAAGTAACGCATTGCAATCACACCTCTTTTCCTGTATGAGCTTTCCATTTTTCTGAAGTTAATAATTGCCTCATTTTATCATTTGTTTGGTTTTCCATTTACCTATTGTTAATTTTCCCCCAATGTGCTGGCATCTCTGCCATATACTTATTAATAATATATTCTTCATGCTCAAAAACTTCTATTCCATTTTTCTGAGTTGTTCTGGGAGCTTGGGAAGAATCCCTCCTCCTCCTCTTTGGCCTGGCTGTTTTCTAGAAGTCCTGTGACATTCCTTCCTGCCACCTTACAGCTTTCCCTGCTGCTTTTCTTTCTAGGATCTTCTCCTCTATCTTCTGTTTTCACATTTTAATCTCCTATTTTGCTAAAATACATCTTCCAGCTTCCCAAGAAAGGAGATAATGTTTGAGACCTTGTATATATGAAAATTGTGTGTGTTCTATGTTACTTGAGTTACAGTTTAGTTTTGTAAAGGATTCTAGGCTAAGAATAGTTTTTCCTCTGAATTTTTAAGGTAGTGCTTTATTGTCTTCTACCATCAAGAGTGGTTAGTAGGAATTCCAATGTTACTCTGAGTCATTCCAATTTTTTGTGATCATCTTTTTTTTTCTCTGAAAGGTTCTAGAATTCTTTTCCTTATCCAAGGTGTCTGAAATGTAACGATGATATGCCTCGAAGTGGGTCTTTAAAAAAATTCATTGCTCTGGGTGAGTCCTATCTGGGAAATATCCTTCTATTATTTCTGATTTGTTCCCCTCTGTTTTCTCTGATCCTTCTTTTTTTTTTTTCCTCCAAGATTTTATGTATTTATTTGACAGAGAAAAAGAGAGAGAGAGAGATGGAAAGAGAGAGCACAAGTTGGGGGAGGGGTGGTGTGGCAGGAGTGGCAGGCAGAGGGAGAAGCAGACTCCCCGCAGAGCAAGAAGCCCAATGCAGGCCTGGATCCCAGGATCCTGGGTTCATGACATGAGCTGAAGGCAGATGCTTAAACAACTGAACCACCCCGGCGCCCCTGATTTCTCTTTTTGAAACACTTATTAGTAAGTCACTGAATAGATTCTATAATGTTCTCACTCTCCTCTTCTGTTTTCCATCTTTCCCAAATCTATCCTCCAGTGTTTGTGTTGAATATTTAATTTACACTGCCATAGATTTTATTTTTAAGAGCTCTGTATGTGTTTTCCTTTTTTTTTTTAAATCACTTTTTATTTTTGTTTTAGAAATATATATTCCTTTGTCTCTTTGGTGATAATAATCAAGTACAGTTTTTTATTTTTATTTTTTTTTTAAGATTTTATTTATTTGACAGAGAGAGATCACAGTAGACAGAGAGGCAGGCAGAGAGGCAGGCAGAGAGAGAGAGAGAGAGAGGGAAGCAGGCTCCCCGCTGAGCAGAGAGCCCGATGTGGGACTCGATCCCAGGACCCTGAGATCATGACCTGAGCTGAAGGCAGCGGCTTAAACCACTGAGCCACCCAGGCACCCTCAAGTACAGTTTTTTAAAAGTCCTTTTCTCCTTGCATTGTTTCTATTCTCTCCAGATCCCTTTCACTTTCCTGTGTACTTTTCTTACTATGTTGGAGGCATTCATCAAATTTCTAGTGATTCTTCAGTTGCCATTCATATTTAAGAATGAGACTCAACATTTTATGAGAATTCCCTGTGTAGAGTACTGATCTGGGAAATTCACAAGTAGATGCTCTCGTAATGAACCAGCTTTTTATTGGGCTCCCCAATTGTAAATGTCTGGAGAGTTTTTTTCTGTTCTCTATCATCATTCTTTTTCTCTGGGAACTGAGCATTCACTTAATGGCCCTTTTCTGAGCCACTGACCAAAAGTTATCTGCCTGGGCAGGGTAAGTATAGAAAGGAACTGGGGGTCTATTTCATATGTAGACTTTAACCTATCCCTCCTATTTTCAGCCTGTACCTGACCTCCCCTTCAGGGACCTTTCAGGTCCCAAATGCTGAGGCTTTACTGATCTTCTGAAGGAAACTGGCCCCCATCTTCATTCCTAGGTTTTGAATTCTTCCTCCCTATTTAATTAATTACTACTACTCCATCCACTTTCCATCTACCAAACACTTATCTTTGGCCAAACACTTATTAAAATCTGTAATCATTATCTCATCCTCCTCTTACCATTGTTCCTTGTAAGCTAATGCTTTTTTAAATTCCTTTGCTGTCGTTTTAGAGAGATTTGAAGCAGTGGGGGTGGGGGTGGGGGCGGGGACAGCTAGAAGCCAAATACTCACAGACAAATCACTGTTTTAAGCAGAATTCTAAAGTATATCTTGGGCAACACACACTTGAGGACCATGACTAGAACCTAGTTGGAATACTGGATGACTGTTGACTAAATACATGAACTGATGAATTTATGCAAAATTAATGATTGATGAAAAACAATGATGTATGTTGAATTATCAATCTGGGGGGATCAACAGATCTTGAAACAAAAATTCTTGTCAAACAAATGAATAAGAAAGGAAAAAAAAAGGAAGGAAGGAAGAAAAATCACAAACATGTTAACTATAGCTATTTAAAAAAAAAAAAAGAGCTCTTACATTATTATTATTTTTTTAAGTAATCTCTACTCCCAACATGAGGCTCAAACTCACAACTCTGAGACAAAACCTCTCATGCTCCACTGACTGAGTGAGTTAAGCATCCCTAACTGTAGCTATTTCTGTCTATCTATGGTCACATTATTATATTCATCTTCATACTTTTCTCTGTTTTCTAAATTTTATGCACTGTAGATCATTACTTTTAGCGTGTGAATGAGTGTATGGGAGAAAATTTCTGTACCTTTCCCAATACCTCAACTATGGAGGTGAAATAAAGTCCACAGATTGACTGAACAAGCTTTTACTGAGTGCTTAGACCAAAGTTACATACTTCAGAGGCAGTAATAAATAAGTATTTTCTGAATCATGATCTGAAAAGAGACTGTTCAAAAAGTATAGAAGAAGGAAGTATCTTGTGGGCAATTTTTTAAACTGAAAAGCAATAGTGTCTTCCACATTTTTGCATTTAATTTGTTTAAAAACATAAAACACCTATCTGGTACCTATCATCTCACAGACTCCATGCATGGAGTTGGAGATCAAGAATTCATAAACTGGGCACCTGGGTGGCTCAGTGGGTTAGGCCTCTGCCTTCGGCTCAGGTCATGATCTCAGGGTCCTGGGATCGAGTCCTGCATCGGGTTCTCTGCTTGGCAGGGAGCCTGCTTTCTCCCCTCTCTCTGCTTGCCTCTCTGCCTACTTGTGATCTCTCTCTGCCAAAATAAAATGTTAAAAAAAAATTCATAATCTAATGATGCTTGGGTGGCTCAGTTAGTTAAGCATCTGCTTTTGGCTCAGGTCATGATCCCAACATCCTGGGATTGAGCTCTGCTTTGTGCTCCTTGCTCAGCAGGGAGCCTGCTTTTCTCTCTGCCTGCCTGTTTCTCTCTCCCTGACAAATAAATAAGTAAAATCTTAAAAAGAAAAAAAAAATCCATGAGCTAGACTAAGAATCCATAGTGATGGTGTGATGGGTTCTTGAAACATACTCAGGGAAAATACAGCTGCTTGCATTTTATGATGTATAAATGAATGCATATGTGGCTGATTCTCTTGGTTTTCTACTTAACAGTCACTTTCCCCACTCTGCATTTCTCTTTGTTAGAGACTTGATTTTGTTCCAGTGACTTAACCCTCCCCATATGTGACTTGGGAAATCTCCCCATTAGTCAAAGCTAATAATGGTAACGCCATATTTCCCTTGCCAATGATTAAAATCTGTAGAGCTTTTGAGAAACTAAGAAAGACACATGGAAAGAGACCACCCCCATCTTGGGTTGGACTTTGTTGCATTTGCACATAATCCCAGGAGCTTTGGGGACCATACTGCTATCAGCCTGAAGAAGAATCCAACACACAGAGGAAAACAGAGCCAAAAGAATCCGAGAGAAGCAGAATCAGAACTCTGATGTACCATGCTTGGACCCTGACCTACCTTTGGATCTTTTGTTTTCTGAGAAAAAAAATCCCTTTATTGTTTATTCCAATTTGGGTTGGAGCTTCTGTTACTTGCAGCAAAAGGCATCCTAACTGATACAGTATGCTTTGTCTCAGGAAGGGGCTTTGGTGCAAGGGGCTGATGAGAGAAAAAGCAGTTGGTACTATTAAGTGTTAGGCAAATTAGACATACAAAACTCACATCTGGGGCAGGATTCTTTGCTGGTGCTCAAGCAAAAAGGCTTTGTTAAACCAGGAAATTAGGAACAAAAGTGTGAGCCCCATAAATGATCTGTTTCCTAATGGGGACTTAAAAGTGGCCAGCACTGATCTTTTTTCCAACCAAAGCAAGTAAGTAGAAAAAGTTCAGGAAGTTTTCCTCATCTAGTGATTATTACAGAGAATTCTTTCGTGAGGGACTAGGGCTTACATGCAGTAGAGACTGTGAACTTCATTCATTCATTGGCTCACACATTCATTCAGTCAGTCAACAAATGTACTTTTGAGAAGACACCAAGTGCCAGGCATATTAGTCAACAAGACACAGTCCTCTGACCTAAGTAATTTTTTTGTCTAGTGGGAAACAGGTGTTATATATTTATTTATTGGTTAATTATAAATTGTGATAAATGCTTTAAATTTTTATTTATTTGACAGAGAGAGCATAAGCAGAGAGGGGGAGCAAAGGGATGAGGCAGAGGCAGGCAGAGGGGGTGAGACCCCATTACCTGGATCATTACCTGAGCTGAAGGCAGATGCTTAACTGACTGAGCCACTCAGATGCCCCTGAGAAGTGCTTTAAAGGAACAGAAAAGGGTGCTCTAACAAACATAGGAGGGATAAAGTATCCTTAACTGAGAATGGAGACTGAGAGAGTCAGACAGTCAACATGCGTAAGTGACATTAAATTGAGGACTGAAAGATAATTATTCAGAGGGAATTGTGAGCTAGGGGTGGAGGCATTCCTGGCAGAGGAGACCAGGTAGAAGAAATGAAAATATAACAGTATGACAGGAGGTGAGCAAATGAGTGTGTGTGTGGGGGGGATGTAAAGTAAGTCTGGAGAGGGAGGAAAGGACCTAATTATATGGAAGAATTATGTGAAGAATTATGTTATGTGAAGAATTTTGGATTTTACTAAGTGCAATGGGAAGCTACTAAAAAGTTCTAATCAAAGAAGTGACAACAATTTATATTTTTTAATGATCCCTATGGCAGCTGCATGTTGAATATATTTGAGATGGGGCAAGAAAGTAAACCAGTTATAACAATTGTAGGCAGGAGATAATGCTGACTTGGACTAGGGTTGTAACAATGAACAGGGAGAAAAATGGAAGTGAGAAATATTTTGGATGAGGAGAGAGAAAAAGGTTAAGGATGCTTCCCAGGTTTCTATTGTAAACAAATGTGTAAAGGCAGGTATTATAAATGTGTAAAGAGGGAAAAGGCAAGAGAAGTAGGCTTTGGAGGAAGAACTGATTCAGTGTTCAATGTGGGATGCTTGTCAGTTATCCAACTGGACATATCAATTAGATAGCCGGTTATAAAGATCTAAAATGGAGGTTAGGGTTGGAGGTAAAAGGCTAGGTATCATCAATATAGAGATGGCATTTAAAGTCACAGGAGTGGATTAGTTTATCTAGGAGAGGGAGAGTATGAATGAGAGGAGGAGAAGAGAAGCCCTGAGAAGTTTCATATTTTAAAGGGAGGGGAGAGGAGGACCCTCCAGAAGAGCATGAGGGAGGAGCTGGTCAGGTTATTCCAAACTAGTAGAAGTCAATAGTACTAAAAATGAGGGTTTCAAAAAGGAGGAAGTGATCAATTATATTGATTGCAAAGAAGACAGGAAAATGCCCTGATTTTGGCATCATGGAGGTGACGGATTGCTATAGTGAGATTATCAAGTGTATTGAGTTGTGCTGCAAATATCAGAGAATCAGTTTAATGTGAATTAACCTTAGCACATCAGAGTCCATTGGATCCAATTTTAGAGTTTGAGTTTCTTTTCTGAGAGGTTCTAACTATTTATAAGGATGGATATTTCATTCTGAGAGGTTCTAACTATTTATAAGGATGGATATTTCATGAGTTTACTTAAACTCCTATTTTTTCCAAAAAACAAGAAGTAAATGTACTTTAAAAATGTAATAACTCATTCTGTTTTGCAATTACCATATGGGTACATTGAAGTCTTTCGTAATTAGCGGGATCTTAGTGATCTTAATTTCCCTTAGCTTTATCCATTTTGCTATATTATCATTGTAGGAACTATTTCAACATTACTCAACAGCTATTCCCAACTATGCTAGAGAAGACAAAATAATAATAAAAACAATTTGGAATTGCCTAGAAAGTTTATTCAATAGTAAAATAAATCATCATTATTATATCATTCTTCTACTATTTTATTGTATTGTTCAAAGCATCATCTTGTAAGAAGGTATATAAAATCTGGAGATATGATTTTCATAGTTTTTTATTAAACCTTTTATTAATCACTGGTGAAAATGCAGAAATTTCATATTTTATTCCATAATGGCAAAGAAAAGAAAACTGATAGAAGAAAACACTTCAAAAGTATTGAAAATAAAAAAAAAATGCAAAAAGACACTAGACTTTAATGATGATGGTGAAATTTATTACACAAATGGAATACCAGATGATGAGCCTTTATTTATTTTTTAGACATTTTATTTGTTGTTTGTTAAGTAATCTGTACACCCAACGTGGAGCTTGAACTCAAAACTGAAAGATCAAGAGTCGCATGCTCTACCAACTGAGCCAGCGAGGCAGCCCCAGGTGAGTCTTTAGATGATGATATCCTAACTTCTCACACTCAAGAATTGATAATTCAACAATATATATTCAAAGACAAAAAGGAAATATGGTATTCCTATCTATTCAACAGGAATTACTCCATTATTCAATATTTTACAACAAGAACCCAAGCCATCCAAAACACATGTTGTGTATTTTGTCATCTTTTTTGATGTTTTGCATCATTTATAGTTGATATAGTTTGAAGTCAACAGATGCTAAAGGTAATGTATATGCAAAGATGACTGGAAGGAAATCATGGTGTAGGAGGAAAAACTGATTGAATTGCTAGATCTTTTTTCCTCCAATTTTACTGAAATATAATTGACATACATTATATAAGTTTAGGAAGTCCAATGTGTTTAAATTGGTAGTTCTAATTGTTGTTTATAAATCTAAATATGAAAATATTTTACAGCTAAGAAGATGGTTACCTTCTTTTCAACAAGATTTCAAGCCACCTATATTTTCAAGTGTTTTTGTTGATTCAAGGGCAAGAAGCAGCAAAAGTAAGAATAAACTAGAACAACAGAGATGTATTTTTAATTTGGAGTCAATATTTATGAAATAATTTTATTCCTGGTTCATACACATTGATCAGTAGTTGTATGTAAAGGATATGGTTTGGGGTACCTAGCCTCAGTTGGTAGAGCATGAGACCCTTGATCTCAGGGTTGAGCCCCATGATGGGCATAGGGATTACTTTAAAAAAAAATGGCCCATTTAGGGTAATGTTTCTATAATTGCAGGAAAATATAAGATAAAAACTTGAATTTGCTATGTTTAAATTCTTTAAAAAAAAAATTATTTATTTATTTGAGAGAGAGAAAGAACGAGAACACAAGTAGGGGAAGCAGCAGGGAGAGAGAGCGGGAGAAGCAGCTCCCAGCTGAGCAATGAGCTTGGGACCCTAGGATCATGACCTGAGCTGAAGGCAGACACTTAACCAACTGAGCCACTCAAGCACCCCACACTGTTTAAATTATTAATTTATTTTAAAATTGTTTCACTACCATCCTTTGTTTTTGCTTCTTATAAATGATTTGCAAAATGACTTAAAAATATGAGAAAATAGGGTGCCTGAGTGGCTCAGTTGGTTAAGCGTCTGCCTTTGGCTCAGGTCATGATCTCAGGGACCTAGGACTGAGTCCCACATTGGACTCCCTACTCCACAAGGAGTCTGCGTTTCCCTCTGCCCCCTCCCACTCATTCTTTCTCAAATAAATAAAATCCAAAGACAATTTTAAAAATTTATGAAAAGATGGGACGCCTGGATGGCTCAGTTGGTTAAGCGGCTGCCTTCGGCTCAGGTCATGATCCCAGCGTCCTGGGATCGAGTCCCACATCGGGCTCCTTGCTCTGCAGGGAGCCTGCTTCTCCCTCTGACTCTGCCTTCCACTCTGTCTGCCTGTGCTTGCTCTCGCTCTCTGACAAATAAATAAATAAAATCTTTAAAAAAAAATGTTTAAAAAAAATATATGAAAAGATAAAGCAGGTCCATTGGTGATTATTGGTGTACTGAGGGTTCACCGAGCAGGAGTTTATTTATTTCACATAACAAGCAATAGAGAACACAAAATAGGACCCTCTTATAGACTGCTTTTGGCTTCAGATAACAGAAATATTATCTCATCAAATGCGGAATGTCAGCTTAGGGTAGATGTATTATGGCTCAACAGTATTACTAAGACACAGCTTGTTCCGCCTCTCTGCCCTGCCTTCTCCAGAACTAACTGGTTTCACGCCCAAGCTGCTAGTAAGATAGCTGTAGAATTACATGTAGACAAACAACATTCAAAGGAAGAAACAACGACAAACCACATCTCTCCTTATAGTTCTCGATTAAGAGTGAGAAATCACTCCTTCTCTGGCTCCTTTCCTTCTTGCCTCCTTAGCTAGATTTGCCTCACGGGTTTATTCCTGAACCAGTACCTTGCAAATGCGTTGGAATTACCCTCAGATCATTCAGCTGCTTTGGGGATAATGTCAGTTTACCTGAGGCCTACTGGCCTAGGGGAGGGATAGACACCTGAACAAAACTGGAATTCTGTTAGGAAGAAGGGGTAGTAGATATTAGGTAGGCTACAGAGTACAAGTCTAATTGTACAAGTGAAACTCCTAAACCGACTTCCAGAACATGCATTCACTAACCGAAGAGAACTGTCACCAGGACTCAGAACAGAACAGGGTAAGTGTGTAAGCCCTTTTACAATTCCTCCTTTCCTATATTAAATGTTATTCTGTCATCTCCCCAAAATTCTGGATATTGCTTTACTCCCTTCTCTTGATAGCTGCATACAGGAACAGCCAACCAATAGATTTCCTAAGATGGAGTGAGTGGGATGAGATGTATGGAATTGGGGGACAAGCCACATGACCGAGCTGGAGACTGGGACTATGACAAACTTATGGGATGAGGCAGTGACCAATGGACGACAGGCAAAAGACGGGGTTTTTGAAGAGGCCTTGAACAGACAAAAAGAGAAATAATGAAACCAGGATAGGAAAGCTGGCTAGAGCAATCTCCCCACATTTTGCTGGTCAGGATTTTTGTATGCTTTTAAAATTAAGAGCGAGAGGTGTGGCCAGAACCAGAATGAGGAAGAATGTGGTGTTGAGAGGAAGCAAAGGGAGAAAAAGGGAGGGAAGGGAAAGGGAACCATTTCAGTTCCTTTTTTTCGCACCTAACTGAAGTCTGTTCTTAATAGTTTGAGATGCACACACCCCCTTTCGAGTTGCCCAGTGAAGATCAAAATTGAGGGTGATGTCTGGGGCAGGCTGATCTTTGAATTGCCTCTTTTGGGTAATTCTGCACACTTGGACTGAGGCTGGAACTGAAATAGTCCTTGCAGGTGGGGGGACACAAGGAACATGATGCCGAATTCCTCTTCAGTGTCCAGTTACAAAAGCTGTAGGCATAAAAGAATACACTTGAGTTGGGGGAATAAAGGACATTTTCTGAGCAAGTAGGGGGGAAGGGAGGGTGGTCAAGTGCCAGCCAAAACCTGTCTTAATAGACTCACAGCAGATGAAGCCACTACCTGTTAGATAGGATACTGACCAATACTGCCAGTTCCATGAGGTAGATGCTTCCAGTAAATAGAGAGAGATATAGAAGTTGCAAATCAGGATTCTGTGTATACTCCATTGTGCAAAACAAGGATTGCTTACTGGCGTGAACACTTAATCCAACCATTTTAATAGTAGAAATCTGAAAGGATAAAAGGACTGAGTTTCAATTTCTACCACCTGTCCCTTACCTTTGTGAAATTTCAGCACATCATTATTCATAGTTCGTTTCCTACCAAAGCCAGAAAGAGGTATTTTTAATTACTTATGTTCATGGAAATACATTTGCCTTTTTGAGTTTCCAAGAGCCCTCCTCTGAACAAGTCTAAGAGAATCACTGTTCATTGCTCATGAAGGAAAGCTAGGAGAGGCAGAGTTGGAATCTTAACTTTGATCTCTACTACTCCTCATCAGAAAAACTGAAGAGCTAACGCTATAAGGCAGATTAAGAAGCTGCTTTGAGTCTGGCACGTTCCTTCACCACCACAGGCTGTTTCGAGAGTTCCACACCAGAGGCTGAAGTTCTCATGCAGGCTGGGTGGGACTGGCTAGGAAAGCCGACTCAAATATGATTAACTCTTCCCTTCCCCAAATCAAATAATATCTATCTGCTGTTGCCATCAGATTATTATGTGCCTTGATTGTTAAATACGTATTAGGAAAGCATTCTCTTTTTATGAAATCGCTTCTCAATTTTCTAAATCAATGTAGTAAATTCCATGTGTTTTTTAATTTCACAAGCAACTTTTTATATAACTATAGTATAGTGACCCAAGATGCTAAAGAGCAAATAATTCGACTAAACAGTTTAAATTAAAAAAACAAAAACAAAAAACGGAGAGCTCTAATCTGGATATGGTAGAAACATGCCAATACCTTGGGTGTCGTGAGATTCGAATCAGTCCCGTGTGAAACAGCAACCTCGTGTACTAAACCCTCCACCCCCGCCACGGCTTACTATGCACGAGCCCTTGCACCTGCACAAAGCGAGGACCCAAGTTCAGGGCTTTGTCTCAAAAGAACAAAGATCGGCCCCGCTGCGCCCTCGCTTTCGAAAGAACGCAGCCACCTCCGGTACCCCTCGCCTCTAGCTGAGCTGAGCCCCTCCAGCAGCCCACCCCGGCCGCGCGGCGCCCGTCCCCGCCTCTCCGGCCTCTTTAAGCCCCGCGCCCGCCCCGCCTGCGCTCCCCGCGTGCCGGGAGCACAGGACCTCCCGATCCGGGCCTCGCCTCCCGCCGGGGTTACGTGAGCCCGGGGCGGGCGGCCGCCGGGCCAATGGCCGCCGCCCGGGAGGCCGCGCTCCTCCCGCGCCGCCGCCACCGCCGCCGCCGTGGGGCTGCGGGCTCCTCCCGCAGGAGATAACTGTCAGCGCGCGAGGCGGCGGCGGCGGGCCGGCTCAGTCATATGACCGGCCTCCGGCGGCCCCGACGCGGAGCAGAGTTACTCAGCCGCAGCGGCCCCGCGCTCCCACAAGGCTGGGCGGCCGCGCCGCCGCCGCCGCGATGGCCCCGCCGCCGCGGCCGCCGCCCCCGGCCGCGCGCTGAGCCGCCGGCCCCCCGAGCGCCACGGCCGGAGCTGCAGCGGCGGCGGCAGCATCATGGCCCCGACCCTGCTCCAGAAGCTCTTTAACAAAAAGGGCAGCGGCAGCGGCGGTAGCACCGCGTCGGCGTCTGCCCAGGGCAGGGCTTCCAAGGAAGGACCCGCGTTTAGGTGAGGGGGCGCCGGGAGGCGAGACTGGAGCGGGAACGGAGTTGGCTTCGGTGCCCGCCGGGAGAGGGAAGGAGCAGGGAGTGGGCCGCTCGGGACGTCGCAGCCCATCGCCGGCACCGGGTCCCGGGCTTGTCATCGTGGACGCGCCGGATCCGAGGGTGGCTCCGAAACCTCTTTGACCGGGAGGCTTCTTTCCTCTCTGATTCCCCTTCTTCCCCTCCCTCTCTTTCCCCACTCCTCAGGGTCCCTTCCTCCTTGCAGAGAGTTCTGTTGTGTTCCTGGGGATTCCCAGGCGTGCGCTTCCTTCGCCGTGGAGGTGGGAGATTGGCGGTGAAATGGGGTGAACCCCTTCCCGGCGGAGCCGCCTGGGCGCCTCTGCGGGCGCTGCCAAGCTGTGAGCTGTCATTTTGAGGGCAGCTTCAACCTATTGTGTACGTGACAGTATTTTGAAGTTAGGAAGGAGCAACAGTCAAGAAAAAGGCATCTTCCTTCTTTCTTGCTGTATAGGACAGGCTTTCAGACGGATGAGTGAAAGTATGTAATTTCCACATCATTTTGAGGGTTGATGCCGCCTGATGTATGGAAAAGGGGAGTAAGCTGCTTTTATGAAATGGTTGAGTGTTTAACAGCGCTGATGCATATATTTAATAGATCCGACCTTGTGAACACACACCTTTGAATAATAATTTCTAGTATTTATTGAGCGTTTACCAACCTAAATGGTTTATGCTGACTTCTTTGCTTTCGTTTATTTCTTTAACAACCCTGTGAGGTAGGTGCTATTACAACTCCCATTTTACAGATGAGGAAACTTAAAGTCACAGGGAACTTAAACAGCTTGCCTAAGACCCACTGCTGTAGCGGCAGAGACTGCCTTTGACCCGGGCAGCTTGACCACGGAATCTAGTCTTTAAAATCCCAATGTTATTCTGCTTTCAAGAGCAAACTTTTAGAAGGTGACTTAAAATGGCCTGTGTTGCCTTTCAGCCCACATATGTAATAGGTTTTGTTTATGTACTTTTAACAGTTTTATTCAGTGGATTTTTAAATTATCTGCTTCCAGCTGTGACACAGTGCTACACGTTTTTTTGACCAAAATGTCTTGCAAAATTAGTTTATGGAACAAGTTCAGAGCCGGTAGAATAAACCTTTTAAAAGTTTGAAGTGAAACTTTGAATACATTTTGGGTTGTTTTAATATTCTAGATTTTGCTTATCTTGAATCCCATTCATTTAGAACATAGCCCCTCATTGTAGTTATGTGAATATTAAATATCAGTTTAATTTGTTGTGTATGGGTGCGTGTGGGTGTGATTTTGTTTGGAAGGTAAATTGTGAGGACTTTCAACTACCCTAGTTAAATTCTCATGTTTCCTTTAGACTAACTGTATCCTTATAATTCGAGTAGGGAATTCTATTCTTTTCACTGCTTTGAGTACTAGTGATGTTGTGTCCCTTCTCAGAATGGTAGAATTACTTCAGACCCAGGGTATGGAATTTCTTTCCTTCCCTCCCAGTAACCCAGACTTGATCAAGGGAACAAAGCCTGGAGAAAAAAGGGCATGTGTGTTACTGGTGTCTTTACTTTGGCAGCCCTTGTCAAGGACATTTAAAGCCATTTTTTTTTTTTTTTTTTTTTTTTTTTTTTTTTTTTTTTTTTTTTTTTTTTTTTTGCGTTTTTATTTTTTAATTTATTTTTTATTTTCAGCATAACAGTATTCATTATTTTTCACCACACCCAGTGCTCCATGCAATTCGTGCCCTTTATAATACCCACCACCTAGTACCCCAACCTGCTGGTGGAGATAGTGGAGTTACACTGTCATTGTTTCCTGTGCTCTCTGCCCAGTTGCCCACCACCATTTCCTCCATCCACAAGTTTAATGGCATGTATTTGAACAAAAAAAATTGTGGCTATATTTAGGGCTTGGCCATATTAGGGCAATTGATTCCCACTTTGTGGGAACATTTTCAGTATAATGTTCTGACGTCCCATTGGTGTATAATGAAGAACACAAAAGTATGCCAAGGACTTTTTTTTTTTTTTCCTTGACCTCCTTAAGATTTTCTACAAGTTTTTTGAGGTAGATTTTTGAGGTAGATTGGGAGAATTGGAGCAGTCAAACATTTCACTCCTGAGGCCCTTTAGCTGTGTCCCTGCTTGGGGTCACCATGGAAAAAGGAGTGAACTAACACATGTCTGGGAAGGCACAGGAAGGTGGGGATAAAGCAACCAGTGCACCAGATCAACTAAGGATACCCAGGCAAGTCTTTCCTCCCGCTTCCTCCCGCTCTTTCCACCTTGTCTCACTCTTAGATATATATAATATATTATGTATAAATAATTATGTGTAGCCCTCCTGGGGAAAGTCTCTTAGAAAATTTCCTTTTCTTACCCTTGTGCTTCAGTTTATCCATTTTATCCATATTACCAGACAGAAGCTGGCATGTGCTTTTTGGGGAAGTGGGTGCCTTATACAGGGGATTAGCTGCCCTTAGGAACCCACTTCATAGTTGAATAGATTTTCAGAAGTTAAAGTAAAAACCCTTAGGTTAAAAATCTAGTATTCCTAACGTGAATTTTTATTTTTCAGTGCATTTAAATATAGTATGTAACTTGTGGATCTTGGGAATGAAAGTCTCCTGAGGAATCAGATAGACTTTTTGGGCAGTTTTGTAGCATATATTAACATATATTTTGGAGAAAAGCCTAAGTAAAAATAAGATCCAACTTTATATATTTTTTATAAATCTATATAATATATATATATAGTATATATAAAGGCATGCATACACACACACACACACACACACGTATATTTGTTCTAGAGTTTTTGAAAACCTTTTTATATCTCTCCTGTTCCCGCGATGGGCTTTCACTAGTTATTTTAAACTTTTCTCCAATTCTCTGAAGTTTAGCCTTTCCGCAAGTTTTGCCCTCTGTTTTACTCTGTGTACTCTTGTGCACTTCCTGGGCACTTCCCTCGGTTTCTTACTGTTCCCTCTCACTCCTCCGGTTTTCATATACTATAATTGATTAGAGAGGACGTTTTTGTCCAGTATAAGTAGCTTATCTCATAGATCATTTTCAGATCTTCGTGCTTTCTGGTGTTCCATCTAAAAAAGAGGAACATCACAGTCAAGATTTCTTCTTAAGTGTGTTTCGTTTGGGATCTCAGCAAAAGCCCTTTCATTGCTTTGAGGAAAGCGACTTCTAGGAAAACAAAAGAAATCAAAAGAGATTGATTTTATATGTTTAGGAGAAGATATGATTATGGTATTGTGAAATGTAAGCTCTATTTAAAGTTATAAAAATCATGGTCTTGAAATTTGAGAGTAATCTTTATTTTCTTGTTTTCAGAATACTTTCACTTTTAATTAGTTGATACATAAATATGTATTTGAACAACCCTTTGTTCTAGAGGGGTAAAGTAGAACAAAAAGAGGTACTTTGTCTAGTGGCTCAAGTCAGAAGTAAAATTAGGTTCCTCGTTACCTTGGATTTGAGGTCAGCATGTTCACATAGGAATTTTTAAAAGCCAAGGTATGCCCATTGACTCGCATGTCTGGTTCAAGTTTGAGGTTTTATCTTATAGTGGTTTTTTTTTAAATGTCTCTGTTAAATTAGTGGACAGGTCTTTTTCTAAAAAATATATGGAACAGGGAGGTGAAAGGATCTTAGGTAATCAGCTGTTTTATTTTGGACCAGTTAAATGAAGTAAGTTGATATATCACCTGGGACCTGAGGAGTAAGTAGAAGCATTTCAGCTGCCTGGTAGCCAGCTATGTAAAGGCTAGAAGTAGATTCCATTCCTTCTCTCCTCCAGTCCTAAATATCTAAGGCCAAGTGGCCTACTTAGTACTAATCCACATTGTTCTGTAAGAATAAATTTAAGTACTCTGTTACAGGGTTAGTATAATTTAATCTATTTATCGTCGTTATCAAATAGCATCTGATGCCCATGTACTTGTGGCCTTGTACTCCACCTGTACAAATCAAGGTAGGACACTCATGGTCCTGCCTAGTGCAGTTTGCAATCTAAAGGATAACAGATTATTTACCAAGATGAATAAACAGCAAAGTACTGGTTGGAAGCTATAACAAGAAGATAACTGAAACAGTGATAAAGAGTAAATCTTAATATAAAGTACAGCATTAAGATCTCACTGTTCTTAGACTAAGTGTGACTGAGGGTAGGAATATAAATTAGTCTCTTGGACAGAAGGAAATTACACAGAAGTGCTTCTTCCCCTCCCACTGCCAGCTCCCAGGATACATGTTTCCAATGAGATTTTTTTTTGAGGTAGAATATTCTGGAGAAAAAAATAGTGTTGTTTCATTATACTCATTTTTAATTCCTATAGCATCAAACCTGAGACACATGTGGCATTAATAGTAGTTTTGATTTCTTTTTTTCTACTTTCTAAAAGACTTCCTGGAGGTTTCCTTGCCTGCGGTTTTGGATTTATTGGTGTACTCATTACATCATACCTCCTTGTCCTGAAACATGCCGTACACTGTGGGGGGTTATTAGAGTTTTTTGGCAGAGGTAAAGAAGGGACTGTTCTAGCTAATGCAATGGGTTCTGTTAAAAGCACTTAGAAGACAAATTGAGCAGACCACTGATTTAGTCCTGCCTCAGTCACCGTGTCAACATGGGCCTGGACAAGTGTCTTCATTTCTCCGGTTCTCTGTTCTGTCATTTGTAAAGTCACAGCACCATCCTATGTCATAGGGTTACATAGGTGGTAAGGAGGTAATACAATAGTTTGAAAATCTTTTGAAAAGGATCTAATGCAGTGCAACATGATTTTAAGTATTACCCAGAGACTTTTAAGTTGTGGAGTTCAGTATTATTCACATTGAGGCTTTATTAATAATTGAACCATTTTTCAGAGACTTGAGACAGAACTGAAGTGACATGTGACATGTTTTTATTTACCTTTTTTTTTTTTTTTTTTTTTTTACTTTGATGTTGTCAGTGGTGAAATAAAGACCTTAAGTTTTTAGAGTGTATTAAGACATCCAGCAGGCTGTAACTCAGACCTGGATAGAGATGACTAGGAGTTCAGGAATATGTTTAGGAGTGTGGTGTATTTGTTTTTCAGAATTATATTTTTTTCTTATAAAAAAAATCTTATTGGGGCACCTGGGTGGCTCAGTGGGTTAAAGCCTCTGCTTTCAGCTCAGGTCATGATCCCGGGGTCCTAGGATGAGCCCCGCATCAGGCTCTCTGCTCAGCAGGGAGCCTGCTTCCTCCTCTCTCTCTGCCTGCCTCTCTGCCTACTTGTGATCTCTGCCTGTCAAATAAGTGAATAAAATCTTAAAAAAAAAAACTTATTTAGCTGATAAGAGAACTACTGTTAAGCAAAACGATACCCATCACACTGTGGATGATACTCTGCAACAGCCAAATCAGTATTTTATGTGTGTGTGTGCACGCGTGTGCGCATACATGTGTATATTCATATATACATGCACACATGGGCATATACATACACAGAGGTATGTATATACCCACACAGAAAGGAATTCTGGATAGAAAAAGTAAAAACAAGGACGCCGGGGTGGCTCAGTCAGTTAAGTGTCTGCTTTCGGCTCAGGTCATGAACCCACAGTCCTGGGATCGAGTCCTGCGTCAGACTTCCTGCTCAGTGGGGAGCTTGCATCTCCCTTGCCTGCCGCCCCCACTGCTTGTGCTTCTACTCTCTGACAAATTAATAAATAAAATCTTTTTTTAAAAAAGGTAAAAACAAGATATAAACTTGCATGATTAGTTTTAAAATATGTGTGACTATGCATATATGGAAGAGAGATAGCAGCACTGTACACCAGCCAGGGGCAGCCAATGGGTGGCTGAAAATTTAATTTTACTCTTTTGAATATTGTTTTTTTGTTGGTATTTTGGATTTTGCTCTGATAAATTTGTGTGGTTTTTGTGATTTAAATTATTTTGAATGTTTAAATAATCTTTGGACGGCTCTATGCTGTGAGGTGGAGGTAGATGGGTTAAGGATAATATTTGTGGAGAAATCTGACTTGAATGAAAACTCTTCATAGAAATTTTCCTCTTCATTAAAATAACTGGTAGTTCCTGTTATTAAAAGTAATATGCTGTGAATTTTAATGTGCTTAACACCTAAGTTCATTATGAGCCTTAGGAGGCCAATTTAATTGGTGATACTGATAATTGTTGGCAATGTACGTATGCACAATTTTTACTGGTTGGGTAGGGTAAGGGCTTCCCCCATGCTTTGGACCCCACTGTAATCCTCACCATGGCTCAGAGCACAGGTTAGGAGCTACATGCAGCTCTTCAGCTGGTGATGGAGAGAGAGAGATCAAATTAAGATTTACTTGAAATATGCTTAGAAAGTGACACAGCCTTTTAGATTTTGGGAGAACTTGGAGAAATGAAGGTGCTTGAAATAGATCTTTTTTTTTTTTTAAAGATTTTATTCATTTATTTGACAGAGAGGGAGATCACAAGTAGGCAGAGAGGCAGGCAGAGAGAGAGGAGGAAGCAGGCCCCCTGTTGAGCAGAGAGCCCGATGTGGGACTCGATCCCAGGACCCCGAGATCATGACCTGAGCCGAAGGCAGCGGCCCAACGCACTGAGCCACCCAGGTGCCCTTGAAATAGATCTTTTTAAAGCTAAGATATGTATGATAATTTTGAGTTCTGAAATGCGAACTGGTCATCTTAACACATTGTGATTTGCTTAGTAGGTGGTAATCACGAGATAGGCCAAGGCATGTGGTGTTTTAATGCACAGTCTATAGATCTAAAGAGAGCATTGATTTTTGTCATTGTGGCTGTAGGTTGTGTTTCTCATGGTTTACTTGTGAGGTCAGCTTAAGGAAGCCACTTTGCTGTTTTGTTTCCTAGGCAAAGGAAGTTGTAAAAGATTGTCTTTGCACTCACAAAATGCTTTGGCTGTCTGTGTGAACTCCTGGTGGGTGAATCTGATTTGGGAACTGGCACTGTGCTTATTTCTCCAGCCACTGTTTTTCTTGGTGTGGGCGAAAAGGAACAAATGTTTTATCCTGATTGTACAAGTCCCTTGCCTAGTGTGAATTGTTAGGCCTGCACTATGAGGTCATGTCCTTGACTGTAAAAGTTAAGTCTCTCCCTTTTGCATCTGAGTGCTGAAATATTTGGTGAGTTCCTACTTACTGAGTATTCTTTATCTCAGGTTTGTGAAAAATGATTATTATGTAAAAGAGGAAAAACAGGATGGACTTTTCCAGCTAACTGGGCATGTAATAGTGATTTCCCTCAACTCCACCCCATCTGTAAATGGAACATCCATGACTCACTTCTCAGGGCCACACAGGCACTTTTGTAACCAGTGCTTGAATGGGAGGGTGGGATGGGGATGGAAGGAGATGGGCTGGCATCCCACTTGTGCTCAGCCAGAATCTGTCCAGCTGCCTTTATAATGGACTTCTGAAAAGGACAATGTGCCTTCTCACACACCATGCTACGTATTTTTTTTTCTTATTGTGCTGTTTGTGCCAAAATAATGCAATATATGAAATCTAATAAATGTTGCCATTAATAATGTAATGTTGTGGATAAGTGTTGTATAGCGGAGTGTTCCTTCTGTTACATAAGATTTTAGTATTAGCATGGATAATCTAGATTCCTGACTATCACATTACTCTTTTTGACTGTATGACTTTCATTTATATATATTTAGAATATTTTTCTAGTTATTTGTCCCTGTACTCTTGTTTAATTTATAGATTATACTCTAGAATTTGTGCCCAGCAGAGTGTTATAAATAGATATGTATACTGTCTTATGAAGATGATTTTATCACTACACCTGACTTTTTAAAATCATAAATAAGAGCACTTCTGTATATGTTATAATATAATCTGTAAATAAGTGATCACTGGTGTTTGATTATCCACTGTTTTCTAATTGAAAATGACTCCCAAGTCATGCAGGGTCCCAATGTGAGAGTAGGCATAGGTGTAGTAGAAATATATTCCCCAAAGCTGTAGGGGGACAGATTGAGAAACCACATATCTGGTGGGCACTTCAGTTTCCAGTAAGGTTAGTTTGCATGTTGGAAGTTAATGATTATGCAGCATATGTAAACAGCCTAAACTCTGTGTGTTTATGATGGAAATTTTTTTTCTGAAAAAAAATTGATAGTTCATGTATTTGAATATCCCCTAGATTGCGTTGTGTAATAGCTATAAGTAGAAATTAAACATGTACATGAATTTACCTGATAATTTAACATAACAAGAAATAAACTTATAAGTGTCTGCTTTTTCTTGATTTAGGTCTACTTGAGACCCTATAATACTAAATGCAGAACTGCCAAGATTTAATAGTCAAACGGTTATTGTCCAATTTTATTTATTTGTGGCCGATTCTAACAAAAAGATGTGTGTGTATGTTTAATATTTTATCCATGAAACTTTGCAGAGAATAGGTTAACATTTACTTTAATAGTTTGCCAAACAGAAAAATAGAATTTGCTTATAAGTACACATGTATTAGTTAAATGGCATTGAGTGGATTTTTGCATTTCATTTGAGAAATTCTGCTAACTAAACTTTTCATTCAGTTGTCATGGCAACTCTGTTTCTTCACAAGTTGAAGACAAGTTAGATGTTAACCTGCACGTTCCTCGAGAGATGAAACAGGTGTTGATTTAAGATGTGTTAGGAAGAAGCAACAGAATCACCAATCTAATCTGTTCTGCCTTTAACACCTTATAAATACTTCATACTGCCAACTCTATCTCCCTGGTATATCCAGAAGATTGGACATTTTCTTTTTTCTTTCATGCGAAACGGGTTAGGGTTATAGAAAAAAATGTGTGTTACCAGTTAGCTCTTAATTATCCTCATTTTCTCAAGGTCTTTTTATAAAATATGATTGAGAAATAGTAATAAGAATGTCTTAAATTTCCCACTTTAAAGCATATATTTGAAAATAATTGAATGAAACAAGGAAACATACATGCTGTGGTTAGAGCATTGATGTGGGAGTTTTAAATCCTAGCCATGTCCTTGTATCTGTAGTGCTTAATGCAGTGCTTGGCAGGAAGTTGCATTTAATAAATACCTGTTGAATGAGTGAATGAATGAATTAATGAATGCACTTTAGAGTTTTAAAGACTGACAGTCCTTAAAGATTCTCTGGTATTCCAGAATCTGATCTCTTGAAATATTAATGCTTTTTTTTTTGTAGGGAACTTCCTTTCTTGATGTTTCTGGTATGCCTTGTGGCATTGCTTAAAGGTATCTCATTTTACACAACTCAGTTTCTTTCTTTCCATTAATTATAATGAAAAATTTTCTGGTATCAAAATCATAGGATAAATAGTCTAAAGAGACCTGTCTCCTCTTTAAAAACAAAACAAAACAAAACAAAACAAAACAAAACAAAAGAAACCATACAACTAAACCAAAAAAGACACCTAAGTAATATTTCCGAACCCAGTTATAAAATCCCACAGCTGCTGAAAATAACCTGTTGAAAAAGTATTTAAACAATGTGAACCTTTCAAATTATTAGCTGTGTTGATAAATGTAAAACTCGTTCTATACTTTTTAGATTTGTTTTAATTCTTGTGTGGCTTGGTAAACCTGAAATACATTATACAATAACATTAGCTCATTGTTTTTTTCAAATTTAAGATAATAGCACACTTAAGTTTAATAACAATATTGGTCTTCTGAACCTGCAGAGACCATGTTTGCATGTTACATGAAGTAGGTATTTCAGAGAAGAGATGGAATCAACTCTGCCTTCCATTTGAGAAACTAACTTAAATGTGCGTTACAAATCTGGCATGTTCTTTAAGAAGTGTATAACCCAGACTAACATATAAAGTTGACCTACACTGTGTGAGGAAGTGAGCTTTGAGTAAACATTTTGACCAAGCATAATAGGCAATGACTATTTGCTTTAGAATGGTACACTGAGTAAGTTAGTTGCTAGGGCAGAAGGAGGTAGCTGAGCAGGAACTACTGTCTCTGCCCAAAGGGCAAAGAAGTACCCCTGGTAGCCACTTAGTTCTTTCCAAGTATTGTGGGTCTTTACAGAGACCCTATGAACGTTGCTACCTGGCCTCTGCTGTGGGATACTGTACATTTTTTTAGTGGCATATGTTCTTGAAAATTTTTTCTATAAATTACGATTTTATTTTGTTCAAGATTATTTGAATTTTTGAATGAATTTGAATTATTTGAATTTTTTTGAAAATTTAAATGCACCTGATTAAAAAATGAAACAATATAAAATTATATACATTGAAATAGAAACCTTCAGTTCACAGGCCAGTCTCTCTTCCTAAAGGGTACAGTTATTATAATAGTTTCTTTTATATCCTTCCAGAAATATTCTATGCAAACACAAGGAAAAAATATTCTTTCGTTTGTGTAGACAAGGAAAAAATATTCTTTCGTTCGCGTAGAGTGGTAGTTTCCTGTGTACTGTCTTTTGCTTATAGTTATGTAATATTCCGTTGAATAAATGTATGAATACTTTACTTAACCCCCCGTGGTTCTTAAATCTGGTTGGACGTTAAAGTCATGTAGAGAGGTTTAAATACCCAAACTGCTCACTCTCTCAGAGATCCATATTTAATTGGTCTGGGTTAGGGCCCTAGGTGTCTGTCTTTATGAAACCCTTCCCAGGTAACTTTAGTGTGCAGCCAAGCACACTAATATCAACTAGTCCCCCGTCGTTGATGGATATTTTGATTGTTTCCAGGCTGTTTGGTTGCAGATAGTGAACCAAGTCAGAGGTCTTATGCATAAGCTGAAGTATGTTTCTAGGATAAGAAACTCGAATGGAATTTCTGCTACATTGCTCTTCAGAGATGTTGCACCTATTTATACTCCTACCAGTAACATACAACAGTGACTGTTTAGTAGCTTCAAGTACCCTAAAGAAACAATGCCGACTGGTGGGGTGGTGGTGTAACTGGAGCCTTAGCTTGCTCTTGGTAGTTGTTAATCGCTTCTCTAGTCCAGGGTCCTGCATATTGTTTTAAGCTCCTTTGTAATTCAATTTAGCAGTGCTAGCTAGACGTGATAGTGCTTGCCCTTTTTTTTGACCCTAGTAATTTACCAAAAACGTTCGTTGTATGAACATGTTTAGAAAAGCAAAGTAACTTTAGTGCATGGAGATGCTCTTTAGACATTATCATTACAATCATAAAATCTAAAAAGAATCTTAATAGCTGTCTAACAGCAGGAGAGCGGGTAAATATGATGTTAGTTTCATGGGATATTATATGATAGTTAAATGATTAGGATGACTTATTAATGTAATCAAGTCACAAATATTTTAATATAATTAATGTTATATTAATATATTGATATATGATTATTAATATATAATTAACATATTAATTTGTAATATAACAGTAATACAATAAGGGAAAAAGGCTGATGATATGATGGGGTAATGAGCTTGTGGGTAAATGCCCTTAAATTTTTAAGGATAATTTAAAAAATTATCCTTCACAATAATAAAATTGGGCAAAAGATAAAAATTAAGGCAAACCTCAAATTCTTTTATAATGCAAATAGCCATTTATGGTTTTAAAGATGTATTTTCATATTGTGAACATCATTAATTAGTGGAGACATATTATAGAATATGTATGTAAATGGCTTATTTGAAATCTTTTAAGATGCCTGTAAATATCTCCTTCTCAAGAATTTTAAGAGACCCATACTCTACTATTTGTTGAAAATAAAACTTGACTATGTACTGGGCACTGTGCTGAGTTGCTTCTACTTATATCCTCTCACCCATGTCTCATAGTTCTCCTTTAAGTCTAGGTATTTTTATTAGCTAATTTCTAGATTATAAAGTCATAATGTTTTATAGATGAAAATGTTGAGGCTTGCATGGGATTACTGAGTGGTTAACTAGTATTGCTGGGAATTCAAAGCCATGCCTGTGAATTCTTTACTAATAACTGATCTGTATCCCCACTTTGCAGATTATTATTTGAGATACCTGAGAGATTAAGATTCTGGTACATTCTGTCGGGTTTATAAGGAAGCATGTAGTCTTAAGTGTTATTTTTAGGCAACTTCCCATTTTAGTTGTGCAAGAAATAGATAATAAGTGTAAAAAGCTAAGTGGTAATACAGAGCGGTGGACTCCAAGGCCACAGATCCAGTGGCAGATTAAGATGAAAGCAAGTAGTAAGGGCTCTTTAGTCTGAGCTGGTTAGGAGAGGCTTTACAGAGGAGGTCAGATCTGATTGGAGAATATCTGTAAAGAGATGAAGAGGGTGAAAATGTTTTATCTTACATGTGTACTTGGGGTAATGAGTGGACTGGTTTTTTGGAAATACGAATGTTCTAGTGAGGCAAGATCCACTGGGATGAGATTGTGCGGGGCCTTGAAAGCATTTAATTTTAAGGTGTTTTTTTTGTTTTTGTTAAGATTTTATTTATCTGACAGAGATAGCGAGAGAGCACAAGTGGGAGGGCAGCAAGCAGAAGAAGAGGCAAGCTCCCCACTGAGCAGGGAGCTCGATGTGGGACTCTCAGGACCCTGGAATCTTGACCTGAGCCAAATGCAGACACATAACCTACTGAACCACCTGGGTGCCCCTAATTTTAAGTTTAAATTTAGGTGACCCCAAAGAGTCAGTGAGAGGTCTTCAATCTATGCTACTTTGAGGATCAATAGAAAGAATAGGAATTTTGTTGTGGGTTTGCAGACACATTCTGCTTGTAGGTTTACAGACACATTCTGCTTGTAGATATCTGCTATGTCTGCTTGTTACAGACACATTCTGCTTGTAGATTTCTTGAGTTCAAACCTGGCTCCCCCACTTACGATGTATGCCACGTTACCCCCTGAGTTTTTTTCATCTGTAAAATGAATGTAAAATCTCTTTTCTTGCAAAGTTGTTCTGAAGACTAAAGATAATATATGTCATTTGTCCCACACAGCCCTTGGCACTCAGACATTTGAAAAATGGTGTAAGTCTTGTAGCACTCAGAAACTGAAATACTCTTTTCTTCCTAGCTTCTCCAGCTACTTCCCTGTCTTAATCACATCTCTTGGCCATCTCCAAATTGTAGGGAAATGGCAAGTAGCTGTCTTCATCAAAAAGTGGAGTTCCTTCTCTGAAGGCATTGGGGAGCCACTATGATTTTGGGTAACGGACTGGTGAAACAGCTTGCTCAGCACCAGTGCCTTGACCTAAATTTTGGTGCTGGGATCCAAGATAGTACAGTTTTACTATATATGATATCTACAAGCAGAATGTGTCTGTATTTCTTAGTCTTCCTGCTTTCCCCCAACCCTAGGCCTCTATCTCCAAGGGGAAAAGCCACAAATCATCACAAGCCAGTAACATTATATTCCTACCTTTTTGGCTTTCTTCCTAGCCTATGGCAGAATTCATACTTGGTAAACAGAGTTATCTGGGTTTTTTTTGTTTCGTTTTGTCTTTTTTATTTTCTTTCAATAAATACCTTAGTTATTTAGAGCAGTTTTAGGTTTAAATTAAATTGAGGAGAAGGTACAGGGATTTCTCATACAGCCCTGCCCCGACACATGTAGAGCCTCCCTCATTATCATCATCACTCACCAGAGTGGTACCTTTTTACCAAGGATGAACCTACATTGACACATTGTATTCACCCAAAGTCTATATAGTACGCCTTAGGGTTCACACTTGTATTTTACATTCTTTGAGTTTGGGCAAATGTAAAATGGCATATATCCATCCTTATAATATCACAGAGAGTATTTTCACTGCTCTAAAAATCCTCTGTGCTTGGCCTAGTCATCACCACCCCCCACCCCTTGCCCAGATATCTTTTTTTTTTTTTTTATCTCAGGACATCTTTTTTTCTCTAAGTAGTCTCCTGATAGTTCTGCTTCATGTATTGATTAGTTTCCCAAACATTTGTGAAGAGCACATTTTGGCTGTGTCCTAAAATTCCAGACTTACACCAGAGAGAGGAGTTTGTGTTTGAGGACTAGCTCAGTTAATCATGATAGTCAATTTTTTTTTTTTAAAGAAATGGAAAGCGGGGAAAAGGGAAGGAGAGAGAGGGGCATTTGCCTCAGAAACTAGAGAAAGGAAAAGCTTTTAATTGTCCAGTAATCTTACCTTACTGAAGTGCTGACTGACCCTGAGAATTACGTGGATTATCAGTCTAGATAATGTGCCAATGAGAAGTGTGCAAACTCTGTGTGTTCCCAGTAAAGCTGTTAAAAAGCAGTCTAGGGGCACCTGGGTGACTCAGTTGTTAAGTGTCTGCCTTCATCTTGGGTCATGATCTTGGGGTCTTGGGATCGAGCCCCACATCGGGCTCCCTGCCCGGCGGGAAGCCTACTTCTCCCTCTCCCACTCCCTCTCCTTGTGTTCCCTCTCTCGCTGTGTCTCTCTCTGTCAAATAAATAAATAAAATCTTTTTAAAAAAAGATTAGTTTTTTAAAATCCTTTTAGAAAAAGATTTTATTTATTTATTTGACAGAGATCGCATGTAGGCAGAGAGGCAGGCAGAGAGAGAGAGAGGGAGAAGCATGCTCCCCGCTGAGCAGAGAGCCCAACGCAGGGCTCGATTCCAGGACCCTGGGATCAGGACCCTGGGATCACGACCCGAGCCGAAGGCAGAGGCTTTAACCCACTGAGCCACCCAGTTGCCCCAATAAATAAAATCTTAAAAAGCAGTCTAGTTGCCCTAGGTGGATATTCACACTTTATAATTTGTTCATCATTGTGTCTTCCTTCTTTCAGTTTTCTTTCCTTCAAGTTCAGGGTTGTGTTGGACTTTGATCTTGCAGCTGATTACTGTGCTATGTGGCTCTTAAGATTATTCCAGTGAGTATTAAGTTTTATAGCTTGGACTCTAAGAGTCAATATTGTGTGTAACACAGCTGTAGCAATGTGAGTTCTCTCGAGCTTGCCTAGACCCACTAGCATGTTAAGTAGCTGTAAGAGGAAGCTTCTTTTCAGAACTGTGTTATAGTTAGTGCTTGATTGTCAGAATTGCTGTGGTCCAATCAGCAGACCATAGTAGGTATCTTCCCTTGGATTAAAGTA
The DNA here is from genome assembly GCF_964662115.1 of Mustela nivalis. Lineage (NCBI taxonomy): Eukaryota > Metazoa > Chordata > Mammalia > Carnivora > Mustelidae > Mustela > Mustela nivalis. The sequence continues at coordinate 127,116,443 of NC_139023.1, forward strand.
TTGCCGTAATGTGAGACCTGTGCTCTTTATTTTAGAAACCTTTATGTGCAAGGCACTTGGTCTCCAGTACCCCAGAGATATTTTTAGTCAGGGAGCAACAATTATCCTCAAGGAGAAAATAACAGGGTCTCTCCTCTCCTTCTAAACAAATCCTGAATTATTGTTAATCTATCAGTTATCACCCCTCTGTTTAGAAGACTCCCTTTGTCTTCCTATCCTAGAAATATTTGGGATATGGGGCCTTGACCAACTCTGCCCTGTGTGTTGGGGCAAGTAGTGTCCAAATTTCTCTTCTTTTCTTCTTTTCTTTTTCTTGGCTGGCTGGGATTCCCAACAAGGGTTTTTCCTCACCGTCAGATTAGGTCCTCTGTGACCTTTTGGGGGCAGAGGAGGAGCTCATCTGACCTATGTTGGTTTAGGCTCTGGGTGGCCTAAAATCCTCATAGCTGGAAGTCTCCATCTGGTCCCAAACACTTCCAGAGCCTGGCCCAGTCCAACTTACTGGGATCTGAGTCTGAGATTGGGCATCAAAGCTTAGCAGGTAAGTAAGGGTTTATAGATCTTCCATTGCTTTCTGTGAATGTAGTTTCCTTGGGGACCTAACTGGTATGCATGGAGGTATGTGAGGTATATTTTAGAGGAAAAAAGGGATGGAATATGAAAGAGGTGAATTGTAAACAAAGAGAATAAATAATTTTTTAAAAGTAGAATAATTGGGGTACCTGGCTGACTCATTCAAGAGCATATAACCCTTTATCTTCGGCTTGTGAGTTCAAGCCCAATGTTGAGTGTAGAAGTTACTTAAAACAAAACAAAACCCTTAAAGTAGTAATATAAAGAATAATTTCAAGGTTTTGAACCTGAGTAACCTGGGAGAACAGTAGCATAATTAATGGAACGAGGACAGCTATAAGAATAAATTTACTTTAAAAAAAAAAAAAAGGGCTCCACACCTACCATGAAGCCTAATGCTGAGCTCGAACTCATGACCCTGAGATCCAGAGTTGGATGCTTAACCAACTGAGCCACCCAGGTGCCCCTATACTCACTTTTTCAAAAGTAATTTCCCCTGAGGGGCCTGGGTGGCTCAGTTGGTTAAGCATCCGACTCTTGATCTTAGCCCAGCTCTTGATCTCAGGGTCATGAGTTCAGGCCCAAGTTGGACTCCACGTTGGGTGTGGAACCTACTTAAAAATACAGGTAATAAGAAAGAGAGTATATATGTTTGGTTTTGCACATACTGAATTTAAGTGCAGTTGGATACTCCACAAATAGTGCTCTTCATGAGGCAGTGGTTATTGGAGCAGATAGTAAGCGGGTATTTGCCGGAGGGCTTAGGAGATCCATATTTTGCTCTTAAGACTTTTCTTTTTCTCTTCTCTTCCTCAAAATAACTTTCGTCACAGTTCTGTTTGTACTTCCAAACTCTGTCCAGATGCCACCTCTGATTGTCTTTGCAGATTGCCCTAAATATACATGCCCTCTGAACTCCTGAATTTAGTGCTTTTCTTTTTTTATGGCACTTACAGCCATCTACTAGCTGTTTTTATTTTTATTTTTTTTAATTATTCAAGCATTACCAGCTTATACCTTAAGTGCAAGGAACATTGTATGTATGTCCCTGTAGTACATAGCATAGCACTGAGTCCGTTAATAGGAGCTCAGCAACTATTTTTTTTTAAAGATTTTTTTTATTTATTTGACAGAGAGAAATCACAAGTAGATGGAGAGGCAGGCAGAGAGAGAGAGAGAGGGAAGCAGGCTCCCTGCTGAGCAGAGAGCCCGATGTGGGACTCTATCCCAGGACTCTGAGATCTTGACCTGAGCCGAAGGCAGTGGCTTAACTCACTGAGCCACCCAGGTGCCCCTCAGCAACTATTTAAATATATTTATTTAAACCTGTTTATTTTCAGCCAATACCACTACTTAGAGTAATATAATTTATTGTTATCTGGAATTCTTTTTTAAACTTTTATATAAATTTTCCTCTTTGAAACTTTTGGAACATTTCTTAGAATTTAACCAGCAAGTATGTTTATCCTGTCCATACCTCTCACTGTGTTTACCCCCTTTTTATAATTTGTTTTCAGTTACCAGGTGATGCAATTTTTTTAAACACCAGAGACTCTTCTCAATAGATCATTTTATTTTTTCTACACCAGTTTCAGTTTATGTTTCTGAGGTTTACTGCCAAGAAATGTATGACGTATTCTAGTAAGAATATACTTTTTTTAGAGTTTTGGTCTGTCATAAGATTAGCTTGACCACCATCTTTACCTCAACTGACCAGACTTTTGCTCAAACCAAAATTCACTTGGCACTTACTTATGTTTTTTCAAAGAACCTTGAAAGATCTGTTGAGTGTTCCCTTTAGTTGGGCATTTTCCTGGTGAAAATGTTTAGTGCCATTTATAAAGATGTCCCTATCCCTGGCCACTCTGTCACTCATATCAGTTATAAAAATGTTAAGTTTAGGGGCACCTGGGTGGCTCACTGGGTTAAAGCCTCTGTTCAGCTCAGGTCATGATCTCAGGGTCCTGGGATGGAGCCTTGCATCAGGCTCTCTGCTCAGTGGGGAGCCTGCTTCCTCATCTCTCTCTGCCTGCCTCTCTACTTGTGATCTCTGTCAAATAAATAAATAAAGTATTTTAAAAAATGTTAAGTTCAGTCTTTACAACCATCACCAAAAGTTCACTGTTTATATTTCTTTTTCCAGAGAAATGTTTGTTTATTCCTACTTTCGCTTTTTGGTCCGAGTCCAGTTCTCTGTCCAAGATAAATATTTTACTGGCTTCACACTATTTTATCCTCATAAAAACAAGTGGCCAAATACCTGTGTACTAATGCAGTTCACGTAATGAAAACGTTAATGGCAAATGAGATTTAGGTGAATAAAGGAATACTTGTTTTGGTTTCTCATAGACATAGTTTAAAAAAAAAAAAACTAAACCTAAGGGTTTACTAGTACATAAATCATTTACTATTACAACTTCAGTGGGCTATCAGAAGTCCACTTCTACTATTTGAATTTTGTAGGTATCAGTTTTGAAATAAGTGGATGAACCAGAGCTTGAAAGTATTTATTTTATCCCTAAATTGCAGCTGTTCTCAAATGGTAATGAGTTGACAGTGGTTTTTATCATATTCCAAAGAATGGAGCTTAGGGAAGAGGAGAGGTTCTGATAGTTATCCTCTGCAACCTTTATTCTGCGAGATCTCTTGCTCCCTGTTTCCTAAAAAAGTAGTGACAAATTAACCAGAGTCAAAGGTATTACAATTTTGATCTCCTGGAGTTTCCTTTTCCTTATTATTCTTTGTGATTTCTTTTTCACGATGCTATGCCATTCATTTGCCACTTTAATTTACTTAGATAAGGTAATGTCTTCGTGGGATAGGGATAGAAAACACCAGAGGGAGAGATTATTTTCTGAGTGTTGCTTTTCAAGGCCTTAAAATTCCTTTCCATCCCCAAGTCTTTGAATTGAATCTTACCCCTGAAATAGAAGCACCTGAGTCTTCAGGTGGAGGCTGTCATCCCCCAGTAGTCTGGAAGGGGGGCATCAGGATTTAAAGGATCTTGTACTTAGATGTTGTTGAGAAAGTGAGGAATGCTCCCTGCCCCCTGTGAGTGGGATTAGCCAGAGATCCTCTTAATTGAATCATTTCTTTCCTAGGCAAAGACAAAGAAAGATCTGTTTAGCCTATGCAATGTCGTGGTGATGGTTTCAAAGCAGAAAGAAGCCATGCTGTAGGTTTAGAATGCCAAAGTTAGGCATCCAAGCCAATTTTTCCTACGATTTTCTTGTCTAAAAATTGTTGGGGAAAGATGCATATTGGTTAAATGTACAGCTATGTATTAAAGATTAGTATTTCAGAGAAAGGGTAATTACTTAGTTGGGCTTACTTGTATTAGTTCACATTTACGTGAGTTTTAGTTTCCAAAGGAGTTGTATTTATTTTATAGAATAGAATACAGGCTCGCTGGCCAAGGCCCCAGTGGTGGTTATGCATATGGGTAGGGCCAGATCTGGAACACAGACCTGAGGCATTGGCCTTAGCCAATTTTTAGTTTAAAAGTATGGCAAGTTCCCTTGTTTTGGACTTAATAAAAACTGCTACGAATTTGTAGCTAAAATGTATCTTTTTTACTTTTACTTTTTTTTTTTTTAAGATTTTATATATTTATTTGTCAGAGAGAGAGTGAGAAAGAGCATGCACAAGCAGGGGGAGCAACAGGCAGAGGGAGAAGCAGGCTCCCCATTGAGCAAGAAGCCAGATGCAGGACTTAGCCCCAGGACTCTGGGATCGTGACCTGAGCTGAAGGCAGCTGCTTAACCGACTGTGCCACCCAGGCGTCCCACATCTCTTTTATTTTTATTGATCATAATTCTGCCTTCTTCTGTGTGCTAAACCTTTGTGTTGTTTTCATTAGATTTTTGCCATTTTCTGGTATTGAGGTGCTCGGAACTGTGACATGTTAAGTCTTAAAAATCAACTCCATACTCCTTTACATGCCTGGCCCTGTCTCATTTCTCTTTGCTCTTCCCCTCACACTTAACACCAGTCAAAGTGAACTTGTCTCAGTTCCTCAAACAACTTTGAGCTTTCCCTTTATAAGGATTGCTTTGCCTGGAACTCACTTCCTCTCTTCCATCTTAACCTACCCGACTCCTACCTACTCTGGTGGTTAGGAGTGGGTGTGGACTCTGGAACCAGACTTCATGTTTTCAGTCCTAACACCGTCACATAATAGCTGCAAGATCTTTTTTTAATTGTTATTATTATTTAAGATTTAATTTTATTTACTCATTTATTTATTTTTAAAAGTTTTTTTTTTTTTTTTTTTTTTTAGTAATCTCCACAACCAGCTGAGCCAGCCAGGTGCCCCAATAGGTGTAAGATCTTGAACAGGTTACCGAGCAGCTCTGTACTATGCTGCTGTTTTCTCCTTGGTACATTGGGAATAACAGTAACCACCTCATGGTGTTCTTATGAGATTTAAATGGGTTGGCTTTTGCGATGTTACAACAGTGCCTGGAACTTGGTAAGTGCTGATAGCTGGAAGCCGGTACTGATAGTGTCCTGACCCTCCGGTCCTCTTTCTCATACTCAGCATTGTGCTTTGTACCCTACCCCGTTGGACTGGAATTGCCTGTGCATGACTCTCCCACTCTAAAGACCAGAGATGACCAGACCATATTTGTGTTGTTCACTTTGGGATGCAGCCCCCGTCACATATATAGGCACTTGGGAAATGTTTGTATAAATGAATAAGCAAGGCTTTGTTAACTCATGTGGTATGCTTAATGTCTGTGGCCTCAGTTTTCCTTTCCTTTCCTTTTGTGAAGACCTTTAAGCTTTATTTGAAGCTTGACAGTTTTATTTATTTTCAGATTTTTTAAAGTAGGCTCCACACCCAACATGGGGCTTGAACTCATGACCCTGAGATTAAGAGTTGTGTGCTATGCTCACGGAGCTGGCTTTACGCTCCTATTTGGAGTTCTTGATAAGGGGTAATTTTAGGACAGTGGAGATGATAGTTTAGCCACAGTTTCTTTGTGGGTTTTGGAGTTGTTAACACTTCATTGCTTAGTGTGGTTCGTTCTGTTAGAGAAGAGGCTGTATATAAGGGTAGGGCTCTTGAAAAGTTGCTGTGTTTTTTAGGAAGAGTTAAAGTGGGTTCCACATAGAACAGACCAGACTCATGAGAACACCTGATTCATGCTGAGCACAGTCTGGATTTAATTTAATAATTGTCACAGCCTCCCTGTAAATCACAGGATTTCCCGGCATTCAGCTTTTGTTGGCAATCAGGTGTGCCTATGGCTATCACATAGCAGTAGAAGCTGCTTGACTTTTCCCTCCTACTAGCTCTGTCTTTATAGTCAAGAATAAAAACAAGGTAAAAGGAAAAGCTTATGTAAGAGTAAAATAGTTTCCGGCTGAAAGTAACAGACTTTTTCCTACTCTAGAGGTAGTAGTCATCTGGTGTAGTCGTGGCAGGTCCCCTGATAGTGGGGTGTTCCAGGTAAAAATGATGTCTTTCTTGGGGAAAAGGAAGAAGGAGGAAGGTGTTTGCTATGCTGCCAGGATTCTTTTGCTTAAAGGCATTAAAGATTTGGAGTACTAGAAGAATGAGACAATTAATTGCTATAAGCTTTACTGGATTTTCAAGGGGCAGTAGTAAAAAGCAAAGGGTAACTCCACACTGGACTTTCACAGCAGTATAATTTGAAAAACAAGTTCTGTTTCTTGAGCTTGTTCCTGCCTTCCTACATCTAATCTGCCCTAATAGAATAAGGAAAATAATAAAATTTAGTGAGCACAGCTTATGTACAGGCAATGTTCTAAATGCTTTCTATATATAGCCAATGTATATATGTTCAGTATTCACAGTGTATTATATACCCTTTTATTATTTCCAAAGAAAGCAAAGCAGGATGTGTAGCAGTTAAGAATGTGTTTGTATGTGTGTCAGGTTTGAATTCCACTTCTTCTGCCTACTAGCTGTGCAATTTTGGGCAAATTACTTTCCATCTCACTTTTTAGATCTAAAAACCAATAAAGTCCCTATTAGATGAGGTAGTAAGAGCAAAGTTCTGTGCTAGACAAGGCTCAGAGTAAGCAGCTGAGTTGTGTTAGCAAGTAATTAACCATTTGTTATATTGTCTTCTACTGGGAGTAACCTTTGATTTGATTGGTGACCAGGGAAATTTATGAAAAATTTCAGAGCATTTCTACTGTGACTCTGACTTGGGAGTTAATTAGGTGCATTTATATGTGCTTCTGATTGTGTTACCATTGTCTACCAATAAGAGATGAGAGCACTGTAACCTCTGCTTTTCTGACTTTACAAAGAAATAAAGAACCAATGACAAGGTCTTTCTCGATATCTAGTCATCCCTTGTCATTGGTTCTTTATTTCTTTGTAAAGTCAGAAAAAAATTGAGCAGTGTGTTTCTTTACACCAGGAAGTGATGGTCTCTCACTGAACCACAGAGAGCAAGAGGGGACCATGATGTATTCACGGGTCTAAACCACTGCCGATTACTCTTCTTAAAGCTGTACTCGTCCAGCAACTATTTCTTAACCTCTTGGCATTTGAGCAGTCTCTTGCCATCCTCTTCTATGCTCAGAGCCCGTAAAAGAGCAGGATTGGTGTGTGTGTGTGTGTGTGTGTGTGTGTGTGTGTGTGTGTTTGGGTATGTGTTTGTCTATGTGTGTCTATCTATGTATCTGTGTGAAATAGTAGGCTATTACCACTTGGAAGACATTTTCCCATAGTTAAGTTGTTAAAGATGTTATTGTTATGAAGAACAGTTTGTTCACTTATTCCTTAGTCTAATGACTGTAGTTAATTTGGTTTTTGTAAGATAGCCAGGAATTCTGGCCACCCTTTATCATAATGTTTCTGATACTTAGTCAACTCTAAAATTATGAATGAACTTGTAGACCCTATACAATAAGTCTTCATTCAAAAACACCTACTTATGGGGTGTCTGGGTGGCTCGGTGGGTTAAACCTCTGCCTTCAGCTCAGGTCATGCATGATCTCAGGGTCCTGGGATTGAGCCCCACATCAGGCTCTCTGCTCAGTGGGGAGCCTGCTTCCCCATCTCTGTCTGCCTGTTGCTCTGCCTACTTGTGATCTCTTTCTGTCAAATAAATAAATAAAATCTTACCAAAAAACCCACCTACTGATTATTTTTGGTATTTCAGATATAATGAGTTGGTAGAATATGAGAATGAATAAGACACATCTCTGCCCTGAGCAGTTCAGTTCCTGAAGCTTTGCTATATACTGTTCCATTGTATTGTGTGTAATAGGACTAAAAGGTCAAGGCAGGGAGGCTTAGAAAAGTGCTTAATAGATGGCTGACTAGAGTGTCCAAGCTTGGTAGATTTCTTTTTCAGTTCTTTTTTTCACTTAGCACTTTCTTAGGTTTTATCCTTCCACACGGAGAATTAAATAGTAAATATATGTAAGTCATTCTCATTCATTTGAGCTCAGAATTTTCTTTATTCTTGTTGTCTTTCCATTTTACCTGCAGATGATTTTCTAAACATCAAAACTAGGTTATCATGATCAGAATTTGTTTATTAGTTTTTGAAAGTCTTATTATGGAATGGTGAGTGGTGAGGGTGATGGGTGTGTACAGGAGGAAGCAGCAATAAATGAGAAGGTAGGCTTTTCTTTTCTTTTTAAAGATTTTATTTATTTGACGGAGGGAGACATAGCGAGAGAGGGAACATAAGCAGCGGGAGGGGGAGAGGGAGAAAGCAGGCTTCATCTGGAGCAGGGAGATGGTCTATCCCAGGACCTTGGGATTATGACCTAAGCTGAAGGCAAATGCTTACTGACTGAGCCAGCCACCCAGGATCCCGAAGGTGGGCTTTTCTGATGGGAGTTTATCTTCATTCTTTCTTTCTTCCTTTTTTAAAAACTAATTGGCTTTATTTATTTGTTTTTAAGATTTTATTTATTTATTTGAGAGAGAGAAGAGAGAGAATGAGAGAGAGCAAGCATGAGAGAAAAAAGATCAGAGGGAGAAGCAGAGCTCCTGCTGAGCAGGGAGCCCGATGTGGGTGGGACTCAATCCCAGGACTCCAGAATCATGACCTGAGCTGAAGGCAGTATACTGCTCAAGCAACTGAGTCACTAAGGCGCCCACTTTCTTTTACTCTTCATAAATACTCTAAGCTTTAGATGGGTTTGTTTTTTGTTTTGTTTTGTTTTTTCATTGTGAACATTTAAGGAGTTTTCATGTTGGTGTGTTCGTGATACTAGGAATTTTACCAGTCACAGCTGGCCACTTTAAGTTCAGGAAATTCTGTTTTGGAATGTCATTGCTTTCCACAGGCTTGCAGAGGGCAATGCCTCCTCAGCTGTCAACATACACCATCAGTAATGACCCTGTGTCTTTCATTTCCCAAACTATGCAAAGTTTCAAATGAGTGACAAGGTTTTTTCCTGCACAGAGTATAACATACACCATCAGTAATGACCCTGTGTCTTTCATTTCCCACACGATCTCTGCATCATGTGGAATAAGCAATGAAGGTTACATAAATTGATGATTTTGAATGCATTATTAAGGGCTGAAAATAGGCAAGAGATGGTGGTGGTGGGGTGGGGGAACTGATAGAGCAGTGTCCCTGAGCAGGTCAGAGACAATGAGACTCTGCGATCAGGGTCTATCTAGTCTTGTTCTTAGACTAGAAAAAAATGAAGGTTTTTCTCATAGGAAGCAAAGGTGAATGTGGGTAAGTGGTTTCTGTATGCCAAGCACTGTGCTAGTTTCTGGGAAGAAATGAAGGACTGAGACATGATCTGCTTTCAGGAAGGTTACAGTTCAGCAGAGGAGATGGTCACAAAAGCCCTATCAGGTACTAAGTACAGTCCATCTTCATTATTCGTGGATTCCAGGTTTGTGTATTCTCCTACTAACTAAAATTTATTTAAAATCACCAAAGTCAATATTTGTGATGCTTTTATGGTCATTCAGGGACATCCACAGAGCAGTAAAATAATTGAAGTCACCTAATATGCATGTTCCCAGCAGAGGTCAGGCAGAACAGCCATCTTCTATCAGCTCTCATACTGTAAACAAGTATTGTTGTTGTTGTTGTTTTCAGTCTATTTAGTGTTGAGGTTGGGGTTTTTTTTGTTTGTTTGGTTGGTTTTTGTTTTGCATCTTTGTGCTTCTTGGTGGTGATTTTGCTGTTTGAAAGGGCCACAAACCATAGGGCTGAAGTGCTATCTAGTGTTCCTAAGGGAAGAAGGCTGTGATGTATTGTGCTTACAGAGACCGTCTATGCGTTAGGTAGGCTTCATTCAGTGATGAGTTATAGTGCTGTTGACTATGATTCCAATGTTAATGAAGCAACTATATTAAAGTGTCTTTAAGTAGAAACCCACATAAAACAATATTAAGTATTAATCAATTGATTAATTAAAAACATGTGGCTACAAGGCTTGTAGGAAACTAACCCTGTATTTCCCCTAAGAGCAGTGGTTCATTATTCAGTAATTCAGTTGTCACAGAGACTTCATAGAATGTAAGTATTGCAAATAGTGAGAATCGATCGTACGGTGGAAGTACTATACAGCATTCATCAACTGTGGAAAAGGTAAATGGACAACTGATTCTGAGTTTTAGGGGCTGTTCTAACTGAGGGCATGGTGGCAGGGGGGGCATCAAAGTGTTGATTTGTAGGGTTGAATCGTTGAGAAGTAAGCCAGAATGAGCTTGATACAGGAAGAAGCTGGAAGATTATGTAGAGTCAGAGTTGAGTCTCAGAGGGAGTAAGATAGCTGTAAGAATAGTAGGTTGTAGTCAATATTAGAAAATGGGTAAGGATATAAACCAAGGCTGTTTTTAAAGAAGGCAGAAAACAGCACATTTGTTGTTGGATCTACCATTCATGGGAAGGAATGCTGAGTTCCTAAGGAGTGATGTAGTGATCAAAGAGCCCAGAGAGCTACAAAGATAATTTCAGTGCCCAGGGGTGTAACCGTGCATGTTTCCAGAGGTCCCAAGAGCCCTGAGACATGATCTAGGAATCTTAAAAGGCCAGGTGTAAAAGCAGTTATAAAGAGGCCTATGCAAAGTTTCAAATGAGTGGCAAGTTTTTTTCCTGCACAGAGTACAATACATTTCTTTAGTTTACAAGCCCCGCCCTCTTTGTACCATGGGAAGGACATGAGGAAAAATCAACAAGATTGTTTGTTGATTAGATTCAGGGAGAGGAGGAGACAGATGGGGTGAATGGTCAAGAGTTGCTCCAAAGTGTTGACTGACTGTCATGAGATCCTTTTTCTTCTATGGAGGAGATTGGTTGATGTTATACTTCTAGAGCGTTCTTTGTTATCTCTTTGTGCCCCAAATTCTTCAATTTTCATTTCCCTTGTCCTGTGATTTTCATTATTACGGCCTTTGAGATTGGCGAATGCGTGTACTTACTGTTTGGTAAATAGAGGTAATGATTCTTCTCAGTTCTGTTTGCGTGGGGGTTGGGAGTGAGCCTGCTTCCCCTTGACTGTCTGTAAGGTTTCACTGACAACTGTGGACACTCTGACTCTGACACTAGTCTTCCAAATTTTCCCACCAGCCACCAGCTTAGGTTTGTCTTTTTTCACTTTGGTTGTTTTGATGGGGTTTGAAAATGAAGGAGAGGCAAATTATATACACATACCACCACTGTAATTCTTCTCAAGAGTTTTCTAGAGCTGTGCTGCCTCATCTCGGTAACCACATGCGGCTCATGGACTCTTGAAATGTGGCTAGTCTGAATTGAGATGTTCTTTTTTTTTTTTTTTAAGATTTCATTTATTTATTTGACAGAGATTTATTTGGCAGAGAGTCAGGCAGAGAGAGAGAGAGAGAGAGAGAGAGAGAGAGAGAGAGAGAGAGGAGGAAACTGGCTCCCCACTGGGCAGAGAGCCCGATGTAGGGCTTGATCCCAGCACCCTGGGATCATGACCTGAGCCGAAGGCAGAGGCTTTAACTCACTGAGCCACCCAGGTGCCCCTGAATTGAGATGTTCTTGAAGTATAAAGTTCACATTGGCTTTCAAAGACTTAGTGTGAAAAAAAGAATGGAAATAGCTCATTAATTTTTACATTGATTACATGTTGAGATAGGATTGTGTATATGTTGGCTAAATAAAATAAATTGTTAAAACTCGCTTCACCTGTTTCTTTTTCCTTTTAAAAATGTGGGTACCAGAGGGGTGCTTGGCTGGCTCAGTTGATAGAGCATGCAATTCTTGATCTCAGGGTTGTGAGTTTGAACCTCACATTGGTGTAGCAATTACTTAAGAATAAAACCTTAGAATCTGAGAAACAGGACAGAGGATCATAGGGGAAGGAAGGGAAAAATGAAATAAGACAAAACCAGAGAAGGAGACAAACCATAAGAGACTCAATCTCAGGAAACAAACTGAGGGTTGCTGGAGAGGTAGGGGGTGAGAGGGATGGGTGGCTGGGTGATGGACATTGGGAAGGGTATGTGCTATGGTGAGTGCTGTGGATTGTGTAAGACTGATGGATCACAGACATGTACCCCTGAAACCAATAATACATTATATGTTAATTTTAAAAATGAATAAAATACTTCTACAGATTTGAATTAAAAAAAAAATAAAACCTTAAAAAATGTGGTACTAAAAAATTTTAAATTATACATGGGGATTGCAACATATTTTTTTTTTAAGATTTTTTATTTATTTGATTGGCAGAGAGGCAGGCAGAGAGAGAGGGGGAAGCAGGCTCCCACTGAGCAGAGAGCCTGATGCAGGGCTTGATCCCAGGACCCTGAGACCATGACCTGAGCCAAAGACAGAGGCCCAACCCACTGAGCCACACAGGCACCCCTTGCAATACATTTCTGATGGACAGTGTTTCATTGCACCCTTTAAATTTCCAGGGAATAATTTGAAAATGACTGTTAGATGGTACTACTTTTAAAGGCCAAAACTTTGGGTCTACTTGTATTTGTAATGCTATTGAAGTTGTTGATGTACCTGAACGTAGCTCTTGCAAACAAAATAGTACTGTCATGAATACTAGAAATTCTCCCTGCTAAGAAAACTAAGAAGTTTTTTCATTTTCTTTGGAAACTCTCCTGTTATGAATAAGTCAGTGTTCATGACAGTTCTACTGGATGGAAGATAACTAAATCTCTTTAAGAAATAATAGCAGGATTACCATTGGATTGTGTTTTGGACTAATTAAATACAGTTGGATTTTTAAATGCATAACTATTTTTCCCAAAGGAACATTTGAATCTGTGTCACCTTGAGCTATAGTGTAAGAGTTTTGTTTTCCCTGAGAGAGTCACTGTTTCCATAATTTAGGTGAACAGCTATTTTGTGAGGCAGCATTAGTAAATATGACAGAAAAGAGGTTCATTCTTTTTTTTTTAATTTTTTAAAAAGATTCTATTTATTTGAGAGAGAGAGATCACAAGTAGGCAGAGGGACAGGCAGCGAGAGAGGGGGAAGCAGGCTCCCCACTGAGCAGAGAGCCCAATTCGAGGCTCTATCCCAAGACCCTGAGATCATGACCTGTGCCGAAGGCAGGCACCTAACACACTGAGCCACCCAGATGCCCTAAAAGAGATTAGTTCTAACTTAAGCATCACTTACTAGTTGCCTTCTCTCTGCTTGATGTTAGCTGAGCTACACAAGTCAAACACAAAAAAAATGAAGATGTGGTGTGTGTGTCCTCAAGAAGTCTATCAATTGGTTTAGAAGTTCCTAACACACATTCTAACATTCTGTATGTGATGAGGTATGAGGAGAGATTTATATGTTACAGTAGTGACAAAGTATTAAAATCTGGAAATTTTTTATTATAAGAATGCAGATTCATGGCTACTTTGGATAAACACCACTTACACATGTGTTTTTTTTTTTTTTTAAAGATTTTATTTATTTATCAGAGAGAGAGAGAGCACAGGCAGACAGAATAGCAGGCAGAGGCAGAGGGAGAAGCAGGCTCCCCGCTGAGCAAGGAGCCCGATGTGGGACTCGATCCCAGGACACTGGGATCATGACCTGAGCCGAAGGCAGCTGCTTAACCAACTGAGCCACCCAGGTGTCCCATACACATGTGTTCTTTTGTGGGAATTGTACATGGCCTGTAGATGTTCTTTTTTATACCATAACCATGGCAGTGTATAAAGGACAGGGACTGTCATTCTAAGGTGTAGCCAATGGAAAAGCTGAACCATGGTTGTTGGGAGATTCTGTACTCTAAGAAACACTTAGAGAACCCTTCAGAAGCATTGTGTATAGAGTCCATTTTATCTTCCCTTTATAGATGTTGAAACATCTTCAGAAAAGGGTCATTGTGGGAACTTTTTATGGCATAGACGGCCATTGGTTTGGGTCCTGAAAAAACTTTGAGAATTTGACTTGTAGAATTAGAGGAAAGGTATTTTAGGAGGGAACTGGTATGATTGAAAGTACACAGAAGGTGTAAAAGAAATTTATCAGTGGAAGAAAGAATGCCTTATGTTAATTTGAAAGCTAATTATTTTGTAGATGTAATTTTCTAGCTGTTGCATTAATTTGTTCTAGAGTTTATTTCTCCCAAGGGACTTGCAATAAGTCTATTTTAGAGGGCTTAATTGCCTGGAGCTTCCAGAGAATTGGCCATGTTTCGGGATAGGGGAATGGAGAGGTGATTAACTTTCTTGGATAAAATTATTATTTGCCAGATGCCACTGTGGCCAAAGTTATTTATCTTGGCTTCATGTTTTATAAATACAGTCATCTATGAGTGTAGCAACTCAAATAGGACAGTGAGTACTTTCAGACACGTGCATAAAAAAATCTCATTTGCTTAAAGCTGTACAGTTTTTCAGAGGGACTTTCACATGCTCATATTTAATATTTTTAACATTCTTCTAAGATAGGTGGAATACGTATCACCATCACCCATTTATTTCCAGCTGGGGAAACTGAGGCTCAGCGAGGCTGGGTATCTTTCCTCAGAGTCATGTGGCTAGTAAATGACTGTGCCAGAACTAGATATAGCTCTCTTCTTAGTCCAGGGTTCTTTTCCCTTGCATGACACCCTCTCAGCAGAGACACATCTGACAGTGACTGCTCATCTGGTTGCTGGCATCTCCTGAGTTCCTAGTACTCAGCCCTGTCATGAGGAACTGACTCAGAGAAATGAGAGTCGGCTGATTCAGAGCTGAATATCTTTTCCCAGACTCTCATTTCCCAGCTTTCTCTTCCCTTAAATTGATTTTGATCAACTCCTAAGCAACCGTTTTTTAGTATGTGTCGCTACCAGGGTGGTAGTGGTGGAGGCTGTGGTGTAGGCTGCCGTCTCTATAGGCAGGGGTCACCACGGAGCCAGAAGCACCGCGGGCTCCTTTCCCGAGCTTTCCTGTCCCCAGTGGTGAGTGGAGAGATAGGCCCCAGTGCTTCGGGTACTTCTATTAAGTATCCCCAAGCCCACAGCACTGTAGTCCTGTTACACCATCATTGCATCTTGCCATGAGACTGTTAGCACACCAATGCCATTTTTCTTGTATCATCAGCATCTTGAGCAGGGCTGGCCTGGCACATCTAATTTTTGAAAGGATAAATAAATGAAGTTTTTAGTCTTTAGATAGCATATACTGAAGACAAGTTGGTAAGTTATTCTGTAAAACTAATGAGATATCTTTATAAATTGTAGGAGAGTAGTAATATGCTTTTTATTTTGATTAATCCCATTTGCTGTTTTATTTAATTATAGCACAGATTAACGAGTAACTCATAGTAACTGTAGAATTATCCCAGTGGCTATGATTGTTACAATAATAACAGTATTGTTTGTGTAATGCCATTTACAGTAATTTAATTGAGTGTTTTATTCTTTTATGAGATAGTTGTATCCTCCTGTTGAAAAAGTACAAATGGTTTAAAAATGTTTTTTGAAATGTTATAAATATAAGAGAGAGGGAGAGAAAGGCCTTTCTTTTTTTAAACATTTTATTTATTATTTGACAGAGACACAGCGAGAGAGGGAACACAAGCAGGGGGAGTGGGAGAGGGAGAAGCAGGCTTCCCTGTGAGCAGGGACCCTTATGTGGGACTTGATCCCAGGACCCTGGGATCATGACCTGAGCCGAAGGCAGACACTTAACAACTGAGCCATCCAGGCGCCCTGAGAAAGGCCTTTTTACAATAAAACTCTTCTGCAGGAAGACTCAGAGACCCATCTAGTGTGGGACACAGGTTAGTTTGCCTGAATGGAACAAAGCATAGAAGAAGGTACAGAACTGGGGTGCCTGCCTAGCCCATTTGGTAGAGCATACAACCCTTGATTTCTGGGTGTGAGTTTGGGCCCCATGTTGGGCATGGAGCTTATGTAAAAATTAAAAGAAAATCTTTTAAAAAATTTAAAAAGTACATGCAGAACAATGAGAAGGCTTATCACAGAGGGTCTTGGTGCTCAACCAGAGTGGCTGAACCTTTAGCTGTGGCTCGGGCATGTGAGCTGCTGTGTCTCAATTCTGACAGCATTTTAGGACTTGGACTTGGGAGTAATCCAAGCTGGTTTTGTTTGAAAGCATCAACAGTAAAATTTCCTTAGGTTATAAATATACATCCAAACGGAAGAGGGATGGAGATATCTGAGATTTCTCCACTAGGTATATTTTCCTAGTATGCTTCTCATGAATTATACAATTTGGTAAGAATAGTGACAGTTTTGATGGGGAAAGTGGGAACACTGAACACTGGCAATAACAGAGCCATTTTTGGTCAAATAGGTAGAGTGAGCCAATGTGCTGAATTGGAGTTTCTGCAACAGCTCTTCAAAGTAACTTTAAAAAAAAAATGAATTCATATTTAATAATTACAGGTTCCGTGCCCCACCCTTTCTCTTGCCCAGGCTGCAGCAGAGGTATTACAAGGGATGGAGCATATGCCCCCAGCAGTGAGGACAGCAGTCTCATTAGTGATTTTCCAGAAAATAAAAAAGGATCCCAGGGGCAGGCAGTGGTGCCCCCTCAAAAGACCCACTAGATTTAAAGACTTTATATATAATCTCTGTGTCCCAGGGGGTGGAGACGGACTCCTGGCAGCATCCTGGAGGCGGGGCCCAGGGAGCCACACGCTCTCTCGCCTCTTCAGCCATTTTATTAGCTCAGACACATTGTACTACAGGCAACCACTGCCACTGCGGCTGCCGCCACCGCCCCCTCTGCAGTCTGGCTGGCTGGCTGGGCCATCCCAGTGTCCCTGGGACTCCCAAGTTCCCGGACCTATCCGCCCTCAGTTGTGGTCAGACTCCTGTTCTTTTCTTTGTAACTGGGTGCCCTGCTCACATGCTTTGCAGAGAATCAGAGACCTGTGAATGTTTTCAGAGGTGATAGCCCCAGCCCAGTAGCTTGGTTTCCAGCATCTTAAGCAGGTCTGGACTGCTGATACTTCTGCTAAGGTCCAAATGCTAGTGACAACCCAGCTGGACATCAGAGTTAAACTTTAAAAGTTGTGTAATATTTTGTTGCTAATATGTTTCTAACTTTAGGAAATCTTAAAAGTTGTGTGGTTGTTATTCATTTCAGTGAAACATGGGGAGGAGTTGCAAGAATCATGCATAAGGAAAAAGGATTGTAGATTGAGGTCTGATATTGACCCTTAAAAAAAAAAGAATTGATGAAAGTTTGTAAGTTTTTATCTAAATTGCTGGTTATCTAGCTGATTCCACAAGGGGTGAATCATTTTACTGAGACGAAAGGACAAGCTGACCCTTCTCGTGGGTGGGGAGTTAACACAGCAGAGCCTTACAACCTTGAATTAGTAGGCCTGGCCGCCTCTTTTTCACATTAAAGTTTAGATATGAAATTGGTACAGCTGCAGTTTATTCCAACTCTCATCCTCAGAGCCACTGTTTCATTTATTAGGTTGAGGAGCTCCCAGAGTCTCGTCTTTCTTTTCCCTATCTATGTTGTAAGCATGCTGGTACTTGGTTAGATAGCCTTTTGAATAGCACTTAAAAAAAAAAAAAGTGCAATGTGTGTAGCTTAAAAATCCTGTCATTGTTATGTATATTGTATTGCTGCTAGGTACTAAAACTAAGTCTCCAAATAAAGGGAAATTGGGGAGTTTTGTTTTTAGTTAGGTATTGTAAAAGAGCATATAGCTAGAGCTATATATATTTTGCTGGCTTATATAAATCTTAATGATAGCAATTATGTTGAAGGACAGAAAGTGTGAGTAGAATTGAATTCTTACAGGGTGACTGCTTTGCTTTTCCTTTCAGCTGTCTGAAATTGTTTTGACTCTTATAAATTTCCTTACAATAAAGCCTGCAGAATTGTTATAGAATAAAGAAATCAAATTGTTTTGATCATTACTGGTTTGGCAGCAAGGATTTAAAAAATAAAATAGGTTTACCCATTGTTTGTAAATAATACCTACCCCAAAAAAAGGAAAGTAGAGAAAAATAAAAGGAAAAGCCTTCTTAGTCTTGCCATTCAAAGACTTTTGATATTACTTTCTTGTTCTTTTTTCTAGGTTTGCTTTTTTAAAGGCACACTTGTTATCAAAAGTACATATATAATTTTGTATCTCATTCTTTTTATTTAACTTTGTAATAGAATTTTCTGGGGTCCCCTGGGTGGCTTAGTCCGTTAAGCATCTAGCTTTGGCTCAAGTCATGATCCCAGGGTCCTAGGATAGAGTCCCACATCAGGCTTTCTGCTTAGTGGGGAGCTGCTTCTTTCTCTGCCTGTTACTCCCTCTGCTCATGCTCACTCTTCCTCTTGCTCTCTTTCAAATAAGGAAATAAAGTCTTTAAAAAAAAAATTTTTTTTTCTGTGTTTCACAGATTTCTTGAAGACATGCCACTCATTCATTCTGTCAGTTGCTTTTGGGTGCTGGGTAACAGATGCTTTGTTTTTCAAAGTGTGGGTATATAGGAGTGGAAATAATCTGGGATCATAATTACGTACTGCAAGATCATTTTGAATTTTCATGTAACTTTTATCTAAATCTGAAAGCTAAATTGTCTGCCAGGGAGTTCCTCATTTTAAGTCAAAGAAGTAATACTGTTTGATTTTATTGTACATTTGAGCTAATTTTGTATGGATCAAAAAAATCACTCTGCTTTGGAGTCTGTCTCTCAGCCAAAGTATTGCACTGGACAGGGTCAAGAGAGGAGGGCAGAGTGGGCATCCTGTGGGATGGCTGGTGTGCTTGGCTCCGGGACAGGGATTGTTTACCAGAGAGCAGGGCAGGGTTCATGCAAGGTGTCTGAAAAGAGACTTAGTCACCCACAGTGCACATGACAGGCCTTGTCCTCACAGAGAACTGAGTTAGTGAGAATCTAAACATTGTAAGTGGCGTGGGACTCGGAGATGTAGAAGATAGAGTTTGACTTAATTTGTCAGTTGGTGATATTCAACTGCTTCCTCCCTTACCTCTTCCTAAATCAGTCCTCAGATGGTCAGGTGCAGTTGTGCCCTCCCTTCCGCCAGGATAGTGGGAGAAGGAGCGGAGGGGCTCGCGTGTGAGCAGGAATTCCTGGACTTCCATCCTGGCTCTGTCTCTGACAAGCTGCGTACTTCGGACCAGTTCCTTAACCTTTCTGTGCTCCATTCTCTTCCTCTGTTAAAAGGTGTTAGTGCTAACAGCTTCCTGTGATCAGATGAAACACTGTAAGAACAATGCCTCGCATGTAGAATAAGCACTTAATTAACCTAACTGGTTATTATCTACCTTGCGTGACTGAGTATGTGCATTTTGCCAAATTTCCTGGGTACTGAGCTTGTCAGTTAAGTTTAGATGGCATCAGGGCAGGTATAGTATTTTCTTTTCTTACTGCATACCAAACTGGTATTGTGAGGATGGGCTGCTACTTAGGTTTTGGGAGCTGTTCATGATCACATATCTGAAAACAACCAAATATTGACAGACTTGGTCTTAATCCTGGATATGTTTATCTGTTTCTAAAGCCCATTCCCCAAAAGCACACTGCTTCAAGAAAGTTATCTCATCCCCTTGCCTTAGTCCATTTGTGCTAGTGTAGCATGAGTGACTTTTTTTTTTTTAAGATTTTTATTTATTTATTTGACAGACAGATCACAAGTAGGGAGAGAGGCAGGCAGAGAGAGAGAGAGAGGAGGAAGCAGGCTCCCCACTGAGCAGAGAGCCCGACGCAGGGCTCGATCCCAGGACCCCTGAGCCGAAGGCAGATGCTTTAACCCACTGAGCCACCCAGGTGCCCCGCATGAGTGACTTTTAATAAAAAAAACAAACAAACTTTGGGGCACCTGGGTGGCCGAGTTGGTTAAGTGTCTGCTTTGAGCTCAGGTCATGATCTCGGGGTCCTGTGTCAATCCCCACTTCAGGCTCTCTGCTCAGCTGGGAATCTGCTTCTCCCTCTTACTCTGCCCACCCCCCCAACAACTTGTGCATGCACTCTCTCTCTCAAATTAACAAATCTTAATAAAAAAAATTCAAATTGAGCTATAATATACAGACAGAAAAGTATACATATTCTGCTTGCTACGTATTCACGGCATCAGCACTCAAATAAGAAACAGTATTTGCCAGCATCTCATAACCTTTTTGTGTCTCTTTCTGGGGATCCTGCTTTGAAAACTACTGGTAAAAAGGCTTGTGATCAGTTGTTTGTGGATGTGGAGAAGGTTTAATGGAAGAGAGGGAATTACCCCAATAAAAGGAGGGTTGGTTGTAATAGTTGTAGTTTTAAGAGCTGTCTTACTCCCTCCCCTCAATTTATTGTTCTTTTTTTCTCATTAAGGTAATGTGAATAGGCAGTAAAGATTCTTTTTTTTTTTCTTAAAATAAAAAAAGAAAAAGAAAAGAAAAGATTTTTAAAATTTATTTTAGAGATATAGAGTGGGAGAGTGTGTGGGGCTGGGGGGAGGACAGGAGCAGAGGGAGGACAGGCCAACTCCGCACTGAACTCAGAGCCTGATGCAGGGCTGCAGGCCTCCATCCCTGGACACTGAGATCATGACCCGAGCGGAAATCAGCAGTGGGATGCTTAACTGAGCCATGCAGGCACCCCAGAAAAAATTCTTTATAGAAAGATACATTAGATAAGAAAAATTAGATTGGACTTTTTGGGAATTATGTTAGGCCTTCACTTTTCTTTTTAAAAGGTTTTATTTATTTATTTATTTGGCAGACAGAGATTACAAGTAGGCAGAGAGAGGCAGGCTTGAGGGGGGGGGGGGGGGAAGCAGGCTCCCTGCTGAGCAGAGAGCGCCTGATGCAGGACTTGGTCCCTAGACCCTGAGATCATGACCTGAGCCCAATGCAGAGGTTTAACCCACTGAGCCACCCAGGCGCCCCAGGCTTTCATTTTTTTCCTTTTTCTCTCTTTAAACCCATCTCTCTCAGTTGTGGCTTTTGAGTTAATTATTCATTACATACAGTAATCACCGTTTTTATCACCTGAAGAGTGTGAAGTCAAGGGAATGCAGAAATGCCTTCCTGACTTTAATGAAACCTTCCTGACCTTAATTGTCCCAACGCTAAACAGGCATGGGAATGTATTTTTCCTCAATAACCAGATCTTTTGGGTTGCAGTGGGTCCCTGCATTGAAGGATTTGCAGAGGAGTCTGGGCACAACAGGAAATAGCATTCTGGTTAATTAAAGATTGGCCAATGGCAAAAAAAAAAAAAAAAAAAAGGATTGGATGATACTTATACCAGGATGAATGATACTTACACCATCTTTGGACTCCTACTAAACTTAGCACTCTTCTCTCAGACTACTTAGTAGTGGCTATGAGATTGGAAGGAATACATATAAAGTTTAAAAAGTTGAACCAGGGGCACCTGCTGGCTCTGTCAAGAGAGCACATGACTCTTCACCTCCGGGTTGTGAGTCCGAGTCCCAAGTTGAGGGGAAAAAAAAAAGTTGAACCAGTAGTCTTCCTTCCTTACATCTGTCATGTGACCTCACATACTTCCCTAATCCTCCCCTCTAACATCTGATGAGGTTCATGTGTATTGTGAAAGTATCTGTGGTGACAGCAGCAGTTCCAGTCAGTGTACTGAACTGCAGGTGGAGTGTGGGAGTCTGGGCAGGGACTGCAGATACTTTCCTAAATGTGGAAACATGGCTGAACTGTGTGAAGGAAATAGAGAACTCTTCCATGAGTAGCACTGCAAATAGGGATGATGATAAATTTTGTATGTTAGTTAGTACTTAAGACCACGATTTCCATCATGATAATGAGTCAGAGTATGGATACCTACATGAGTATGATTCCATTTCAGGAAGCAGAAGATCGAGAAGAAAGGAAGATCAGATTGAGGTACAAACAGAATTTGAAGCACCAAAAATCTAAAGATACCTTTCTCTTAGCTACTATATAAACTCTTCTGATTATTATTGAAACCCAGCTTCCATGCTTTGGAGCCAAATATAACATGAAGACAGAGTTTGGGATAAAGAGAAACAATAGCTTTATTGCTTTGCGGGGCTAAGGAGGCTGCTGCAGACTGTGGCCTTCCAAAAGTGCAAGCCTGTCCCAAGGAAGGGGCTGAGGGGTTTTGTAGGGAAATACAGGCTCTAGCTGGTTTTGGCAGGAACTGTGCATGCTTTGTCATGTCCTTAAGGTAGGACTGGGTTCCTGAAACAAAAGGCTAAGAAGGGAAGAGGGGGAGGTTTGCAGAAGAGAAGGAAAAGATTACTGCAAAACCAAGCTTTGCTGCAACATTAGTGCAGCCATTTTGATTTTTGTTCAGCTTTATGCTTTTAAGCAGTTTCATAATGCCTCAGAAAAATGGTTGTGATGATACAATCAGTAGTTGTTTTTTCATTTACTGAAGAAGTTTTAAAACTCCCATTTTTAGACATAAGGAAATTTGGAGTCATATAGAGGCATCTCTCTTAAGTACAGTAGTTGTGGTTTTGATATACATCTCTATTACATTTTATCATACTTTGAGCTGTGAAATTAAGGATTATCAAGGGGAGGGACAGAGGAGATGGCTTTTTCACTTTTAAAAAGTTTTAAATTTCTTTCTGTTACCATATGGCATGAGTCCCATTGATTGGAGTCCCACAAAATGTTAAAGGTTCTGAAGGAACTTCTGCCGTGATAAATGAGAGGAAGAGAGTGTGTGTGTTTAAGCACAAGCACCCTCTTGGGCAGAAAATAAGCATCATATTGTTAAAGGAGTTCACTGCTTTAATACCTATATAGGTTTAATACCACTAAATAGATAACATTAAAACTATCAAAAAGTTATCTGTTGAGCATGTACCAAATGTAAGACTTGTATGAGGTGCAAAGATGAATGTTAAAATCCAGTTTTACACTGGGAGAATTTATGATCTAGTTGGGATTATATGATATGCACACTACTCTGTTGCAAAGCAGTTATGTGTTAAGTGTTAAAAGTGTGGTTTAAAACAAATTATAGAGGGGGATGCCTGTGTGGCTCAGTTGGTTAAACATGCGACTCTTGATTTTGGCTCAGGTTATGGTCTCAGGGTCCTGGGACTGAACCCCTTATTGGGCTCCTTGCTCAGTGGGGAGTCTGCTTGAGAGTTCTCCCTCTGACCACCCCTCCCCCCACACACATGCTCTTTTTCTAAAATAAATACATCTTTTTAAAAATATCATAGAGGAATTCAAGGGAGAAAAAGATCTTCCAGCCTAGGAAGTCATTAGGGGGAAGACGAAATTTTTACCAAGGAAGTATTTCTCAAATGTGTGGTTCCCAGACAAGCAGCAACAACATCCTTAGAACTTGTTAGAAATGTACACTGTCAGACTCCACCTCAGAACTGCTGAGTCAGAAACCCTGGGGGGTAGGTCCAGGAGTCTCTGTTTATAAGCATGCTGTATGTGAGCATCACTCAGCCAAGGAAGCGGTGGACAAAAGGTATGCTGGCTGAGTGTAGGGAGAAACGGTGACTGTGTGTAGTGTTTAGTTAAGGATGGCTGGCTGAACATGGATGGAACTAGAGAGTATTACGCTGAGCGGAATAAGTCAATCAGAGAAAGATAATTATTATATGATCTCTCTGATATGAGGAATTTGAGAAGCAGGGCAGGGGATTTAGGGGGTAGGGAAGGGAAAAAGGAAATAAGATGGGGTCAGGAGGGAGACAAACCATAGAGACTCTTAATCTCACAAAACAAACTGAGGATTGGGGCATGTGCGGGGCCAGGGAGGGGTAGGGAGAGGGTGGTTGGGTTATTGGGACGTTGGGGAGGGTATGTGCGATGGTAAGTGCTGTGAAATGTGTAAGCCTGATGAGTCACAGACCTGTTCCCCTGGGGCAAATTATACATTATATGGTAATAAAATTAATAAATTAAAAAAAAAAAAAGATGGCTGGCTGAATGAAAGAAGCATGCAGGAGGGATTTAGCTTCTGTTTAAGGGAATTCCTTCCCAATGCAGTTTGACACTTATTTCATCCAATTATTCTTTGTAACTATGTTGTCATTTTCATATTTTAGTATTCTGATCATTTAAAATGTTTACATCATCTGGATAGGGGATAACATTTGCATTTTATAACAGTATTTGAAGCCTTTAGAAATGTAAAATATCAGGATGATTGAACAGCTTTGTGGCTAACGTCTAGGTTAAATATTTGTTCAGAATACCTATTTTAAAAAAGGGTTTCATGGGGTACCTGGGTGGTTCAGTCTGATAAGTGTCCAACTCTTGGTTTAGGCTCAGATCATGACTTCAAGGTTGTGAGATGAAGCTCTGCCTTGGATTCTGCACTGGGTGTGGAGCCTGCTTAAGAGACTCTCTCTCCCTCTCATTCTGTGCCTCCAACACCCTAACCCCAAGGAATAAAAAATTAAAATGAAAAGGATTTCATGTCCTTTTATTAGTTCCTACATAAATATTTTTTAGAGATTGCAGTTTTAAAACTTTATTTTTTACATATAAAAAATGGGATATGTTCCCTGAACATTTCTACATATTTTATAAAATTCAGCTATTTTGGCATTTTTACAGATCCTACCCCATCAACATTGAACGTGTTAAAAGGTAAAATTCAACAAAGTAAATGTGATGATCTAATTGGCTTTATTAATGACTATGAATCAAGCAATATCCCACCTTGCAAATGGAGAGGGGTATTCCAAGGAGCTGTACAAAATGGAAAGTTTTTATAGGAAGGAGAGTGGAGCAAGAAAGATATAAGAAAAGAAAAGAAAGGAAGGGCAGGGGACTTACTGAGCAAATTACCTCGATCGACTTCCTTTGTGGTGGAGGGGACCCGTGTGATAGATTTCCTCATTGGTGCTTACCTGAAAATTCCTGATTGACAGGTTGAGACAGAATGCTTGGGGAGGTTGAAACTGCAATTAAGTTAGTTATTAAGCTCCTGTTTGATGACTTGGACTGGCCGGAGAAACACATTTTGAGGCATGTGGTTTTCTTTTTGACAAACTATACTTTCATTTCTCCTGTGATTTTAGAGGAGGTAAACCCTAGGTGTATAGGAGACACTGATTTGGGGTCTCACTTGGGTCACTTATGAAGTGGGAATGATGATGGTGGAAGGTGGCTTTCCTTTCAGCCTTCGCTCACCCAGCTGCCTTGTGCCTAAAATGTGGAAGAGCTTCTGATTCTCTATTAAAAAGAGAAAGTGATTTTAAAGACAGAGGACAAGGAAGAACCCATGATCACATGGTAGCCATACAGACAGTTAAGCTTTAAGGTCAAAATGTGTTCCCCTTCCTGGAAAAATGAGTTCATTTTCTACAAATCTGGTTTTATCTTGGCACTATCAGTTTATTACGTGCACAGAGAAGGGCAGTCTTTGTTGTAGGTGTGTTGCAATCTATTTCTCAGGGGAGGGTGCATTTAAGATCTTTTTTTGGTTTGCTATAAAAGAACTTTAGGGTCCCGTAGAGAATAATGTCTTAAGGTTATTGAGGCCTCTGCTCTGATATCAGTAGGTTTTTTTCACACTTGTGGGGTGAAATCTTTGGCTGCCATGTATAAAGACATATTTAAATCCTCCTGACACTAGAGACCTAGCCAACAGTTCGTCAGATTTTAGGGATCTATTAATATTTTCTTCAGCCAAATTCAGGGTAAGGAAGAAGAATAGGAATTGAGACAATCCCTTATAGTTTTTAAGATCTGCCTATATTTTAGGGACCTATGCTTTTCATTTCTTCTTAAAGAAAAAAAAATTACTTTTTCCATGAACTCAGTACTATAGAAGAATCATGTTGACTCTATAGCTGTATTTCATTTTACAGATGAAGTACATTAGTGTCAGAATTAAAATCTGAACTACTTTTGTCCTTGCGTGCTTGTTCAAGGGCTTTCTTATCCTGAATATGTCCAGGAATTGGGAATTCAGTGCAAGAGTTGTGAGAGAGTTTATGGCTTCTCATTTATTATTTTTCTTATATGTGTGTGTGTGTGTGTTTGTGTTTATGGCTTCTCACTTATTATTTTTCTTACATATGTGTGTACCTAAATTTTTTCTTACATATCTACATATGTATATTTGGTGGTAAAGCAAGGATGTGTCCATACTCTCCCTTCCCCACATCACCTCCTGTACATTGAGCCCTACCATCTCCCTCACTTGCTATGGGTAGAGTTTTGCAAGGTTGCAGAGTAAGATCTGTCAGCTGACAACTTGCTCACATGAGAGCCATTAAAGAGGGTGGTGTGGCCAATGTCAGAGCAACCTTGCAGCTGAGGGCAAGTCACCGCATTTGCCCAGAGCCATATGAATAGGTCTTATGACCAATTAATTGACTACTACATAATCTCCAACAGGGGAGCACAGATGGAATGAGTCAGACCAAGCTGCTCAACCTGTTGAGTGTTTTGTCTTTTGCTGACCAGAGTACAAGCTTAGGAACAAAAGTAGGAAGTGGGATTTAGATTTGTCTGTTTATAGTGGTCCTGCTGAGATCGTGTTTTATAACATGATGGATACATCTGACTTCCTAATACTTTGGCAGGCTTAATTTACGTAACAAATGAATGTTCCTTTTTCTCTCTCTCTTTTTTTTTAATTTTGAAAGAGGAAATTAGTAGGCTGCTGCCAAGTAGCTCGCCTCACCTACCGTATACGCAGTACAGTGATTAATTAGGACGGCTGGTCAGTGTGGAATATCCCTCCAACAGCAGAGAATCTTCAACATTTGTGTCCCAGGTCCATGTTGATAGTCAGGATAAACCAGAAGCAAGTTCATCCACCCAGGAGATGTGTGGCGGCTCGAAGAAGACTGCAAATCGGCCAGGGGGCTGGCAGGAGTCAACCAGATGTGTGTGTAATGGCGGTTCTGGTGCTGGGAGGAATTACAAGGCACTTTTATGCACAAAGACTCGAAAACGTGCCAGGGTAGGAAGGGGCGCTGATCACACGGAACTCAGCAACAGGTTTGAAACTTTAGTTCTCTTTTAAAGTCTTAGAGGAATTTTTATTTAAATCACTGAGTACCAAACAGATGAAATTGTATTGATCTGCAAGTTGTTTTTCAAGAGTACTTTTAGTAGGACATGGGGTAGTTGGTGGGTGTGTAGAAACAAGTCCTTTCCTGTGTAGAAAAGGTTGTAGGCATGGTTATTTTTTTAAAAGATTTTATTTATTTGTGTGTTTGTGTGTGTGTGAGAGAGAGAGAGAGAGAGCGCACAAGCAGGGGGAGCGGCAGTCAGAGGGAGAAGCAGTCTACCCACTGAGCAGGGAGCCAGATGCAGGATTAGATCCCAGGACCCTGGTATCATCCAAAGGCAGATGCTTAACCATCTGAGCCACCCAGGTGTCCCAACAAGGTTATTTGTTTTTGACTGTTTCAATTCTACTACCCATGTGGGTTTCTTTCTTAAATTTCATTACTTCTGCTGGAGCCAGCTTGCAAGAAATGGTTATATCCTTGTCCTGTGTTGAAGATTGGACAGTACTATTCACAGAGATGATCAAGAAAAAGAGTTGCAGTCCTGAAGTACCACCGCAGCTGGTAGATGGGACAGAGGGCTGGAAGTTCTCACTTCGTAGTTTGAAGGGTAGGTGGAGGCAGGGTGGTCGGAGAGGGTCCAGTCTTCTGGAAAATTATCTCCATGAGAATGATGGTACTGTGCTGAACTAATTTTAATAGTGGAGCTTACATAAAGAGAATAACATTACATTTGCTGTATTGTTTAAGGGTGATGGAAGAATTTATTAATTTAATTAGGAATAGCTCTTAATTGAAACGTATTTGTAATGAATTTTATTGCATATCAAGGAAAAGTAAAAGTCTTCTGAGAATTGCATTTCATTCCAAAATCTAATGTAGATAGGTAGAGGAGAACCAAAGTTAAAGGATAAACTTGATTTTCATGGTTAGTGTAAAAGTAAATTTCTAAATTCACTTAAATATTATTTTTTTCTTTATAAAAGTTTTGTTACAATTAACGTGTCATGAACTTTATCCATCAATGCATTTCTTAGTTGATTAAAAATCAGGATATAGTTTCTGTTATATAAAAATCATTGTCTTTCTTTAGTAGAAACTTAACAAAATGGTGTATAATCTATTCCAGTATAAGAGCCCAGCTGATTGAAGGGTTAGGGGGAAAATGTAGAAATCATGTATGGGTGCTGGGTCACTTGCCCGTCCACTCAATTAAAGAGAGATATATATAGAGGAAGTGGTAATGAATGATGTGGTACATTAGAAAAATACATTTAAGTGTTCAGATAAGAATTTCCCTTTTATAGTATCCTTTTTAATCTGTTTCTTATCAAGAAAGGGCATTTGAGTGATAGGAAAGAGTAATGGGTTGGTACTCAGTTGATCTGGATTTGGGTTCTGATCCTGATCCCCGGCTCTGCTGCCCAAGAGCCTTGTAACCATGTGGGAGTCTCCTGGCTTTTCTGGTCTCACTTTCAACTCTAGGCTATGAACTTGGTTCAGAGTGTTAAAAAAAATCCTTTCCTCCTCTGAAATTCTAAATGTAGCATCAGGACCTTTTGTAGGCCCTATTTTTGTTATTCATACAGTACTATATGTCCAAAATGGGTATTTGGGGTGAGGGGGACAGCATCTATGTAAGAAAATATTATGCAGGGTATGCAGGGCCACACAGATTTTTTTTTTTAAACTTCAAAACATTTTGGTATGAGCTTCTGCTTATCACTTTCAGTGAACTTAATATTCTTCAGTGGATTTTAATCATTTTTAATTAAACAACAATTTAACACAAAATTTTCATATCTGTTATTGCCCTTTCCTATTTTGACTTCCTTTAGATTTAGTTCTTTGGTGCTGAGATTTTTTTTTTTTTAAAGATTTTATTTATTTATTTGACAGACAGAGATCACAAGTAGGCAGAGAGGTAGGCAGAGAGAGAGAGAAGGAAGCAGGCTTCCGGCTGAGCAGAGAGCCCGATGCGGGGCTCGATTCCAGGACCCTGAGATCATGACCTGAGCTGAAGGCAGCGGCTTAACCCACTGAGCCACCCAGGCGCCCCAGATCTTTTTTTTTTTTTTTATAATTCTGTGTGGTGATGATATACACTTGTCATCAATTAACTGGAATTAATTTCTAGTCAGACCAATTGTCTTGGTAGATCTTATATACTTTCTATTCCCCTTCCTAAGATCTTGAAAACATATTTGTTATTTGCAGTGTTTTATTTGGTTTCCTGGTTTATTTAGGATTTGGGCCAGTCTCAAGGGTAGAGTGAATTATTGACAGCAGTTTACACTGTAAGGATCTGGTTCCAAAGTGTTCACGAGTTATCTGTTTGTCCAAGTCAGGTGGTGGTCAGTGAAGTATGACTTCCAACTCCCTCTTTGCTCTTGGTTATCTTAAATCAATAATTTTAGGTGGTCTTAGCTGACTACACTGTTGAGTAGGTTTTGTTTTTATTTTTGTTTTTCTTCTATCCTTTCTCATGATTTTCTAGTTACTGTAAAGGTGACAAGAAACATTCCACAAACACAGAGAAGTCATGTTGGATACCTAACAGTGACTGGCCACAGTGTAAAACTGACGTAGTCCTGTGCAGAAAGAAACATTTTGATCTTTCCCATTACAGTTCATGTGGAATGGAACATTTCAGGATATTAAGTCTGTCCTTCTTAACTTCACTTCTTTTCTCCTTAATCTCTAGAATGACAGATACTGGAGTTTCATTTATTTCACAAAATTTCAGAACCAATCAAAACCTGCAGAGTTTGATGAAACATTATAAGTGGTTTATACTTGAAATTCTTCACTGAAACTCACCTCAAATCCAGTAACTGACAAGATGTTGGGTGTATGGTATAGTCTTCCATAATCATTTCCTTCTTCCTTAAGCTGCCAACCATAGCAAAGCTGTTAATGACTTGGTTTTTCTCACTTTGCCAGCAAATTAGATGACCATAGGGCTGTTTATGTGAGAAATTTGGGATTATTTGCCAAGCTTATCAGAGAACCATTGTTTCTCTGATGGCAAGAGAAAATTTGATGTAACCTTGTCTTAAGAAGTATATGTTACCCACACAGAAGAAGAACTGAAACAAAGCACTTCAGAGTCAATGGTGCTTTAAGTTTTATATCTTGGAACTTAGATTCAACAGAGACTCTTTGTACTGCTTTAGAATCACCAGGATAGGAAGGACTGGAGGATTAATGAGTGTATATATCTGATATGTCTACCATTTAGATGAACCAACTTATCAAAAAAGAAACCAGGTCAGATTATTTGTGGTAATTGCTCAACAAGAAAAGAAGTACAGAAACTAAGGTTTATTTTCTTTTCCCTAGTTAACTGCTTCACAGAGATAAGCCAACCATGATTTTACTACCAGTCTTTATTTATAGCAGTTAGAACAACCCAGTAAGAAATACAAAGACAGTCCCAGATTTAGAAAGAGATATGCTAAGGCAACAGACCAAAGCATTCTATTTTGAAGAATTTAATGAAAAAGGGCTGAAGTCTAATGCAGGTTGTAGAGAAGGGGAGAGTGTTTTTCATTGTGTTCTTCACTTACAAACACTGTGAACGCTATTCTTCTTTGTTACTATGTAGAAAATGTAGCTGTTAGGTGAATGAAGTGGGTAGAGGAAAAAAAAAAACCCCAAACCCTAGTCAGCTGATGGTCTTGTGCTTTGCGTCAAGCTTCACAGAGAGGTTGAAATTGCTGGGTGTGACTCTTTCAGACGCATGGAGTATTGCTGTCACAAGTTCTTCTGCCCTTTCTGCATTCCTTCCCTTTTCACTGGTTTTATGTGCCAGGAGGAATTTTCGTTGAGTTGCTGAGTTTATTTCCACTGGCTGATGTTTGGGATTCAGAGCTGTAATTTGAGAATGAGTGAATGAATGAAGGAATGCAGTGGTAACTTGGTATTGCTGCAGAGTTCTTAGGTTTTGGTTTAGGTTTTAAAAACACATTTGATTTAGGTTTTAAAAAACATTCATCTTCTTTTCCCTCTGAGGCCACATCTCTTCTTGGGAATGAATCAGAGCAGTCTTGGTATAGAGGATTGTGTATGTGTGTGTGTGTGTGTGTGTCTGTGTGTGTGTGTGTTAAAGATTTTATTTATTTATTAGAGAGGGAGAGATAGCGAGAGAGCACAACCTGGATGAGGGGGAGAGGAAGGGGGAGAAGCAGCCTTCCCCCTGAGCAGAGAGCCAGATATGGGGTTCAGTCCCAGGACCCTGGGATCATAACTTGACCTGAAGGCAGATGCTTAACTGACTGAGCCACCCAGGTGCCCCTTGCTAAAGGCCCTATGTAGAGAGGTTTTGAGGGAAGTGTGAACTTGCTTCATGTAGACCGACAATTCAGGTAAACTTTTGTCTGGGTCTCATTTTGCTAAGTGTTGATGACCTAATAGGGTAGAGTCCTTATTGTTAGTTTCCATAACTAATTATGTCCAGAATGACTGTGTTTCAGATAGAAGACAAGGATACTCCAGCTTTGGGGTCTGCAGGCCAAGTCATTGGGCAGCTTCCAAAGCCTTTTCCCTCGAATACCACTCAGCTATAGCTGAGCTGGAATACTTGGTTACACATGCTGGTGATTCCTGGTTCTTCTATTATGACTCCTGTTGTGAGTCAGGCTGTGGCTTAGCCCTGTCCTTTTATTGTTACAGTAACAAAAGCTGAATAACTGCTGAATAATGATGTAGCAAGCCTTGGTGGGAATCGGTGAGAGCAGTGACCTGTGACCCATCTAAGATTATAATTAAACTCCCATCATAATTCACCAAAGCAGGGATGCCTGGGTAGCTGAGTCGGTTAAGTGTCTGCCTTTGGCTCAGGTCATGAACCCAGGGTCCTGGAATTGAATCCTGCATCAGGCTCTTTGCTCATCACAGAGCCTACTTTTCCCTCTGCCTAATGCTCCCTCTGCTTGTACTTGCCAGTTTTATCTGACAAATAAATAAATAAGACCTTAAAAAAAAATTCAACGAAGGGAATCCAGTCTCTGGGTTCTAGAAACACCAAGGTTCCTGGCAATTCTCTTCCCCTTTTATGGGATCCCAAGTTTATAAGGTTATTGGGTATTAGACATATGTCTATCCATCAGTGTTTGTATCTCAAAGAGTTTTATCCTTCTCTTATTAGTTTAGGAAGGTTAAAACACA
Organism: Mustela nivalis; assembly: GCF_964662115.1. Taxonomy (NCBI): domain Eukaryota; kingdom Metazoa; phylum Chordata; class Mammalia; order Carnivora; family Mustelidae; genus Mustela; species Mustela nivalis. The sequence goes on from NC_139023.1 coordinate 127,148,508, forward strand.
CACACACACACACACACACACACACACAAGCTACTCTCATGTCTTTATAGAACAGATGTGAATTAAGATGTTCTTTTTTTTCTTGATGTGCTCTTTCCTTTCACTTGCATGCCTTACCCTGCCCAAAGGCAAAAACCAAAAAATTTAGTAATGCTAAGCTAGTTTTTTCACTTACTAATTTTTAAAAAAAATTTGGTTCTAAAATGTGAAAATCTAGACTGTAGTACCAGGTGTAGTGGAAGCATCTTTGATCTAGGGACCTTCTCTACTCTGATCTTATGATCTGAGGGTTCATCTCGGCCTTGAATTTACTGTGTCTTTCAGAGCATCACCTCATCCCTCTGTGCTTCTACTTTCTCTTCTACAAAAAAATAATAGAAGTGGGGGCACCTCGGTGGCTCATTTGGTTAAGTGTCTCCCTTCACCTCTGGTCGTGATCTTAGGTCCTGGGATCGAGCCCTGCACCGGGCCCTGCACTAGGCTCCCTGCTCAGAGGGGAGTCTTCTTCTCCCTCTCCCACTGATCTTCCTTCCTGCTTGTGCACTCTGTTTCTCTGTCTCAAATAAATAAATAAAATCTTATTTATTTGTAATTATGTGGTAAGTCAGTGATCACTAAATATGTGACCTGCTTTTAAAAATGTAGCTTCCTGATCACCGTTTCAGACCGAATTTGTGGAAGTGGAACTGGTGAAGTTTTGTTGATTAAAAAACAAACCAATACCAAGAACTTCTGGGGTCATTCTAATGATGAGTCAAGTCTAGGAACCATCAGGTGGTGTCTGAGGTCCCTTTCAGATCTAACATTCTGATTATCTATGATAATCAGTGACCCTTGAGTAACAGGGTGTTGGAGAAATGTGAAGACCTTGGGTAATCAAGGGAGCCAAAACTATCTTCAGTGGTCATCTTTTCCATGTGAGGGAGCAAACCATATGGATATTTGAAGAAGTATATTCTCAACAGAGGGACAAGTAAGAACAGGGATCCTGAGACAGGATCATGCTTGCTGTGCACCCTAAAAAGAAAAATGTTGCCTACGGGCAAAACTGAGGGCTGCTGGAGGGAGGGATAGGGTGACTGGATTGTGAACATTGGGAGGGTATGTGCTATAGTGAGTGCTGTGAATTGTGTAAGACTGGTGATTCACAAACCTGTAGCCCTGAAACAAATTATACATTGTATGTTAATAAAAAATAATAATAATTAAAAAAAAAAGAAAGTAAGTAAATGGTCCTTCCAGGGAGTGTGAGTGGGCCCAAGGTGGGCTGCTAGATAGGGCTAGTGGCTATGTGGTGTGAGATAAGAGGCAGGTGGGAGGTTGTCTGCTCCCTGTTTTCTCTCCCATTGACCCTTGCTTGATAACGACAATTTCTATTATTAGAACCTCATTTCTTTGTATTTAAGCATTCTCTCAGAGCAGAAAGTGATACCTTAGTGTGAACTATTATGAGAACTTGTTCCTCTGTCACGCAGAACAAGATCATATGAAAGGATTGGGCGCATTCTGTAGAGCCGCATATGAGGGCTGACCTTCTCCTTTCCAGCTGAGCGGACAAGCTGAGGAGAGACAGCCTGTAACTCAGCTGAACAGGGACACAGGTTTTTGATGGCCATATCCAAAGCTCAAATAGTATGTCCTTGGTTTTCATCTTCACGGGAAATTCTGTAGCTGACTGTAACAGACCAAAATGACCTTCAGAGAATAATCCTACCCCAAACTTTAAAAACTAGTGCTCATTACTGAAAGTTCCCATATTTTGAAAGTTCCCTTGACAGTTGAAAAAGTTTTTTCCTTTTAAATAGACTTTATTTTTTAGGCAGCTTTAGGTTCACATTAGAATTGGCAGCAAGAACAGAGAGTTCCTCTGTACTCTGCCCCACATCACACGTGTGCAGCCTCCCCTACTATCAGTATCCTGCATCAGAGTGGTACATTTGTTACAGCTGATGAACCTTCACTGAGACATTGTTGTGACTCCACACCACAGTTTAGATTAAGGTTCACTCTTCGTGTTATACATCCTGTGGGTTTTAACAGTTGTATGATGGAATGTGCCCATCATTGTAGTATCAATAGTGATTAGTTTCACTGCCCTAAAAATCCTCTGTGTTCTGCCTATTCATCTCTCCCTAACCCCTGGCAACTGCTCATCTTTTCACTGTCTCCATACTTTTGCCTTTTCTAGAACGTCATTTGGTTGGAATCATACAGTGTGTAGCCTTTTTAGATTGGCTTCTTTCATACAGTAGTATGTGTTAAATCTTCCTCCATGTCTTTTCATGGCTTGATGGCTCATTTCTCTTTACTGCTGACTAGAAGAATTCTGTTGTCTGGAGGTGGCAGTTTATTTGTCCATTCACCTACTGAGGGATAGCTTGGTTGTTGCCAAGTTTTGGCAGTTATGAATAAAGCTGCTATAAACATCTCCGTGTGGGTTTTTGTATGGACTTAAGTTTTACTCCTTTGTAAACATCAAGGAGTGTGATTGCTGCATTGTAAGATAAGAGTTTATTCAGTTCTGTGAGAAACCACCATACTTCCATAGTCGTTGTACCATTCTGCATTCCCACCAGCAGTGAATGATGGTTCATGTTATTCCACATGCTTCTCAGTATTTGGTTTTGTCAGTGTTCTGCATTTTGGCCATCCTAGTAGGAGTGTAGTAGTATCTCACTATTGTCTTAATTTGTATTTCTCTAATGACATATGATGTGGAGCATCATTGATATGTTCATCTGCCATCTATATATCCTTTTTTATGGGGCATTTGTTCAGATCTTTGCCCATTTTTTAATTGGGTGGTTCATTTCCCTGTTGTTGAGTTTTAGTTCTTTGTATTTTGGATAACACACCTCTATCAAATATGTCTTTTGTAAATATTTTCTCCCAATCTGTGGCTTATCCTCTCATTTTCTTGTTTTGTCCTCCACAGTTGAGAAGTTTTACATTTTAATAAAGTCCAGGTTATCAGTGATTTCTTTAATGATGTGTGCTTTGGTGGTCATCACTATGCCCATGGTCATCTTGGTTTTTCTCCTGTGTTGTCTTCTAAGAGTTTTATAGTCTTTCATTTTACATTTCGGTCTGAGATTCATTTTGAATTACATTTTTGTGAAGTATTTAAGGTCTGTGTCAAGATTCATTTTTGTGCATGTCAATGTCCATTTGTTCCAGCACCATTTTTGGAAAGGCCGTCTTTTCTCCATTGTATTACCTGTGCTTTTTTTCAGTCAAAGATCAGTTGACTGTATTTGTGTGAATCTTTTTCTGGGCTCTCTATTCTTTTCTATTGATCTATTTGTCTTTTTGTTCATCAGTACCAACCATCCTGTATTGGTTACTGTAATTTTATAGTAGGTCTTAAAGTTAGGTGGTTATAGTCTTCCAGTTTTGCTCTTGTCCTTCAATATTGTGCTGGCTATTCTGGGTACTTTAGCTCCACATATAAGCTTTAGAATGAATTTGTTTATATCCACAAAATAACTTGCTAGAATTTTGATTGGGATTCTATTGAATCTGTAGATCAAGTTGGGAAGAACTGGCATCTTGAGTCTCCTATCCATGACAGTGGATTATCTCTCCATTTATTTAGTTCTTTCATTTCTTTTATCAGAGTTTTATAGTTTTCCTCTTACAGGTTTTGTATATATTGGGGGACTGTGCTAATATAAATGATATTGTGTTTTTAATTTTAAATTCCACTTGTTAATTGCAGGTATATGAAATATTGTAAAAAAATACTTTAACAGTTGTATTTTCCGGAGCATGACTGCATTTATGTCAAGCTAGCTACTTTCCCCTTTTCTCTTTATTTTATTTGGTTTTTAAAAAAGTTTTATTTATTTAAGTAATCTCTACACCCAACACAGGGCTTGAACTAACAACCTGAGATCAAGAGTCACATGTTCTTCCAACTGAACCAGCCAGGAATCCCCTCCCCTTTTCTTTTTAAATTCCTCCAACTTTTTCTTTTATATTGTTACTAAACTTATTTTAAGATTTTTGAAAATATTTTTTCTGATTATCAAAATAATATACTTTTATTATAGAAGCTGGAAAGGTGTAAGCATATATAAAAATGAAAATTCAAGTTACTCATAATGCTATCACACAGATTTTACTACTAACACTTTTATTTTCTTGCAGTCCTTTTTTTTTAGATTTTATTTATTTTTTAGAGAATGAGCAAGTGAGCAAGGGGAGGGGCAAAGGGAGAGCAAGAGAATCTCAAGCAGACTCTCCGCTCAGCACGGAGCCCAGTGTAGGGCTCAAACTCATAACCCTGACATCGTGACCTGAGCTGAAATCAAGAGTCAGAAGCTTAACGGACTGAGCCACCCAGGAGCCCCTCGTGCAGTCCTTTTTTGGTACATGGATATAAGCTGTATTATATTAACTGAATCATATTGTATCTATCAATCAGATTATATATAATCTGCTTTTTTACTCACTATAACATTTCCCCCATGTTATTTTTTTTTAAGATTTTATTTATTTATTTGACAGAGATCTCAAGTAGGCAAAAAGGCAGGCAGAGAGAGAGGGGGAAGCAGGCTCCCTGCTGAGCTGAGAGCCCATTGCCCAGGACCCTGAGATCATGACCCAAGCTAAAAGTAGAGGCTTAACCCACTGAGCTACCTAGGCGCCCCTCCCCCATGTTATTAAAATGTTTCCGTGAACAAATTTTAATTACTTCATAGTATGTTCTTAAATAGATGGCCTCAAAAACTTAGAGTATGTTCTTCTGGTGGATGTTTAGGTTTCTAGTTTTTGACTGCTAACAAAGCATAGAAAGAAACTTATTTTTATTCACATTTCTGACATTCTCCTTGGGAGATAATTTTCCTTGTAGGAAATTTGAGGGAGACCCTTTTTCTGTTCTCAATAGAATTTCAAAATTGAAAGATAGAAATTGTTCGAATAGATAGAAACCAAAATATATTTACATTTGGAAAATGGTTAGGGTGTATACCAACAAGGATCTGCCTAATAACCTCAAAATTAGATTTGTTCACACACCTTGTCATTGGCAGCCTAGGACACATATAAGTGTTGTCATGAAGGGTTCACCCCTGTAAAACTTGATGTTGAGTAGTTGAGGATCAGATTGGTTTGTGTGTGCTGTGCAGGCAGATACATGCCAAAGAATAAGAGAAAATTTATTAATCAGAAATCATTCTTTTTGCCCTGGGAAGGAGCAGATGGAGTGAAGACAGTCAGGAGTGTTACCCTAATTGGGATTGTCGTGCCTCTACTTGGAAACCTGAAGCAAAGCTAAAGAGACCCTTCCAGCTGTAGTATCTTTTGTAGTTTGAATCGCCTTTTTTTTTTTTTTTTGAGATTGATTGATTGATTGGCTTAAGAAATAGAGGGAGAGAGAGAGTGAGCACACAGGAGAGAGGGAGAGAGGGAAGCAGATTCCCCGCTGAGCGGGCAGCCTGACACAGGGCTCCATCCCAGGACCCCAGGATCATAACCTGAGCCAAAGGAGACTGAGCATCTTTAGGTTGAATCACCTTTTAGAGTATGAGTTAGTTTTTCTTCCTTAACGTTTTAAAAACCATTTGTCTATATGTCTTCAGAGATAGTACATTCACTTGGTACAACAATAAAAATATGTATTTGAAATATATTGTTCCCACCTCTTTATTTTCCCCCATGCCCTTTAGGTAGTCAGTTTTGCTAGCTTTTTTTACAAATCCTTTTTTTGGTTTTGGCTTTGGTTTTTTGTTTGTTTGGGCTCATTAGAAACCCATTTAGCATTTCCTTTTTTACTCCAGCATTCTCCCCTTTCCTGATTGCTCCATTTTGATCTTTGCTGAGTCCTCTTTTTATCTAGACCTGTTAATGTTGGTGTGCTTGAAGGCTCAGTCCTTGGACCTTTTTTCTACCCACACTCAACTTTCTTAGTGATCTCATTCAGCTCTTGGCCTTAAAAACCATCTGTAGTCCAACAACTCCCACTTTTATAATGCCAGCCCAGACTTTTTCCCTGACCTCCAGATTTGTATATCCAACAATTTGTCTCACCTGCTGCCTTCTCCATCTTGATGGTCCTAATTATGGGACCAGTCTTCCCCCACCCCCTTCCTTACCTACTGTATCCAATCCGTAGCATCTCCAAATGGCTCTACCTGCAAATGCTACCCAGAATCTGACTACTTCTTACCACCTCCACTATTACAGCCTAGTCTGTGCTAGCATCATCTCTCCTCCTCCTCCTCTTCTTCTTCTTCTTTCCCTCAATTTAAGTGTTTCTTTAATTTTATTTTTTCATCATGGTAAATGTACTCTTTAATGTCTATCCCCTATTTCTCCCATCTCCCTCTTCCCCTCTGGTAACTATCAGTCTGTTCTCTAGAGTTCAGAGTCTGTTTCTTGGTTTGTCTGTCTCCTTTTTTTTTTTTTTCTTTGCTAATTTGTTTTATTTCTTAAATTCCACATATGAATGAGATCATATGATATTTGTCTTTCTCTGACTTATTTCAGTCAGCATTTATACTACCTAGCTATGTTGTTGCAAATGGCAAGATTTCATTCTTTATTATGGCTGAATAATATTCAATTGTATATGTACATACCACATCTTCATTCATCTATCAGTGGATACTGTGGCTGCTTCTGTAGTTTGGCTATTGTAAATAATGCTGCAATAAACATAGGGATGCATGTGTCCCTTAACATTTTTTTTTTTTGTAATTTTGGGGTAAATACCCAGTAGAGTGATTCCTGGATCATAGGGTAGTTCTATTTTTAGTTTTCTGAAGAACATCAAAGGGATTGCGTTTTCATTTTCTTATGAACTATTTCAACCTACAGAAGATGCAGAACATGTTACAATAATCATATGTGTACCCACAACCCAGTTTTCTTAAATCTTAACATTTTGCCACTTTGGCTTCACATATATAATTAAAAACAAGAAAATTTAAAACACCAGAGGAACAGATGTTGCTTCCTGCATAACCCTTGCTGGGCCCAGTCTTTTCCCTCTCTACCTCCCAGAAGTAACTACATTCTGAATATTTACCTCTGCATATTTTTAGTTTACTGGCCAAGATGTATTGAAAAAAAAAAAAAAAAACTTGGTCACACATATTTAACATTACAGAACAAATTTCATACCATACATACAGTACATACAGAACTGTATGTACTGTACATACAGAAGCTTATGTGTGTGTTTATATCTATGATTTTGAGATTTATTTGTACTAATTCATTTAGTTCTAGTTCAGTACCGCATGCTACAATTTATCCATTAGTCTATTGATGAACATTTTTTTAAACAGATTTTTACTATTATAAACAATGTTGCATTGTATAGTATTGCACTTGTCTTTTTCTGCATATCTCCCTCCCCTGGGTGGGGTGGAATTATTAGGAGGAATTTTTAAGTTTTAGAATATCTGCATATTGGCTTTACTAGATATTCCACAAAGAAGTTGCCTCAAATCCTTTCTCAACAGTGGTGCATGAGTGTTCCCACTGCTCATCATCCTTGGGTGGGGTGGAGGAGGTATACAGAAAATGTATCTTGTTTTCTTTTGAAACAGCTTGGGGAGATGTAATTCACATACCACGCAATCCACCCATCTAAAGTGTGTATATGCTTGGGTGGATTTATGTGTATTCATAGATTGGTGCAGTCATCACCACTGTTCTCTTCAGAACATTTTCATTACCCCCAGAAGATACCCCGCACAAGATTTAACTATAATTTGCTATCTGTTTTGTGTACATTTGCCTATTCTGGACATTTTCTGTAAATGGACTCATACAACATACAATTTTTTGTGACTTGACTTCTTTCACTTACCATGCATTCAGGGTTCACTCATGTTCTAGCATGTGTTAGTACTTTATTGCTTTTTATGACCAAGTAATACTCTATTGTATAGATGTATCATGTTTTATTTATCCAGTGATGGACATGTGACTCCCCCCCACACATACACACCTTTTGGCTATAATGAATAATGCTGCATAAACATTCCTGTACATGTTTTTATGTGGACGGTTTTTTGGATGAAGAAATCGCACTTTGGATGCCAGGAGCAATAGGTAGAGGTCACAGGGGTCTACCTGGTGCAGGGCGGTAAGGAAGCAACAGGAGTCCTTTCTCTAGCCCTCTTGGCTGCCATTGCTCAGAACTTCCCCACAGTACTCACCATGATGTGGAAGGTGTGACAGCATGTATACTTCCTAGCCTTGGCTACAGCCCCCCCCCATAAGGGCCTGTGGCCACTCACTTGCCTTTTTGCGCATTAACAAATGTTCTGGCCTCTAACAGCATCTTACCTCAACTATGAACTCCCAGACTGCCAGTGTCTCTCTCTAGGACTAAGACTTTTGAAAGTCTTGTCTTCTCCACCCAACGAGGGAGAGCATTTTCAGGTAAATTTATCAACTATCTGGGCCATAAATTTAAAAACCAATCTTAGGAAGTGCTGGGCAAGCTCCTGGCCTTATTTTATCTGTTTTATCTGCACGCCTCTTCATGGCCAGGAGTAGACAATAAGATCTAGAAATTTATTTTAGAACTAATGGAAGGAACAATGACGTCTGATAAAGTAATCTAGCTCTTTACCTGGGAGAACAGAATATTCTTGTGAGTTTTGTTTTCAAAAGTCAGAACTTTTCTCTCCTTCTCTACTTTTTAAAATTCAATTTATATAAACTAATTTTTTACATTTCTTTTGTATAAAAATAAGCAAATACAAATATGTATTCCTCCTTCTTACACAAAAGGTAGCATGCTGTATACACGAATCTACTCTTTGCTGTTCGGACTTTCAGTATCCTCTGGAGATCTAACAGGTTTTCTGTCATCCTTGCACACTCTCTATTACAGCTCCTTGGTATTTTGTTGTGTAAATTTAAAATAAATGATACAACTTACCCCTACCAGTGTCTTCTCCAGTTGTTTCCAGCCTTCCACTCTTAGCAAACATGCCACAATCACATGTTTATATTTGCTTAGTTCCAGAAGTAGGATCGGTGGGTCCAAGGTTACAAATACTTGTAATTCTTCTAGCTATGATGAATTGCTCCCCCAATGTAGTCATACCATTTTGTGCCTCTGCTTGTCTTAATCGAGTAAGTTGTGTTAATTTTTTGAATTTTGCCAATCTGATAAGTGTATGACTTTAATTTGCTTTTCTCTAAGAGTGAGATTTAACATCTTTTCCTATTTAAAAACCATCATAATATATTTTTTTCTGTGAACTACCTGTATCCATTGCCCAGTTTGTGAGTATTGGTTTGTGAGTATTCTTCTTCATTGATTTCTGGTCCTTTATATATTAGGGAGATTCATCTTCTGTCTGTGATATGAGCTACTAATTTTTGGTGAGCTTTAAAGACAACTTTGATAACAGGGTTTGTTTGTTTGTTTGTTTGTTTGTTTTTAACATAGTTAGGGTCATTCACAGTACTTCTGGGTTTTACTTTTCAGTCTTAAGATTATATCACTAGTATTCTTATTTTTCAAGTGTAACAGGGTTTTTATACCTCAGAAGGAAATGCAGAGGGATGTCCTGGAACATAGAAGCTGTGACCCTGACTTGTTTGCTACTGATAGGAAGGTGATGGTATCTCAGAGTTGGAAGAGCACAGAATTTGGAATCAGCAAACATTGGTTTGAGTCCTGTCTTTGCCACTTACTGGTTATACCTTTTTAATGATCTCCTGATTTCTGTATAAAATATGAAATACAGGCTTTTACAGGGCATTTGTGAAGGTTAGCTCAGGTGAATTCAGTAAAGTATTTGGCAACCTCTCAAATGTTAGGCAATTATTTGTGTGTGTGCTGTGTAACTCTGATCACCAGTCCTCCCCCGCCTATATCCAAACATCAGACTTTCTTGAAGTAGTATCTTTAGGCTCTGTGAGATTATGCAGTAAAAAAAAGGGCAGTTATTGAATATAGTAGGAAACAATGTAAAGCAGTACTAGAACAGTAATAAACTCAAAGGCCATAAATAGGTTTAATAAATGGAAAGAGGGGTTACTTTTTAGAGAGAAACTTATCCTATTCTTGGGAGAGACAGGGGACGAAGAAGGGCAGGAAAATGTGGTATATGAATGCTGACAAGAAAGCTCAATAAATGTCATTGTCTAAGGCCAAACTACATATTTGAAACTGATTCTAAATGCCTTGAATTCATTAAGGTGGTTTCCCTGTAGGAGTTCACCCACAGCCTCATGCTTCAGCTACCAAGAAGCTTTTCAAAGCAAACAGTAATTAAGGTTGTTTGTCTTAAGGCAATAATAGACTATCTGATGGGTTAAAAATATTAGAATGTTCTTATTGTACCCCTCAGTTTTGTAAATTATTTTTAATTTTTCAAGAGATAATACAGTTATATGCTTAAATATTCAAAAGATACGTCTTAGCACTTACAGCACACTTTCTGTGTGCTGGCTCTGCATTAATCCTCAAACACTTATGGAGAAGGCACTACTGTCCCCATTTTGTAAGTGAGATACTGAGGAACAGCGAGGTTAGGTAACTTTCTGAAGTCACATAACTAGAAACAGGCAGAGTGAAGACTTGAACTCAGGCTGCCTGGTTTCAGAGTCTACACTCTATGCTGTTTTGACAGCTGTGTATTAAATAGTCCTGGGGGTGCCTGGGTGGCTAAGTGGGTTGAATGTCTCTCTGACTCTTGGTTTCAGCTTAGGTCATGATCCCAGAGTTGTGGGATCAAGTCCTACATTGGGCTCCCTGCCCAGCGGGGAGTCTGCTGGAGAGTCTCTGTCTCTGTCCCTCTCCCTCTCCCCCTGCTAGTGTGTGAAGTTGCTCTTTCTCTCTAAAAATAAATGAATAAATCTTTTAAAAAATAGTTCTAGACACAACCAGTCTTATAATCCGTTATTCATCTTTCTAGAGATAGCCTGTGTATATATAATAAAATCCAGAATTTTTTATTTTTCTTTTCAAAAATACATATGGTAACATTCTTTTTTTTTATTTTTTAAGATTTTATTTATTTATTTGACAGAGAGAAATCACAAGTAGGTAGAGAGGCAGGCAGAAAGAGAGGGGGAAGCAGGCTCCCCGCCGAAGAGAGAGTCCGATGTGGGACCTGATCCCAGGACCCTGAGATCATGACCTGAGCCCAAGGCAAGAGACTTAACCCACTGCATCACCTAGGTGCCCCCATATAGTAACATTCTATGAGCAATATCTTGTACTTCTTTCTGAGTGGTGTCTTGGCTTGTGATATAATTACATAAGGTTCATCTTCATTTGTTGTTATATCTGTATAGTACTCCACTGTATGGATGGACCATGATTTAACAATCTTGTGCTGACATTTTCAAGTCCTTTGCCATTCCAAACAGTGCTGCACTGAATACCTTTTTGTACATAATCATTTTGAACCCATGCAAATTGATCTGTAGGATCAATTCCTACAAATGAAATTGCCAGGTCAAAGAATATGTAAATTTGTGTGTTTGTACCCATGTCTTTCTTTTTTTCCCGCTTATTTTCATTCTTGCCTCTGCCCCATGGCCCGACCCTACAGTGCTGTGCTCTGACCACTCTCCACGTGCTCTCCTGTACCCATTTCTTTTAGAGCTGATATTTTACAACCAAAGATAGGTACAGTTTCTGTTGATTTTGGCTTTCTCATTTTGCAAACAAAAAGCCTTATGGAGAGAAGCATGCTTTTGACCTTTGGAAACCTCTAGGAGAACAGAATCTGTGTATAATTTAAATGGGTCTAGAATTAATATACAAACTAGTGTCTTAAATATTTATGTTATTAGTATATGATTTCCCTGGGTGGGTGAGTAAGGGAGGTGGGGAAACCTTACTTTCAGGAAAAGATATGAAATCATGTTTTTGCAAGTTAGCTTTCAGCAGGGTCCTTGTGCATTTCAGTAATCCTGAAATATAGTAATGAATATTGAGAGTGTTTGGGTTATGCTGACAAGAATATGAAAGAATTAGCTCAGTGAATATTGACTTAAAGCGTGCATGAAGATGAACAGCAAAGATAAAGATATATGTGTATATACATTTATGTACATATATATATATTTTTTTTAACTAATCTCTAAACCCAATGTGGGACTCAAACTCATGATTTTGAGATCAAAAGTCACTTGCAGGGTGCCTGGGTGGCTCAGTGGGTTAAAGCCTCTGCCTTTGGCTCAGGTCATGATCTCAGGGTCCTGGGATTGAGCCTACTTTCCCCTCTCTCTCTCTCTCTCTCTGCCTGCCTCTCTGCCTACTTATAATCTCTGTCTGTCAAATAAATAAATAAAATCTTAAAAAAAAAAAGTCACTTGCTCTTCTGGTGGAACCAGCCAGGCACGCCTGCCCCCTAACTTTTTTTCTTTTCTTTTTTTTTTTTTTGTAAGTAAAGGTAGCTTCTAATTTAAAGATACTGGAAAAGAACCCATAGTACTCTTTCATGAATTATAGGGACTATTTTGGAAAATATAGACCAAATTTAGAGCTTCTGTGAATTTTTAAGGGGGAGAAGGGGAAAAACCTATTAATAATAACAGCAAAATCTGGCCAGGGGTGGTATCCTAGTTGGTATAGTGGCATAGTCACCTGGCCCCTCAGTGTCCCTCTTGCCTCCAAAGAACTTGTACTTTTCCTCTGCAGATTTTGTTAGCATCTTTTGAAAGTTCTATCGATTAAAGATGTATTTATATTAAGAAGCATGTTTGTTAAATTATAGAGTACAGTTCAAAGAGGTGAGGGCTGTCATGCAGTAATGTGGATCAACATTACAATTGCTTTCCTCTTATTACCTTGCTGGGATCATCCATTCTAAATCACACTGTGTGTGTTTTATAGATGATTTGGAATTCCTGTGTATTACATTTGGAAGGATAAGACCTTGAGGGATGATTTTTGCCCCAACCCATCATTTTTTAGAGGAAGGAACTCTGGATTACGAGGTGAAGGGAATAGGCTGTTGATCCTGCCTAGAACTCAGGCATTCTGACGATCAGTACAGTGCTCTGTGGTTTAGTCAATGCCACGGGGGCTCTAGGACAGTGTGTGGGTGGTTATGATGGTGCCATGGGGCCATACATGAACTTTACCTGTTTTGTAGTTTTACTTGATATGACCCCTGAACTTGGGGGGGGGGAAGGGGAAGAATTCTGTTTTTTCCTGCTCTGTACTTCATAGTTCATGGTACATCCTATCCAAACCTCAGGCTGTTTTGTGACTGATAATGTTTTGTTATTGTTGTGTGAACACATAAAGACTTATATGGTTTTAGCTTGTGACTCTTGCAACCATTTATAGTACTGTTTCAGTGAAAGGGAGAAACGAGTCCTGAGTTAGAACTTACTTGCACATAAACTTTGATAGTTGTCTTTGTTAGGGATTGCTTATATCTGGGATAAAGTTGGTGAACTTAATGTTACTTATTCTAGCCTTGTGACCTTCCCTAAGACACAGTAAGCATTACGTTGGTCAACAACCTCTTATCCTACAATTCTAAAATCCTAAAATCTCTGAAAAGATTTTTGGAATTAACCTGAACTATTGTGAAGTTATGCATAGTTTCTGTCTAATCCACTCAGCATAAATATTCTTAACTTGGCCTGATGCAATATTAATTTGTTTTATTTTGGGATTTGGTTATACCTGGAGCCTGGGAGGAGGTATCACATAACATGTGGTATGACATTCTTTCTAAAATATAAAAAATTCTGAATACTTAAACACCTGGCCCCAAAGATCTCAGTGAAAGGATTGTGTGTCTGAATTTATCTCTGATTTACGCTTTGCACGCCTAAGAGCACTTTCATACTTAGTAACTGTTTTTCCCAACAACCTTGTGAGAGAGATAAGGCAGATAGATACACTTTGAGAAAGGTGACCCCTGGATAAGTGCTTTCCTAAAGTCACCTGGGTCGAAAGTGGTAGAGCTAGAGATAAAAGTTGTTTATCCTGGTGAATACCAATTCATGTCCCAAGGATCACATCCTCTGTGACATTCATCCATCCCTTACCCCTACAGTGTGGACTTGATGTCTTCATCCTTTGTGTTTGTATATTGGCCTTCCCATATCAGGTTGTAAGCCTTCTGAGGGAGGAACTGCATCCAATTAATTTCTATTCCTAGTATCTTCCATGGTACTTGGGTTAACCGGATCCTAAAAGTGGGTGGAAAGAGTGAATGCAGGAGTGTGCTTTGAGGTTTGTGTTGTTACTTACGGTGTTCTTTCCACACCATACTGCTGATTATAGGGATTTATTCTTTCATTCCACACAGTTCTTCTACAAAAGAAGTAAAAAAATTATATATCACCTACTTTCTTAAAGACAGAGTTGCAGCAAGTAACCAATAGGAATTTCTTTTGGTAAAATAACAGTGCGATGCATTTATTTGGAATCATTTAAAAATTATATCTTTAGGCTAGCTTGATGAATGAAAGCTTCTAATAAGAATTGGAATCTTTAAGTATTTTTTAAATTATACACTTGACCACAGAACAGCAATTCAATGGTAAATTTTTATTAGTGTCTCTGAAGCTAAATTTGGCAAGTTGTGCATCAAAGATCTTTTCAGTATAAAATAAGAATGTCAACTAATTTGCAAATTACTTTTCCTGTTTGCTCTTTTCCTGAGAGTACTAACCCAGACCAAAAAAAAAAAAAAAAAAAAAAGATTCCATATTTGTTACTGCCACCCATTTTCCATAATTTTTTCTTGAAATATACAGGGCTCTCTACAAGTAATCCTAAACTTTATGGCCTCTTTTCCTGTGTGATTCTTCTGCCGAAGACATAATCCAACCAACGAAGACTTTATATCATTTGATTTTTTGTGTTTATGCCATGCCCTTTTTCTGCAATGACTGACTCCCTTGTTTACGTGGAATCCTTGCCATCCTTCCTAACTTTGTTGGTTCAAATATTGCTGCTTCTGGGAACTTTTTCCTGGTTTTTTTTTTTTTTTAAAGATTTTATTTATTTATTTGACAGAGAGAGATCACAAGTAGACGGAGAGGCAGGCAGAGAGAGAGAGGGAAGCAGGCTCCCCGCTGAGCAGAGAGCCTGATGCGGGACTCGATCCCAGGACCCCGAGATCATGACCTGAGCCGAAGGCAGCGGCTTAATCCACTGAGCCACCCAGGTGCCCCGATTCCTGTTTTTTTTTTTTTCCACTTTTGCTTCCTATATTCTGCCTTGTGTTTTTATTTTCATGTAGTTTCCTATATAATTGTGTCTTCTGGATTTTAAATTCATTGAGAATAAGGACTTACCAGTTCTTTCTTACTGTAACGCCTCTGAGTGCCAGCCTTCTTTGGCTTTCCTTGGATTGTAGCAGTGTACTTCCACAATCTGTCTGTCATCCATCACCTCCCAGGGATGGTCTGTGTCTGTGTCTGTGTCCAGATTAACCTCCTCTTATGAGGACACCAGTTGTTGGATTAAAGCCCATCCTAATCTAGTTTGATTTAATCTTAACCTGATCTTAACCTTAATCTTCAAAGACCCTGTTTCCAAACAAGGTCCTAGTCCCAGGTGTGAAAATGAGGAATTGAGGGGACAAGACTCAACCCACAACACGTGGTTATATGTATTTTATTTTATTTTTATTTTTACTTTTTAAATTTAAATTCAATTAGCCAATGTATAGTACATCATTATTTTCAGATGGGTTATATATATTTTTTATTTTATTTATTTATTTGGGGGGGTTATATATATTTTGAAGAGAATTCTGTTTTCTGTCTTAACTCCTTTGAACTGTTGCTTGTCACCTTTCAGGTTAAGTAATTTAGACTTTGGTCACTTTCTTCCTGCTCTCGAGTAGTTCCAGAAATAAGATCTGGTTCATTCCCTGGCAGATCTTAACATCATGGAATCTTGAAACTGAAAAGTGTCCATCTAAGTCCTTTTGTTTAAGTTTTACAGTAAGAAAAGGTAGATAAACCATCTTGTTTTGTTGTGCCTACAGTCCGACAGCTGCAGTCATAGAGTAGACAAATTATACCAGGGACCAGTGTTCTGTCCTTGCTTTCAACCAAAGCAAAGAAATGAGGTAGTTCTGATTAGAATAAACATCTTTCAAATAGATATCTTAAGGCAAAAGCCCAAGGCATATTTTTTCATAGACTTCTTGGAGTCATGCAGGGTTGCCCTCAGTGAAACACCAGGAACCATGGCTGGTACTCACAGAAGCCCCACAAAAACTTTTGGTGGAGTATTGAAGGGAATGCGGACGCATGTGGCATTTGATGATGACTAACCCAAGCCTCTGTATATGGAAGATGGTAGGGGAAAGAGCTGACAGTGCGCTGGGAGATTTCCATAGATTATCTCCTTTAATCTTTATACCAGGCCCCACTAGTGCTGCCTGGGGGGACTTGCCCAAGGCTGTCAAACCAGTGGGAGGCAGAGCTGAGATTTGATCCTAGGCCTGTCTTACTTTGAAGCATTCAGTATATCTCCTTTGTCCTGCCTGTATTTTCTTTGTCAAATTTCTCAACTGTAATTTTCTCCACTGATAATAGTAATGACAGCTGACAAGAATTTAATTAGGCATTAAATAAAATATTCATATGGAAGGAGAGTATAGTTTGCTTTACAGTTAATAAAACATACTTTTTTAAGTTATTTAGGTCAAAAAATTAGATAATCCAACATATTTACTTTCCCCTTCCATATCTTTATTTCCATTCTTTTAAATTTTGAAAAATAGCATGAAACATTTAATAAGGTGTTACGATCATTATTGGATATTTGAATCATGGCTACCTCTCAAAAAAAAAAAAAGATTGAACAACTTCTTAAATTAGAAAGCTGTTTTGGTGAAGTGTCATTGCTGGGGCAAAACAGGTCGAACAAGAAAAAAGACAATTAAACCCTCTTTGCTTTCTCACTTTTAATAACTTTAGCCTGTGTACTCTTGGAGGCTATTTTTTTAAGATTTTTTTTTTTTAAGTAGTCCCTACACTCAGCATAAGGCTTGAACTTACAACACCAAGATCAAGAGTTGCATGCTGTGCTGACTGCGCCAGCCAGGCTCCCCACAGAGGCATTAATGACTTTGTGTAATTTTAAAATTTAGTGGTTTGGGGGCACAGTCACCAGGACCGTTTGGGTTGTAAGTGATAGAAAACTAACTTCAGGAAGAGTGCTCACTCGGAAGCAGGTAGCTTCGATTGCCAACAAGAATCTGTCTCACCCCATTGCTCACCTCTCTTTGCTTCACATTGACTTCATTTTCAGAGATAGGTTCTCACCTCATAACGACAAAAAGCAGGCACCGTCAACTCTAGAGTATCATCTGCCAGCCAAGCAATGAAGTGTGGGGACTGGCTTTCACAGCCTAGCTGGGGGTCTGATTGGCCAGACCTGGATCACAGATGACTTGTGGACTGAGAAGAAAATGATTTCCAAGATAAACTTGGCCATGTTATCAAAATCAGGAGGAAGGGATACTGGACATGGTAGTTTAGAACATAGGTTGTTATAAGAACTTTGTATTTTTTGGTGCTGGAATTTAAGAAAACTAATCTGCTACCTGGAAAGAATATATTCAATATTAACTATCACTGAAAAAGGAAAGAGCCAATAATGTACAATTTGTGGTTGGCTACCAGACACTGTTACACCACAATACATGTTACACTAATACATGTTGCTGTGTTTTTTTAATTGTACCATTAACAATTCTCTTAAGTAATTAGTAACATTTTGGAGCACTTATCATGCATGTGTTTGCTTCCTCCACCTCAGTTGCTGTCCTCACCTTCCTGACAAGGGCTGAACTCATAAGAATTCTGTCTGGCCTTCTTGCTTCCAGTCTTGATCTCACCCACCTCTGTTTTCCTTAGAGGAGCTAGGTTGAATTTTTTTTTTCTTTTCTTTTTCTTTTTTTTTTTTTTGAAGTATAGACGCGAGCTTATCAGCCTTTGTTTGTTCATCTTGGCCTCTCATTGCACTTAGGGTATGATCTTGGCTCCTGCCTGTCTTCCCAGCCTGCCTCTTGAGCTCTACTTCTCTGCTTTTTTTTTTTTCTGTCTCTTCTATATCAGTGTTATATTTTACCATGTCCTTCCCTCTTCCTACCCTGTTCTTCATTCTCACACTTTATTTTTTTTTTAAGATTTTATTTATTTATTTGAGAGAGAGAGAGCATGAGCAAAGGGAGAGGCAGACTTCCCGCTGAGCAGGGAGCCCAACTGGGGGCTCAATCCCAGGACTCTGGGATCATGACCTGAGCCAAAAGCAGATGCTTAACCGACTGAGTCCCCTAGATGCCCCTCACGCTTTATTTCTTTAACTCTTACTCCTTCAAGCCCTGTTTAAATGTTAGTCCCTTAAATCCTCTGTCTGTTTTTTTTTTTTTTTTCTTTCTTATTAGGCTCTATACCCAACATGCGGCTTAAACTCAAGACCCCAAGATCAAAAGTCACATGTTCTACCAAATGAGCCAGCCAGAACCCTGCTTCACTTCCTTAAATACTTAGGGATTTCCCTGTTCCTCAGATGTGAAAATATGAGGCTCCTTCCCCTTTATGCACTTAGGACAATCTGTAATTACATATTCATATATTATTAGACCAGTATTCCCCGCTAAACCATGTTCTCTGTGAGAGCAGGGACCAGATATCTTTAGTTAACTGCTGAATATCTAGCATCAGGACCACAGTGCCTGAATCATAGTAGGCACTCAAATATGTGTTAAGTGGATTAACAGACTAATAACTGAAAATAATCCAAAGCAGTGCGTTTTATATTTATTCATTTTTAAAATTTTTTAAAAGTAAGCTCTGTGCCCAGCATGGGGCCTGCACTCACAACCTGGAGATCAAGAGTTGCAGACTCTACCACCTGAGCCAGCCAGGAGCCCCAAAGTAGTGCATTTTAAATGATTACCCTTTTTATAGTCTCACGTTCTCATTTCATTCATTACTCAAGAACAGACTTATGTTTAGAGAATTTTTATCCCAGCAACTTTTGGTTTGCTTAGGAATGTTAAAGGACAAAATTAAACCAAGTAAATTTGAAGTTTTCATTGGCTCTATTAAGCAGTTCCTGAGTGGGGCAGCATCCCCTCCAGCAAGTAGAGGGGTGCTCTGAGGAGTTGTATAGAATGGACGGTTTTTACAGGGAGGAGGATGGAGCAAGGAGTTAACAGCAAAAGAAAAGAAATGATTACTTCAGGCTAGGTCATTTTCCCTGAGGAGGAGGGACAAGGGTCTTATCAGGTACATAACCTCATCTTCTTTTAGGCCTGGTTAACCTATAGGGGAGGTTGAAACTGTAGTTAAGTTAGGTGTTAAGTTCTGGTTTAGTGACTTGGCTTAAATGACACCATTTTTGGTCTGTAGTTTTCTTTTTAAGAGGAATAAGCCATGCTTCCTTTATTGCTGATTATTATTGTTAGCAATTCAAATTCCCTACAGTGATGCACTTGATTTTTTTTTTTTTAGATTTTATTTATTTGACAGAGAGAGAACATAAGCAGGGGAGGGGTGGACGGAGAAGCAGACTCCCCAGTTATCAGGGAGCCTGATAATGGGACTCTATCCCAAACTCAATCCTAGGATCGTGACCTGAGCTGAAGGCAAATGCTTAACCGACTGAACTACCCAGGTGCCCCTGCACCTGGTTGTCAAAACTTCTGTATCAGAGCCAGCTATAATAGAGGAAAATCCTAAATTTTAGGATATGTAATTCCACTCAATTTTACCTGAGCCTGGGTGTGTGGGAGAGGAAGGGAAAAGGCCCCACTCACTCCAAATGGCTACCTGGCTAGTAACACAGAAGCTTGAACACTCCTATACATCAGGTATGCCATCCCCAGAATGCAGGCATCCAAATTTAGCTTTCTCTCCACATCCTTGTGATTTTTTGGAAGGAGATGCTTTCTCTTCAGTGATTTATTATTTACTGCAGTCTCCCCAACCTTTGTCATGTCTATTTGGCAATATTTGTAGGGCCCCTTTGAGGTCACAGGCGAGGCTATCTGCCCCCTAGGTGCGAAGGGGTTATAATCTCTGCACCTTTGTGGCCCTCTGATGCCCTTAGACACATTGGCTGGGAAACTTACTCTCCAGGATCATTCCATGTGTTGTGGGTAACATAACTCCTTTCTCCCTTTTGAATCCACAGCTGGTCATGTTCGGAGTTTGACCTGAATGAGATCCGCCTGATAGTTTACCAGGACTGTGAAAGGAGGGGCAGACAAGTCTTGTTTGATTCTAAAGCGGTTCACAAGATTGAAGAGGTGGCAACTCAGGTATGAAATGCAGATTTGCTTTCATCTTTTTTATCTGTGCTGTTAACCACCTCTCTGAGCAGTCATTTATTAATTCATTATCTTCTCTTTGGGCTGTATTGTACAGTACCAGTAATGGTTCAGAAGAAACATAAACAAAGGCTCTCCGCCACCCTGCTCTGCTGCATTTGTATTCTTATTAATATACACAGGTGAGACTGTTAGCAAGGAATTATGACAGATGCTCAGTAGGGTACTATAAATGTTACTAGAGGTAAAGTTGCAATGCAGTAGGATTTGGATGCCAAACATGTGCTGTGTAATAGGAAAACTGAGAACTCGAAAATTCATAAAGTGTTAGCTTGAAGGGAAGTTAATAGAGCATTCTGTCTAGTATTTCTCATAGATAATAAGAGGTATTACATTGCATGAAGTTAAACAAAATTAAATAGCTTTCCTTACCATAGGGCTCTTCAGTATGCTAACATAAGCTTTTATCTTCAAAAGGGAGGGCTTCTCAAACCCATCTGACCAGGGAAGCTTTATTTATTTCCTATTTTTAGTGGTGAGCAGGGTTGGGGTGATGGTGGATGGGGTGTGGGGAGATCTGGGATGGGTAAAGTGAGGACATAAGAGCCCTTGATCCCTTGTAGCCAGAACAGGAAAGGTAAGGTCATGTGTCCAGGTGAGGCACAGAGTCCAGACGTCCTGAGTCTTCTGGACATCAGCCTGCGGTACCTCTAAGTTGTTGCCTTTAGACTTTTCATTCTTTTCATGTTCAATACCTTGCTATCCATACTGACCAAATTCTGGAAGTTCATAGAATGTGTAGCTAAGTAAATGAATAGTTTATTTCACGGTCTTTGTTTCATCAGGGCCCAGGGGCTCTTTTCCTGTTCTTGATAAAGATCATTTCTGCAGGAAGGACGTATTTGGTTAAAGGCAGTTGAGCTGGGTAGATTCCATAGTGCTCTAAAGTGGAAGTCTGCCAGGTAGCTAATCATTACAGTAGTTGTTGGGCTTGTTAGGTTGGGGGTGCGGGAGGGGCAGGGATCTCTCAGGTGATTCACCTGTAGGCTTTAATGGTAGATTTGTATCAAAGTTATAGTGAGCCAGCACTTTACCCTTTGGTGGACAGGCCATGGTTTTCCTTTGATTTTCCACATCGTTTCCTGTTTCCCTGAAGCCCTGCACAGGTAGTTTGTTTTAAAAATATATATATATATATACACACACATACACATACACATACATATATATATATTTTTTAAATATTTTATTTTATATATTATATTTATTTATATTTAAATATATATATATATATAATTTAAAGATTTTATTTATTTATTTGACAGGCAGAGATCACAAGTAGGCAGAGAGAGAGAGAGGAGGAAGCAGGCTCCCCATTGAGCAGAGAGCCTGATGTGGGGGACCCTGGGATCATGACCTGAGCCAAGGCAGAGGCTTTAACCCACTGAGCCACCCAGGTGCCCCTGCACAGGTAGTTTAGTTGGAACACCTGCACACCATCACTATGGCATCTAATGGTGGTAACAGGTGGAAGGAAAATATTCTCATGGGTTTTCAAAATGAATAGGAATTTTGGTATATCGGAGCAGTGATAACACTGGAGCCTGGATGTACTCATTTAATCAAAAAGGCATATAGGTCCAGAGAGGTTTTGTAACTTGCCCAAGGCTACAGAGTCCAAAAGAAAAGAAAAGAAAAGAAAAGTGTTCTATTCACTGTACCAGTTATTTTCTCCAATTATAGATGCTTAGTATGTTGTACCCCAGCCAGGGGGGGTCGAACAGTGTGTGAGGCAGGTGTGTCACTTTAGGCTGTCTGAGGGGCTGTGTTTCTGGTATAAGTGGTATTAAGTAACAGCTAGAGCTGAAGAGGGTGTTGAAGGAGTGCCCGATACCTGAGAATAACCAAGTATGATTTTGAGTGCCATCACTGCTACAGTGGCTATTATGGACTGGCACAGTTTGTGTTTTCCTTACAGTCTTTTCCCATTTTCAGCCCCCCACTCCCTTGGCAAGCACAAAACGTCATGAGTCTGTATCAAGCACATGATTGCAGGCATTTGCATTAGACCACCAGTGTGACTGTCACATTGGAGATTAGATAAGCTGCAGTTGCATTCATGTTTTTCCAAGCAAAAGCTGCACACAAAACAAGTAAGACTCCAACAGAAAAGAAAAAACTTATCATAGATGGCACAGGACGCTTCTGTAGGGAGTAATATATTTTGGTGTAGGAGGAAGGAAAAAATTAATAAAGGTGTATCTTTATACCTATGTCACTGTCATAAAATTAGCAGTGAACTCTATTTAGGAACTATATAGTAGATAATCTTTTGTTACCCCTAACCTTTAGAGGCCACTTTTCCATCACATGATGTATAATTCACAGAAGCTCCTGTTTCAGAGTTTTGGTTCACCTTTCACAAATTTGACCTCATGATTTTCTCTCCTGTTACCTTTAAAGCAGTGCTAGAGAAGGTGTGTCATTAAAAATACAAACTCAGACTTTCCAAATTAGCAATTTTGCTTTCTTACTTAGTTCTGTTTGCCTGGTAACATTTTAAATTTGAAGAACTTTCTTTCTCCACGTCAATTTTATAGATTATGACTCTCCACAGTACTAACAGATCCTCAATAACCCGAACAGAGATGACTGGTTCAAGATAGGAATTGAAACATATAACAGTTGAATTACTTGAGACTAGTCACACTACACAGTACACCTGCCCCGTCTTCTGTCCAGTTTCCTCTCTTCATCATGCCTCCCTCCCAGATATTACAGACTCTCAGGAACCACATTTTTGTCCTCCGCAAGCCAGGGGGAAAAAGCCTCTGGTTTTCAGTGCAACTTAGGCACAACATAGCAGAGCGATTTAGCAAAGAAATTCCCAGTGAAGCGCAGGCTGTGGGAGCCCGATACACTTAGCAGTATCTTATCTTGCCTGTCTCTCACTCCAGAAAACAGAGGATGTCCCTATTAAACTGTCAGCCAAGTGCTGTCAGGGCAGCGGCAGCAGTGGCAGTAGCAGCATCTCATCCCACAGTTCTTCCGGGGGATCGCTACAGCACGCCAAGGAGCAGCTCCCAAAGTACCAGGTAAAACTGTCCCTGCTGTGCCTGATAGCCCTGGGGCTGAGGCCACTTACTGTAACTTCTCCACAGGGAAGAATGCCTGCTTCAGGTTGCTTCTCCAGGAACATGAGCATAAGTGTTCAAAACATGCCCTTTGAGGTTTCATGTCCATGCTGTTTTCACACTTTGGTTTTAGTCTCTTGATAAAAACTATAATTGAGTGGAGGTGACCCAGAATAATACATACTGAGTGAGGATGAAATATTGCTAACGAGGTAAAACCTTTTGTTTTGCTTCCTTTGTTGCCAGAACCTGATTAAGAAGCACAGATTTTCCAGTTTTGTTATGAGAATTTCAAGGATTCTGGGAATATATATGGGCATCCTAAGAAAATAGCATTTGATAGTAGGAGGAAGAGAACCATTTTGGGATGTAACTTGAGTGTGAGAGATACAGGGCTGGTAGAGTGCACGCGCGTGTGTGTGGTTGTGTGTGCATAAGGAAGTAGAGGATAGGGATTAGGGTTATTGAAAAATACTGGCGTACTAGACATAAGGGAATAAATGTTTTGTGAATACTGAAGAGCGGGAGGGTGTAAACTGATGGAAGATGTATCAGATTTGGTTTTGACTCGTGGAATTTTCCATGTTGCTGGAAAAGCTAAACCAGGTAAATTGCCAGCAGCCACTGGTCTATAGAACTTGGTGAATTTCATGTTCAGGATTTGGGCCATGCGTTTGCCCTTATTTCACAGTACTCCTGGGTTTTGAGGCAGTTTGTGTTTTAAAAAGTATACAGTGAAATTTTCAGTTCGTTGAGAATTACAATTGTCATGTAGACCTTGTACCCCAGGAAAAAGCAGATTATAAAATGGAGGTGGTGGGTGGAAGTTATTAATAAAAAATGTGAAAGACAGTTGGTCTCTGTCTGGATGGAGTGAGAAGAGGTTGGCGTGAGCTGTAACCAAACAGAGAGCAGCCTAGTTAAACGAGGCTGGTAGATGTGTGTTTTTCTTTCCTTCTCTGCAGACATGTCTAAGTAGGTGTGCATATGTGCATTTGTGTGTGCATGTACTTGTGTGTATATGTGTCTTGTGTGGATTTGTAGTTTAAAAAAGAGATTGAGAAGAGAATGTTGAGAACAATTCCCATGTTTCTGCTTAGGTGGAAAGCGTACTAGTAGAGAGTCCGGGGCTGTGTGTGCTGGGCCAGAGAGAGATGCTTGTTTTGTCTTGGTCAGGCTGTGCTGGGGTGCCTGCGGCTTATCGTAGTTATACATTATCATTATATGTATATGACAATATGCATGTAACATATGACTTATATATGACATGTAATAATGTATTGTTATGATATGTGAATGAATGCATTCACATTGGATATAGGATTCTAGAGTTAAGGGAAAGGTCTGGGCCTACAGATAAAGATGTGGAAGGTATTTCTATGTAAAGAATAACCAAAATTCCAAGAGTGGTTGAGAGTGCAGACGGTGAGTAGGAGTGCCCTCTGAGAAAAAACCCTGCTCAAGGGATGACCTAAGAAAGAAGAGATTCAAAAAAGGTGGGGTAGATAAAATCATCAGCTACTGTGAGAGATGTTTAAGAAAGGAAACTGGAAAGTGTACTGGATTTGACAGGAAGGCCTAGGATAATTTGAGTAGATGAGGCAAATTTAGAGCTAGCTCAGGCCACCCTTTTGGATGACAAGAAAGACTTGTCAGAAGCTAGAGGGGTAAAATATTTTTTGAAATATTTTTGGTAAAACTTTCAAGGTATCAGACTGTCTGTTAGCTTTTGGAGCCTCACAAAACCCTCCCTGTGCCAACTGGCATTTTCATTCAACACTGTTAATTATTTAGGTGAATAGTATTGAACTGTGTTTCTTTTCAGGATATATTTTGGTACCAAGATAAGAGTTACCCTGTTTTCTTTTTCTTTTTTTTCTTTCCCAGAACTTAATCTTTCTCTCTATAGTTTATAAATAGAGATAATGCAAAATCTTTGTTTTTCATAACAAGGTTAAAAATGACCCCTGCTGAGGCACTGGGATCCTGTATGAAGATATTGTACGTAAAGATGAAATCATGAACATAAGTAGTAATTTGGGGAAAAATAGTCAATAGCCATTATGGATTAAAATGGTCAGTTTCTGCTTTGAGAAACAGTTTTAGTTACTACTACACTAAAGATGGACCTATAGATCAATAAACGTTATTTTCTGTTGCATTACACATCACATTGTGCCACGTACTAACTTTGGTCTCTTTCATGTGTGACAGTACACCAGACCAGCTTCTGATGTCAACATGCTAGGGGAAATGATGTTTGGCTCAGTCGCCATGAGTTACAAAGGCTCCACTTTAAAGATACACTATATCCGGTGAGTTCAAGTGTCTTTTTCTACTAATTGTGGGAAATGGAATGGTGTTACTGGCTTTTTAATTCAAAAATGCATTCCCTCACTTTTTTTTGTTTTCTTCCAGTTCTCCTCCACAACTGATGATTAGTAAGGTTTTCTCTGCTAGAATGGGCAGCTTCTGTGGGAGTACAAATAAGTAAGTGTGGGATTTTGTACCTGTCTTTCCCCCTTGCCTCCACTTTTTTAAGTGGCTATTTCTGGATAAAGTAATTCTTCCAGGACCATAAGTTCTTTTGAAATGATAAGTGGGGAGAGTCCACATTAACAAAGGGATTTTAAAAGTGGCCCTTTTCCTGTACATAATGAGTATGAAAAGACCTTTGACTTTATCAGATGGTCTTAAAGACAAATGCCTGTTTATTTTCTAACATTATTTTATCTTGAAAAAAAAAAAAAAAACTTGTTAGGTACTTAGTTTGTTAACTTATTTCTAAAGGAATGAAATATGTAATCAGTTTTTCCAGACGCCTAGGCATGTGTATGATAGGATGGGTCTTATGTGCTCATGGTCTCTTCAGCCATCAGTGTAGCCTCTGGGATTCATGGTTATTTGGGCCATGTTCTGTTCTGATCTTCACTCCTCTGAGTTTTTTCCTCCTCTAATTTTATACTTCTGAGTAGACTAAGAATACTGATGTGTCTAACTTAACTCTCATGCTGGTACATTTGTTCATATATTTCAAACTTTTCAAGCAGAAATAGTTCATATGCTTCATTTTTGAATAAAGCAAAACATTTGTTATACTTTGGTAGTTTTTTTTTTTTATATAAGCTTTTATGTATTCATTTGCCAGAGAGAGAGAGCACAAGCAGAGCTAGCAGCAGGCAGAAGAAGAAGCCTGAGCAAGGAGCCTGATGCTGGACTTGATCCCAGGACTTTGGGATCATGACCTGAGCCGATGGCAGATGCTTAACCCACTGAGCCACCCAGGCGCCCCTGAATTTAACTTGTTTGAGCATTTAACATTGGACTGGCATGACTTAAGCCAGTTATGGGAATTGATTTTTTTTTCCTTGTGAGATATTCTTCTTTAGACTCTTTCAGTTATTACACTAATTCCCTATAATAGAATATTGAGCTCAAATTTAAGTAAAAATGATTTTGGCCTCACTATGCTGTATTTTCCTCAAAGTCTTGATATTTATTTTATTGGTTAATAAATAATTAAATTATTAAAATCTGCTTCTCTCACATTTCTGTTTATGAATAACTAACTTTTTAGATGTTGTGAAGTCAAATTCCTAAGGAATCCTAATTTCTGTTCTATCGTCCTCCTGAAAAAAGTTGCCTAATTGCTTGTAGATGTTAACAAGAATGTTAACAAAATGTTAACAAGAACTAAGAGTTAAGATGAATTTTATTTTGAAGGTTTATGTGAAATTATCCTTGAAATGAATGGCAACATCTTGGGTATCAGTTACCAAAGTACAATTCAGAGGCAAAGAGCAGTATCCTAGCTATCAGTCACCAGAGCAAAATTTGTAGAGTTCCATGCACCATTACATCACGTGAAACGGTTAAGAAAGCATTGTTTAGTTTTATAGTTTGGACTGCCTCCAGAAAGCTTTTCTTGTCTTTTCCTCCAGCAATTCCCCTAAAGTTTGGTTTCCTTTGTTAGATGTGAGACTTTATTCATTTTTAAAGAAAAGTCTGGGCAGCTGGTAAGTTGTCTGTGTTTGAAAGTTTGTTAGAAAACAGCTTTATTTGTCTCTTGATTTTTTTTTTTTCTCTCTCCCTCCCTTCCTTCCCCCCTCCGGATTTAGCTTGCAAGACAGCTTTGAATATATCCACCAAGATCCTAATTTGGGAAAACTGAACACAAATCAGAATAATTTGGGTCCTTGTCGTACTGGGAGTAACCTAGGTAAAATCCGCCACGTAACTGGGCTCTCTCTTTCTGAATTACCAGTATTGTGGGTGTGTGTTTTGCTTTATTATGAGCTAGTTGTGCTGGTTTTTTTTTTTTTTTTGCATTATCTTTAATCTGTGTTTATTTTTGTGTGTGTACTCTGTTTGCCCTCTTGTGTGTGTTTCTGTCTCCAGGTCTGCTGCAGGCATGCAGCAGCAAACTGCTGCAGGGCGTAGCTGAAGGAGGACCGCTCCGGCTCACCCGGAGTGCTTCTTTCTTTGCAGGTTTGTGTGGAATGCTGAGTACAGTGTGACCCACACACACATTAATAATAAATCCTGTGCAGGTTCTTAGAAAAAAAAAAAAAATTCCTATTTGGTGCCTCTCTAGAAATCCAAGGGGCTCTTGAGACATTAGTTTCAAATGCAGCCAAGTTTATGGTGTTTTGAAAATTCCACCGAAGAACCTCTTTTGTAAATGTCTTTGCTAATACCCCGGTGTAAGCTGATTTTGATCTGAAATGAGCCCTTAGTGTTTCTAAGAGGATTATATTTTCTGATTTCCTGGGCCTCTTCTGCTGCTCTGAACTGTTTCCCTTTCTCATGGTATACCTTTGCCCATTTGTTCACCTGCATCCTTACCTGCACAGAGTTTCTTCAAAAGTCACCCTAGTAAGAGCATGGAAGACCTCTCTTTTTTCTTCCTCTCTCTCTCTCTCTCTCTCTCTAGCACTTAAGCAGTTTAAACACAGTTTCTAGGTTCTTTACAGGTATAATCATCTCGGTCTCTCTGAGTAGGTAAATTCTGAGATTTAACTGACCTTGCTAGCTAAAGCTATGGAATGTCTGCTGTAGTCTGGCATGATTAACAAGTGTGGGGAATCTTCACTACTAACATGAATGGTTACGTTTATGGCAAATGGTGTTCTTCGTTCTGTTCTTCGTAGCCAGAAGTATGCTAAGTAAGCACATTGAAACTGACACTGTCCCACCTACTTAGAGTGAGGATAAGGTGTTTATATGCTCTTTTTAAAACTGTGAAAATAAACGTGCTTCAAAAATAGCTGGCAAGTATAATAATCAGGCAGGGCACTGGGCTTCTTGTACATTGTAAAGCTTGCTATAGCAACACGTCGTCTACCCCGCAGCTCAGTCACTGTACAGTTTAGGTGAATCTGAAGTCTATAGTACTTTAGTGTGTTTTCTAAAATTCATGCCAGATATGAGTTTTTCTCAGTAACTACAGTAATGCTGGGAATATATGGAAAAGAAGTGGAGGAAGAAGTATTTGAAAATGGATATGTGGTTTTTTTTTTAAATACCTGCCAGGAGAGTGGGTTATAAACAAAGAAACATTTTTTAAATTTACAAAATGGTATTCAAGAATTTCTGTTCCCTCAAGTTGCCTACAGGCTCTAATGAAACTGATTATAAAGCATTTTGAAAATACAGTGCTATTTAAGTATTACTGATAATGAGGAAAGGGGCTGAAAGTATCTACCTGAGAATGTTCATTGTGTCAACTGCACGAATAGTTTGTTATGGCAGTTTGTTTTAGAAATAAGCATCACTCCAAAAAGTGTTTGTGTTAACAACAGGATAAAAGCAGGTAGTTACTTGACTCTATCTTCTTTTCACTTGTTTTCTACATATTAAATTTTTGCTTTGTGGTTAATCTTTCTATAAATGTAGGCCGATCATCAGTAGCAATAGCCTACCTTGGAATGTAAAAAGGACTACAGTTGCTTTTGAACAACTCGTTCTTTGGGCATTTCAGTAACATGTTTACCTTTTGCCTTTATCTCAGCACATAGCACTCCGGTTGACATGCCAAGCAGAGGACAGAATGAAGACCGGGACAGTGGCATTGCCAGATCAGGTACTTGTACTTCCCTTCATTGGTTCAGCTGGTAGGGTGAGCTCTCGTCCATGATGGGGAGGTAGGTGGGAAACAGAAGACAGGTCTCATCTTCCAGGTTTTTTTTCCCTCTCCACATTCTAAGGTTCTCTCACGTGAACTTTGATATACAGCATCTAAGGGTGATTGTGCAAAATGGACTTGTTTTTTTCTAAACTAATTTTTTCTAAGAGTCTCATAGGAGACTCTTATACTTTGAGAAATTTCTTTTTTTTTTCAATTTTAATTTTTTAATTTTTTATTAACATATAATGTATTATTAGCCCCAGGGGTACAGGTCTGTGAATCACCAGGTTTACACACTTCACAGTACTTACCATAGCACATAACTTCCCCAATGTAGAAATTTCTTTTTAAAGGGAAGCTTCCTTGAGCTATTGTTACTGGGAGTTTGCCTGCTGATATTGAATGTAAAATCAGAGGAAGAAGGGTGTCTGTAGAGGACGGTCTATCCATGACTGGGGCGGGGCCTGCCAGTCACCCTCTGTCCTGTCCTAGAGTCAGGCTGATGATCTAGATTTTATTTTGGATACCCCTTGATCTCATTCCTTCAAGCCTTCAGCTTTTCTAATATTGCTTTTAAGATCTCTCAGTTTCTGTTTTTGTACATGATTCTGCTATGATTTTTGATTTGTGGTTTAGATCGGAGGTAGATTCTGTGCTGTAGAAGACGGGTAGTGAACCAGTGATCTGGAACCAGAGGCCTTGGAGGTGTTTGTGGTTTTGCCTGATGAACATGTCATACATGCCACTTCTGCCTTCCACTAAAGACCAAGGGTACCCTGCTGGTTTTACCCGTGATACACAGCTCCATCACAGAATAAGCCAGCCGGTCAGTGCTTACATTGGCATACTGGATCCAGGCCTCAGATGCCTTTCTTCCTGGCCTTCCATTCATGTGAGCAGCCAGATCTGAATGTTTTCCTATGAGAGGAACTAGGGACTGACCAGATGTGGGAAGGAAAGACCAGTGTGAGCTTTATACCCGTGGTGGGGTTCAGCAGTTTGTTGATAAAATCCTCTTTATGTTCTTACTGTAGTTAATTCTCTTAGATCTCTTATACCCTCCTTACATTGCTGGAACCAAGGTCCTCATCCTGAAACAGAATAGGGACTCCAGGTGTTTGAACTGCCTTAGCAGAAGATGTAGAGAAATTAAAAACATGCTTATTCCTTTTTTCTATAATTTTTAACTTCGTGTCTGAAGAGTTGAGAGTTGGGGAAGTTTTTTTAAATCGATTTTATTTTTCAGAACAGATTTAGATTTACAGAAAAACTGGGATGAGTACAGAGAATTCCCATATAACCTGCACACAGTTTGCCCTATTAATAGCATCTTACATTAGTATGGTGAATTTGTTATAGTTCACAAATCAATATTGATGTATTATTATTACCTAAAGTCCATAGTCTTATTTATTTCCTTAGTTTTTAATCTAATGTCTTTTTTCTGTTCGAGGATGATATTGTATTTAGTTATCATGTCTCCTTAGGGCTCCTCTCAATTTTTTCAGACTTTATTTTTGATAACCTTGACAGTTTTGAGGGATAGTGTCCAGGTATTTTATAGAATGCTCCCTATTCAAATTTGTTTGATGCTTTTCATATGTTTACTAAGGTTATGGTTTTCCGAAGAAAGATCCCAGAGATAAAATGCTGTTTCCGTCACATCATACCAGGGCACATATGTTTGTCAGGTTTCTCCGCGTGAAGTTACTCTTTATTTTCCCTTTACTGTAACTTAGGAAGGAATTCACTAGGTATAGTCCACACCTAAGGAGTGGAGAGTTCTGTTCACCTTCCCTGGAGCACGGTATCTGTATCTACATAAAGTATTTGGAATTCTTCTGCGTGAGAGATTGATCTCTTTCCCCTCATCTGTTCATTTTTTGATTCAGTCAGTCAGTAGTGCTGAAGCTGTTCCAGCTTTGGCCATGGAAGCCCTGGAGCTCATTTTGCTGGCTTCTGTGTTTCTCTAATATACCCCTATTGGCATGGTATGGGTATATGTGTTTTTAATACTTCTTACTTTCTGACACTATAAGATACTCTAGACTTGTATATTGTCTTATATATCTCCTACCAGTCATAGAATCAGCCATTGCTGAATGGAACCCTATTCTTTCATTGGAGAATGATATTTGATTCTAAGATCTAGACATTAGATATGCTCGTTGCTACTGGAATGTCATTTTTTTATAGGTCCTGTCAGTTGACAAGCAAAAAATAAAGAGCTCATGCTAACTTTATACATAAATAATAATATTGCTGGGTGTAATATTATATATGTGTATGTTGGGTTAAAACATGAGTTTATACTGATATCTCCATTATCTGTAAGCTATTACCACATGGATCATTCCATGGATGATGGAATTCATTCATGGATCATTCCCCCCTCGGTTATGTGAAACTCCATACTCCAGCAGTGAGACTCCTGGGTCTCACTGTCTGCCATCTGCTTACTTAATTGTGTACATTTCAGTATACGTGTGTAGTGGTGTCCGAATTGTTAACCTGTACCCGGGAAGGAAATAACTTTATTAACTAGAGATAGTGCCGTTATTCATTTTCTTTTACCTTTAGTTTTAAAGATGTCTACTCATTTCCAAAGTTACTTAGGTCAGCTTTTTGGGGAAGATTTATTTATTTATTTATTTATTTATTTATTTATTTTAGCAAGAGAGAGCATGGAGCAGAGGGGCAGAGGGAAAGGGAGAGAGGGTTTTTTTTTTTTAATTATTTATAAACATATAATATATTTTTATCCCCAGGGGTACAGATTTGTGAATTGCCAGGTTTACACACTTCACAGCACTCACCATAGCACATAGCACCCTCCCCAATTTCTATAACCCCATAGCAACCCTCAGCAACCCTCCCCGCAGCAACCCTCAGTTTGTTTTGTGAGATTGTGAGATTTATGGTTTGGGGAGAGAGAGTCTTAAACAGGCTCTGGGCTGATCATAGAGCCTGATGCGGGGATTGATTTCACCACCCTGAGATCGTGACCTGAGCTGAAATCAAGAGTCAGATGCTTAATTGAATGTGCCACCCAGGTGCCCTGAGGTCAGCACCTCTTGAGATGGGGGAGTTTTTGTAGCTATATGTGCCAGTCCAGTAGATCTCTGAAATTAGTGTTCACACCATTTCACCATATAAAGGCTTCATGAATTCTGCCCAGAATTCCAATTATTGCAATTCAGGTTTGAAGAATAATTTAAGGTTCTTTTTTTCCCCTCCCCCAGTAGTCCCGTAGAGAAGAAACTTGAGAAAAGCTTTTTTGTTTGTTTGTTTTTAAATCATTGTCTATACAGAGAAACTTGTTCCAGGATAAAAAGGAACTTTAAAAGAGAGTTTACAGTTCCCCATCGAAAAGAAACCTGGGGGTCTTTGTCCTATCCCACTAGTGCCTTCCTTATGCATCCTCTCCTGCAGGCAAACCTGAAAGGAGGGAATCGATATAGGAGCTTATTTCACATTCAGCAGCATACTTGTTCAATGCAGAGTATGCTCTGGGAATACAAAGAGCCATAAGGGTTTGAATTCCTAAAGGAGTTTACTCTGTTGTTAGAAAACTGAATTATTTTGGTGGTTTTCACAGTAAGACCAATTTGATACAGTTGAAATTAAGGGAAAGAGTTAGAAGGATAGCACTGATTCCTAACTAGCCAGTTATTAAGCTATATTTGTTTATTTATTGAATAGCAGTTTTTAGTCCCCTGTGTTGTCAGACTTTACCAGAATTTGGATGTTTTTGAAGAAGAGTAGAGTATAGCACGTGACCTCAGGAGGAGTTTGTGCAGACCAAGAGTTAAAATCCAGTGTGATAAGTACCACCTCATAAGATATTGTGGGAACAAAGAGGAGCAGTAAGTCACTTTGCCTGGGAATTCAGGGTGATGGCCTCATATAAGAGGTAATACTTGAGTGACACCTTGAAGGTAGAAAAGAGCTGTACCAGAGTTTAGGAAAAGAGCATTTCTGAAAATAGTTTGTGCAAGGGTGTAGATCCTTGAGAGTATACTGTTAGGATGTTTGAACAATGGCAGGTCTAGAACGTGGGGTTGGGAATGTCAGCAGGTAAGGCTGGTTATGAAAGGCTAATTTTGAATGGCACCAGTCCCATGATAAAGAGTTTGGATTTAATCTTATAAGCAGGGACAGCTAAGGGATGTAACATAATTGACTCTGTTTTTGAGGTCAAGGTGGTATGTCAAAACTGTGCTCCAGAAAAACCTGGACCAATGTATCTATTGCTAAAATACATGAATGGTGATGCTTTCTAATTTAGCAGGGCATGAAGGGGCCTAGGGTTTTTTTTCCCCATTAACTTTTTTTCAATATAGTTTTCTGAAACACTGGGGCTTCCTACCACTGTTTATGTGTGTGTACGCGTGTATGTGTGTGTGTGTGTGTAGCTAGTATAAAATGATTATCTGATTTAGCATAAAATTTTGAAAAACTGTCCATTGGGGTTTTTTTTTCCTCTTTGCTTTTATGGAATAGCATCTTTGAAAAATATACAACTTTTCCTTCTAAGTTACTCTTCATTTTAAGTACTCCAGTGCTTTTTTACAAGCTTGTTACGCACAGAATAAGAAATAAAGCAACAAGAATATCTAACTTTAAAAAAAAAAAAAAAGAGGGGCACCCACATGGCTCAGTCAGTTAGGTGTGTGACTCATGATTTCAGCTCAGGTCATGATCTCATGGGTTGTGAGATCAAGTCATAGACTGTCTATGGAAGGGATACAAGCCTGGACAGATAAGAAGGGAAGATGCATTTTCATTGTATTCTATTGTGGATATTTTTTAATGTGTGCTTTGCACATATGTTAATCCAGAATATTATTTTTGAGAGGTTATTCTTTTAGTGGTTACCATTAAAAATTTTTAAGTAAGGTCTTGGGAGAAAGGAAGGGTGGGTTTCAGCCATGCTAGGAGGTGGGATTGGCAAGGCTCGGTGACTAAGGGGGCACAGGATGTGGAGGAGGCAGGAGGAAACAAGGGTGACTCTTCAGTTTCTAACTCAGGTAAATAAGCAGAGGATAATGGCACTAACTAGTACAGGGAAAACAGGAGGCCAGTCCAGGGAAGTAGATATTCAGACAATTTTTAGTTAGAAGTGTCTGAGTTCTTTAGGTGTGTGAGTAGAAATAGAAAGTAGAAATCTGTAATTTAGAAATAGGAAACTGGCTCTACAGAGATGGATTGGAGCAGAAGCTAGAATTTGAAAGTCTGAGTACATGAGTAGCGTTTAAGGGTTGGAGGGCCAGGATTGAGACCAGAGCCACTGAGCCTTGTTAATCTGTGACCTTAATTCAGGCTTCAGTTCTCTTCTTCATCAGAATGTTCAAATCACTGACAAGAAAAAATAATTTCCTAATTCACTGAACAATTGCATTTCCTCTGTTCTTAAAAGTAGAATAAACAGAAGGTCAACATGAGAAAAACTTTGATAATAATGTACTTTTAAATACTTTTTTTTTCAAAATTTTTAAATACTTTTTAAGGTATTATTTATTTGAAAGAGAACAGGAACTCATGCAAACAGTGGGGAGGGGCACAGGGAGAGGGAGAAGCAGACTCCCCACTGAGCAGGGAGCCTGACCGTGGAACTCAATTCCAGGACTTTGTTTGGATCATAACCGGTGTCTAAGTCAGATGCTTAACTGACTGAGCCACCCAGGTGCCCCTTTATTCAGATGTTTTAAAATGAACCTTCAGTGTAATCATAGTATTCAAATAGGACATATGTTTTAGCCACTATACAGGTACAGAATGGACCCCACCCAAAATACGGTTTCCGTATCAAAACTGATTACACCACACACATGCCAAGATGATATGAAAATATTTACCATTCACATAATGATGCTTTCTGGTGAAAGCAGAGTGGGCTTCCCAAGCTGGTCAGCAAAGGACTTGAGAGACAGGGAGAGGAGATGGTCTTGGGGTTTTTTAATGGTGGTTAGGGGGTAGGGCCAGGGTAAGGGCTTCCACACATGGCAGAACTGCCCACTGGTTCCAAAGGAGAGGGCCCCCGGGCTTTCTCATCATCTTGTCCAGATTTGAGGCAGAAAGGGAAGGGGGTTGGGGGGAGAACCTGAAAAGGTATCAGCAGTCAAACGTGAAAAAATGGAGTCAAACTGTTGATTGCAACACAGGTCACCATTGAATGATGCAAACTGACGTCCCATTTGTATCAGAATTCTTTATTGATTTAACTGCTGCAGTGCTTTGTAAAGAAGGACAAGCGTCCAGGAGGGATTTGCTCTGTTTGCTGTTGGGCCATAGCATCCTTGACCTTGCACGTGCACATATAGGCGAAGGCTTGAACTCAGCTTATCTGAGTCTTGGCAGTACAACTTGTACTCCTCAGGGAACACAAGAGAAAGGGAAGCCTCCAAGGAGCTACTGGGAGGTCATCCCCCACTCACTTCTCTCTCTCCCCTGGGAAGTTGTCATGAAACGTTTCTCATCACCTCCAGGGTTCAGATAAGATTTGGAGCTTTCTGCCCAGCCCACCTGAGACTCGAGGTCTAGTCTTCAGCTGGCTCCCCAGCATCAGGGTCTCCTAAAGATAGTGGAGCAGGCATCTGATCCCTTTTGTGTCAGTATTGTCCTTTGTGGTGTGTGGGGCAAGGATCACTAGGGACTAGCATTTTGCTTTATTCTTCTTTCCACAGCCTGTGTAAGAACCTGTCTCAATTTAAAAATGTCTTGTTCTATCAGTACTGTCAAATCTTTACTTTGAGCTTTGCCTTGCCTTCTGTATATGGAGTTGGCAGTCTGTAATGTAGCTTGGACAGAACTCATTTTTTCATTTCATTATAATTCTCATATTTCAAGTCAGACCTGTGGTATTCTCCTGGAATGGATATGTATCTTCTTCAGTTTCAGAAATTTGCTAACTTCTGCTTTAGCTTTTTCCGTTCTACATTTGCATTCTTATTACCTGTTTAAGAAAAATTAGAATAAAAAAGTAATGCAAATAACAACTCAAACTGTAAAGGGATCTAAGAGTAATGATATACATATATCTGATACAGTTATGGAGAGATATAAAAATTTGATTAAAAAAAGATAAATGAAGTAAGTCAATCACAGAAAGACAATTATCATATGCTCTTACTCATATGTGGAATTTAAGAAACAAAACAGAGGATCATAGGGTAATAGAGGAGAAAAAAAACCAAAAAACAGACGAAACCAGAGAGGGAGATAAACCATAAGAGACTCTTAATCATAGGAAACAAACTGATGATCGCTGGAGGGGAGAAGGGTGGGGGATGGGTGATGGACGTTAAGGAGGGCGTGTGATATAATGAGCACTGAGTATTCTATAAGACTGATGTGTCATGGGCCTGTACCCCTGAAACCAATAATATATTATAAATTAATTAATTGAAGCTAAATTTAAGAAAATGTTTAAAACAATAAGGTAAAGAAACTATGTCTCAAAGAAAATAAATATGAATAGAGAAAGAGGTGAATTTTCACAAATAAATATAAATTCAGTGTAATTTCAACTAAAACCTCCTGTGAAGCCAGACAAAATAACTCTTATTTATATGGAAGGGCAAAGAACCAAGAGAGTCTTTTTAGACTTCCCAAAAGTCTTTGCAGATACTTCAGTCTTAGATTGCAAATTATGGATTAGAAGACTTAGAAAGATCAAATAATTTGGCAAATAAATGTCAAGACTGAGCTTATCACAAAGGCTGGGCTAGGGTTTATGTCTAGCTAAGGAATTAAAATTTAAGATGTTTTCAATGAAGTATAAAATCAGCGCTGAAAAGTAATGATCTATCAAACCATGAAAAGATAGGGAGGAAACTTAAAGGCACATCACTAAGTGAAAGAAGCCAATCTGAGAAGGCTACAGTCCTTCATGATTTCATCTGTACGACATTCTAGAAAAGGTAACACTGTGGAAACAGTAAAAAAATCAGGGGTCCCTGTCCCCCTGGGGACAGGGCAGGGAGGGATGAATAGTTGGAATACAGAGTATTTTTAGGGAACTGAAACTATTTTGGTTGATACTGTAGTAGTGGGTGCATGTCGTTATATATTTGTCCAAACTCAGTACAACACTAAGAGTGAACACTAAGGTTCTATGGTCTCTCTGGTGGTCTCTATTCATGGTCTCTGGGTGATAATTATGTTTCTGTGTAGATTCATCAGTTGTAACAAGTATACCACTCTGGTGAATGAGGCTGATCACAGGGGAGTAGGGGCTCTATGGAGGGAAATCTCTGGACCTTCCAATCATTTTTTTTTTTCCAACCTAAACCTACTCTAAAAAATAAAGTCTATTTAAAAAAAATTAAGGTGTTTGGAAATCATCACGGTGAGGATATTTTCTTTGTCTTTTCATTGAGGGGAGTTTGTGGGAATTTTATTAAAAGTTGAAGTTCCTGAGATGCTTTTAAGGATCCTTTATAGTCTTAAAATTACTCTGTGATTTCTAACTACAATGTATTAACTTTTATTTGCCTACTAATGTATTCGGTTTGTTAAAAATGGCATTCTCAAAAAAAAAAAATGGCATTCGCCTATCAGACAATAATCACAGCTCTATTAATTGACCTTGTTAAATGCTTCTATTCTTTTGTTGAGGAATACAGCTGTTAAACTTTAAGGAACCTTATACTTCTCAAGTGTTTAAATAAGCAAAAACTCTAAGGGAAGTACTGTCAGTATTACAGTACAAAAGATCATTCCTGTCTTTTGGATGTAGTACCCTCTTTCATGCAGAGAAAGTGTTCAGGTTCAGAGCTACACCACTGCTGTCTACCACCACCATAAGATAAAATAAAAAAAGAATTTTTTAAAATGAAGGTAGGAGGAAAAAGAGAAAATCCAAATGCTGTGTATATAGCTTTGACCACTGGAAACTTTCCTCAAATTCAGACTTGCAATTCCTAGAAATTTGTTTTTCTAATGCTTTGTTTCTGTCATAATTATTGATCGAGACAGATGTCATTGTCCTTCACATAATCGTTGCTCACTCTTCATGCAGCAGTATTTCTTGAACATCTTATGTACCAAGCATTTTTGTAGAATATGGGGATAGATCAGTGATCAAATGGGCATGATCCCTGATCTCATGGAGTTTATATTGAATAAAGGAAGCACAAATCATAGACAGTGAAATGTAGGTAAGCACTTATCACTGAGGAAAATAAAAGATATGAGATGTTCATGGAAGGCCTCTTCAAGAAGGAGAAATATTCACGTGGCTGGATTGCTGGTGGTAACAGGCTCCATGAAGATCAGAGCACAGAGCATTTTAGGTATGGGAACAGCTAGTGCAGAGACCCAGAGTGGAAACAGGTTTCGGAGCTTTGTGTATAAGGAATAGAGAGAAGACTGGAATATAGTAAGGGGAGAGTGGAGAGAGTGGTGTATGATGAGCTTGGAGAGGAAATAAGGGGCCTCATCACATTAGTATATTTTTTTGTTGTGATGGGATTGTTTCCAAATACACATAGACTGGTGTCTGTCAAAGCTGCAGAAGATACAGAAGAGTCTAGCCAACCACTAAATGTTAGTAGAACAGATACCTGAATCCACCCCTTTCTCATGAAAGTGACAATGAGTTAGAAGCCAAAATTAAGCTTGAGAGTTCTTCCACTTGAGAGTTACCAAATGTTTTGCTTCCTAGAGTATGTGACTGACAATGACATACCACAGTATGTTAATGTAAAAATCATATTAAATAATATTAAAATACTTTGATAAGGAAGTGCTGGGTAGCCCTAAACCAGCACTTTAGCGAAGTATTTCATTTGTATACCTTACAAATTTTTATTCAGGATTTTACAATGAAAAAAGGAATATCGTCTCTGTTTTTTTATTAATTTTTTTCCCTTTCCCTTTCATGTGTCTATTACAAGTCCGAGGTTGTTTTCATGATTAACTAATCAGAACTAATAATGTTTTAGTACTCTGAAATGTCTTACTTAGTTTTCCTGTTCCAAGAATTATCAGAGGGAGTCAATAGCCAACATTTATTGTGTAGGGCACTGGGCTAAGTGTATTGATTTGTTTAATCCTCACAGGAACTTTATGAAATAGGTCAGTGCTTCTCAGACTTTTCTTTTGTCTGCAATTCATGCTAATGCATTTTATATTATGATCCAGTAACAAACATCTTTATATATAACAAAAATTTCATCAATTAATATTAGCATTGCAATATACTCGTTTTCTTTTCTTTTAAATGTTGGTGTTGGTTCACTAAATAATTCATAACTCACTAGCAGATTGCAGTTCTCATGAAAATCCTGAGGTGTGATGCTTTACTGTCCTCATTTTACCGATGAGAAAGCTGACAGGTTAAGTAAACTGCCCAGGTATTACAGCTGGTGAGTGGCAGAGCCAGGATTTGAATTGGGAGACTGGGTTCTTACTCAGTTTACTAAACTGTGAATTATACAGCAATACATACAATTTCCAGAATAAATTTAGCCCTCAGAGTCATTTCCATCTTGCTTCTGTGGCAGGGGAAAAGACGTTTATCATCTACCCCTCAGCCCTGTCCTCCACCTGCCAAGAAGATGATTTAACCAGCATAAGATAGGAATAGAGACAGGGGACCCTGAAGATTTAGGAATAGGGAATGAAGAGCTTGTGTACCTCATGGAGGACTTTTAGAATTTGGGGGTGGGGCACAAATGTCTAGTTGACATTTTTTATTAAGTAATTTTGTGTGATTTTGAGGAAAAACTCTCTTTTGTCTCCCTTCACAATTAGTGAAATTGCCCACCATCGATATTTCAAATATGGATTTGATTTTTGGAGATTTAAGTCAGCTTCAAAGGGTGAAACCAGATCAGAACAAAGGCAACCTGTTAGGGTCAGCCACATCTGGGCAATACTTTAGTGAGGAAGTGCCATACATTCACTAAGTATTCATTAATTGCTTTATTAAGTTATCCAGGGAGCTGTCCTGGATACAAGGAGTACATAGATGATTTAGATCTTCCAAACAAATTTGTTATGGATATTGACTAGTTTAGAAGAAAAGCATCTCAATATACCTCTGGTGTGGAAAGAACCTTGAACCATTTTGCATCTCATTTTGTAGCCTGGCAAGTTCACTGCTATTCACAGAGACTTGAAGCTCTGTGCAGGCAAATATGTGTCTGTCTTGTCCACCACTGCATCCCAGTGGCCTGGCACAACACCTGGAACATTGTACACACTCCAGCATTTGCTTACTGAGAATTGAGTAACAGCCAAGTAACTCTTGTCATATTTACGAAATCAGGTCAGGGAGTCAGGTTATTTACATCTGCCTATAAAAGTATAAATTAAAATGTAACACTTCATATGGGGAAATGCCCTATCAAGTGATATCCATAAGCATAGTATACTATATGTGCTCAAATAAATTTCCTTTGTCCTGTGGTTTGCTTCCGAAAACGCTGACCAGCATTCAGTTGGACCTCATTTCCTTTTCCACTGGACTGAGTGACATATCAATGTCTAATTCCTTAGCCTGAGGAAAGTAAAAGGAAAAACGTCCGTCGCCTTCTTTTATTCTTCCAAACTAGTAGACACCAATCAAGCAGCTCTGATTTGTAAGAATTCCTTTGCCTACCATGAAAGGGACCAATCCCTCCCTGCCTTTTTGAGAAGTATGGGCTGGCAGGTCAGCTCACACTGAGAGCCCAAGC
The DNA here is from genome assembly GCF_964662115.1 of Mustela nivalis. Classification (NCBI taxonomy): domain Eukaryota; kingdom Metazoa; phylum Chordata; class Mammalia; order Carnivora; family Mustelidae; genus Mustela; species Mustela nivalis. The sequence continues at coordinate 127,189,708 of NC_139023.1, forward strand.
ATAGGCATCTAATACTATTTAGCAGAGAGAAGCAGAGAGAGGCCCTGAGGCAAATAAGCAATCCAAGCAGAAAATATATTTAAGGCTAGAGGATGCTTTTCACAGCCAAGGGAGTGGTGATGGGTTAGTGGGGAAGCTGGTTGCTGGAGGGAAGGAAGGTCAGTATTGTGTATTTAGAGACAGGGGATAGGAGGGAGGATACTCTGTGGAGGAACTTCTTACTTGCCTAGATTTCACTTCAAAATAGGAGTGAAGAAGTAGTTAAGAGGAGAAAATAGTGTAAATAAACACTGTGTATGACATTGGTTATCAGGTAACAATATAAACGGTTATGCTATGTGGACCATTTTTATCAGAAATCTGCATTCTGGTTAAGTGAGTAATAATTATGCTGCCTTTGTAATGTAGGGCCTGATAATTGATGCATTTGATATGTCTGTAATCCCTATTTTTTAAATTTATTTTCCTTTTTAAAGGACGTTTTCTTTGCAGTCCAGAAGTCTTAGGAAGAGAGGAGTTGTAGTCTCCCCCTGCTGGACATGGCTGGTAGAACCGGAAAATTTAGGTCACTTGGCACGCATGTTTTTGTGTGGCTACATGAGGATTCCTTTACCTCAACTTTCAACTTTCTACTTTTCTTCCTTACAGCCTCACTAAGCAGCCTTCTGATTACACCTTTCCCATCTCCAAGCTCCTCTACATCCTCTTCCAGCAGTTACCAGCGCCGCTGGCTTCGAAGTCAGACAACAAGTTTGGAAAATGGCATCATTCCAAGGAGGTGAGTTACAAGTTTGCTCTTGCTCAGAAAGGTGCTGGTTGTAGACTGCTTAAACAACCTGGCAGGACTCCCCTGTTTTCAGTGGGGAAAAAACCCAGACTGCTGGATTAGCTTCTGCTTAGGCTGAAAATGGGTAGATTAGAAGTTTTATAAATCAATAAATATAAAAGCTGAAAACCAGTCTGGTTTGGAAGACGCTGGGAACCATCTGGGTCTTTGTGCCATGTACGAGCTAGATTTGGTGTTAATTTAAAAGGAGTTTCCTCGGGGCACCTTGGTGGCTCAGTGGGTTAAAGCCTCTGCCTTCGGCTCAGGTCATGATCTCAGGGTCCTGGGATCGAGCCCCACATCGGGCTCTCTGCTCAGTGGGGAGCCTGCTTCCTCCTCTCTCTGCCTACTTATGATCTCTCTGTCAAATAAATAAATAAAATCTTAAAAAAAAAAAAAAAAAAGAGTTTCCTCTGTCTTTGAATTGGCTCCCTTCCAGATGTAGCTCTTGTGAGTTAGGGGGTTGAAATAAATCTCTTCCTCAGCTTACTGTGACACCAATGTGGTCTTTGAAAACATATGAACACAAGGATTGTAACATGCATACTCTTCTCATAAAACTTAAATTTTTTTTTTTTTAGATTTTTATTCATTTATTTGACAGAGCGAGATCACAAGTAGGCAGAGAGGCAGGCAGAGAGAGAGGAGGGAGCAGGCTCCCTGCCAAGCAGAGAGCCTGATGCGGGACTCGATCCCAGGACCCTGAGATCATGACCTGAGCCAAAGGCAGAGGCTTAACCCACTGAGCCACCCAGGTGCCCCTAAAACTTAAATTCTTAAACGAAATGGTCATGACTCTGATTATAAAGACAGCATCGAGGTATATTCTGCCTTCATTGCAGTTGAATTTTAGATCTAAAGTTTGGTTGTTTTGCAAAATACACAGTTTGGCTTATTATGATATTATATCAGTAGCTTCCACTTCCTTCTCCCTATAACCCAAAACCTAAAAAGAGAATTAACATCGGTTGTACCTATCACGATTCACATGTTAGTTGTTCAATTTGGTGTGTAGGCTGGTAATCACCGTGTGTAGGGGGTATGTGAGGGTGTAAAGATGATTCAGATATACACCTTCATCTGGGGACCATTAATAGAGGTTATTGACTAGTGGGGTAGACCATACACACATAAATAATAACAATAAAATGTTAAACTATAAATGCCGTGAGCCAGGGTGGGGGGATCATCAAGTGCTTTGGGACTCAGTGAAGGGAGAGAACACTTGCATTGTTAGGTGGGGAGTTGGAGATTCCCTTTTTGGGAGAGATGGTGCTTAAAGGTCAGGCTGAGAGGCAAGGGTCAGGGTGTGTGTATATGATGTGTCGGGCTGCTTGCCTCTCTTCTGTTGTTCTCACAATCCTAGCAAGCTCGACTAAGAGAGAAAAATAGAGCTGCTTCACTCATTGAGGAACTGCTATGTGGTTGGTGGGCTTTGAATAGAATGGTCAGGAGCTTGTAATTTGGTCTGAGAACAGGTCCTACTTCTGCCACTCACTGGGTGTACCGACAGTGAATTAATCTGTGTTCAAAATGTTGCTTCCTCAGAGATTATGCTGATTGAAATAAGTCAAGCAGAGAGAGTCAATTATCATATGGTTTCACTTATTTGTGGAGCATAACAAATAGCATGGAGGACATGGGGAGTTAGAGAGGAGAAGGGAGTTGAGGTGAATCATGAGAGACTATGGACTCTGAAAAACGATCTGAGGGGTTTGAAGTGGTGGGAGTGGGAGATTGGGGTACCAGGTGGTGGGTATTATAGAGGACACAGATTGCATGGAGCACTGGGTGTGGTGCAAAAACAATGAATACTGTTACGCTGAAAATAAATTTAAAAAATAAAAAAGCAAAAACAAAAACAAAGTGTTGCTTCGTCATCAGCAGTATGATCATTGTACTAGTACCAGTCTCACAGTGTTGTTGGGAAAGTTAAATGAGATACAGCAAGTCAAGCCAAGCTAGGATAAGATAAGTAAAGAAAATATTGGTCAGTAGGACTTATTTACAATTATTATTGCCGTCATTATCATTGTCATCATTGCAGTTGTCAGGAGAGGGCATCCCACCATCCTCACTGTCCTTACAACAGCTTCTGTGATTAAAGAGAATGATGAGTCATAGAAGCCTTCCCTTTAGACATTTCTTTACTAAAAATGTTTTTCTATCCCTTCAAGTTTTTTGTTTTTAAAGATTATTTATTTATTTATTTATTTGACAGAAAGAGGCGCAGGTAGGCAGAGCAGCAGGCAGAGGGAGAGGGAGAAGCAGATTCCCCGCTGTGCGGGAAGCCCAATGTGGGGCTCAATCCCAGAACCCTGGGATCATGACCTGAGCCAAAGCAGATGCTTAATCGACTGAGCCACCCAGGTGCCCCCATCCCTTCAGGTTTAAATGCAGAGTTGAGTAGCATTCTTCAATCCACTCCTCTGAAAATTCTTCAGAACTTTAATTTGAATTGAGATGTGGCTTTGGAAACTAAAGAATCTCTACAAAACTTACATCTAAAATAAATATCTTTGGTTCAAAATGAAAATGCAGAATGCCTTTGTTCAAAAAGTGGGGAAGAGTGCTGTTAAAGGTACTAAAATGTAAAGGTTAAAAATATTTTACTTACAAAATTTAATAGAATAATAATGAAATATGAATAAAACATAAACATAAATTGCAATAAATAATATTTTGGTATCATAATTGTATATAATATAATAAATAATGCTATATCTTGTTTTATCATAAGACCTTTCTGGCTTTCTTTTCTATCTTCAGATGTTAGGTTATCAAAATTTATAGTTTTTAGCAACTTTGCTTTCAATTGATATAATTGAAAGCAGCATTAATCACTCTTAGCAAATGCAAGATGGCAAGTAATTTTTTGACAATTTTGTAAGAAAGATCTTTCTGCTGATGTAACCTTTACTGGAACTTTATGGATTATGAAAACACTGGATTAAGTTTCTGATAAACTTTCAAAATATAAATTTCAGTACATCTAGATCTGATGATTCTTGTGGAACAGTTTTTCTAAAAAGGTTTTCGTCTTCACACAAATCCATTTTGTGCAAGGCTGAATTTAATTTTAAATGTAAATTTATACAAACTTCTTTTAATGTCTCCTCTGACATTTTGAGTAATTCATAGAGGTCTTGCAAGCAACTGAAAGTGTCTTCACGAGTTGTATATAATTCAGAATGCCTGTGTTTTCACTATCACTGCATCTTCAATTATAAGGAAAATTAATTTTATTTTATTTTTTTTTTATTTTTTTTTTTTTAAGATTTTATTTATTTATTTGACAGAGAGAGAAATCACAAGTAGGCGGAGAGTCAGGCAGAGAGAGAGAGAGAAGCAGGCTCCCGCTGAGCAAAGAGCCCGATGCGGGGCTCGATCCCAGGACACTGAGATCATGACCTGAGCCGAAGGCAGCGGCTTAATCCACTGAGCCACCCAGGCGCCCCGGAAAATTAATTTTAAAGTGGACTTCCTTATTAATAGTTTATCCGAAGCTTCATATGAAAATAGTAGGATTTTTTTTTCTGTTCGGTACAACAATCTTTACATTTAATTTGTTTCTATGCCTGTACATATTTACTTTGCAGTGTTGCAATAGTTTCTAAAACTGGAGATGATAAACTGAAGAATTCTGGTTATTCCTGGATATGTTTTATTGCAATGTCCACTGTAGGCTCTTTGTGATAATTTACTGTCTTTGGGGCTTGGGGCAGAAAGTTAAATATTTGTGCACACTCTATAGGGACAGATTCCAGTGATGGATGGGTAAGCTAGCCTCACACCGTGGGTCGCACCACTACCCATGCCCTCCCTTTCTCCCGCGGCTGTGGTCACTGCTCTTTCTGCTGCTGCTGTCCCAGCTACCAGTCTGGGCTCCAGTCCCGGCCTTGCTGCCTTGGGGCCTCCTGGCACCCTGGGCTTTTCAGACATGTGGGTGTGTGCCTAACTGCTCAGCCAGTTGCTCATCGTCTGGGTTGCATGCCCTTAGGCCTGAGCCCACTGTGTACTCTGCAGCCTGGTGTCTTCACTGCTCACTCAAATGCTTCATTGTCCCATCAGATTTCACTTCCAGAATACAGGCTGAAAGATAAAATTACTAAGAATCCGAGATGGTAGCTGCAAAGCATTACATCAAGCCTGGAGCCCATCTGGGAACAGGGCTCTGGGGGAGTGGGGTCTCATGCCCAGGAAGCTGGCACACAGAGAATGTAAGTGCGGCTGATATTTTGAATTGATCACTACGCCTGTGAAGATCCCTTCATTTAAAGATGTTGCAGTTGATCTCTTACTTTTGGCAGGTATGCAGGTAGGAAAATTTTTGATGTGAGACAAAAGAATAGCAGGTACCAGAAATATGATTGCCTCTGGCTTTGAGAGAAAATCCACAGTAATCAGAAACTTCCTAAGAGAGAGGCAAAAGGGAAGATTTCACAGTCCTGAACAGTTAGTCCCACACTGGATACTCCTGTCTCCAGACCCCCTGCTGTGCTGAGTGGTAAATTTTGGCTACTGGATAGGGAGTCATTTGGGGCATTTGCCAGCTGGTAGGGAAGTATCGCCTATAATAGAAGAGAAACTGCAAAGATTTCATCCCTTAGTGAGGCGACAGAAACCCTAAAGTACTCACAGGAGCTTTTGATTTGGATTATTATATTGAACCAACCATACAAAGTTGCTGCAGGTTTGTTCTCAGACCTACAAAAATGGCAGTTTCCTATGTTCCAATATAATACATAGATTCAGATGAAGTTCAAAGCTGACAAAAACAATTAGACTAAGCCTGATATCAATTATAAGTCCTGATATCAATTATAAATTCTTGAGATTACTTAAATAATCACAGTTTTTGCTTTGCTTATGATCTTGAGGTAAAAGTAATACATGTAAATGCTTATCCGTAAGTGTCAGCAAAATGCTATTTGATTTTTTTGTAAGGAGAAAGCTTAAGTATGTAGCAGGGGTCTTTCCTTGACTTGAAGTCCTGCCAGCTGACGTGATCACTCCCAGCTCTTTCTTCTGAGTGCTGCAGCTGGCAGGGTGCACCTGATGGTGTGAAGACCGGAAGACAGATCAGACACAGGGCACGGACCCTGCTCGTTTCCAACATCCAGAAACAAGCCTAGCTTAGAAGACAGAAACCCTGGGTTCTAGCTCCAACATTGTTACTGAGAAGTTTTCTATTCCTGAGGCAAGTTAATGACTCACTCTGCCTCAGTTCCCACATTTGCAGAAAGGCCTGTGTGCCTTACATGGTGACTTGAGGGTGAAGAGATGACATATTGGGTTGCATACTCAAGTGTTTTAAAACATTTTGAAACATTCTTTCATTGTGGAATAATTTTAAAAATATAATCATAATACTCTGTGAACTGATGTATTCTGGTTTGTGAGACTATAGAATGAAGCTCAGTTGCTTTGGAATTCGGTAGGCAGAGATAGAGCAAAGCGAGGAAGAGCTATCCACATTGTTGTAGCTATGGAAGTTTTTCAGAAATGCAGTAGGTGGCACTCTCTGCTACATTAAGATAGAGTCAGCTATTGTTTATGAGAGATGGTGCATAAACTTGCATAGGGTTAAGTGTTTATTACAATTTCATTATTAAGGACCATGTTGGCTGAAGATGAATGGACTGAAACAGTCATTTTACTTTCAAAAAAGAGGAAAAATAGATGCCAGACCAAAAAAAAAAAGTGTTGCAAGAAAATGTTGGCCATATATAAGCTCAGAACTTCCTATATAAAATAGAAATAAACTGGTGCAAAAAACAAAGTTATACTACAGTTATTTTGGGAAGGACGAATATTCACCATATGAAATTTCACTGTACGAAATTAAGTAAAATTCTAAGAGAGGCTCAAGATTTTTTTTATTCTGATGAGCAGATGATTAAGATCTAGGAATTTTTCGGAAAAAACTGTTGATGGTTTACTAGAGTGCACAGCATTTACAAGCACCTGGAGATCATGTCCTGCCCATGGCATGTCTGTTAGTGAGAGCCTGTTACTGATTTATCAACCACATCTCCATCTCGGGAATCTTGCTTAAAGTTGAGAATAAAACAATAGCATGTCCTTTCTGAG